>NC_140340.1:5386497-6021934 GCF_963514085.1 Chelon labrosus
ACACGAGCCAGACAAAAGCTCTCTGCAGCTCCATGAAGCCTTCATTGTCATCATGAGTCAGCAAATTTGGTTCTTCATTAGGTGTGCAAGGAAAAGGTTGTGTGTCCACAAAACCCCCCCGTCAGTATCCAGTTGATAAAGCTGTTGTGACCTCTGGTAACAGAGACCTGTTTTATATATTTTTATTGGAAGTATCTGAAAAAACAGCATGTAAAAACAATATGGCACACCTTTTCCAGTTTTGGAATCAGTAACGTGCTGAAAATGGTATTAGTTGTGTTGAAAGATAAATAAATCAATAACTGAGGAGAAAATAAATAAGATGGAATAATAAAATAGTCAAAAATAATAAAATTTGACACGTGTGAGGAGGCAGGTCGGTAACATTTCATATGTGGTGATCCCCCGAAACGTGAGGATTGGGACTAATGTGTAAAAAGGTTACATGAACGTAGAGGACATGGCTAATCCTGTACGTCCCGTAGCAGGGGCGCAGAGGTACAGGGTGGAGGACGGGCACCGGGGTCCTACAGACAGACTCGTGCACACTTTCTTATTTGGTGCTTTTTGTATTAACTGTGTAACCAAAGGTACAGAGAAGGAAAGGCAGGTTTTTCCCCCCCCTATCATATCACATGACACGCTGAGTCACGTAGCAGGCTCGTCGTCTCTGCCCCGGCTTGGTATCGGTGTATATATACCTGATGTCCTCACCGTCTTCTGCTTTCTGTCCTCAGGTCCCCCATGACCCTGAGCCGTGGGCTTCGGCTCGGCGGCACCCCACCTCTGGAGTGGTCTGCTGCTTTAGTCGGGACCCTGTGATCCCTCTCCTCGCCTCTTCTCGTCCACCCTCCTTCCCATCCTGCCCCCCCTTCCCCCTCCCCCTCCTCCTCCTCCCCCCTCTTCCCCCTCCCTCCCTCACGCGTCGCTGTGCTGGACGTCATGAGCATAGTAATCGCGCTGGGAGTCACCACACCTGAAACGTCTTACTCAGATATGGCTGCTGGATCAGAGTAAGTTGTCACTCAGAATAGTTTCTGCCCATGAGGTCAAGCTGTTTTACCCTCTGGCTTTTACAACCGCATTTCCAAAGAAACAAAAGTTGGGCCATTATGTAAATAATAATAATAGAATGCAATGACCTCACTAATAACCTAAATTTGATTGCAAAGGAGTAGTGGTACTAATGAAAAAAAAAAACATCAATGGCTGAGACTGAGAAATGTTATTATACCAATTTTTGAAAAAAAAGAAAATAAATGAATTATTTTGAATTCAGTTCCAGCAGCAAATTACTGTTAAAAAAAACCTTTTTGCCGCATTATGAAACGAAGAATGCAACGAACGTGGACCCAGGCTGTTTATCAAGCAAGAATGTTAATCATTTTGCTTTTACAATAAATTATCTCCTCTGTTTACAAACTCTTTGTTCAAAGAAGACGTGATGACAAACTGGAGCATTTCACCCAGTGTCACCATTTGACATCTCGTATACGGTATTGAAATGATTTTTTTAAAACATTTACACTGCGACCCAACTATTTTAGATACTTGGTTGTATACGAACCCATTCTCTAGTTCTGGTGTCAGTGACCTCTTGGTTTTTGAGGTGGTCTCAGTTAATGAAGGTTTTTCCCTTTTAGAAAACTTGCCAGAATGCTGAATCCCCGGCTTTGTTTTGACATTTCTCTACTTCTGTGCAACCTTGGGTTGTGATAAATATGCTTCCTTCCAATATTTTGTCAGCAGTTTTCGGTCAACTCCACAAAGTCTGCTGGAGAGATCAAACGAGATGGGAAGTGCAGCCCTCCAAACACTAAACTTATCCTGACAGAAATGAAGTAAATACAGTATGTGACTCTTCAGTCAGGCGCATTGTACACAAAGCTATCAGACAGTAGCCTTAAAAAAAAAAAAAACACTTCTGTCATTCTTGTTTTATCTTGAGTTGGCGCTAACATTTCCTGTCATGAGGCACATCAATGGCATGCTGAACTGCAAATTGTTATGTAATAGTTGGTTCAGTTAACGTGTAATCATTTGCACATTTTTGTGCATTCACTTGGGACAGAACAACCTCAGGATCTTAATTATCACCCCTTGTTGTTCTTTTTATGTTATTGTGATGACTGCTTGTTGTTATTGTCCACCCTTCCCTTTGCATAAAGAATATAGACGTACATTGTTTCTGTAAATACTCAGCCTCAAACAGCCTATGTAATAACATTTGCCACTTCTCTTTAGGTAAGCCTGCTTATGTGACTCAGGTTACTCAGACTGTTAGCCTCTCTCCCATTCAGCTACGCTCCCCTTTAGCTTCCTCCAAATCTCAAGTCGGGAGCAAAGCAAAAAACACATTGTTGATGCTGAGATATAAATTAATTCTGACATTTTGTCATTTGGGTTTCGTTTAGATTTAAGTTTGCTCCAAAAATTGAAAAATCAGGCAGTGTTAAGCAAGATTGTTTACTGTCTGACCTGACTTTAAACTAAATGGCAAAGGTGTTGCATAAGGGCTGCTCACATGCTACAGACTGGCCTTCAACTTTAGAGTCCTGGTGCCATCTAGTGACTGATGGGTGTAATTATTAAAACTGTTCTTTACGTAACATCTCTGGAAAAGCAAGGGGGGTGGGGGTATTAACTGTATTAAGTTCATTCATTCCTAATTTAATATATCTATATATATTTTTTGTCTTTTCCAGCCCTGAGTCAGTTGAAGCAAGCCCTGCAGTGAATGAGAAAAACTACAACCACAGCTGTGGGAGTGCTCAGAGTCATGGGTATCGGGGACTACCATATGCTGTGAGTTCGTACATGCTCTTGTTTGATTATCAGTTCTAATCATAGCATGTCTTATTGTATGAAGTAAGAGGCCGACTAAATGTTTAAAAGCTAAAATAATAACTCAGTTTAATCTGTCCAATCTTCCCTTTTTTCTAATCTTTTCAAGTTCTTTGTTCTGTTAATATTAGTGCAGTGTGATTGAAATTAGCAGTTTGTAGTGCTTTTAGTTTTACGTACATGAATATCTGCCTTGCTGTTAGTCTTTGGTAACAACAGACTATTTCTGTTATTAACAGCTGTACTGTTTCACATACCTGTTTTTTTGCCCTCATTTTCATTCGTCTCCATTTTCCGTTTCCCTTTTTTGCCTGAACACCCGTTGTTTGAAGATGCAACAGTCTTCCGTTGTGTGTTGTCAGGATCACAACTATGGCGCGCCCCCTCCCCCCACCCCACCCGCCTCCCCGCTCTCCCAAACCATCATTCCCCGCATGGATCTCAACGGTGTGGTACGCAACTCCCGCTATCACGAACCCACTGAGGACAACTCAGCTGACAGTGATAGCTCCTCAGAGGAGGACGGTGCCGTGCCCGGCTGGTGTAATTGCAGCCTGACTCCAGATGGCCTGCTCATCAAATGTGACAACTGCAGGTGAGAGATGGAAAACCCGTCCCATCTGGACCTTGAAGCATGACGTCCTGTTGCTGTGACAGACGCAGGTGTGGCCAGTCACCATGTATGACAGGAAAGAGCTTGGCTGGAACCAGTTCAACTTAGACCAACGTCTATTTGACCGAAAGTTGGTCTGGGGTTGTTCTTTTGGGATCTGATTATGCTGTGGCAAAGATCTGCCGGGCCAATCAAATTGCTTGGGCGAGCTTTTTGCAGAGATGGACAGAAGAGTAACATCAAACACGTCATCTGAGCGCCGTGGAATATACTTTGATTGGTTGGAGGTCTATCCAGTTGTGTACGGAGTTTATTTTCCTCTTTATCAGTTGAAGCACACAGACGTAACAAAATCCAAATGGAGTGCTACCAGACTCATGTGGTGATTAAAAAATTGAGTCAGGTAGCGAGGAGCAGCACAACAAAGCTGTAATTGGTTTTATATTGTGGATTGTGTTTTATTTGTTTATTTTTTTAAGTGCAGTCGTGTTCAGGTTATGGAATTAGCGGGGCAAATTATGCACTCATGTTCTGCGCTAGAATTAATGTGTTGAGCATAAGGGGACCACCTGTCCTTCCTGTCAGTTTGATGCTGCTACACATGCATGGTCTGGGTCTGGGACCAGCCACTGTAGGCTAAATATAACTGTACTGTATAATAACATTAGGAAATCACATTTCATAGCAATTACACTCCCCTCTACCAAACGTGTGACTCTAAAAGAGACACACTTACAAATTCTAATGTAATAAAGCAGCTGCAAAAATAAAAAAATCATAACTTTTCACTTCACACAGGTTGTGTGTGCAGCTCTTAGTAAATCTGGCTGGTTATGTCAATCTATTTAGAGCCAAGACAAATTACTCGGCTCATGATAAGACCTGGTTATGTTTTGTTATGATAATACCAAAGTCAGAATTCTTTTGCGATCGAGCTACAACATGATGTTAAACCATTTGTTGTTGTTTTTTTTTGCAGGGGACTGGACAGAAGGAGAGGATCCGAAGGCCAACACAGAAAAACAGAAAATGTCTCTGGTACGGTGGTTAATTCACGCCAAGATGTATTTCAGTATAAATAAGGTTTTGTTCTCTCCGTCCATCATATCTGATGCGTATCCCTTTCTTTTGTTTTTTTTACTTTCTGTAGCTGGAGAAAGCAGTGCAACAGAGAGTGGTGATGAAGAGGTGTCACCCTCCACCATCTCCTACACCGCTACCCAGCACACGCCCACCAGCATCAAACTCACTGTCAACCGAGTCAAAAGGAACAAATCCAAAAAGAGGAAGAAGAGCACGGAGAAGGCCCGAGGAACGACGAAGAGCAAGAAAGTTAAGGTACGGTAGTCTTGTGACACACTGAAGAAAATTATTTACTGTAAACTGTGGCCCTTATATGGTGGCGACGTTAAGTGTAGATCTGTTAATATGGGTTTATTTCCTTCTTTCAGGCTTTCAGAGAAGGCTGCAGAAGTCCATGAGGATGAAGGTACGGTTGGATTTAACGTTTAAGTTATGTTACACTGTTTCTCTTCAAAGACAAACTCATCACAGCTTTCTCCGCCCTTTCTTCTGTCCAGAACTCAACCACGGAGGCCAGCGTGCTGGATGAGAACACAGCGGAGGGATGGGAGAGCAAGATCCGCCAGTGGACGGACCAGTACGAGGAGGCTCTGGCCAACCAGTACAGCGCCGACGTCCAGACGCTGCTCCAGCTTCACCGAGCTGCCAGCACGACGGTCTCAAAGTCGGAGAGCGGCACCACGACGCCTCCTTCCACCACACAGATCCACACCTCAGTTGACCCCATGGACACCATCAACCGCACTGAGCTGGCCTGTAACAACACAGTGCTGGGCTCACAGATGCAGGTCAGCCAAAGTCCTGTTCCAGATGCACAACAGTAGCATTGCCAGTGGTGCAAAACACTTTGTATTAAACTTTTGACCGTTAATTCAGCATTACTTCTGCATTACTTGGATGTTTTGTTGGATTCTGCTTCCTGTCTCTCTGCAAATAACCATCTACAGCTGTGTAATCATGCCTTAATAGAACCTGTATGACAATTTCCTGCAGTTAGGCAAATTAATACGTTTTGATTTGTTGTCTGTAGCTCCAGCTGGGCCGGGTAACGCGGGTGCAGAAACACAGGAAGATCCTCCGAGCAGCCAAAAACCTGGAGCCAGACACGCTTGTCATTGAATATAGGGGAAAGGTCATGCTAAAGCAGCAGTTTGAAGTAAATGGGCACTTCTTCAAAAAGTAAGACTACTACTAAATTATAGTTTGCATGCACTATTTTTTACCATCGTTGCTGTGTTGTCTCACACGTGTACAGCTTTTAATACTTTTTCTGTCGTATTTCTCCAGACCCTACCCTTTTGTACTGTTCTACTCAAAGTTTAATGACGTAGAGATGTGTGTTGATGCAAGGACCTTTGGAAATGACGCACGCTTCATCAGGAGGTCTTGTACACCCAATGCTGAGGTAGGTCAGCCGTTAAGACTTTTGTTAAGTCCATGCCAAGGTAGCTGCTTCTTTAAGTTAGTTTTTTGTAACTGAAATAACTTTGGACTTTGCTCCCTTCACCAGGTCAGGCATATGATTGCTGAAGGAATGATCCATCTGTGTATATATGCTGTCAGTCAAATTACAAAGGACGCTGAGGTCACCATTGGATTTGACTACGAGTTCAATAGCTGGTTAGTTCGGCTCTTTACCTCCCACCTACTTTTATCTGACTATGGAGCGGCTATTTACATCGATCAGGCATAACATTATGAACTTTTGGTTTCATGTGGATGTTACTTAGACATGTAGCACCCACCTAGACCAGACCAGGCACCCCCACCCCATAGCAATGACACTCCTTGATGGCAGCAGCCATCCCCAGCAGGATGCAGCCTGACACAGACACACACACAAAAACACTTTAGGAACAACTTAAAAAAAAAACATGAAGAACAGCACAAGGTGTTGACCTGGCCTCTAAATTCACTAGATCCCAAACTGATCAAGTATCTGTGGGATGATCCACAGAGGCCCCTCCACTCAAAGGCCCCCCCACTAACAATATTATGTTGCCAGACACCACAGGACACCCTCAGAAGGCCCATGTCCATTCTCTGATGAGTCACAAGTGTTTTGGAGGCACAAGGGAGACCTACACAATATTAGGAAGGTGGTCATAATGTTATGCATGATCAGTGTAAATATAATGCTATATAAAGATAAATAAAGATGTAGGCATCTGCTTAGTTTTTTGTGGTTTTCCTGAAATTGCAGCGTGTTGCTACAGACTCTCATGTGTTTCCTCCACTGGTATTTTCTCTGGTGTGATCATTTGTTTTTCTCTCCTCATTAAACACCAGTAACTACAAAGTAGACTGTGCCTGCCACAAGGGCAACCAGAACTGCCCGGTGCAGAAGCACAACCTGAGCCCCAGGGAGAGCTTGCTCAGCTCCCCCTGCCTTCCGCCACCCTCCCCTCTGGTTGGCGCCGAGACCCGACGGAGAAAAGCCCGGAGGAGAGAGCTGGAGGGGTCTCAGGCCGGTGACGGCAACCAGACCCTGGACCAGCAGCAGGGGGCCAAAGATATGCATGTGACCAGTGACACAGAGGTATGTGTGTGTGTCTGTCTGGGCGGAAGACACTTTGGTTAAACTGAGATAACCATTAGATGAATATTAATGTGACCACAAACGTATAATAAAGTGTATGAACTGGACGTTTATAAGGAGGAGTTTCTTCCAGATCTTGCTCTGTACCAAGGTCTGGCTCCAGTAGTGTTAAAATTTACAGGTGCATTGCCACCACCTATGAGATCATCAGGGATATTCCCTGATCTGGCACAATATTCTAAATGACATCCTGTAGCTTGTGTTTCACTATTATCTTAATCTTGTAGTCTGTCTGAGATTGGAGAGATAAATATTTGTTGATGCAACCTGTAGTCATGTGCTGCCTTGTTTGTGCATCTAGGAGAGACTGCTGGACGAGGTCAAGGTGGAAGACGGAGAGGAAGGAGAGGTGGATGAAAATGGGGTTGTCATCTCCAATAAAAGAGTGAGCTATATTCAGTTGTTTTCCTAAATATTCATGTTCTATTAAATACTTAAAAACCTGCCACATGTCAGAAATTTGAGTTTGTGCTTCAGCCAGTACTGACTTGTGTCTTTGCCTCTTTCATCTAGACTTTTAACAGCCTGGAAAGGAGGAGAAGGAGAGGAACAGAGACAAGGGAGGAAGGTGTAGAAACTGAGGATAGAGCAGGAAACCCTGCAGGGAACGCCCCCGTACCCCACAGCACTGGAGTAGGGGTCAGCACAAGACGCACCACATACGTCGTGGTCAGTGAGAGAAACCTTTTATTTTTTATATGTTATTCTTCAGTGTGGCACGTATTTAATCTACTTTATTCATATATTCTCAAACAGGAAGCCCCATCTGTTGAAGAAAAGCCCTCATTACCCAGCCTGCCCGCCCCAGTTGCTACCCCTAAACCTGCAAGACCCACGAAGCCTCGGCCCAAAAGTCGGATATCTCGTTACAGATCGAGCTCATCCCAGCGCGCCCGGCGGCAGCGTCAAGCCCTCGCGCAGCAGGCCGCCGCCGCCGCCGCCGCAGCCTCAGCGATGGCAGCGACGCCGACATCAGCTGATCAGGGTGCTACTCTGGATGAAGAGGGATCTCAGGGCCCATACGGTGCTGAACACAACCACGGGGAGAGCGGTCTGGGGGGGCATCTCCTTGATGGAGATGGTCACGGCCTGAACTGTATGAACAGAGGCAACTTGCGCTACCCCAAAACCAAGAAGGTTAGAGTTTGTAGATCCCTAGCTTTCAAAATCTTGACCTAGCTAAACGGCCTGGTTTAACTCAAGTATTCCTAATCATATTTATTATTATTTAATGTTCCATGCAGGCTCAGTTAATCACTATTTCTCTCTCTCTCTCTCTCTTCTCAGTACCTGGTGACAGAGTGGTTGAATGACAAGATGCCTGGAGGAGACAAGGTCCACCAAGAGGTACCCGTCGACCGCCCGCTGCGGATAACCACTGATCCCACGGTGCTGGCCACCACCCTCAACATGCTTCCAGGCCTCTCCCACTCATCGCTCATTTGCACCACACCCAGACACTACGTCCGCTTTGGCTCGCCCTTCAACCCCGAGAGACGCCGGCCCCGTCCGCTACAAATGGACGGCACTTATGGCTGCTACAAAAAGGTGAATAGGTAGCACAGAAAACTACAACGTTACACGCAAATGTTGTCATCCTCTGAGGCAATGCTGCTCTTTCTGTTGAAAAAGTAAATTATCTATAAGTTGAAAACTTACATTTTTGGGGTTTTACCTTAAATTACCAGTTCAGTTTGAGCTTTAGATCTTCACAGGGAGGACATTTTGGTCGTTCCTCACGTTCTCACTCCCCCTCTAAGGGTTGTATGAGGGTTAAGACTTAGTATTAGGGGCTGAGAAACATGCCTGCAACTTGTCCGCTCCCTCTTTAACAGACAGTGGATGATTTGCAATATCATCTCACCAGGAAGCCACCCAGATGGGCCATCTTGTAGCTTCCTGATGTATTTATTGCTGCTCTCTGTGTATGCATTGTGTTTATTTATGTGCACAATGTGTGTATGTTTCTAGCAGCTCATTCAGTGACTACGACCAAATGTAGAGTAGGTTCAGATGATATCTAGTGACCATTAACTGTTGTTATTATTGGGATGGAAAAGGATGGCCTGTGAGGAAACATTGCTGGGCAACACAGCTACGTCATGACAGGCGTGTTGCTCGGGATACGAGGATTTATTGTTGATCGTAAAGTTGTTTTAATGAGCAGTTCTCAAGAGAGAGAGCTGCAAGCAAAGAAGGTTTTCTTGTTTCTGAACAAGCAGTGCACTGTTTAGATTCATTTACTTGTCCCTTTTATACAAATATCTTCAATTTTATTATTCATAGTTTTACTTTTTGCAAAACTCTAGACCTATGGGTGCTCCTGAATTAAATTACAGAATAATTTCTCAAATGCTAAGTCTTCATAATCTTATTTGTGTTCCATCGATGCTGTTGTCTTGATGCAGAGATGGATAAAACAGGTGGAGGATGAGAGTTGCTCAGCCAGTGTGGAGGACGGCACAGAGTCCACCTCCTCCCAGCAAAGCACCAGTAGCAGATCCACCCCCAACCCAATGTCCATCGGTACGTACATTGCCGGCTCCACCACGAGCGCACCTCTCCTCCCTCTCCCTCTTGGCACATTTACTGAAATCAGATCTGATTGAAGTACCGCTAAACGAAGGCTGTCATCGTGTCACTGCAGTCCAGATAAAAAATATTTTATATCATGTGTGTCTTCTTCTTCCTTGGCTTTGCTCCTCGCTAAATCACAGAAGTCAGTGCACCGTTCAAGAAGCGCCGCTCCAAGTACATGACTGAGACGACACCAGCACCCTCGGACCACTTGCTTCGGCCGCTCTCACCCATCACGCCGCCGCTCCCGGAGGACTCCCCCCACTCGCTGCTCAACACTCCCTGTGGCTCATTACTGCCCAACGGCCTGATCTACTCACCCATGGCCTCATTGCCCGCCAGCCGCTGCAACACACCCCTGCAGTTTGAGGTAAGGCCTAATTTTTGTATTATTGTTTTAGCTGTTTACTAAAACGTATTCAAGCTACAGTCATATAATGTCCATGGTCTTATGCTACGGAGCAGCAAGCATGGCCTGCTCTGCATTCTCAGCAAGTCGCCGAGTGTTGCTCAAGCGCTCATTGATCTTACATCTTCTTCTTCTGTTTAAAAAGCTGCAACAAGTGTATTCGTATCAAATATAAAATGGGTTTCTGAGGTTCCTAATTGCCTTTTCTTGCCATCTAGAACATATCATCCCCCGAGGCGTCTCCAGTACACCGACCGGAGTCCATCTCTCCGGAGGTACTTTCCCATCTCGTTGTCCTTATTGACCGATTGTAACAATGCAAACATTTAAAAGGAACTTGTTGCTCAACTTTGTTTGACCAACTGCGTGTTCTCCCTTTTGCCTTCCTCCTCTTCAGCCATGTCTTCAAACGGACTTCGACATCCCACGGCCTCAGTTCACGGACCTGTCCCTCCCCTCCAGCCTGGAGAGCCCCGTGGCTGTGACGTCAGATGACTTTTCTCTTCCCGGAGGTGCTTCAGGCCAAGATTCCCAGGGCCTGTCATCTGTAGGGGCCGGTTCCCTAAACCCCGTGTCGGGTCCTTCCTCGGACCTTAACGCTCAAACCAGGGAGCAAGCTTTCAGGACAGAGTTTAACCTCATATACACCTGCTCGCCCCTCAACGCAAACCTGGGCATCCCCGTGAACACTGACCGACGCCTCTCCCAGTCAGAAGGAGGCTTCTCCCCCGCGGAATCGTTCAACAGCTCCATCAGCGCCCAGGGGCTGGTTGGAGACGTGGGCCCCGGCTCCATGTCACCTTACGGTGAGCCTCATTATGGGGGAGGCTACCCAGACAGCGGCACACCTCCTCACACCAGCAACCCACCGCAAAAAAAGAAGGCAAGTTCTCCCCATCTTAAAGAATGTGAAAAATGTCTTGTAATCAGAGAGGAGGTAAGACGCAGGCAGCTCATCGTTCAAGCACGAATGACTTTGAGTGAGATATGTGCAGAGCCAGATCTGCTTTTCCTCTTCTCGTTGGCTTTGTCTTAAACATGTCAGGTAATCAAATCAAAACGCAACAGAACGGCTTTTAGAAGGAACGATTTCATGTGTATATCTGAAATGATTTCAACTCTGTAGCTTTGATCCTTCCTCGTCCTTCCCCACTTCCAACCCTACCCCCCACACCCCTCCTCCCCTCCTCTCCTTCCTCGTTCCCAATCCTCCCCCTCGTTGCTCCTTGACTCTCTTTGCCAAGTCTCTCTTCCACTTTTCTTCCAAGGCAGAGGGCCAACCAGCATACCATTAGTCTGCTGACAGGAAAGCCAGATTACCAGGCTATAGCTGTAAGAAGTGAATACAAGCCAGTACAAAATATGGTGAATATTCTCCCTACAACTACATCTTTAGAAGTGTGCATGTAAATATTGTTTCTTTGCATCTGCATACAACACCCACCCCGTGCTCTGACAACTCCGTCTCCCCCACCCCCCTCCTCCTTCAAACCTACATTGAATTATGAAGTTTTGAGAATTATTTATTTATTTACTTTTATGCCATTTCAGTCAAACTCATTGTTAAAGGTTCATCCATTGCCTTCAACACGAGAGGCGGATGGTTGATAAATTCTTAATGATGGTGTAGGAATGAAAACCCATGTGTCCTTGGCTCATCCATCTCATCCATGGCTCTTTCCAAAACCGTATCCAGTGGTTCACCCACCCTCTGCTGTGACCTACGGCTAAATTAGCCGTGGTGGTTTATAGCAATGAAAACAAAACATGCAACATGACAAGACATATGTGAAATCCCTGGGGCACATGGAGGGTTTAAAGTTGTGACCAAGAATTTTATTATACATCCAAACATCCTGACCTGAACCGTGGTGAAGTAGAGCTTCAGCTGCTGCTAATTGTCTTGATTGTGGGTCTGGTCTTGCCAAGCTCAAATAAATAACAACTTCAAGCTATTACATTTGCTTTCAAGTGAGACAAAGAGAAGCAACTCTCTCCATTGTGATACTAGAACAGAAAGACCGTTCGTGGCTGAAATGATCAGTTATCCAAGTAGTTTGTGATTCGTTCTCTGTACGTTAATCGTTAAGTTTGCAGACGTAGTTGCTGGTGAAGTTGGTCCATAACTGATGTCAGAAGGCCTGTTATTCAAAGTGATTACCTTTAAAAAATACATATAAATGAACATTTTGCTTTCCACAAGAGTTTCCAACGTTTCCTGCTCTACAACTCATCGGTCTTTTAAGAAAGATTAAATTTCTGGTTGTAGTCTTGCTGCCCAGAATATAATCATCTGTCCATTTCTGACATGTTGTGACAGTCACATAAAAAAGAAAGTCAGATACGTGTGTTATTCAAGTTGTGACTTTTTTTTATCAGTTATTTTGTCAGAAACTTTCCTCCATGAAGGGAACAGATACTCAAATATAAACCACATTAACACATTAACCAGATTATTTTACTCACGTTCATATTATAAAGGATGAAGTGAGCCGCAGTATCTTGCGACAAGCAGTTTGTGTTGTAACCATTTGATATGGTTTAGTCTTTAAACTATGTCACAAACCTACAACAGGGTTTACCTGCTGTAAACATCGTTCCTCTTTGGTTAAACTGTGGATTTTGTTCCTGATCCCACGCTGACACTTTCTCCTGGCTTCATAAATCACCATGAACACGTGACTGATTAACCAGTAACATTTTCATGATCGTAGCCCTAGTCATGTTTAATAATTTAATATGGACAGAGTATAGTAAAAAGCTCCCTCTTCTGCTATACACAAATCAGCCACAACATTATGACCTCTAACAGGAGAAGTAAATAACATCTTGTGACAGTTCAATGTTCTGCTGGGAAACTTTTGGACCTGACATTCATTGGTGTGGATGTTACTTAGACATGTAGCACCCACCTAGACCAGACCAGACACCCTCACCCCATAGCAATGACACTCCTTGATGGCAGCAGTCTGACACAGACACACACACAAAAACACATGAAAAACAGAACAAGGTGTTGACCTGGCCTCCAAATTCACTAGATCCCAAACTGATCAAGTATCTGTGGGATGATCCACAGAGGATCCTCCCCTCAATGGCCCCCCCACTAACAACATTCTGTTACCAGACACCACAGGACACCCTCAGAAGGCCCATGTCCATTCTCTGATGAGTCACAACTGGTTTTTTTAGAGGCACAAGGGAGACCTAGACAGTATTAGGAAGGTGGTCATAATGTTCTGCCTGAGTATAGAAGAGACAGTACTTACTTTTTCATTTTCTGGTGGTGACGATATACGTAATAGTAGCGCAATATGAACGGGCAAAGCACGAGCACATAGGTTGAATAGGTGAATCCTTCACTGTGTTCACACTGCTAAAATAATGTGGTTAAATGTGGCTCAGCCCTCTTTTGACTGTGGTCTGATCTGACTGGATCCAGGATGCATTCACTCTTGTGATCTGATCACACGAGACACATTTAAACGGCAGGTGTGAACATAGCCTTAGAAAGAACCTGGAACCGATTTGAACCAGAGGATAGAGAGGCGAAGTCCCGCCCCCTCTACTTCCGGGCCATGGGACCTATCTTTCGAAAAAATATGAACGGCAGTCTATGGCGAAAGATAAATTATTTTCTGGTCCCGATCGACTTGTGCCTTGGATTATACATATGTTGTTTTTCAGAATAAAAAATGATTTTACATGTCAAGAATGTCACAGTTTGTCGCAAGATAGTTCAGTAAAACGCTATGGAAAATACGTAATTAAACGAACTACAAGTCCCGCATGCTGGCGCGTACAGAACCGACCAAAACTCCCTTGGTGTAACTACAGCTCTCGACATGACCCGATTTATAATGATTTTCACCTCGTTTGATGCTTCTGCCTTCGTCCTGGAAGAAGACGGTAAAGCTCAACAAGGAGACAGCCATAGTTCTCTAGGGATCTCTAGAGAGATGTAGTTCACTAAGCGATCTCATACAAAACCTAATGTTGTTCAGCTTATTTACGTCAAATAATTTATCTCTTGACGTGAAAAATTATCTTTTAAATTCACACACATCATATGTGAAATTCATGCCACAATTCGATCGGGACCAGAAAATAATTATGATCTCTCCATAGACTGCTGTTCATATTTTTTCGAAAGATAGGTCCCATAACCCGGAAGTAGAGGGGCGGGACTTCGGCTCGCTATCGACTGCAGCATCTGAAGCCTGTCGTTGAAACATTGACGACTCTTAACGGTGCTCCGGCCATTTCAGGCTTCGTCACTCTCCCATTGCTGTTACTCTCAAGTTCAGGCAAGAGCCATGTGCGTCGGTATCTGACTCCTCCGTGGTCATCATCCAGCTCCTCCACCTTTCTCCATATACCCCTCTGTTCCCCTTTTCTCCGTCATGAAGCTGGGACGAGCGTTCTCATTGTCATTGTTAAGTGTAGAGGCGTGTGTGTGGATGTGTGTGTGCTCGAACCTTGTGTGGACGTTTGTATAGTTGTTGTTGTTGTTTCAGCGTGGTTGCATCATGGCGTGGTGCATTCAAATTGCCTGCTTTTAATTTATTTATTTATTTTATTTATTTATTTATTTGTCAACACTTTAGATGTTACTAACAGTGCATTCATAGTGCACAAAGTGATCTACGGTGTGCTTTATTTGAGGCGTCCGTTTGTGTTAACAGAATGGAACGAGAACAGATGTCATTTTCATCTCTAAGGTAATTTTAATGGTGATGAAGGTTCCTTTGTTTGTTTTTGTTTTTTTTATTAAATACTGTTTCCAGGTGAGTCCTCTGGTGTGGTGCATGCGGTCTGCCCATCACTCAGTGCAGTCTTGGTGAATGATGTGATTGAGTCAGCAGCCTGGCCGTTACTAAAACATAAACTGTGGGTCAGTCTTCCTGCAGCAGGTATTTAATAACCTCCCCCCTCCCTCCCTCTGTGCTGCCTCAGGTGTCTTTGTTGGAGTACCGTAAGAGGAAGAGGGGCAGCGTTCGGGATCCAGAGCCAGCTGGTAGCAGCTCCTCTCTGGGTGGCACCCCCACCCGGCCCGGGTCCCACTACGGCAGCAAGGATTCCCATCACCCCCATTCCCAGCAGCAGATGCAGCCCACGGCCTCCCCACAGAGCTCCTCCTTCTCCTCCTCCTCCTCCTCCTCCGCCTCCTCCTCGACTCACAACGCCTCCATCCCGCAGATAGAGGAGGTCAGTCCTCCAGATCACCAGGGTCCATCAGGGAAGTCCAGACACCAGGACAGCAGCAACAACCAGTGGTGAGCGGCCAGAAAAGACAAAGAAGTGTTGAGGATGTGTTCGTCATCAGATCAGAGCAGATCCACATGATAACCTTCTGATTTGTGTTTTTTCCCCCCAAGGATGGTCCCCACTACTGTTGAACGTCTACGGGAAGGGAAGGTTCTGGAGCGAGTGTTGAGAAGCATCAAGATGGAGCGGGTTTACAAGAGGAGCGATGGCTCCGCGGAGAAAGAATCTGGTACGAAGGGATGAGAAACAAAAAGATTATACTGCAGCTGTGACTTCTTTTTGGTGCTGGAGTTGATCCTCCTCCTCCTCCTCCTCCTCCTCCTCCTCCTTGTGTTTCCAGATGCTGATTCCTATGAGATGCAGAGCGTGTCCATGGCCTCTCCCATGAAGAGTCCACATAGATACAGTCCCTCTGTGTACCCACACCAGGTAAACTGCTCACCGTCCATACTTGCTTCTTACATTACAGGGTTATTGTTATTGATGAGCGTAGTAATTAGGTTTGGCAGCATTTTTTACTAATGTGCTTTAACATTTACATAAGGTCGTCAGGTTTCACAGTAAATAAAACTCATTGGGCCTTACATTAAGATCTGATCTGGGTGGTCTGACTGTCTCTGAGTACTGAGTGTGTGTGTGTTGTTGTGTGTTCAGTCAACAGAAAGCCACCGACAGACTGACAGCCCTTCGTTCCTCCAGCAAACCTCCAACTCTCCATTCCGGGGTTCCTACAGTCCCTCGTTAGGCCAGAGCTTCTACCCGCGCCTCCCCTCCGCCCACCCAGGACAGTCCCAGGACCAGCCTCCATCCTCGTACACCAGTCCCACCCCCACCTCCTCATCGGACTCTAGGCCACCAGCGGGCTCTCTACACCAGCAGAGCGGCGGCGGTAACGTGGACGGAGGTCACGGCTACGGCGGCAGCCACCTAAAAGCGAGCCTTTTGAACAGCAGCGGCCTGATGGGGGCTCCTAGCCCGGGATCCAGGGCCCACGGGCAAACTAAACTAGACTTGGACGCCCAGGCCTCAAGAGGGAGTCAGCAACAGGCCTCTCATGGCTTAATGTCAGGCAGCCCGGGACAGGCGGCGCTGCCGGCCGGCTCCAGGATGCTGTCGGCTTCAGGGCAGACACATTATTCACAGCGAGGGACAAGCCTCAGTCAGTTCCAGCACTCCCCGCTCCAGGGGTCCGGAGTAAGGACACAGTCAGGAGGCTTTTAGGACTTTTGAGCGTGTATGTGTGAGTGTGTGTGTGTGTGTGTGTGAATGTGTATGAAGCTGCGTACCTCCTCAACCCCTAAAGCTGCAGTAAGAATGGGGATGTGGGAGTTTGGGGAGGGCAAATGTACAGACCTAAGAGGAGCACGGACTTCTTTATGGGTTTCTCCTTTTTCTTATTTTCTGTCTATTCTTTCTGTATTAAAGAAAAAAAAAACAATTATCACATCTGCACAAAGATTAATCATTGACTTTGGACGTCACAACCGAGTGGAGAAAAAAAAAACAAAGCGTTTTGGTTGGAGAGAGAGAGAGAAGAAAACAAGAAATCACATGTAACTTGAAATTATCCCCCGTGTTTCCACTTGTTCCAGAAGACTGTGCAACCCGGCTCTATAACCGTCTACTACACAAACGTCTGTACAAAGTTCTAAAAGAAGAAAACAACAAATAAAGCCGTACCCTGTCACTGAGGTAGCCAGGCTGGAGAAAAGCTCAGATGCATATGTTAACTGAAAGCAAGAATTATTTTATTTTTTACTTTTAAAATTTTAAAATTTAGATTTTTTTTCTTTTGGTCAACGTTACTTTTTTTTTTTTGTTTTTTGATTTGGCGAGTTGCCGAGTCTGTGCTGCAGTAAATGTGTTTATGATTTAGGGAGTAATACAGAGGGGGGTGGGGGGGGGGTTACGATGCAAGCAGAGGCGACATGTTAATCATCCGTTCTAAAGATGCATTAGACAGACGGGGAGACGGTTCTCCCAGGAATCAGGATCATTCCACTCGATTACCAGCTTCCATGTTCTCGCACTAAACATGAATACAGCTTCTTTATTTTATTTTATTTTTATTTTTTTTTGTCCTCACGGTTCCCTGTCTGTCTGTCTGTCTTTATTTTTTAGTTTTCTGTCTCTCATCCCCACTGGACTGTTTTTCGGTTTCATTTCAGGACGTCCTCCACTGTAGAATTCTGATATTGTACTTGAGACATACAGGTCTTATGATTCATGGTGCTGCATTCTTGGTTGTTTTTTTTTTTTGGTCTAAATAAATTTAAAATCCAGTTATGTTCCCCACACTTGGCTGCATTCATCTTACGGATATATCACTTGAAAGCGTTTTTTATTTTTAGTTTGAATCAAAATTCCTCCCGGTCACATGTCAACAGTGACGCAACGACAAGAAAGGAGGTTCTCAGCCCGACTTTATTTCTGAGCTAAGTGTCGGGTTTGACTGTTTATTATCCTACATGTGTTATTTTATTTTATTTTATTATTTTTTGGGTTTTTTTTTGGGCCTGACCAATCCTGGCATTCCGTGACACAGAGTCCAAACCGGGGCGGTGTCGGGGGGTGGGAATATCTCCTGAGGAAGCTTTTGGATTGTTTTTGAAACCGAGGTTAAGAAAAAAAAAAAAAGCTGCTATCTTCTCCTGTCACAGCTGCTTCCCTTTCCACAGAGAAAGCTGTATTTTTTGTTTTATTTTAAAAATCCTCACGACAAACTGACTCGAAAGAAGGAGACGGTTCTCTGCCGTGGGACGTCTGACTGACATCAGCTGGAGCGGCTGTTGAACTGACCCACGCCGCCACCACGCCACGCCACCACGCCACGCCCTCCTGCTCCCTCTAAGACTTTTAATTTAGGACCAGAAGTGGCAACACAGGCGCATCTTTACGTGGAAGACTTCTTCAATCCCCTCCCCTCCCCTCCCCTCCCCTCCCCTCCTTCTCCGGCCACGTGACTGGACAATCCTCCACCCCCTTCTACAGACCTGCCACTTACAACCCACCACCCCCCTCCCCCATCTTCAACTCCACCAACACACAGGAGGGTACATGAATGTTTTACAGATTTAAAAATAAATAAATAAATAATTGTGACCCAAAATTAACCAGCACCTTAAAAACGAAAGAGATAGAACCTAAAAGACACAATATGACAATATGTATGATTATGTGTACTTGTATAGAAAGAAATGTGATATAGACTTGTATGGAGAAAAATATAGTACACTGAATTTATCGCATGATATTTGTTCGTAGGGTCTGAGTGACCAACTTCTGTCGGACGGTTGGAAGCTAATCATTGGGTCTGTTCTGGGTTCCCCCCAAAAAACAAAACAAAACAAAAAAGGAAACGACAGACGCTGAATAATTTTTCTTTCTGTTCTTGTTTTGTAAAGATCTTTCTGCTGGTTTTTGTTTTTATTTTTACACAGATCATAGTAACAACTATTTCAATTGTTCCCCCTCCAAAAAGATTTAAGAAGCAAACAGATGTAATGCATTTTGATAATAAAATAATCATGATGGTTATGTATTTTGAAAACGGCCATTGTGATGTGTCATTTAAGGGGCTCGATCCAATGATTTGCACTCGTCACAGTCGTCCTGCGCCGGGCAGGAGTTACATCTTAGGTCTTTAACACATTTTCTGTATTTTAAGAGTGAAAGTAGAAGGAAAGACTTTAAAAAAAAAAAAAAAGAGAGCTGCAGCACAGAGGAAACTGTTGATGTGTCAGAGATGAGATTGTTATAGTGTTAAATAGTCGTAGAAGCTTTAAAACGCCCAAACACCTGAGCCTCTCTGAGAGAGGATCAGTTCCATCTCTAACCACCAGAGGGAGGGAGTGAGCTACAGGTGAGTCATAATAAAGGGTCAGAATCAACTTACTCTTTATTGCCAGGTGTAGTTTGCACATTTGCTGGTAAAATAACTCACTAATAACCAGTAACCCAGTACGGTTTGATTCTGTTTAAAGGCTGAATGTTACCAAAATAAAAAATACTCCTCGTATAAAACGGCATCAATGTCGCAGACGGACTCTGAGGATCAGGTTCTCTAGCAGTTTCCGTTTCCTTCTGTACTTTCTAATCAGTTTTATTCTGGGCACATGCATTAAATACAGCACACTTATAACTGTCAGTGTGTTAAAAGTACCCCAATCAGCCACAACATTAAAACCACTGACAGGAGAAGTGAATAACATCGACCGTCTTGTGACAATTCAATGTTCTGCTGGGAAACTTTTGGACCTGATATTCATTCATGTGGATGTTACTTAGACATGTAGCACCTACCTAGACCAGACCAGACACCCCCACCCCATAGCAATGACACTCCTTGATGGCAGCAGCCATCCCCAGCAGGATGCAGACTGACACAGACACACACACAAAAACGCTTTAGGAACAACTAAAAAAAACATGAAGAACAGCACAAGGTGTTGACCTGGCCTCCAAATTCACTAGATCCCAAACTGATCAAGTATCTGTGGGATGATCCACAGAGGCCCCTCCCCTCAAAGACCCCCCACTAACAACCACAGGACACCCTCAGAAGGCCCATGTCCATTCTCTGATGAGTCACCACAAGGGAGACCTGCACAATATTAGGAAGGTGGTCATAATGTTATGCCTTATTGGCGTATTTCTAATGTCTTGTCGCAGTCACGTCTATGTAATTATTTCTACCGGACTGAAAACACCGCTCATGGATCGTGAATGTGATAGAAATCAAGTCTCCGAGGTCGTCGTCTTCCTGCAGGTGGTGGACAGACACTAATTGAAGCAGGTATTCCAAGAGCCACAGGATGACAGGCTGCCTGACAGGAGTAAAATGCAGAGAGCAGATGGCCGGTCTGAGGCCCGTCAGCATGGGGCAGCCTTTCATTCTCACTACTCCGTATGGTCTGTACAGGCCACCACAAAGACAGTCTGCTAGAACCGCCAGAGAATGTTGGAGGGTTTCGTATCTCATTCACAGAGACCTAGTGGTCCTGGGAGACACCTTTATTTACAGCAAAATGAACTTACCTGACCCAGAGTGGTTAGTGAATATCTACTGTTATAGTCGTTCAGGAATGTGTCTCTTGCATCATGAGAGTGTAAATGAGGTCTGACTCGTTCATAATTCACTACGTTGGACAGTGCACCTGAACTACACCGATCAGGCATAACATTATGACCACCTTGTGCCTCCATAACAGTTGGGACTCATCAGAGAATGGACATGGGCCTTCTGAAGGTGTCCTGTGGTGTCTGGTTACAGGATGTTGTTAGTGGGGGGGCCTTTGAGGGGAGGGGCCTCTGTGGATCATCCCACAGATACTTGATCAGTTTGGGATCTAGTGAATTTGGAGGCCAGATCAACACCTTGTGCAAGTGTTTTTGTGGCTGCATCCTGCTGGGGATGGCTGCTGCCATCAAGGAGTGTCATTGCTATGGGGTGGGGGTGTCTGGTCTGGTCTAGGTGGGTGCTACATGTCTAAGTAACATCCACACCAATGAATGCCAGGTCCAAAAGATACAGAGACTACAGAAGAAGAAGAAATGACTGATTATAACTGGTTTATTGAATTTCTTGTTAAAACAACAACTAATGGTGATAAAGTCGTTTATGACGTCATGCTGGATTCTCCTTTTACAATCCTGCACAAAAGAAACAAAAACATCACAGCATCCCGTAACCACAGAAACAAGAGAGAGCATGAAAATAGAACCATATACAAAAGGAAAAGACAAGACATCAAATCTAAAGCCTGATTTGGCACAACTGAATGAATGATGGTGGATGGTGGGAAGAAAAGTCAAGTAAAAAAAAATGTAAATAATAATAAAATTATAAAATAATACATATTTTTAATACATTTTTAATATTAAATTAAATAAAATAAAATAATAATTTGCAGACCCGACTGGTGCCCTTTCATCATGCTCTGTCTTGAAAATAAAATAAAAAATAAACAGCAACCCCCCCGCCCCCCTGTTGTTTCTGATTGACATGGCCATGAACCTGTCCTGCACCATGGAAGAGGGGGACGGGGCGAGCTATTAGGTAGCGGCATAGTTCTTATTGACAGACGTCAACAAGGAAAATAAGAAGATATAGCCACCAAGCCCTCAGTTGTGACTCTTAGAAAGTGGAGAAAATAGGAGGCAGAAAAGAGGAAAAGAAGTCCCAATCTACACGTCCTTTCTAACATAAATAAAAGCTTTCTGACTTTTTTTTACTTTGTCCTGGGGGTGGGGGCTGGGGGCACCAAACCATAATTTCACCTAGGGCACCAAAACTACTAAGAGCCAGCTCTGGTCCCACCAACTGAACACTGTCCTGCTGACAGCCTCAAAAATATATATTTCACCCAAAATTGATCTAAACTGAAATGAATCACTGTTGAACTTATGACTAAAAGCAGAACTAGAAGTGAACGGTTGCAAAAAAAAATATATCGTATAATCATGTCAAATGCACAGAGAGATTAAAGCTGCTTTAATGCATGTTTTTAATGAGTAAATCTGAGTGAAACTAATTCTACAACACTGCAAAAAAAAGTTTTTAAGTCTTGGTGGAAGTCAAAGATTTGTGTACTGGTAAAAAAAACGAAAAACTAAAAAGCGCAGGTTTAATGAGTAAATGACGATTTGTGTTCAGACTTCTTACATCTTCAGCTCTGTGCCCAGAACGAGGCTAAATCTGTCTCTCTGTCCAGACTAGAATGACACTTTACTTTTAAAAATTGTGGTGAGAATGCAAAATGTAGAAACACAATCAAATCAGATGTTGGCAGTGGCGTAGCGTTTAAAATACAGAGTAAGAAGAAGGAACACAAGTTACCGTCCTGCTTCAAACTGTCTCTCGCTGCTGAAACTATTGTAATCTGCTTTTACCTTTGGTTTAAATTACACCCCCTCCTTAATCCATAGGGTTTAATATGACGTGGGCCCACCCTTTGCAGCTATAACAGCTTCAACTCTTCTGGGAAGGCTTTCCACAAGGTTTAGGAGTGTGTTTATGGGAATTTTTGACCATTCTTCCAGAAGCACATTTGTGAGGTCAGACACTGATGTTGGACGAGAAGGACTGGCTCACAGTCTTCACTCCAATTGATCTCAAATGTGTTCTATCAGGTTGAGGTCAGGACTCTGTGCAGGCCAGTCAAGTTCTTCCACACCAAACTCTCTCATCCATGTCTTTATGCACCTTGCTTTGTGCACTGGCACACTGACATGTGAGAACAGGAAGGGGCCATCCCCAAACTGTTCCCACAAACTTGGGAGCACAGAATTGTCCAAAATCTCTTGGTATGCTGAAGCATTCAGAGTTCCTTTCACTGGAACTAAGGAGCCAAGCCCAGCTCCTCAAAAACAACCCCACACCATAATCCCCCCTCCACCAAACTTCACACTTGGCTCAGTGCAGTCAGACAAGCACCGTTCTCCTGGCAACCACCAAACCCAGATTCGTCCATCAGATTGCCAGATGTAGAAGCGTGATTGGTCACTCCAGAGAACGCGTCTCCATTGCTCTGGATTCCAGTGGCGGCGTGCTTTACACCACTGCATTTGACGCTTTGCATTGCACTTGGTGATGTATGGCTTGGATGCAGCTGCTCGGCCATGGAAACCCATTCCATGAAGCTCTCTACACACTGTTCTTGGGCTAATCTGAAGGACACATGAAGTTTGGAGGTCTGTAGCGATTGCCTCTGCAGAAAGTTGGTCATTTCTGTGTTTCCAATCGCTTCCACTTTGTTATAACACCACTGACAGTTGACTGTGGAATATTTAGTGGCAACAAGTCCAGGTGTGGTACTATCACAGTACCACGCCTGGAATTCACTGAGCTCCTGAGAGCGACCCATTATTTCACAAATGTTTGAAGAAGCAGAGAAAACCTTCCATGTTGGATCTTGCGGCTTTCTCAGCTTGGCCCGTTATGGAAGAAGGAGATGGAAGCAGATTCTTTGCTCACAGGCTGAAAAACGCCACTTTTCACTGAAATTTATTGGTCATCCATAACATTTAATACATGACTCGAATGAAACTGAGCTGATCTGAGCAGGAATGGGAACGGTTAGGATATCACTGCTATGCATCCATTCATAATCTGTATCTAAAACCCACAGAGCAAGCACGAAGGAAAGGAAAACTCCTTTAACAGGAAGAAACCTTAAGCATAACCTTAAGCTCATAACCCATCTGCTTGAGGCCGACCAGGTACACATAGAAAATGAGAGAGAAGAAAGACTAAAGTGCACATGTAGAATCTGATCATGATATAAATACAAGATATAACTGATGATGTTACATGAGAGTTTGATAATGAATATAAATAAAGCTGTTAGTGCAAGAAGATGGGGAAGGAGGGGAGAAGAGGGGGGGACACAGCTGTTAACATGCTAAACAGTTGTAGCACACAAATGCATGAGTAGTAATAGAAAAGAAATTAGAGGATAGGAGCTCGGTGCCAGAGACAAGAAATTAGAGGATAGGAGCTCGGTGCCAGAGAGAAGAGATTGAAGGATAGGAGCTCTGTGCCAGAGAAAAATTAGAGGATAGGAGCTCTCTGCCAGAGAGAAGAGATTAGAGGATAGGAGCTCTGTGCCAGAGAGAAGAGATTAAAGGATAGGAGCTCTGTGCCGGAGAAAAATTAGAGGATAGAAGCTCTGTGCCAGAGAGAATAAATTAGAGGATAGGAGCTCTGTGCCAGAGAAAAATTAGAGGATAGGAGCTCTGTGCCAGAGAGAAGAAATTAGAGGATATGAGCTCTGTGCCAGAGAAAAGAAATTAGAGGATGGGAGCTCGGTGCCAGAGAAAAGAAATTAGAGGATAGGAGCTCGGTGCCAGAGAAAAGAAATTAGAAGATGGGAGCTCGGTGGCAGAGAGAAAAAGTTAGAGGATAGGAGCTCGGTGCCAGATAAAAGAAATCAGAGGGCAGGAGCTTGGTGCCAGAAAGAGAAATTAGAGGATAGGAGCTCAGTGCCAGAGAAAAGAAATTAGAGGATAGGAGCTCGATGCCAGAGAAAAGAAATTGGAGGATATGCCTCTCTTGTTGCATCTGACCAAGAGACAAAAACTCCAAAAGCAGAAAACTACTGAATATTCTCATTTGCGATAATGATGCTCGAGACTATTTGTTCTAAAAATGACAGTGATTGAGTATTTTACTTGTTAAAACTGTTCCTGTGGCGGCTCTAGATTTGTGGTTGTTTCCCACATTAACTCGAGTCCACAGTGACACATGTTAAATGATAAATGTATATATTCATGGAGTATATTTCAGTGATCTAGTGGTGTCCATGGCTGCAGTTCCCCCGAGCAAGCACCTAACCCCCAAATTGCTCCTTGGCCGGGGTCCTCAGCGGCTGCAGCCCACTGCACACACACACACACTACTGTGTGAATGAATGGATGGGTCAGACAGCAGGAACATAATTTCCCCTTGGGGATCAATGCAGTGTAAATTTATTCATTCATTTAATTTAAGGACTGAGTCTTTTTCTGTAGTACTAGCAGCATTAGTCCCTGCCTGCTTGGCGCCTGCAGAAAACTACACAGATGTGTAAACCCCAAACCACGGTAGCAAGAACCTGACTTTCTCACATCCTAGTTGATTTTCTTTTTAAATTTATTAAGACGAGATAACAAATTTAGATAAAACCAATATGTACCAACCTTTTTTTTTTTCATATAATTGACGTTGTTTGTGTTTGTTACCTCAGAGATAAGACAGTATAGCTTCCTGTTTTTATTTTGTTAAGTTTGTTTACTTCCTGTGTTTTCCCTCCTTTGATTGTTGGACTGGTTTCTCCTCATTAGTTTCACCTGTGTCTCCTTAGTCTCAGGTATATGAAGCTCTGTCTTTCCCTTTGTTGTCGGTCAAGTCGTCTGTGATGTTACCCTTCTTTTTGTCCTACCCTCGTGCTTCCTTGTGTTCTTGTTTTGTCCCTTATCTGTTTGGATTATCCTGCAGCGCCCTTTCTCCTTGCTTTGTAAGTTTTCATTCGACGAAATTAAGCTTTACAAAAGACTTTCTTTTACACCTTAGATGCATCTCTCAAAGTGGCCTGAACTGAGAAAAGAACATTTCAGCTTTGAATTAAAAAAGCTTTAAATTTGCACCTCTGCATTCAGCTGTGCCTTCCACTCAAAATGACAACGTAAAAAAAAATTGAGACATATATAGTTGAAGGGCTGATGTTTGTCCTCAGAAGGGTCCTGTGTGGAATCAGAGCAAGCTGTGCACGGTGTCCGTCGTCTTGATGAAAGTCTGTCCTCTCGATGCGAAGGCTTTAGTTCTTCGGCTGGTGGGCCTGGGTAGTGCAGCAGACTGAAGGTGAGTACAAGCCCCCCTCTGAGCCCCTCTCTGAGCCTGAGATAGATGCAGCATGCAGGGCCTCTCCAGGTGACGGATGGGCAGGATGTAAGGACACTAACTCAACTAGGGAAGAACTGAGCACAAACTAGATTGGAGGAAACACTTGTACGTTATAATTATGCAAAGAAAAAATTAGATTCTTTGCTTCTCAGCTGTTCTCACACACAATGAATTCAGTTTTTACTATTTTTACAGCGTACACAAATGCTTTTAATGTATGGGGGGAAACAAATGTTGCGTATTTACCCTGTTTCCACACAAACAAACACCGATCAGTCACAAGATTATGACCACTAACTGGAGAAGTAAATAACATTGACCATCTTGAGACAATTCAGTGTTCTACTGGGAAACTTCTGGACCTGTCATTCATTGGTGTGGATGTTACTTAGACATGTAGCACCCACCTAGACCAGACCAGGCACCCCCACCCCATAGCAATGACACTCCTTGATGGCAGCAGCCACAAATACGCTTTAGGAACAACTGAAGGAAAAAAAAACAAACATGAAGAACAGCACAAGGTGTTGACCTAGCCTCCAAATTCACTAGATCCTAAACTGATCAAGTATCTGTGGGCTGATCCACAGAGGCCCCTCCCCTCCAAGGCCCATGACACCACAGGACACCCTCAGAAGGCCCATGTCCATTCTCTGATGAGTCACAACTGTTTCGGAGACCTACACAATATTAGGAAGGTGGTCATAATGTTATGCCTGATCGGTGTACATAATATAGTTCTGCAATTCCTCAGATCAGACCTTTTCATGTACAAAGAGAAGTGGAATATTAGCTTGAAAAAAGAAAATTAAAGTCTAATAGTAAAAAGAAAAAGAAAACACTCTCTTGTTCTTATGTAAAGTAGCACCTGTGTGCTTTTACATATGCACATCATTATGTTATTTTTAAAGCTGGAAATTGCTTTTACCCACTCGATAGAAATACGTATTTTAAGGAATACTGCAAGCATCTTTATATTTATCAGTAACTTCTTTGTTGTAACAAAAAGTTTCTTCAAAAAGTTTGCCAGAGTCACTTCAGTCCCGGTTTTACAAACCGCTGGGCTGTAGCATCCAAGCCCAGAGCAAGAGGTTTTAACCTGAAGAGCTTAGAAGGAAAGAGGAGGAGGAGGAGGAGGAGCAGGGAGCTGGAAGGAAGGGTCTCAGTGGAACCGCTGGACGACAAATCTTGGGTCCCTCACGTCTCGGATTTCAATCTGGAGGAGAAACGGAGAGAACAAAGAGAACATGAGGACGACTGCAGCAGAATCTTGGCTGAAGAGAATGAACCCATGAGGAGGACGAGGAGAAACATGCTGGTCAGGGCTGAGGGACTCATTCATACTTTGGGTGCTCAACACTGTGCTGTACATACAAGGCAATAAAAAAATAAGAGCAGATTAAAAAAGTGAATAGAAATTAGACAAATGAGGAAATGGGTTAAATGAGTTTTGAGTCTGAATGTCAGAGAGTCTATGTCTGGGATGTCAGGCTGGGAGAGTGGTAGAGCAGGTGCTGCAATAAGTTAGGTGTCTGAGGCATAGACTGTATAAAGATGGATAATGGAACAGATCCTCAATAGTGAAGCCAAACAAGTAGAGCTCCCCCTGGTGTCTGGCTGCAGTATAGGTCATAAGCTCCACCCCCTCCATGTTAGTGGGTGGTACTTGGGTCAAACTAAAACACTAAAATACATGTCACATACATTTTTTCCAAGGATGGTTTCAGTCATTTTAGGTAGTTAATATAATGTTGATGAATGCTCAAGTGTCAGTTTTTTGGATTTTCGTTAGAAACAGGATGTGACATAACGGCGACCACCAGTGGCTGATCAGACTCTGGCTCCAAAGTTGCAAGATGGCGCCGTCTGTATCCCCGGGAAAATAGCGTCAGTTTGGCCAATGCAAGGAAGTGGAGACGCATTGTCCATATTTATATAAAGTCTATAGTCCGATGAGGATCTGAGGGTATGAGAGGGGGCCTATCGTTGGAGAAGTTCAGACAGATGTGACGGAGCTTGGTTGTGAAGAACCTTGAAGGTCAGCAGCACGATCTTGTGCTCAATACGGGGTTTTATTGGAAGCCAGTGGAGCTGCTGAAGAACTGGGGTGACGTGGTCCGATATGAGCTGCAGCGTTTTGTGACCAGTTGGAAGTTTATGGAGACGTTTGGAGGGTAGACCAGAAAGAACAGAAGAGTTACAGTAGTTGATGCGTGAGGTGAGGAGGGCGTGGACGGGAATGGCGCTGACGTTCTGTGATAGAGATGGGTGAAATCGGCGAGGTGGAAGTGAGCGGACTGAGTGACGTAGTTGATGTGGGCTTCTAGGACGACACCTAGACTCTGGAATAAACTTTGTCGCTTGTCTTTGACATGCACAAGCATCTTACCCTCATCATTAGTAGCTTTGATTTCAGGGTGTCGTGTAGACTCTTAACTGTATACCCTACATTAGCTAAGATAAAGACTGGGTTCAACATTCTCATTTTACGTAAAGAAACCAAGTTTGAGAAATTTCAGTCTACACATTTCTTTGACAAAGGTATTCAATTTCACATAAAACCGACATCAGGAGAAAGAAAAAGGGAGTTCACGGTGCAGTGGCCATCACAGACGTAACGGATATGAACGCATGCAGGGGTCACATGATGCAGGGATTGATCGGCATAGCTATATAAAAACTACTGAGCCTTACTCCATCCATTCGCAGAGACGGACCAAGATGGAGCTAATGGAAGGAAGCAATTTTAAAGTAAGACGATCAGAGAAAGTTGACGGAGCACTTATTTCATCTCGGCTCCTATAACCACATTAGAACCAGTGGAGACGTACACACTGGGGGGCAGCCCTGTGGTTTTCTGCAGATCGTTTAGCACCAAGATGGAATAATCTCTCTGCTGGTCCGACAATTGATATACTTTAATGGACTGTATATCTATGTCTATAAAGTTATGGGTGTTCCTTCAGTTCACAACAACAAACAAGATCAGATGCTGGTAGTCTGATGTTGCTGCAGTGATGCATGGAGCTATCCATCTGTAAGTTACCTTCTGTGTGAATCTGCATTGATGTTAATGATGGGTCCAACGCATCATGGCTTGAAAATGTTCTGAAGTGCCTCTCTGTTCACAATTTGGACTGCCCACACTTCTGCTTATCACTTAGTCATATCAAAATCTAAACCTAATTTTGTTTTTTTTTGACTCATTAAAGCAGAAAACATGAATGAATTAACTTTCTCTCTCTCTCTCTCTCTCTCACACACACACACACACACACACATAAACCTTTGGGTCAGTTACACTAATCATGTATTTAACACATTTCATCAGCCGTCAAACATAGACTCAAATAACAAAAACTAAAAAGGACGTACTTACCCTTGACACAGCTGCAAAATCTGTGAATAAAAACGAAAAAAGAAACAGAGATCAGTCTCTTTTACACACTGACTGAAAATTAACGTCTTTCTGAAATGTTCAACTATAGTTTGAAACGTATTCACTCATAACTCATAGTTTTCACTTTCTAACTGTACGAAATTGGCATGAAAAATCTATTTGGTCCAAGTTAATTTATATCTTTTATATCTATTTTATTGCACATAAAGTATTATACCATAAAAGAAGTAAACATTCTGTCTTTGTCTTGTTGCAGGCTGCAGTTATCACGAAGGTTTTAGGGAGACTGGATTACACAACATTTGTTTAGCTCAGGGGTGCATGCACAAAGTCCACTGTGACATAACCAGTTATATCATAATATCACACTATAATATATAATATAGTACTTCTTGGTTATGCTAGAAACTGAAAACAAGGCTGTTTTCCGAGTTCATGACAAGTTTTTTTATAGATACAGTAACCTGTACTGCAGTAAAACACAAAAATAACAAAAGTTTTGAGCCGTTATCATCCGGTGAAGTGCTCATGGACTAGAGTCCAGATCCCTCTATTGTGGTGAAAGAATGAAACGGCTATTTTGAACACTTGCATGTCTTTCCTGTCCTGCTTTCTGCCTTCTCTCTTCCTCTCTCTCTCTCTTTGTGTAGGAGTGCATTGAGTTTAATAATTGCTCGTTCAAGGGAAAACCTTTCTGCCCTCTCCGTGGATATATTATACAATCCTGTGTTTTGTGGTGTGCGTTTGTGTGTGTGTGCTCTTGCGCAGCTGTCTTTCTGAGGACCACCATGTTTTTCACCGTCAAAGTGAGGACATGAGTGAGGTTAGAGTTGAGTTATGGTTAGGATTAGGGTAATGCTAGGATGCAGGACCCTACGTCGTTTGCCTGACCATAGACTGTAAATAAAGAACAGGAACTGCTCCTCAAAAGTGAAGCCAAAGCAAGTAGAGCTCCCCCTGGTGGCTGGCTGCAGTATAGGTCATAAGCTCCGCCTCCTCCATGTTAGTGAATGGGTCAAACTAAAACACTGAAATACACGTCAGATAATATTTTTTCAAGGATGGTTTCTGTCATTTTAGGCAGTTAATATAATACTGATGCATATCCAGGTGTTTTTTCTGATAAGTTTCGTTTTAGTTAGTTATGTGACGCTATAGAAACAGGATGTGACATCGTGATGACGACAAGTTGGCATGCCAAATGCTCTGTGGAGCAGTCCCGTAGGGTCGTGAGATTTTGAAAAAATGAATAAATAAGTACAAGTACACATAACAAGTACATTCTTTGTAAGTGGTGGATGTAGAGCAGAGCATAGTATTAATTAAACGAAAACGCAAGTGAGTCTGGAGGAAGTGTGGGCGGGGCATCGATAATGTGGCTACACTCTCAAACCGTACTGCTCAGGTTCTGGCACCAAACTTGCAAGATGGTGCCGCCCGTATCCCCGGGAAACTGGCATCAGTTTGGCCAATGCAAGGAAGTGGGGATGCATTGTCCATATTTATATACAGTCTATGAGCCTGACGTGCAGAAATGAAACTACGCAACGTGGTAGTGACGGCTGTGATTAGTCCAAAATGCATTTCCTTGTTTACGTGACTCAATGGCTGGAAGAGCAGAGCATTTATTTATTCAAATTCCAAAAGTAAGGCTTTAAGAGTTGGGTACAGGGTGATACACTGCAAAAAAAAAACAAAAAAACAATGTTATTCACTTCTGATGAATTCTCCTTAATTTTTTGAGTCATCACCTTTGTTGGCGGCCTTCACCTCTCCCTGCCAAAAGCTGCTCTGCCGGTTTCCCAACACAAAGGCCAGGAAGGAGAGGATCAAGGAGTCGAGGATGCCGATGATAGCCAGGATGTAGGCCCAGCGAACCGAGCAGTTGCCCAAGGCGTACCGTCCCGCGTCCTCGCCGCACATGTCCCGAATCACCTCGGCGTCCCAGCCGTTCGGGAAGATTACGCAGCCGAGCACCAGACACACGGCTGTAAGAGCCGAGAGAGAGAGAGAGAGGATAACCAGAGCGTAAGAGAAAGAAGGAAGGTGAAAGGAGCAGTGAGGAGAGGGGACCGGTGAATGAATGTCCGCGTACAGCGGCGTGATGCATGTGGTGCTGCATACAGAGAGTGAGAGGGTATTTGGCTTGTGTGAAATTGGATTTTGTCAGGGAGTGCAGAAAAATGTGCAGGGAAAAAAAAAACAGCACAGAAAAGAAAAATACAGGAAGAGAGTTGAGGCAGGCGGGGGGACAAAACAGGTGTAAAATAGCGGCCTGGGCGGAGGGAGATGGAAGTGAGAACAAAAAACAGCCGAAGCAGTGGAGAGAGGACAGAATGTTGTTTGTTCCATTCCTCTCTGTGCCGCAAGATTGCTAATATCTACTTGATCTACCCCCGTCTCTTCCCCTCCTGTGGCGAGTCTTTGATGCAGAAGGGGCAGAAATGCAGAGACATTTTTTTTTTTTTTAGACAAAATCCTCTGTGGTACTTGCAAAGCTAATCAGAGCAACAGCAAATTCGAAAACCAAATATACACCAATCAGGCACAACATTATGACCGCCTTCCTAATACTGTGTAGGTCTCCCTTGTGGTGACTCATCAGAGAATGGACATGGGTCTTCTGAGGATGTCCTGTGGTGTCTGGCAACAGAATATTGTTAGTGGGGGGGCCTTTGAGGGGAGGGGCCTCTGTGAATCATCCCACAGATACTTGATCAGTTTGGGATCTAGTGAATTTGGAGGCCAGGTCAACACCTTGTGCTGTTCTTCATGTTTTTTTTAAAGCGTTTTTGTTTGTGTCCCTGCTGGGGATGGCTGCTGCCATCAAGGAGTGTCATTGCTATGGGGTGGGGGTGGCCTGGTCTGGTCTAGGTGGGTGCTACATGTCTAAGTAACATCCACACCAATGAATGCCAGGTCCTAAAGTTTCCCAGCAGAACATTGAATTGTCACAACATGGTCGATGTTATTCACTTCTCCTGTCATAATGTTGTGGCTGATCAGTGTAAATCAATACATTGTAATTAACTATATCACACATTAATCGCCTCAATACAACGGGACACCTTTCCTCACATCTGAGGGTCTTGATGTTTTCGTGTTCGGGTTCATTTGAGAATTAAATGTTTTAAATTTTCAGCTGGAAAAGGAAACGTGTGTGCAGTTGTGTGTGCTCTCACGAGGCCTGAGTGATCCCTTCGTTGTGTGCAGAGTCCAGCTGATGCCAGGTTGGCCCTGAACAGATGGGTTCCTGAATGCCTCATTTCCTGGACCACTGCTGTGGAGGAAACTCAGCTGACATATGGACCGCGAAGAAGGAGAAAATCTCAGGACCAGTGTGATCAGTGACACCTGTCCGGAGGCGTTACTACGGCCACTTCCCCTCCAAACATTTCCAGTGCATCTGTTGATCTGTTGATGTAAAAAGGAATCAGCAGGAGGTAGCATCTGTTTGTTACTGTGTTTGCTGAGAATGGAATCTGGTCACAGTGACATTTCCTTCAGAACGTCCCAAGCTGCTGAAGCTACCCTCACCCTTTCTACTGAGCTGTGTTTTCTGGCACACTGATGATGAGGAATCCAGTCTCTGCTTTGGAAGTGACCAACACAGGTTTAATGTAGCGTGAAGAGCTTGTACATTTCCTGTGGTTTCCCTTTAGTCCTGGCTGGCTGACAGAAGGGAACAAGAACAGCTCTTAAATATTCATCGAGCATCAGTTAAATCGTTGTCAGGGATGCTCGGGAGGTCCCAGAGCTCAGCATCAAATCTTTTACCCTCTGTGTGTGTGTGTGTGTGTGTGTGTGCTCATGTGTGTCTGTGAATGTTCTTCACTCATGTGAAGAGGCTGTTCAGTACATCTGTGTGGGTGCAGCCTCGGCTTCTAGATCACAGCAGACTTGATCAACATTTGTTGAATTGAAGCAACTTTGGTGTCGACTCCTCACAGATAGATTTTAATCATCCATCCATCCATCAATGCATCCAGTCATCCATCCATCCATCCATCCATCCATCCATCCATCAATGCATCCAGTCATCCATCTCTATATCATCTAAATATCCATCTATCCATCCATCCATCCACCTGTACATCCATCCATCCATCCATCCATCAATGCATCCAGTCATCCATCTCTATATCATCTAAATATCCATCCATCCATCCATCCATCCATCAATGCATCCATCCATACATCCATCCATCCATCAATGCATCCATCCATCCATCCATCCATCCATCCATACATCCATCCATCCATCCATCCATCCATCCATCAATGCATCCATCCATACATCCATCCATCCATCCATACATCCATCAATGCATCCAGTCATCCATCTCTATATCATCTAAATATCCATCCATCCATCCATCCGTACATCATCCATCCATCAATCCATCCATCCACCTGTACATCCATCCATCTATCCATCCATCCATCCATCATCCATCCATCCATCCATCCATCCACCTGTATGTCCATCCATCCATCTATCATCCATCCATCCATCCATCTGTCCATACGTCCATCCATCCATCCATCCATCCATCCATCCACCTGTATGTCCATCCATCCATCTATCATCCATCCATCCATCCATACGTCCATCCATCCATCCATCCACCTGTACGTCCGTCCATCCATCCATCCATCCATCCATCCATCCATCCATCCATCCATCCACCTGTATATCATCCATCCACCTGTACATCATCCATCCATCCATCCACCTGTACATCATCCATCCACCTGTACATCATCCATCCATACAAGCATCCATTCATTCATCATCCAACCATCCACCCATCCATCCACCCATACATTCATCCATCCACCTGTACATCATCCATCCATCCATCTGTCCATCCGTCCATCCATCCATCCATCCATCCATCTGTCCATCCGTACATCATCCATCCACCTGTACGTCCATCCATCCATCCATCCATCCATCCATCCACCTGTACGTCCGTCCATCCATCCATCCATCCATCCATTCATCCATCCATCCACCTGTACATCATCCATCCATCCATCCATCCACCCGTACATTCATCCATACAAGCATCCATTCATTCATCATCCAACCATCCACCCATCCATCCAACCATACATTCATCCATCCACCTGTACATCATCCATCCATCCATCCATCCATCCATCCATCCATCCACCCGTACATCCATCCATTCATCCACCTGTACACCATCCATCCATCCACCTGTACATCCACTTGTACATCCATCCATCCATTCATCCATCCATCCATCCATCCATCCATCCACCCGTATATCATCCATCCACCCGTACATCCATCCATCCATCCATCCATCCATCCATATGATCAAATATACAGTATGGTCAATTTTCCTATTCTTCAGATGTACAACACACGAGTGGGATTACTCAGCCTTGTTATTTTCCAGAGGATTAGGACGCAGTATAGAGCTGTGTTAAAGAAATTGAAAATGCTCCGAGAGCAGCAAGCATCCCAAAATAACATTACATTTTTATATAGACGGTCTTTATGTAACGCTTGGACTCAGTGGGTCCAGATTTGTGTGCTGGAGACTGCAGACAGAGCGGAGCAGCTTGCTCGTGTATCCTCATCTGCCCCGGAGCAAAGACCGGATTAGAAATCAACGGTCATCATCAGAGATGTCTCAGCTCAGAAAGTAAAACACTGAGGGCTCATTAGAGCAACGTAACAGGATGTTTGTTACTTTTCAGCTGCATTGATCTGTTTAGATTGACGTCAAGATCGTGTAAAGATAATGACTGAAGAGTTTATTGTAGCTAGGTTGATAGTGTACCATACTCGATACCACAACTTTACCACAGACCCTCAATGCCATGAGATGTTCAAAGATCACTGAGACAATCAGTGAACAGTCTCAGCACAATGAGTTGTTTTTTATTTTATATCACCTGAGGGCAACTTCACCAATGTTGGTCTACAACTACTCTATCTAAGAAAAGGTCTACTGTTCCATAATTTGGCTGAAAAGCAGATCAGCCACAACATTAAAACCACTGACAAGACAAGTAAATAACATTGATCATCTCGTGACAATTCAATGTTCTGCTGGGAAACTTTTGGACCTGGCATTCATTGGTGTGGATGTTACTTAGACATGTAGCACCCACCTAGACCAGACCAGACACCCCCACCCCATAGCAATGACACTCCTTGATGGCATGAAGAACATGAAGAACAGCACAAGGTGTTGACCTGGCCTCCAAATTCACTAGATCCCAAACTGATCAAGTATCTCTGGGATGCACAATATTAGAAAAGGTGGTCTTAATCTTATGCCTGATCAGTGTATAGACATGCAACAGTATCCCAGTTTATTTGAGAGAGAAGCAAACTAGTTCTAAAACTGAAATACAAAGACTACCTTTGCAAAACGCAGGCGTCTCCTTGGTCTCTGTGGTGTATTTACCTGAACATCAACACATTATTTAGTTTTTTACTATTTCTAGTCAACTGGCTGCATTCACTGCACCAAATAGAGTTTGGTCCCAGCTTCCAGGTCCTCAGCCAATCCACCTCTTTGTTAGTCTTTTTTTTTAATAATGGTCACCAAGCCCAGCTAACTCAATGAGAGACTAATGATTATAAACTAGGCCACGGTCTCCTTCATCTCTGGCCATAAACACAGTAGCTGCAGTGGAGAAGGAGAAATCCTGAAGGACTGTGTTTTCTGCATGTAGGCTAATTAGACACAAGCAGCTACCAGCGGCTGGAGGAAGGACAGTGACTCTCATGTTCCTTTATGCCTCTTTTTTTTTTATCATTACTCACTAATTTATGGACAGGATGTGTTGCTGCAGTTGTGTGTTTTGCTCTTTTGGATAGAAGTGTTGTGTTTTTTTTTTTGTCGCAGAGACAATATAGGGGGATACAAGTTAGGGAGGGGGGTGCTGATGGAGGAGGAGATGTTCCCGCTTAAAGACTTGTCTGTACATAAACCAGGTTTTGGCCAAAATCCTCCAAGTTGTGTAATTTCTCCTCTAGTTTGTTCTGTGACAGGTGTGTGCACAGTTACAAAGGAAATCTGGCATCTAGTAGCATGATTGAACAAAGACAGGAGGAACTACAGACAGCAAAGAGGTCAAAAATAATCTTAAATTAAAAAATATTAAAAGATATTAAATGTATAATGCTGTATAAAAAATATATTACAGCAGCAGATCAACCACAGTCCAGTTGTTTCCTCACAGGGAGGCGTTGTAGAGTCGTATGTCCTGAGGGACAAGTGGATAAATTCAATTCTTCATGTTTTATGTTCAGACGAGGTTTAGAGTAACTCCCTCATGTCCTCATCTCCAGACGGGTGGACTGTCGGAGTGCTCTCTTGTGATGGTGGAAATGCAGCACATTTAGATTCCTGCTGCCGGAGAACCAGGAAAGTACATTACTCACGTTCTTGTTGTACATGCTTCCAGTTAGACAGCAGTGTAAAGTGTTGCCATTAGATTATTAATCACTTAATGGTTTAGGGCCAAAATACATTTATGATCCACTTAAATATCGGACTCCATTAGATGCAGAGCAGGCAGCAGACAGCTGGAAGCACTTCCAGTAAAACTGCACATGCTGAATAAACAGGAAGTTGATCAGGAACGTGCTTCAGCTGTTTCCTTTTAGAATGAAAACACTTTCCTGTGAGGTAGCAAAAGAAGCATCAAACACGATGACAATACTTTGAGTATCGACAGAAATGTTATTCCTGCATCCACAGTGTTGGCACGGTACCCGTACGGTCCAGAGCAGGACAGCTGTCCCCTGGCCCTGCTGTCTCTGACAGGGCGAGCTTCTGTCGGGCAGCCCAACAGCCAAGCCCCAGAGCAGAGCTCCACCACAGAACCTATTAAACTCTTGTCTGCACCCGAACCAAGAACGTTAGAAATATGCACTGATCAGCCAAAACATTAAGACTGGCAGGAGAAGTAAATGACATTGACCATCAATTCAGTGTTCTGCTGGGAAACTTTAGGACCTGACATTCATTCATGTGGATGTTACTTAGACATGTAGCACCCACCTAGACCAGACCAGGCACCCCCACCCCATAGCAATGACACTCCTTGATGGCAGCAGCCATCCCCAGCAGGATGCAGCCACAAAAACACTTGCACAAGGTGTTGACCTGGCCTCCAAATTCACTAGATCCCAAACTGATCAAGTATCTGTGAGATGATCCACAGAGGCCCCTCCCCTCAAAGGCCCCCCACTAACAATATCCTATTGCCAGACACCACAGGACACCCTCAGAAGGCCCGTGTCCATTCTCTGATGAGTCACAACTGTTTTGGAGGCACAAGGGAGGTGGTCATAATGTTATGCCTGATCGGTGTATATATATATACTGTATCTCTTTCTGTGGATCACTTGCCTCTCTCCCTAAGGACACAGAGGACACAGGGAGCCATAAAGAGTCCATCATTTCTAAAGATCCAGAGTCCTCCACCATCAACCCTCCTCTGGCTCCAGCTGCCTTGTGGGATGAAATAATCTAGCCATCAATACCTCCTCCCAGATAATGCCAGCCCTTCCAGACCGATGCACAATTAACCCGCGCCCACACACTCCCCTCCCTCATCACGTCACCACTGTACCCTTTCAGTGTGTAAAACTGGAGGGATGATTTTGTCAGATCATCTTGCCGGGCGATGATAGAAAACTCAATAAATGTCAGACCTCCAACAAGCAAACTTCATCTTCAGCCAGCTCCAACCCGTTTTCCTCAAACCCTCGCCGGCTCTTTAAACACATCTGAGACCGGCCTCATCTGTCTCACGCCCGGCTAATTAGCGGTTTGTGTGATTAGGAATCCTCCGGGGGATTCTTTGATGTCGACCGAGCTCGCGGGAGACACTTGTGGGTTCCACGTGCGCTGATACAATCTGTTCAACGCTCTTGTGAGTGGGCGAGCCTGGAAATGAACACACACACTCAACAAATGAAACAAATGATAGGTCCGGGCCGAAGTGAAAAACACGAAAAATGATGTGTCCACCATCCACAGATAAAACCCCAACTCTCCACCAGACATTTGTCATCTAAAATAATAGTCGACCCTTTTAACTTTATGTTTTTTTACAGTATATGCTGCCTTTTCTTCATGGTGTTTCTTCAGGTTGTGATGAATGAATGCACTAATGCATCATGCACCATGAAGACTGATGCTGTAGGCATATAGAGCAATCGAAACAGAAGCCTTGATCTTTGAAGGAAGGCTGCTGGAGACATCTCATTGTCAAAATCCCATGTTTACGCTGATGCTCCATTACTTCCACTAAGCATTTCAGCTAATGGGACTCTTGGGGAGGACCCATGGTCTGCCAACAGGGCTTCAAATCTGTCCAAGCTGTGGACACAGAGGATATTATTATTTTGAGGGTTTGATAAAATCGTGGAGTCGGTCAAACTCTCGTGCTCCTGAAAGCCTCAAATGATCTTCTCATTGCTCCTCATCAAGCATGAGATTGAACTTTAGCATTCCTCTAAGCTACATGTGTGGAGATGCCAGTGGAGACAGAGGCTGGGGGGTGGGATGGGGGGGAGGGGGGTACTGATGAGGAACCAGCACTCCTCCTGAGGGGGAACTTGAGCTATGGGGACATTTCTCACAAAGAAACAACATAAGAGGAGCTGGACTTGTTTGGTGTCTCCCCACCACACCAAAAGACTCCCCCGTCCTCCATCCAGCCCACCCCTCCACCTCCCACCAACTAACATAACACGTCCAAGAGTCTCCCATCCTTACCGCATAGCAGCTGCATCCAGGCGCACGTCTTGTACACCGCGGCAGTGTTGCAGAAGAAGAAGAGTGCAAAGGAGACGATGCAGCCGACGACGAGCACCATGGCCATCAGCACGAAGAAGGAGGCCGCCTTGAAGGCTCCCGACGGGATGGAGCCGAAGTCGGAGAAGCTGCCGTGGCACGAGACCTCCCGCTTGGAGTCCCCGTCCCCCACGCAGTACTGGAACAAGCCGAAGTGGCCGACACGGGGGGTGCTGACGCTGTCGCCAATCCAGTAAGGCTCGATGAAGACCACCGTGTTGATAATACACAAGCAGATGGTGAATATGGCCCACATGACCCCGATGGCGCTGGAGTTGCGCATGTAGTTGTCATGGTAGATTTTGGAGGCTTCTTGCGAAGGCAGCATTTTTCCTCTCTTCTCCCTCCCCCCAGCCCCCCCTCACAGCAGCGCGTCAGCCTGGTATTCCCTCTTCTCTTGATCTCCCTTCTCTGTCTATCCGCTGGCGCAAAGGATGAAATGGATCGGACGGATATCCAGGTCCAGTGACTCGTCCCCCCCTCTCGTCTGATCCAACCAGCGCATCCAAAGATCCAGATCCTGCCGCCTCTATTTTTTTTTTTTTTGAGCAGTCTCACATCTACAAGCCCCCCCCTTCCTTCCTTCCTTCCTTCCTCTCTTCCGATCAGTCAAATTGGGTGAAGCGTGATTCAACTTACGGGAAAAGCCTCCTCTGTCAGCGCTGAGCTCAGAGATCCAAAGCACCGGTTTCTTCACCTCCACTTTACTATGTCATCATGATATCATCATCTCTGCTGCTGGTGCAGTTAGACTGAAAGGCTTCCAAGAGGAGACGCGAGTTTCGTGGTGAGAAGAATAAACAGAGATCCAAAAGACACGAGCGCAAAACATTTAAATCATCCCACAGCACTGCGCACACTGACAATCCCGTGCGTGGTTTTTACTTGTGGCTCTCCTCCTCCTCTTCTCTTCTCTTCTCTTCTCTTCTCTTCTCTTCTCTTCTCTTCTCTTCTCTTCCACACGCTCTGTTTGCCTGTCTCTCTCTGTTTCTTTATCTCTCCAGTCTTACGCACCACCGACTCTACTCCCTCTCTCTCTCTCTGTGCGCGCTAGGATTGCACATTTACGCGCACATTTTTGGACACTGCACAAAAGGGAGCGAGCACCCAGAGCCCCCTCTCCCTCCTCAGTCACAAGCACACAGCAAGCCTCACTGATCAAGTGCTGAAAGTAATAAAGGACATAAGGCATAAACAGCCTGTTTGCATTAACTCGCTTTAATGCAAATAATAAAAAAAAAATAGTTTTTTCTTTCTCAAAGAAATACAAATACCCATTTAAAATGTATTAAACTCACGTCTACTCCTCCAACCAGTCTACAGTCAAAGCTGCATGAGTTTATCTGCACAACAGCGCCTCCAAATGTCTCTGGGACGTAGGTGTTTGAAGCAGCAGCAGCAGCAGCAGTCATCAGGTATTTTCTAGCACGGCTGCAGATGGTTTTAACCCCGTATACATGAGCATTATAGAGGAAGACATTTGTTTCATATCAGTGCTCAGTCTCTTTCATTTATCTCAATCATAACTGCGTATTTGCAGTGTTATTTCCCCCCTCTACATTCTGACTGATATGTTTGACTGATTGCATGTGACACTGGCTCTTATGATCATCCTAGTTTTCCTAATATTTGTATAAGTCACAAGGCTGCAATAGAAGTTACTGTCAAACAAAACAAAGATGAGTTTCATTTAGAGGAACGAGGGAGGTATCTAGAGCGTAGCATCCGAAGAAATAATCCATTGTCCACACATCTGTCTTTGTTGGATTGGTTTTACTGAACCGACTTGCAGATGTGTAATACATGTGTTAATTTTAATTCGTTAGCCTAACTTCTTCTACGTGCTTAGCATTGACCTCAACCTCTGTAACAGTCTCAGTGCTGGACTCTTAGGTTCTGCAACATCCTATACACAGCTGTTAACGTAAACAACCAAGAAATAATGTTTATACTTGCAGCAATGTGTAATAACAGCACAAATGTATATATGTAAATAATAAATGATTGGCTGCGATACCATACATAGAGGGATCAAAATTCAGCTGGGCCAAATTTGACAGATTTCAAACCAGTACAGATCATGAAAAGTGTTTCCCTTTTATATCCACAGTTTCTCTTTTAGTTTTGGACAAAGCAAAAAGTGCATAAAAACACGGAGTTGTAATTGAGCAGAATCTGAGGAAGTAGAGGTAGTGATATTTGTAGTAATATGAAATAAATAGAATGAAAAAATAAAATGAAATTCTGCAAATAATCATTACCCGGGCATATCTTAACGTGCATAAAAAACTAAATGTGCACAGTTTGAAGCAATAACGCAATTTTTTCTGGTCATAACTGACCGTGGCACATTACAAAGGGCATTTAAAACTGTATAAAAACCTTTTAGTGCCCCAAACCAACGCGCTCATGGCAAATTAAACACATAGATTTGACGTTTGAACTTGATAGTAAAATAAATACGTATTTGTGAGTCCAGACATGGTTTAAATCTACAGTTTTCATTGTCAATCCAACGTTTCAGAGCTGAAAATGACATATTTCAGACGCTACTCCTCCTGCCAGCGTCGCTACAGCCAATTCAAAACAACAAGGAGTGTTGCATTCACGGTCTGAAACACTGTAGGAATTTCTATAAATCTTGCTAAACGAGTTGCCCTCTACATCTCATCATCTCGATTCAATTCAATTCAGGCTGACTGGACCACCCGCTGGGCCACTAGGGGAGGAAGGGGTTTGGTTCTGGGCCTCATGTGGCCCGCGGACCGCTGTTTGAATACCCCTGGCGTAAACTGTCTGACTACCACCAAACGTCATTTAAAGGGGGAGATGGCTGTCACGTGGTCACGCCTACTTCCTGTTTACCGCCTGTTGTACCCTCAGACTGTAGTACACAGAGATTGCAACACGTCTCCGCGAGACCGGAGCTGTCATCCACAACAACATATGCTGCTTTGAGTTCATACTACTGAGGGGATTGGCTCCTATAGAACCTTAATCCATTTACCGCCGTGGTCGTGATTACTGAGGAGACATGAAGACGTGACATTGAGGAAACGTGTGCAGGCCGGGGAAGGATCCTCGGCGTTTCCTGGTTACCGGAGTCCCGTTAGCTGGCGCTGCGAAACGGATAGCAGCTCCCGTCTCACGCCCGAATCCCAAACCTGACAGAGGCGATGTGGAGGACTAAAACCTTTTGAATTAGTCTGAATGAGTTTTCATTTAGTGGAAACGACGAGCCCGACCCCAGCGGAGCCTTAACTAGCTTGTTAGCAAGCCGTGCTAAGTCCGGGAGCTAACAGCAGCAGCAGCAGCAGCAGCCGCCGCGGTGTGAGGGGCAGGCTGTGCGGGCTTGTTGTTTGGAAAGTGGAGCAGCCTGCCGGTGCCCTGAATTCAAGTAAACTCTCCGGCTCCGGCCCCTTCAAGCGGGCACTCAGGAAAAAGCTGGCCGGGAAGAGATGGCCTGGTCGGTCTCCCCGTTCCAGAGGACAAGGCTCTGCGGTGTTTGAAGGAGGACGAGTACGGCTGGAGCCCACCGCGGGTCGAGGCGCTATGATGGCCGCCTCCCCCTCCGCGGCCGGCGGCTTCACGGCCTCCGGGCTGTCGGTCAGGAAGACCGAGGAAATAGTTGATTTGATAGATTTGTTTTCCAAGACGCAGTACAGAGCAAAGGAGGTCACTCCTCGGGTAAGAGTAAGGGGTATGGAAGTCCGAGCTGCCTTATAGAGTCAGGACTTTAAATCTGATCGTATAGAAAACAACATGAGACTTAGAGACTGTAAATAAGTAAGTGTCAGTCCAGGATATGTTATGTCCATCAAGAAGCACTTCATTTGCAGTTTAAATTCAATTCATTTACAAAAACATAAAACTGAAGTGAATTACTTAGTCAGATTGTGACTTATGTTTTTATTCAGAGCAATTCTCAGCAATTTCTAAGAGAAAATTTTACCAGCACTGGGTTTTATCACTGGAATAATTAAGTTACCATTGAGCACGTTCCCTTATTCTAGGGATGCAAACATTTTGTAAAGGTATAGGTGCCTAAAAACATTCCTGGTATTGGTGATTGATTGTTAGACTTAGACTTTATTCATGCACAAGGGAAATTGCTTGGTCACAGTAGCTCAGTGCCACAGGAAAAAACAAAACGAAACCAAAAAAAACACTCTTACCACAAGTAAAAAAGAAATATAGGTGAAGATAGTTAGTTAAAATAATAATAATAATAATGAAAAAATAAAAAAATAATTAATAAATAAAATAATTAAATAAAAATGAAATAATAAAAAAAACAAAGGTAAATATTTATTATATATTATATACTTAGGAATTGTTGCTAAATACAAACACTTTAAACCACTTTAGGGATGAATTTGAAACACTTTATATGATTTTTAGTCTCTGTCCACACAAAGCTTTTAGAGTTTTCACTTTGGTCGACCATTAAGATCCATTAACATACTTTCTTTTTTCTCTCTCCCCCCCTCCCCTCAGGTGGAGGCGATAGAGAAGCGATGTTTGGAGTTGTTTGCCAGAGATTACAAGTTCAGCGTCATCCATAACGCCAACGGAGAAGTGTGCGGCCACTACCCCCGGCAGATAGTTTTCCTGGAGTATGAATCCACAGACGTGGAGAGAGACAGGTACCTCTCCTCTCCTCTGCTCGGTCGGCCCCATCGTACTCACAATACAAAGTTCAGCCCACTTAGTTACTTTTTACCCTCTTGTTTGTGTCTTTCCCACCCCCGCCCACCCTCACGCTCACCCGACTGTTGTGCAGAGAGCAAAGGCCAGCCTCGGTTTCCAGCCCTGCGGGCAAAGGGTTGAAATGACTGTTCTGTCACATGAGGGCTTATTGTAGCCCAAAAAACAGGAAACGATTTGTCATGATTCAATAAATCCTTATTTCTCACTTCTGTTTAATGCAGCAGAGCTATTATTAAAGAATAGTGCTGTGAATAGAAGATGAGTTGGAACGCAAACAAAACTTCCTCTCAATAAAGGCTTTTTTTAACCTGTGTTAATATTAAAAGCCTGCTGGCCCTGCACACTTCTCAGGTGCAAACAAGAGCTTTTACCTGCACCACGTTGCTTCTGTTGCATATTCAGTCCTGGAGTTTTCCACGAGTCAATCTAATGTGTTCAGAGACGACATATAAGATAAGATAATCCTTTTTTATCACACAGTGGGGAAATGTGCAGTGTTACAGCAGCATAAAGCATATTTCTGTCTTTGACTGACTTGAGAATACCTTCATCCTCTTATTTAAAAATAATAATAAATGCTGTCTGAAAGGAGTCATTGCCCATAACGGTCTAATACACCCAGATATGTTAATAACATAGTTGCTACGATATGAACTTTATTGCACAGCTTATCTGCACCGTCCAGATCTCGCAACTCTTGACATTTGCTGTTTCAACATTGTTGGTCGCAGAACAAACAGAAATTGATTTTAATATTGACTTGATATGCTCACATGATGCATTGAATGGTGGGTAACGGAACAGAAAGCACTGATTGATATCAGTCATTATCATCCGGTTTGTCGTTTCACTCTTGTTTACCGTAGATGTTCACGAAGCCTCGCAAACCGCTTTGTTGCTGCAGCGGCAGTTTAATGTATATTGACATATTGATTGGAAGAAAAAAAAAAATCAATGGTTGTAAAGTCCTGATTTGATCTCTCTCTCTCTTTTTTTTTTTAATTAAGTTGTGGTTCGTGTGTGCAGGTTTGAGAGTGCAGTTCAGATCAGTAAGCTGCAGGACTTGGTGAACCGGAGTAAGCTGGCTCGCTGCAGAGGAAGATTCGTCTGTCCGGTCATCCTCTACAATGGCAAGGTATGTTTACTGTTAATAATAGTCATATTCTGCCTGTCTAATGTGGTGACTCATCAGAGAATGGACATGGGCCTTCTGAGGGTGTCCTGTGGTGTCTGGAAACAGGATGTTATTAGTGGGGGAGCCTTTGAGGGGAGGGGCCTCTGTGGATCGTCCCACAGATTATTGATCAGTTTGGGATCTAGTGAATTTGGAGGCCAGGTCAACACCTTGTGCTGTTCTTCATGTTTTGTTTTTGAGTTGTTCCTAAAACGTTTTGTCTGTGTGCCTGTGTTGGGCTGCATCCTGCTGGGCAGTGTCATTATTTGGTCTGGTCTAGGTGGGTGCTACATGTCCAAGTAACATCCACGCCAATGAATGCCAGGTCCAGAAGTTTCCCAGCAGAACATTGAATCGTCACAAGAAGATGGTCGATGTTGTTTACCTCTCCTGTTAGTGGTCATAATGATGTGGCTGATCGGTGTATCTAGATCATGTGTGTGTTTAAAAATAGAGCTGCTCCTGTAATACATTCTCATAAGATTCAAAGCGTGTTCAGCCTCAACCTGCCTTCTCTAGTTAGCAATTCACATTCAAAATTCAAATTAAATCATACCACGACTAGACTTTAGATTTGAAATAGCACGTGCTCCAAAACTTTGTTCCAGCCAAAACATGTCTTTTTGGTTTTGAAAGTGAACAAAGTCACCTGCTGTGTACGCCACTTCCTCCTTTCTGCCGGGTGGCTGGCGGCAGGTGACGCAATATCAGTTCCTGTACCTGCCCGCTGTCTGACCCTGTATCGCTTCATCCCTGTTGCAGCATATTTGTCGGTCGTCCACTCTGGCCGGCTGGGGGGAGTTGTACGGACGCACAGGCTACAACTACATCTTCTCAGGTACAATGCACACACATATACACACACGTGTTAAATTTAGTCCAAATAGAGGAAGCTGAACAGAGGTTGAGTATCAGTTCCCACATTCTGGGTGATGCAAGAACCCTGTGACCCTGTTTATTGAATCTGTGTCTTTCCTCGGTTAAATAGAAACTGCTGTAAGTTTGACGTTTGAAGTTGTCAGTCGTCTCGTGTTTTCCCGTTTTTCATTCGTTTATTTATTTATAGGGGGCAGCGACGACACGTGGACGGAGTCGGAGGATGTTCCAGAGGATGACAGTGCAGTCAGGTGATCACATAAGTAGATGAAAGCGGAGCGAACCTCAGACGCTGTCTGGGTTAAATCAGTGTGTGACGCTAATCGCTCGGGGCAGCGGGGTCTCTGCTGCTCTCCACGAGTCTAAATATAGCCCTGACGTCCGTTTCCTTGGGCTTAGGAGGCGTTATAAAGTCTTAAATGTAGTTTCTAAAAGTCTTGCGTATCCTCTCTCTCTCTCACCAACAGTTTCTTTCCATCAGTCCACAACTCATTCATCATTTAATACTAAATATGATAAAAGTCTTTACACAGAAAGTAGCAGAGACATAACTATGGACAGTGAATTATAGTAAAACACGTGGTTTGTTTATCCCGTTTATCCCATAAAACACAGATGCTGGGGGGGGGCAGGGGTCATTTCTGAATCACATCAGGTAAAACTAGTCCCGTGCGAACAGGACTTTTGTCTTCGAAAACCATCTCGACAATAAAATGCAGCAATGAATGACAGAAGTTTGTGTTTACGATTTAAAACGTCCCCTTAGCTTTACTGTCCCTACTCCAAGAAGACAAAGTCAATCATTGCATCAAAGTTCCACTTTTTACTATAATGTAAATCTGAATTCTTTCCTTGTGTCCCGCTCAGGAACGGGGACTCCCAGCTCTTCGACAAGGTCCGAGGTCACGACATTAAGCTGCTGCGATACCTCTCGGTTCGTTACATCTGTGACCTGATGGTGGAAAACAAGAAGGTTAAGTTCGGCCTAAAGTAAGAAACCACAACGTTAGCACTCTACCTGTTATTTAGGTCTGTGTTGGAAGAAAGCTTCTGGAAAGCATCTGATCTGACCGCTGTCTGAAACCAAAGCTGCACATTTACCCCATACATTTCAATGTTTGTGCAAAATTCAGTTTGTACATACTCAGGTTGCATTTATAAACAGAACATTGGCTTAAAGTGCAGGCTCTCAGCTTTGATTTAAGGTTTTCACATCCAGACTGGAGGAGGTTTAGGATGATTTCCATACACAGTTGTCTATTTTCTCCCGTATTGCAACAAAAGAAAAAAGAAAAACCCCAGATATTCACACAGGACACTGGTAGATCATCACAGGATCCTCTTCATATTAAAGAAAAAACCCTCTGAACCCCTGAAAGGGATCTCTACCGCTGCTCCGGAAACAAGAACTTTTCTGTTTTATGCATGTGTCTCATAACTTTGTCTTCACACAAAGGAATGAGGACACATGTCACCCAGACCACCTCCAAAGATCTCTCTAATGCGATCTCAGTACGTCCCGGGGGTGTTCACACGACTCTTAATGCAAAGTCTGAACAGGCCCGTTCACCTTTCCTCTAATTTCCATGTGAATACTCTAATAAATTAAATTAAAGTGAAGAGCCTGCACTTTAAACTCAACACTCAGTGTCAGCGTTCAAACGTCCCGTCTACATGGACTGAACTGTATCTATGCATCCAACTAAATCTGGCACGGCGGTGGACGCTGGAAGCTGCTCATTGTCTTCATTAGCTGTTAAGTGATCAGATGGGTCTCACGGCCAGCAGGAGGAGTCTCGGTGTGAGACGCTTGAGTCCACCACAGTGTCAGTTTTGCCTCATCAGTGTATATTGAGACATATCTGTTTCAACATTATGGCAACTTTTTTTTATTGTGTAAGAAAGGTGCCTCTGAATTCTCAAAAATGCCGTCTTAGCCTTTTGCTTATCTTCTTTCCCTGTCTCTTCAGTGTGACGTCCTCTGAGAAAGTGGACAAGGCCCAACGCTATGCAGACTTCACCTTGCTCTCTGTGCCTTACCCAGGTGAGCAGCAGCTTTGTCAGAAACTCCCAACACAGTTAGATTTAATCATTTAATGTCTTAATTCTAGCAGATAATATAAATATCAGTTTAATTTGCATTGACGTAGTCTGTCCACTGGAGGGCGCTGATTGGTTCATGAACAGCTGACCTGATCCATGCTCCTCTTTTCAGGGTGTGAGTTTTTTAAGGACTACAAAGACAGAGACTACACAGCTGAGGGTCTGGTGTTCAACTGGAATCAGGTACGGAGACGGAGCTCAGAGACGGTCCAGTCAGCGAAGACAGCTTGTCTGTGTTGTATTGACCCGGTGTCTCTGTCTCTCCACCTACAGGACTATGTAGACGCTCCTTTGACAATCCCCGTGTGCTTTACACAGAACTTGAACATCGACTGGAGCCAGTACCAGGTCAGCTTTTAGATTTAGTCTCCTCTCATGTCTTCTGGTCTCCTGTCCTCATCTTCTGTTCTCTTTCTTGTCTCGGTTTTCTTGTCTTCTTGTCTCTTCTCGTTTCTTTTCTTCTCGTCTCTTTTCTTTACTTTCTTCTCATCACTTCTCGTCTTGTCTCTTTTCAGTTCTTCTCGTCTCTTCTCATCTCATCTCTTTTCTTGTCTCATCTGGTCTTATCTCGTGTCTTCTTTTTTTATTCTCTCCTTTCTTCTCGTCACTTCTCGTCTTTTTTCTTTTCTTCTCGTCTTGTCTCTTTTCTTCTCTCTTCTCTTCTTGTCTCTTCTCATGTCCTTTCTTGTCTCATCTGGTCTCGTCTCTTCTTGTCTCTTTTCTTTTCTTCTCCTTTCTTCTCATCACTTCTCGTTTCTTCTCATCTCATCTCTTTTCTTGTCTCATCTGGTCTTGTCTCTTTTCTTATCGTCTCTTCTCATCACTTCTCGTCTCTTCTCATCTCATCTCTTTTCTTGTCTCACCTGGTCTCGTCTCTTTTCTTCTCGTCCATTCTCATCTCATCTTGTCTCTTCTCGTCTATTTTCTTCTCCTCTCCTCTCCCTCTGTAGTATTTGTAGTGTTTCAGCGCCATCTGTTGTCCGACCTGTGAAGTGCTTTGATCTTGACAAATAGCACATAACACTACTCACATACAGACTTACAGCCACGTGAATGGTGTCAAAAAACGTTGCCAACTGTATATTTACACACTTACTCATTATGTGTGTGTGTTGTTCAGTCCTGGGACCTGGTGGAGCAGACCCAGAACTACCTGAAGCTGCTGCTGCACACCATCAACTCTGATGGTAGGTGGTGACTTATAAAGAGCTCCTACCACTGACTTATTTACTTACTCTTCTCCTTAGGTAGTTGTCTCCCTTAAGTCACATTTGTTAAATGTTTGTGTAACTAAACTGCAGGGCAGCAGTATAGTCTCGCTAGTTTTATCATTTTTGCTTTTCATTTTGTTTATTCATAACACTTCAAAGAGCACGTTCAGATTTTGACCGTGAAGGTGTTGATGTGTGTCATTTCAGGTGAAAGTGGTCTTCTGGTGCACTGCATATCGGGCTGGGACCGGACGCCTCTGTTTGTGTCCCTCCTCAGGCTCTCCCTGTGGGCAGTGAGTTCTTACTTTCCCTCCCCTTCATTTATTATTAATATTATTGTTTTTAAAATATCCTCTACTCCTCCCCGTCTGTTCCTCCACATGACCCCCAGCTCATCTGCCTTTGCCCCACCACCATTCTTTATTCAAGCATCTCCACACACAACTCATTTACTGGTTCAATCGTGCGCTTTAATCGGCTTCTTCTTTACTCGACACCTTTACCAAAATAGCACGAGTTATAAATAAGCAGCTGCTTTAAGTTGTGAATCATACTGCAAGGCAGGGGTGTTAAACATACGGCCAGTGGGCCAAAACCGGCCCGGTTTTTCCAATCTGGATGAATTTGAAAACGAAAGCGCAAAAATTACATAGGAGACCCTAACTGCAAATCTTCTAATAAATTGGCACCTACTCCTAATTTGTAAGAGTTAATAATAATAATAATAATAATAATACATTTTATTTAAAAGCGCTTTTCAAGATACTCAAAGACACTTTACATAAAAAGAACATCAAATTAGCAAAACAATGTGAAATATAACATCAAAAACACAATAAACTGAGCTAAACATTAAAAGCAATTTTAAAAAGGTGTGTTTTTGTCAGAGATTTGAAGGTAGGAAGGTCGGTACAGTCGCGGACATAACATAAGTTGTGGACATAACAAGACCCTGAGACCCAGAGCTAAACAGCAGATGGCAACAATGCCCCGAAACTGCATGAGTTAGTTCATTAAATGTTTATACAGAAAACATAAAGCTTTATTAATCCCCGAAGCGCACAATAATACATAGAGTAGCATGATATGACCCTGGTTCAAGTACAGTTAATATAAGGCAGAAGCAGAAAAAATAATGATAAAAGAGAATAAAGTGGCAAGTTAAAAGATGACTAATAAATAACTGAATAAATAAATGGATGAATGAACTGCACATAGCCATTCTACCTAAAAGTCCCATAATCGCCTAACCTGGCTCACCTAGTCACTAGGACGTTGAATATATCTGACTTGCACTTGTCGTGTGTTTCTCTCAGGATGGTGCGGTGCACGCCAACCTGGAGCCGGCCGAGATCCTCTATCTGACCATCGCTTACGACTGGTTCCTCTTCGGGTAAAAAAATAAAAAAAGAATATTTTACATATGGTGGGAAAAGAACTTAGAGAGACTCAGGTCAAAAGTCAAAAAGTCTTCTTTAATCAGTGATTCAGTCTAATTAGAGATTTTCTCTGGAGAGAAGCTCCTCTGGCTACTTCCTCCTCCACACACAGGTTTTATACAGATAATCTCAGTATGTGGTTTCAATGCTAATGCGAGTTCTATCAGTCCCTTGTGCAATGACCTTGTGAAGGCAGAAGAACAGGAGAAAACCTTTTAAATTAGGGATGCACGATAATTATCGGCCTGATATCTGGAAATTATGACGTCATTCCGATAAGTCCGATATCATAACGAATGGCCCCGATAATATATTTTTGTCAGTACTGCGGTGTGAGTGGTTGTTTTACGGCCTGAAGTGAATGCTGCGTTCAAGTGGCATCAGTATAATCGGGAAAAACAACATTCTGGCTGAAACAAAATCTTTAAAATACTCCCTCATGTCGGGAAGACAACTCGTCAACTCGGTCATGATTTTGGTAGTAGCTGCCATTACCCAGGATGTTACACAGAAAAACCACAGAAACATAAAAAGTCGGCAAAACGACTCTCAAACCGGGAACAGGGAACTTCCGTCACCACTTGAACGCAGCACAACGTGCATACGTGGCGGCGGCGGTGGTGTGGGACTTTTTCAAAGTTTCCAAGGATGACATTTCTCTGGCTGTTTGTAATAAATGTTTAAAGAAAAAGTGCCACGAGGTGGAAAAACCAGCACCAGCTTTAATACCTCGAACATGAAAAGTCATTTGAAACATAACCATCGATTCGATGGGGTTTTGAAGGCGTATGAGGACGCCAGCGTGGTTAAAGAAGGTAGCAAGCTACTCGGAAAGATATGTCAGGTATGTTACCGGTTATCGGTATCGGTTTTTAAAAAAAGTTATCGTGCATCCCTATTTTAAATCCAACCATAGAGATGTTAGAGATGGGTCATAAAGACGTTAAATAAAGGACTATGCATAGGTTACACATATAGTTGTGTCATTGTTACTCAAGTCTATTTATGTGTAATTAGCATACAACACAATCAGTGATACAATCAGTAGTATCTTTCTATCAACACCGTTTACATTACTATCATAAGTTAATGAGCCTGCGGCGAGTCGTAACTCACAGTACATCAGCTTAGCGTAAATAATTTACTGGAGCAGTTGCAACTTCTCGGTGCCATCTGCTCCGTGTTGTCTGTGACGCATAATTGAAGAAGTGAGTTGTTAATGAAGCGCTGGGATAAGTGGAACTCGAGGCAAGTGGTACAAGTGGCTCTTTGCTCTGGACACACGCTCCATCTTGGGATTCTCCGTTCATAATTACCACCAGTCTCTGTAATTTGAACTGATCAGATGGAGGTCTTTTCTCTGCCAGATAGCCCCTGTAATTATACATCAACAGCCCTCGAGCCCTCGAGACGCTGGCCCAGTAGAAGCGTGTTCGTCTTATCTGCGTGTAGAAGAAGAGAAGGTGTTAGGTAAAGCATAGAGACAGACGGCCCGTTCACACCTTGCGTTACGTTACGATCACGTAAAGACAGGTGTGAACACCTCCAGGACGCATTGAGGTCACATCTGAGAGATTGTGTTTTGCTACTGAGGTCGTCTTAACTAAAAACAAAACTAAATCTTCATCCATACTTAAAGACATTTATGAGTTTTAGCACCTGCAGCAGTCTGGTTTCATTGATAGGACGAGGTTCACACTCAAGAGCAACAGTATTATTTGCCCAATATTAGTTAAGAGAGGTTTTGTTCATAGCTGCAACCTCCATGAATATCTCAGTATATGTTGAGACAGATATAAGCTGTATATGTAACTTGAGATCATGTTTTTTCTTTGTAGTCACATGCTGCCAGATCGACTCTCCAAAGGGGAAGAGGTACGTGAGTTTATTTTAAACTGGCGTGTCCTATCCCGCTCTAACAGCTCTCTGTAGTAGTTTGTGTTTTAACGTTCGCTGTGTTTCATCCTTGAATAGAAATGTTTTTGTTTCTCTCTTCCTCAGATTTTCTTTTTTTGCTTCAATTTTTTGAAGCACATCGTCTCAGAGAAGTTCTCTGCTGTTAAGAAACAGAGGTGAGTTCTGTCTGTCTTTCTTTGTTCTTTCTTTCTTTCATATGTCTTTTTCTTTTCTGTTTCTTTTTTCTCTTTCTTTACATCTTTTTCTTTAATTTTCTGTTTTTTTCTTTCTCTCATTTTCTTTATTTATTTGTTTTTCTTTCTTTTTCTTTTCTGTTTCTTTCTTTCTTTCTTTTTTTTCTCCTTTTGTTTTTCTTTTTTGTTTCTTTTTATCTCAGTTTGTCTTTTTTTTCTTTTTCTTTCTCTCATTTTCTTTCTTTCTTTTTCTGTTTTTCTTTTCTGTCTCTTTCTTTCTTTTCTGTTTCTTTCGGTCTTTCTTTTATCTGTCTTTTTTCTTTTCTGTTTCTTTTTATCTCAGGTTGTCTCTTTTTTCTTTTTCTTTCTCTCTGTTTCTTTTCTGTTTCTTTCTTTACATCTTTTTCTTTAATTTTTGCGTTTTTTCTTTCTTTCTTTCTCTTTAATAGTATCTGTTAATAACTTCCGTCTGCACATTTCATCTTCACCAGTCCAGTAGCTGTTCTTCCTTGTCTCTTTTCATGTCCGACTCATTTCACCTCCTCTTTTTATTTCAGAAGGAAGAACTCCCACTACAAAGACAGTGATTTCACTGTGGAAGACCTCTGCCAGTTAAGTAAGTCTGTGGAGTGTTATCAGCATTTATTTATTTATTTTTTATCTCAGTCCAACTTGTTTTTCCTCTCGTCTTTACCAGTCAGTTTCTGGTGTAGTACTAGTACTGTAGTACTGTAGTATTAGTACTGTAGTACTGTAGTACTGTAGTATTAGGCCTGATGCATTAAGGAAGTTTTCATAGAGCTGTGAGCACAGAGAGAGACACAACAATGAGAATCTGATAACACAGCACTTTCATCTCTATGGGAAGTTGAAAGGCTTTAATCCAGAATATGTTGTATCACAGGTTTTAATGTTAATGTCACATTCAGGGAGGGAGATGAGGCCTCAAGCAGAGTGACACCAGTCTTAGTGCTTGCTCTGGGGGTTAGTTTAAGATTTATAGGAACAGCTGGGCAACCAGAAGAGCAGAAAGATGGAAAATGTTCAAAGACACTGCACACGGCCCTCTGTGTGAAGTGAAACCTCTTTGTGTTTGTTTTCAGAGTCCAGGGATCGAGGCAGTGTGACCAGTCTGAGCAGCGAGTTTTCCCTCATCACCGAGGAGGTGGGCGCCGCCTCCAGCCTCACCAACGAAACCGTGGACCTGTTCTCCAACCAACCTCACACCTCTAGCTGGTCAGCATCACACACACACACGTACAGGCTCACATTCGACAATTCAAGTCTTGTATAGATGAAAATAGAGTCTGTAGTGATTTTGGGGCTGCATCAGGTGCCTGTGAGTTAATGAAATATGTTTTAATCGTTGATATAAATGCGGCCATTTATAAATGTATTAAGATAATTTTACAGCTCAGGAACGTTAACTGCAGCAGCTTCCTACAGTCGATTACTTAACGCGTGCTCCGTAAATGCCAACATATTCTCTTCCTCTTCTCTTCTCAGGAGAAAAGGCACCACCTCCTCTCCACAGATGGTTGTTTGGAATAGACAGAACCCTCCAGAGGAGCACCACTCCCATCCCATCAACGAGGCCAGGTCTTCCAGCTCCTCCTCCTCCAACCAGTCAGAGCACGGCATCACGCGGACGGGCAGCAGCCCATTGGCTGTCCCCGGGAGAAGGTGAGCGAAACTGATAAAACTTCACCACCCACTTCATCTTATTTTTTTTTTTTTATACACACACACTTAACTTCACTCGCCTAAATTTTGGATGATCACCGGAGGCGTCCGTGCTTCAGCTCTGGAGCTTCTAGCAGAGATAGACGGGATCTAAAACAAATCAGTTATGAAACTCTTTCTTTCTCCGTGGTTAAGCACTGACGCGTAGAACAGGGTTCAAGCTATAGAAGAAGAATGACCTCCCTCTTGATTGTCATTTTTAACAGAGGGTCAGTCTCTGGTTTTTGTCTATTTCTCCTTCAGATGATGCTCTCATAGCTCTACTCTGTCAGAAGAACTTATTAGATGGTTGGGTAGCTTTGGAACGTCCTGTCCTACGCCCTGCCAATGTCCGATGTGTCAAACCGTTAACGTCTTTTTCTCTAAAATACACAATCTGGCATTCTCCTCCATTTCACCACATGATTGGACATCTGTACAGAGATGAGAAAGTCTCCCTCTCTCGCTCTCTAGAATGTGTTTTCTCCATTTATCACACCGTTCTTTCTGTCATTGTTCATGCAAACAACCGAGAGCAACACTACAAATGTGTTCCAGGAGCGACGGCGCTTGAAAAGCTGTGTTGTTATCCCCATTTTTCAACAATGACACATCCTGCCCACCGCGCTAGCCTCCGCTGCCCCTCTCTCCCTGGCTTTACATGTGAATATAGTTAGCTGTAGCTGCTAGCGTTAAGTTCATCCTCTCTGCGGTCGGGAGTTTTGCAAATCCGTGTATTTTGTCAGCCTCCTTGTCTGACCTCAAGGTCGACCGAGGACGGTCTCTAATAAGTACTCGGAGGAATTCAAAGGCTGTGTTTCTACTTCAGGAAGTTCCTGCGGAGCTGCTCGGTTCATTTTCACAAAGGGAAGTTAAGAGAAAGGGAAATTATTTTACTCCCCAAAGAGTCCCTGCTTCGAGAGGCACTTCTCAAAAGTGGATCAATGTTACAGTACCTTGGTTTACTCTAAGATTTTAAGCTCCTCTTGGCTACTACCGCTCGTCTCTGTTCCTGCACTGATCAATGACCTGCATGCATGAGTCTGTTATGAACTCACATCTCTCATCTATCCAAAAAAGCGTTTAAGACAGGTTTTTTGCGAAGACGTTTCACAACTCATCTGAGTAGCTTCTTCAGTTCTAAGGGACTGGTGGGAAGTTGAGGTTTTAATGGGAACCTCTGTGGGTGTAGCCCGTCAGAAGACTTGCTTGACTTGTTTCTGTTAATGACCAGAAACTGGTACGATTAGTGTTTAATAACGCCTAGATACTTACCTGTCCTCCCACCTTTTAGATGCCCAAACAGCCCAACGTCTCTTGTTTTTCTTCCAATCCTGTTTGTGACGCCAGTTATGTTGAAGAAATTATCGCCGACACGGAGATTTGTGAATTCAGACTTTATGGCAACAAACTAAAGAACAGTTTAAACCACAAACATAGTTATAATCCCTACTGACGTACGTTGACGTAAACGCCGACCCCTTTGCCATCCTGATATCTTAACAGTTCAGAGACACCTAAAAATTCTCAGGACGTCACCAGAACATTCATTTCGAGACAGCTGTCTGAGTAACTTTGCATCCATGAATCGACCTTAATTGCAGTCAGTCATCGTTGAATACAGTCGTTTTAAAATTTTTGATATCACTGCTAAAGTACAAAATTTAGAATATCTTCAGAAACACATGCAAATGAGCGTTTAATACCTTAAAAAAACCCCAAAAAAACTGCTTTGATAAAGTGATATAAAAAATACAGACATGAAATGTTTGCTGGACAGTAGCGTCGACGTACATCTGTTGAATTTAAATCAGTTCCTCAAACACAATAAAACAAGGCTCATGTAAAATCAGCGAGAAATCAGAAACCAACCAACAGAATGGACCTCAAAATAATTAAAAATATAGTAAAATGAAATAATTACAACAATATGAGGCAAAGTTCAGGGGCCAGATGAATTTAGAATAACAGTTTACAGAATGAAACCTTTTGACTGCACAAAAAATTAGACAATACTGAATAAAATAGAAGAAAAGTGTCATCACTACAGAAATAATAACCTTTAAAGACACCTGTGAGGACTGTGCCACCTGTTGTTTTCACAATAGCTTTAAGTTCACTTGGCTAGCTTGCTAACCTTATCTTTGCAGCTTTACTTAGGATTATATGTTGTAGCCTGGAGACCTGTCGTATGGTTTTAAGTAAGGTTTATTCATCTATTCACGTTTTAAATCCACCTTTAGCTTATGATCGAGGGGCCTTTCTGTGGATGCAGCTCATCACTTTGTTCACAGGTGGTAAAATGAAGCCCATAGGACAAAACATACCGGAGGATGTGTCATGCTGTGGGCCTGTTATGCCGCCTCTCGTTGTGAGGGGAACTGAATGTATCGTCAGAAGGTTACTGAGGCGTTTTAAAGCAAAATATCAGTGTGCGCGAGGCCACACAGCTCTGGGTCTTTCAACAACCCAAAGCACAGATCTAGCAGCACAAAAGAAAAGAAAGAGAAAAGTAGGATTGTTTTATACCGGCCAGCAAAGAGTCCTGACCTAAATCCCAATGAAACCCTTTGGAGAGCTGAACCTGCCATCGCAAGAATGATTCCTGCAAACTTTAAAGAGTTTTCAGACAGATGCGAGAAGTTTGGGCATTTTATAATCTGTACAATATTGGTAAATTTGCATTTAGTCTGGATTAAATACCTGAACTTCAGAGGTTACCGTTAATCCTAAACAAGACAGCGTCAATGGCCGTGACATGAAGGATGGTGCAAAGGTAGATTATTGGTTAACAAGGGTACAGGTCTGCACCATAGACTGTATATAAATATGGACAATGTGTCCACTTTCTTACATTGGCCAAACTGATGCTAGTTTCTCGGGGATACTGGCGGCGCCGCCTTGCGACTACGGAGCCATAGTCTGATCAGTATGGTCCGAGCGTAAAGCCACGTTATCAATGACCCCGCCCACACTCGCGTTTTCATTTAATTAACACTACGCTCTGCTCTACCTCCACCAGTTTACAAAGAAATGTTGGATTATACGCTGTACTTACTTATTGAATTATTTTTTCCAACTCTCACGGCCCTATGGGACCGCTTCACAGAGCGGTTGGCATGGCAACTTGTAGTCATCGTGATGTCACATCCTGTCTCTGTAGCGTCAAATAACTAACTGAAACGAAACTAATACAAAAATAGACACCTGGGTGTGTGTCAATATTATATTAACTACCTAAAATGACAGAAACCGTCCTTGAAAATAAAAATGTATTACCCACTAACATGGAGGGGGTGGAGCTTATGACCTATACTGCCTCCAGACACCAGGGGGAGCTCTACTTGCTTTGGCTTCACTTTAGAGGAGCTGATCCGCTGCATATCTTTATACAGTCTATGTATAGACCGCTTACGATCAGATCTCTATTTGCACGTTGAGATCTGATCAGTAACGTAAGATTCCTCATGCCACGTCATTATCTAGTTGCAGATGTAAACACAGATCACTCCAACACACTTAATTTAAACTCAAGCTACTAAAATACTACAGAGAACTTGGTGATAAACCCTTTGAGGGAGTTTTTTTATTTTATTTTATTTTATTTTTCTTTCTTTTACATCTCCCGTCTCTGTGTCGGTTATCTGTCTCTCTCAGGTTAGCAGCAGACTACGCTCGGTCAGGGTCCTCCCTCTCGACAGAGTACGGTAGTTGGCAGATAGTTTCAGGTTGTGGCAGCATTCACGACAATGCCCACTTCCACCCTCCTCTGGCCTCAGCCTCCTCCATCTCATCTGCCGTTGCTTCCGCCTACGACTCCCCCCTGCCCTTCAGCTTTCAGGATGAAGGACCCAGTGGACGTATGTAAGTAAAAAAACTGAAACCTTGCACCCGGCGCGTGCCCCTCTGGCCAGCAGGCGTCTGTGCCGTGTAGGTCTGGGATTCCTTTGACGTATATGGAGAGAATAAGTGAAATGACTAAGGAAAACACAGGTATGCTCTTCCTTTAAGACACAGGACGTCCCATGAGTGCAGTCTAGCCAGAATTAAGAGTCCCCTGACCCGTTGCAGTCAGAATACTTTGACTAAACTTTGTCTCTATTCATGACTAAAGAATAGGTGAAATATTTGCATTTCAACACAGAAAGCTGACGTCTTTGTTGCTGCCCTCTGTCCCCCACTGAACCACGTGATTAAAATAAGATAAGAAATAAAGTCGGCGGAGAAGGAACCTCCAGCGGGTTCTCCCTCTGATCCCTTCTGCGTTCCGCTCTCAGCTGGCGACACATTTTAATTTCTGCTTGATCCGGCTGCCAGAACTAACTGCGTCCCACTTGCAGCACTTGTCAGAGAAGGCAAATATCATCTCCTATTCAGAGAGAATGAGAGGAACCGAGACGAGGTGGTGATTATGACTTGAGCGAGCTCTCTGATGGTTAATTCAGGAGTACACCGCGACCCAAGCGGGGTTGATCCAAATGCCTCCGCCTGCGTCATTCTGCTTTTCTCTCACAGTTCCATTCGTTGTTTTTATTTATTTATTTTTTTTAACAGAATTTAAAAATAGCACGTCCTTCCCCGACCTTTTTTTTTTCTTTTTTCACTTCCCCCCTTTCTTCCTGTCTTCTCATCTCGCCGCCTCTTGCTTGTTTCCTCTCCCCTCTCCAGGTGTCCCTTCCCCTCGGAGCGTCAGGCCCGTCTGGAGGCGGTGCGGGAAGTCTTCCTGGCGGCCTACAGCTCCACCGTCGGCCTCAAGTCCTCGGCGCCCAGCCCCTCCGGCGCCATCTCCGGCCTCCTGGAGCAGTTCGCCCGCGGGGTCGGCCTCCGCGGCACCAACGCCATCGTCTGAGCCCCTTCTCAATGTGACTTCAGACCCCTCCTCCTGCTTCCATCCGCCGTCTGTCTGGACTCAGTACAATAAAGTGCCAAACATCTCTGTTCAGTTCAGGGGTGAAGCATTAATTATTTTTCTTTGATTTTTACTTTATTTCCTGTGACCTTAATATTTTTCATGTAGATTTTTTTTCCTTTTGTCAAATTCAGGGAGGGAGGGAGGGAGGGAGGGAGGGAGGTGGTCTCAGTGGCCACAGGCATCAAAAAGGGATAGTGAGAAATGTAAACGGTCGAGAGAGGATTCTTTCTTCTTCCGTTCTCCCTCCATCTGCTCAGAATGTTTTTAAAGGGGTTCTTGCAGTGACCGTCCCGTGTCCGGTAATAACTACAATATCATTTTAGTTCTCTTGTTTTTACGCTGCTGTTCTTCGCTGATGCAAGCGGGAGATAAACGCAGCGCTTGACAGAAATTACTCCTCCGAGCTGTTTCTTTTGTATTTTATTTCTAATCTGGCACAGTGCATTAAAATAGGATATCAGTTTTAGAGTGTACAACTTGAGACGTGTGCGGTCTGGACTTTAAAGGATCAGGTTGAATCTTTTCTGGTGGTTAAATCGAGACTGTTCACGAGGAAAGAGTTGCTGCTTCTGTGATGTTTCCGTCTGTCCGTGCTGGCTGTGGAGCAATGCCTTCGTAGGAGCCTGGGTCAAAATCTGCAGCCCTGGTTTGCAGCTAAAGCTAACGTGAACTGATCTGAGGCGATATCTTCTTTATTGTTGGTAACGTGCCTCTATTAAACTTTATCCTGTGACCTGGTTGGGGAATTTAAGTCCATATCTTCTTGTTGGGCGACACGATTGATGTAAAACTTGGTTTAGCTAATTCTGAGGTCTCCACTAAGCTTTCTCTCACAGCCGCTGTGGACAGGAGGGGGGAGCATGCAGCATTCAACCTCGTCCTTTAACTAGACTACTTTAAAGTTCTGCGTGCTGTTTCATTCAGTCTTATCTTTATTTTCTTTAACTTTGTAAAGCCAGCTTCGGGCGACCGTTCCTCGGCGGCCTCGCGTCGAGCCCGTCCGAGGAGTCGCCTCCGAGCTGGCTGCTCACCTCGCCACTTACATTACCTCCATATCCTGTACTTGAGTCCCGTCTCCGCATTCTTCGTCGCTGAGCATCACGGTAGCAAACCCGCGAACCGAAGGCCTTTTGTTATACGTTCGCTCGATTCCTGCTCGTGTCCAGAAGCGGTTCTGTCAGGTCACACGTTTCCCAACCCGGTCTGCTCTCCGGCGGACACACACTAGTTTCAGGTCACGTTTCTTTCAAGGGGTTTTTATTTGAAACCCGCTTTCCTGTTTTGCCAAACGGTTTTCACGTCTGCTGTATCTCAGGATCTTTTTTTTTTTTTTTTTTTTTTTTTTTATTATTATTATTATTTTGTGCCTTTTGGATCTGTTTGTTAACGAAGGTTTTGACTGGAGAGTGTTAGCAGAGATGGGTTTAGCAGCTTGTGGCGGGTTTCCACGCTCACCGTCGCGGTCTTATCGACGCCTCCCGGTGAGAGTAGCGAGGCGGGGACGACGTCGGCGAGCGGGAGGACGCTTTAGAAAGAGTGAAATGAGAAGATTGATCTGATGCGAAAACGGCGCTAGAGCTCGGACACCAAAACTTTCAGGAAAGGAGGATGGAAATATGTAGCTAGTCAACAACAACAAAACTTAAAGCAACACTGTGAAAGTTCATTAATGAACATTTTGTGTCCAGTCAGTTGAAGCCATACTCAAAATATATTAAACAATAAAAAAAAGAGGGTTTGACATTTTATAGTTACATGTTGCAGGAACAATCTCCTGACAAACAGCTATTTATCTTTTAGCCCAGGTGCAGCGTCTCTATCTTTTCACATTGTTGTGTAAGCATTAAATGACAAATGTGCTATTCTTTTATTATTATTATTATTTAGTCAGTTTTAGTTACTTCCTTTAGTTTTCATGAACCAGCTAGCCGTTTTTCCTTTTTGCTAACCACAGCCAGGACTCCTACTACGAACTTAAACACGTGCACTTAACACATTTCTTTGGGCATCAATCTTTACATTTCACTCTAAAAAAAAAAAAAAAAAAAGACAGTTCTCCTAAAATCCTAATTTAAAAAGAAGGATTTGTTTTTTTTTATTATTCTGCTAGACTCTAAGCCAAAACCGACTCACGTGTGTTTCCGTCCTTTTATTTTCCAATCAATAAGGAATTTGTTCTCGTTCGGTGCATATTGAGGCACGTGTCAGTTCTGTGCATGCTCTGTCAACTGTGTACCTCCAAAGAAGCTGACGGTGGAACGATCTGTCCGATTTTATTTAAGACTCTTTTTGCCGCCTCTCTTTAAAATCTGCGTTTCCCGATGGAGATTTAAATTTAATTCTAATCCGGCTCGTTTATTTAAGCAGCCAATCGCTCAACACCTGCAAAACAAACAAAAAAAACCTTGCTTACTTAAAACTATTTCTTTCTCCTGTTTGACTTTTGCTTGACGTCCTCTCAGTTGTACAATTTTTGTTTTACAAATTAATTTTTGTCGTTTTATTGAAATGCTTCTTTGCACTTGTCCCAGTGTCCTGTGTGTAAAGACTTTTGTTTCTTTGTACAGCTGAGGCATTTTTAAATACTACTACCTTTTTGTTTTGTTTTTTGTTTTTTTTTCTCTTTTGGTTATAAATCGCTCTTTAAATATTAGCAGGTGAAAGGCTACAATGGAAGTTAAACTGAACTGCAGGTGGCAATGGTGAATAAAAACAAACAACCAAACCGCATATTTCTGTTCTTGTATTTCTTTTTTTTTTTGTGTTTTCACATTCATTCATTGGTGTGGATGTTACTTAGATATGTAGCACCCACCTAGACCAGACCAGGCACCCCCACCCCATAGCAATGACACTCCTTGATGGCAGCAGCAATCCCCAGCAGGATGCAGCCTGACACAGACACACACACAAAAACACTTTAGGAACAACTAAAAAAACATGAAGAACAGCAAAAGGTGTTGACCTGGCCTCCAAATTCACTAGATCCCAAACTGATCAAGTATCTGTGGGATGATCCACAGAGGCCCCCCCACTAACAACATCCTGTTCCCAGACACCACAGGACACCCTCAGAAGGCCCATGTCCATTCTCTGATGAGTCACAACAAGGGAGACCTACACAATATTAGGAAGGTGGTCATAATGTTATGCCCGATAGCTATAGTTGGTAATATTTAAATGATAGCTGCGACCATAACACATCACAGGCTCCACTGTCTCTTTACATTAAAGGGAAAATCTGTCGTGTTTTATGTTAACGGTCAGTTCTCCATTCTCCCAGGCATGAAACAGTTTTGAAAACAGAAACAGAGTTGTCCTTCTCTGTGAATGAGCTTCCTAACCAGCATGTGGCCCTTTTTAAAGCCTGTGGCTATTAATTTGTCGGCCAAAGATCAGCTGCCCTTTCGTTTCTGGTGGTCGTGGTTGTCTTTTTCAAATTATCTTTATAGGAGGTATAAAGCACAACACTGTCCACGTGAGGAGTCACATGTTGATGCATTAGGAAGAATGCAAACATGGGCTTCCTCAAGGCATCAGCACCTTTTTTTAAGGCTACCTCTCTCTATCTTATTGCTTCAAGTTGTCTCTGCTACAGATGGCACAGTGGTGTGGTGGTTACACTGGTGCCTCACAGCAAGAAGGTTCTGGGTTCGAATGCATCGGCCGACCGGGGCCTTTCTATGTGGAGTTTGCATGTTCTCCCTGTGTCTGCGTGGGTTCTCTCCAGGTTCTCCAGCTTCCTCCCACCGTCCAAAGACATGCTGGTTAGGTTCATTGGTGATTCTAAATTGGCCGTAGGTGTGAGTGTCTCTCTGTGTTAGCCCTGAGATAGACTGGAGACCTGTCCAGGGTGGACCCCGCCTCTTGTCCAATGACAGCTGGGATAGGCTCCAGCCCCCCTCAGCAACCCTTCTCAGGACAAGCGGTTAGAGAAGATGAAAGAATGACTGAATCTGCTGCAAAAAATAAACATGAAAACAGACATCCTCCATTAAATTTTGATTGTTGCAATACAGCAAGGTTTAAGGTTTCACCACTCATGAAAAAAGGTACTCACCATAAGGATCTAGTGAATATGGAGGCCAGGTCAACACCTTGTCCTGTTCTTCCTGCATTCTGCTGAGTGTCATTGCTATGGGGTGGGGGTGTCTGGTCTGGTCTAGGTGGGTGCTACATGTCTAAGTAACATCCACACCAATGAATGCCAGGTCCAGAAGTTTCCCAGCAGAACACTGAACTGTCACAAGATGATCAATGTTATTTACTTCTCCTGTTAGAGGTCATAATGTTATGGCTGATCAGTGTACATGCATTAAATCCTTACTGTCTAATATTTGCAAGATAACTAGTGTTGTGCAATTAACGTGCTTAATTTTTTATCAACTGAGCATTCTGCAAAGACAGTAAAGGAATAAGTTGCATCTATTTTATTCTATCATTTCTTTCATAACATAAATATAAACTGACATGCGAAGTGGAAATGGACGGAGGAGTCGTTTGGATGAGTGGCGACACCTCCAGACACAGCTGGAAGATGAAGAGATGAAGGTCTCTGCCTCCACCTGGCGATGGATGGAGAGAAAAGGATCTCTCTCTCTCTCTCTCTCTCTCTCTCTCTCTCTCTCTCTCTCTCTCTCTCTCTCCATGAATGAAAGCCTCATCCTCAGGTATGCCTCCTGCGACCATCAACAGCAACAACTACCAATAGCGACTCTCTCTCTCTCTCTCTCTCTCTCTCTCTCTCTCTCTCTCTCTTTCTCTCTCTCTCTCTCATCCCGGGGTGGATGGAGCACAGGAACGCGCGCACATTTTTAGCCAGAGGAGGAAAATTGGCGTCGTGATACAGCTGCGAACTTCGAGGACAGAGAAGAAGTGATCGAAAGAAAGAAAGAAAGATAGAAAGAAAGAAAAAGAAAGAAAGAAAGAAAGAAGGGGAAAAAAGCCCGGAGCCATGGCGACCATAGGGGATTTCGACCCGCTCAACTCCACCGTACCTGCGACGAAGATTGAAATCACCGTTTCTTGCAGGTAAGCGCCTCTTCCACCTGAACGTGTCCAGCTTTGGTCGCTCAGATTCTTGCGCACGTTTTCTTTTTTTCCACCTTTTTTTCTGTCCGTTTACTTTTTATCGTGTTTTTTTGTTTTTGTTTTGTTTTTAACCAGTATCTCATTAACAACCACGCGTGTTTTCTGACAAGCCACGTTTCCATGTGCTGTGGGTGTTCGTTTCATGAGCGGAGTCTAATATTGGAACTGCGCTCCACAAACTGTACGCCTCAAAGACTGCCAGTGACTTTTAAATGGGGATAAAATAACCTATCAGTACTTGTGTTAATTTAATGTTGACTTTTCCTCGTCTTGAGACACTGTCCTTAATAATATGCAGCTGCAAACTCTACAAATGTCCCCACTGGAGGATAAATTAAAGGATTATCTTATTTTTTTATCCTCCTCTTTGTCCTGCTGCAAGCAAGCTCCAGTCCCCCTGACCCTCCGCAGGACAAAGCGTCTATAGACACAGATGGATGTCATCTACATGTTGTGTGAGTGTCAGTATAGATGCAGGTTATTTACACAGCAGCAGCAGCAGCAGGTTACGCTGTAAACTGTTGACTGGGTCAGGCTGAGAGTTTCTGTCTTGGACTCATTTAGAGCAGCCACAGATTCGGGGAAGAAACTGTCCCTTCAGTCTGGTTGAGTGGGTGCGGAGGGTTTTTGTAATGCCTCCTGGATGGCAGCAGTTCAAACAGGTGATGGCACGGACGTGTGGGGTCCTTCTCGCAGATGGTGGTCGCTTTCCTGAAGCACCTGGTGGTGTAGATCTCCTCCAGCGCCGGGTTGGGAAGTTGAGTCCTGATTATTCTTTGTGCACTGGACACAACGCTCTGAAGTGTCTTCCTGTCCCCTTGTTGTCTAGATGGATAGATTTTATCAGATGAATCTAATATTAGCTCATGGAAACTGCCCTTCAGATCTGTACACACAAACAAGCTGTTTATTTAAAAGGCTTCTTAGAAGACAAACACTTTCATTAATAAAAAACTGTTATATTTTCAAGACATGGTCCCCTAAAAGCACTTATATAATTAGTACTTTGATAAACCAATCAGTCATAATGTAAGATAACAATACAGTACATGAGAAGGTACAATACAGGTGCTACATAAACCACATAAGTCCTTTATACTTAAAAACTTTACTTTATCTAAAGGTTTGCATACCATGGATGTACACTGACCAGGCATAACATTATGACCACCTTCCTGATTTTATGTACATCTCCCTTGTGTCTCCAAAACAGGAGGGTTATCCTGTTTCCAATTGGTGTATATAATTGGGTATACATTCATTCATTCATTCATTCATCCATCTTCTGTAAGCGCATGTCCTGTGAAAGGTCGCTGGGTCTGCTGGAGCCTATCCCAGCTGTCATCGGGCGAGAGGCGGGGTCCACCCTGGACAGGTCTCCAGTCTATCTCAGGGCTAACACAGCGAGACAGACAACAATTCACACTCACACCTACGGCTACAATTTAGAATCACCAATGAACCTAACCAGCATATCTTTGGACGGTGGGAGGAAACTGGAGTACCTGGAGAGAACCCACGCAGACACAGGGAGAACATGCAAACTCCACACAGAAAGGAACCAGTCGGCCCATGGATTAGAACCCAGAACCTTCTTGCTGTGAGGGATCAGTTCTAACCACCACACCGCTCTGCTGCCCATATATATAAATAAATATATATATATATATATACCGCTTCATATTGCAGTATTATGCAAATGAGTAGTAAAAGATCAAATGTATTGCCTAGCAACGATGTTAAAATCTTAATTTTCATGCAAGATGTACATTACAAGATCACCGACTAGTTTCTGATCCTTTGTGTCTGTTCTGATTGAACGACTAGTGAAGTGTTGCATTTGTATTAAACTAAATTTCCTGTAAAACTGATGGTTAACCACTAGCGTGCATCATCACACTGGACACGGTGAACTGCCAAAATATCCTAAAGTTAAACACAATAAACCTGGCTGCGCTTTGGTTCAAGTTATTGTGTGATATATCAAAGATATTGCTCCCGACGTTCTTTGAAGTGTTTAAAAGTCTTTCAGTTTACACCAGACCCTCAGCCCTCGTTAACCTAGTTTCCAGTAGCAGCAGGCTGCAAATTTTGGCAAAAAACAGGCTTTTATAAACCCAGTGTAGACAACCTGCTCAGATCTAAGCAGCATAGAGAAACAGTTAGCAACTATGTGGTGAACGCAAATATAATGAATGCATGTTTAATGTTGTATTTTGGCTGCATTACCATCCTGTGATTCCTAATACTGCTTTAAAGGGGAACTACTGTTTTTTACAACCTGGACCTTATTTCTGGCATAAAATACGATCGTTTACTCACCCATATAACTTTTGTGTAATTTGTAGTCGTTCGGGAGATATTAAGATCTGCGTATGTCCATATAGTGGGAGTGAATGGGGCACCGAAACGCAGCCTCTAAATAACGCATTATCTGCTGTGAAACTCGTTCATTTCACCAATATTTTGTTATGATACACTAGTGCTATTCCCCGTTGAGTCCGGAGTTACCTGTTCTCATCATCTGGGGTCTGTAGATTGACCTACAGACCCCAGATGATGTCTTCTGACCTGGATGATGTCATCTCTGGGCGCCGTGTGCACCCGAGACAGTTGGCTTGTTTGCCTGTAATTTGCTACTGCTAGTTTTTTGCAACATGGCTGAATATTTTTCCGATTCTGAGGTTGTGGACGAACCATAGCAGATAATGCATTATTTAGAGGCTGCGTTTCGGTGCCCCAGTCACTCCCACTATATGGATTTACGAAGATCTAATTTTCTCCCGAAAGACTACAAATTACACAAAAGGTGATATGGGTGAGTAAATAATCGTATTTTATGCCAGAAATAAGGTTCAGGTTGTAAAAAACAGTAGTTCCCCTTTAAGGACGGCAGGCAGAGAGCAGTGATGGCAGACCTGGAAATAAGAGCCCATGCATCCTGTCAGACAACATCATCTCCATGCCCTGGGTCATGTTTATATGCTAATAGAGCCTGAAGCTGCTGATTGTGACAGGCTGTAGCTGATCCTCGGTGTCCAAAGCCCTTAGAGACGAAGGCGTCTCAGCTCCCTGACACTGACAGAATGGTGTTTAATCAGTTGGGTAATAGATGGATCCTTAGTGCAGATACAGCAAATGTGAGATGTGAACGGAGGACGGGAGAGAGAAGGAGTCAGGAGGAGGTGTCTGGGCTTTGGACAGCTGACCTTTACCGAGGAAAAACCATGAAAGAAACCTTTAGCTGTGGAGATGGAGCCATGGGCACCCTCCTCCAGATCAGGTCGTTGATAATGCTTGTCAACCCCGATGACCCAGCAGGCCTTTCCTCATGTAGGACACGGTGACTCCCCAAGGTGTGATTCATCCTTTTAATGATTGATGCACCCCATTCAAGTGGGCCAGCTGACGCTCCCCGCGCACGGTGGATGTATTCAGGCTGCAGACAAATCAGATTAGCTTCTCAAATCAGATCTTCAGACCAGACGCTGTTATTTGCACTGGATCGGTTATGATTTGTGGACAAACTATCTGCATGGGTTGCTGTGGTAATGATGTAGGCATCAGTAGCTGTGTAGGTAACCTGCTGGCATGGCTTTCGTTATTACGTTCCAGTCGGTTCCCTCCAACTTTGCCTGTGCAGGAACGCCTTGAAGTGCCAGCAGACAATTCATTTCAACATCAGTCCACAAACTGTTGATTTCTATTGTTAGCTCCATATTACTCTGCTGATAGCAGCATGCATTCGACTAGGTGCCGCCATCATCCTGGATTTGAGGTCATCTTTTCTATTGTGAGTGACACAAAGGAGATTTTAAATTCCAATTTGAGTGCCGGTAAAATCTGCTCTGAGTCACATCTGACGAAAAAAAAAAAAAACTGAGTGATTTCTTTTCTATCTTGACTTTTATTTTTATTTTTTTCGCTATCCAGATTTTTTCATGGCCTCTGCAGCCTGGATATGTCAACTGAGGACAACAGAGAGTTAATGGAGTCAACTGCATCCAGTTTGACCCATGAGGGCGGCACAGTGGTGTGGTGGTTAGCACCGATCACGCCCCTCTTTGTGGAGTTTGCATGTTCTCCCTGTGTCTGTGTGGGTTCTCTCCAGGTACTCCAGCTTCCTCCCACCGTCCAAAGACATGCTGGTTAGGTTCATTGGTGATTCTAAATTGGCCGTAGGTGTGAGTGTGAATGGTTGTCCAGGATGTACCCCACCTCTCGCCCCCCCAATGACAGCTGGGATAGGCTCCAGAATTTTTGTTGGATAGTATGATTTGGTAAAACTTCCAAGTTTAAAATAGGTTCTTCTTTCAAATGTGTCGTCATTATGTTTGAAATCACAGTTATTCAGAAAAGCTCAGTTATGTTTTAGTACTACAATCAACTACTCAGAAAATGGTCCATACAAATCGATTGATAAGAAAGGATCGTTTGCTGCCTACATCCCTTGAATGAGCTGCTTTTGCTGAATTAGACCTACTTTCCAAAAGGTTACTGCTGGCTTTTATAGCCCATAATGGTCTTATTTTTCTACCTATTGGTACTCAAAGCACTTTACAGTCACAGTGACACATTAACACATTCACACGGAGGGTCGCGGGAGGGAGGCTGGAGCCTATCCCAGCTGTCATTGGGGCGAGAGAGGCGGGCTACACCCTGGACAGGTCTCAAGTCAATCTCAGGGCTAACACAGAGAGACAGACAACCATTCACACTCACACCTACGGCCAATTTAGAATCACCAGTTAACCTAACGAGCATGTCTTTGGATGGTGAGAGGAAGCTGGAGTACCTGGAGAGAACCCACGCAGAACCTTCTTGCTTTCCCAGCAGAACATTGCATTGTTACAAGATGGTCAATGTTATTCACTTCTCCTGTCATAATGTTATGGCTGATCGGTGTAAATATAATACAATTTACCACTACCTATCAGGTGTCTTATATCCAGAGTGGATCCAGGTTTTTATCTTGTCCCCTGTTGATGATAAAATACATATTTATCCCAAATTGCAGATTAATTTCATTAAAAACATAATTAGAGTAACGCTCCACATTTACAGATGGCAGAATGACTTGAAGTTAACAGCTGACAGTGATGATGTAAAATAATGATGATAGATGACTGCAGTCTCAATTTACTGCAGGCTCGCGATTGAGTTGAGTTATTGAGTTATTGACGATGATTCGGTGATGAGTGAATGGGCTTGGACACAGCCCATGACAATGTGCTCATACAATTATGTATTCCACCCACCCAATCCATTCTTTGTCCGTTCCCGTAGTGTCCAGTCCTGAAACACAAGATGACCTGTCACAAGCACAACCGATGGGATTCCTGACCGAATGTGCCTGGCAGGGGTGGAGATGAGAAACTGCCCGAATAGACAATCAGAACAAGAGCAAAAAGTAATAGCAAAGATAAAACCTACAGTCTAATGTCACTGAAGGTGTTTTGAGATGACCAGCTGAGCCTGTGTCGGCGAAAGTAACATCCCCTGTGACAGAAACAATCTCCTCGTCTGATTCAGCTACTGATCGGGCTCAACAAGCCTCATACCTCGGCGTCTTTCATCATCCGCCGCCTGAGAAATGTCAGGCTTGTGTGACTTGCCTCATGCGCTTTGACACACTTGACATTTGGATGATTTAAAGGGGCTTCGTGTAGCCGCGCTGTCTCATTATTACATGAACCCCGACGTATTTATTACAGGAGGTCAACCGGAGACGAATATGCGACTCGATTTCTAAAACACTCAACCACTTTCCTAATATTGTGCAGGTCTCCCTTGTGGTTACTCATCAAAGAATGGACATGGGCCTTGTGAAGGTGTCCTTTGGTGTCCTGTGGCCTTTGAAGGGAGGGTCCTCTGTGGATCATCCCACAGATACTTGATCAGCTTGGGATCTAGTGAATTTGGAGGCCAGGTCAACACCTTGTGCTGTTCTTCATGTTTTTTTTTAGTTGTCCCTTAAGATGCCCGACACATTTTTTATTTTTTTTGTTAAAATGGATAGAAAAGAGAGTAATGAGATTTATGGGAGAGCAGGGACAGTGCATGCTCCTGTGTTTGGGTAGCGGTAATGGACGACTCAGATCTGCTTCAGGGTTTGACGTCACTCCGGGACAGAAATAGATGAGGAAACCCATCATTGTGCGTTACAGCAATGGATCGAATGACGTTAAGAAATTAATGCGAATGGTGTCTCTGGTAGTGAAGATCTTAATCTGCAGCTCCTTCTTCTTGACTTTACAGAGCTAATAAAATTCTTATTATATTGTTTCAGTCTCTCTCCTGTCATAAAACTGTTTTAACCCTTCTGTTATGTTAAGTTTTCCAGAGCAGCAATGATATTTTTATGTTGATTACACTAATTAAGCCAAGTAGAAGAAGTGTAAAATCTAAAAATATGTTCGATGTTTTAAACTTTAAAACAGATCAATTTGACCTGCACCTTTCTGTGTGGAGTTTGCATGTTCTCCCTGTGTCTGCGTGGGTTCTCTCCGGGTACTCAGGATCTGCGTAGGATCTGGGCTGTCGTGTCAATTTGACGCGGAGGTATAAACCGTGTATGAGTAACATTTCATTTCATTCTGTCTGACATGATGTACTTAAGACAGACAACAGACAGAGTACAGTGTACTGGGGTGAATGACTACGAGATAGATGACTTGTTGTTGGACTCATTTCTAGTGATGAGTCGTTTCGGGCACGATCCGCCTCTAAGAGACTATTCTTTGTGAGGTAAAGTGCTTTATTTGTCATTATACAATTGTACAATGAAAGTACATGGTCGGATGGAGGGTTAGTCCTGAGCCGCTTCAACCGAGTGCGCCGCCACTGTGGGCCCACCTGACCTGACGCCTAGCACCCAGCGGCTGGAGTAAAGACACGGAAAACACGGAAACTCCACGCAGAATGCAAGCGCATCGGGAAAAAGTGAAGAAATTAACTGGACATCCAAGCTGTGGCATCTAAAGTGTCATAATGTTAAGACTTTGTCCTTTATTTCTTTGATTTGTTTGCTGTTGTTCAGTTGTTCATTCAAAGGTTTGATTAAAATATTTTTTTTAAAGATAAGACTTTTATGAAAACAGTGAATAAAAAGTTGCTCACCAACACACAAACTAGTCGTAACTGCTAAATTAGACTCAAACAGAAGGATCTGAGTGATACTAAACGAAGATCCATCTGGGAGCCGTAAGAGCCGACTCTTCTAAGAGAGCCGAGCCAAAAGAGCCGTGTCTCTGAAAAGAGCCGGAACCTCCCATCACTACTCCTTTCACCTGATGCCCTGATTTCTTTGTCAGGTGCATAGAACAAAGAACTATTTCAGGAACATCTGGCTATGTGTATGTTAGTAGTACACCTATACTACATTATAACATGATGATGATGATGATGATGGACAATGTGACAGGGTTATGTTGCTGCTCTGTCCACAGCTGTCAGGTCTTGTATTCTGACATGGAAATAAATTGCTGATGACAGAACATTGTTCTACTGTGTACACGCACAAATCTGGTTTGATCACTTGTCAGTGACAATACGGAGGCTGTGACTTAAAGAAGCGCTCTGAAACATGACTCATGGTTGGCTGCATGAGCATATTCATGTGTGTGTGTGTGTGTGTGTAAACATCTCTGTCAGACCATGTGTCAGTGTGGATGTGGGTTAGACAGGCAGTCAGATAGTGTGGAGGGAAGCCGTGTTTTTCTTCCGTCTTATGTAAGTGCCAGCCTGCCTACCCGGCGCTCCTTTAGATCCTATTAGACAAGCCGAGCATGGAGGCCACCCTGCAGTCTGCAGTGAATACTGCTGCCGCCAAATTGTTTAAATGAGACTTAGGAAATAAATGACCTCCTCTCTATGGCAAGCAAAGCACCTATTAACCCCAGTCTCCCACCCACCGTGCATCGCTAACTGGTGAGAGGCCAGAGGTATGAATATAGCTCATTACTGGCTACAATACAATCATACTGATGATTCCAACAGGGTCATTTTAAAAATCTTAGTAGAACTGGACAAAAACAGAGGAGTTTGGTCAAAGTTTGGACAATGAACTATTCTTTAGTTTAAAAAGGGGTCATTTTCTAGTAAGTGGTGTAAACCAGCAAAGAAAATTCACATGAGGTAGTTGGTCTGTACTGTACTACTGGTCAGAAATAGCATTTTTTCTTTTCCACATTTACAGGTTCAGATTGCAAATGCAAAATTTAATCAACCCAATACATCATGCTGAATATTTTAGGCTACACCCAGCAGTAAACACTGTAAAGTAATTAAAATGAACTCCACCTTCAGCAGCTGCAACATTAAAACTGATTCTAAATGAATGCACCAGTGATTATAAACCAGCGTATTTACAATATATTCAAGCAACTCAAACCGCTTTGCATAATGAATATATTTCGTCCTGCTGGGGATGGCTGCTGCCATCGAGGAGTGGCATTGCTATGGTGTTGGGGGGGGGGGGGGGGGGGGGGTGGGTGTCTGGTCTGGTCTAGGTGGGTGCTACATGTCTAAGTAACATCCACACCAATGAATGCCAAAGGAACAGTGTCATTATAATGCGTTTCAAGCTTCAGCCGCCTGCAGTTTTAATTGTGAAGGACCAGGCAGATTACTTTGACTCCGGCAACACATGACGGCTGCAGTATGATTGGTTAAACGCTCTAATGTAGAGTTACACGGCCAGAAGCACCGCAGCTGAGAGACAGACAAATGAAAAGAATAGGGCTATTAATTATAGGCTATATAGTTTAATAAGATTAATGATTTTGATCAAGTTTAAACCAGCAGCCGTGACGGCCCATCACCGGCAGCAATACACAATAAAATACAATATATACAATAAAAGCACACAGTGACACACAAGTAAATGTAATTGGTACAGTGAGGAGCAGCAGCATTTTAAAACAGTAAACATTAAACAATGGTGCAAATGTGCCCATTGAGTGTAGGTGGACTGGGGAATAAATATATATAAATAAATATATTTGATGGCTTGAGGGTAGAAGTTATTGATTCGATGACTTTGTATCTCTTCCCAGTGTAAATGTCTCTTGGGGGGGGGGGGGGGGGGTGGTCCGCTCTGCCGCCCTCACCACTCGCTGCAGGTTCTTCCTGTTGCAGCTGCTGAACCACACAGTGCAGCAGTAGGTCAGGACGCTCTCTATAGCCGACCTGTAGAAGTTTGACAGGAGGCGCTGAGGGAGATGAGCGCACCTTAACTTCCCGAGGAAATACAGTCTTTGTTGGGCCTTACTCACCGATCACTGCGAGAGATGTGAGATCAGCAAAGATGTGAACACCAAGGAGCTTAGAGCTATCCACCCTGTGAACCTCCTCTCCCTGTACACAGAGGGCAGACTGCTGAGTGTGCTTGGATTTCCTAAAGTCCACTATAAGGTCCTTGGGTTTTGAGGTTTTTAAGTCCAGGTTATAGTCACCACACCACTGCACAAGATTCTTTACAGTCACAATGTCACATACTCGTTCACACAAGCAGACGACAACTTGGGGTTGAGGGTACCGGGGACTGGTGGTGATCATTACTGGCAGTTTATTCTTCTGCGTTAAGTTGACGCACAAGCTACAGAGACAGCGTAGACCCTATTAAGACGCTAGTGCCGTAGCTGACGTAGACCACAAGAGCTGCGATTGGTCCGCTTGTCTAACAGCCGGAGTATTACATAGAGCATTACCAGTTTACTCCACAGGGCGGCGCCTCCTTTGTTTTCACTGCTTAATACAGTGAAAACAAACAGCTTAATAAAGTGTCACTCTTGCGTCTTTCTCTTTTGACTTCCTCAACGTCAGTAATGTGGACGCTGGTGAAGGCTACAAGCCCAGAACTTTCTATTATCCGTGAGTGTTATAGAATATGCCGTGAGACCTGTCCTTATCTGTGTTGAATAAATGTACTTCGTGGAAATCCCTCCACATCGTTTACTGCCTTGCAACTTTATTTATTTATGTTGACGCGATGCTACTATCAATCGTGGCTAAGCTTCCCTCTGACTCCATGTTACACTTGGTAGTAGCGTGTTTCCGCTTTAGTATTTCCAGCTGCTTCTCCAATAATGATGGAACACATCGAGGAAAGGTTAACTGAGGAGGTTCAGGGATACAAACAATTGTATGACTTGTCTGAAATTTCGGTGAACGTTTCAGTCGCCATTGTTGAATGTGAAGCAGGAAGTAGAAACAAAAATTAACCCGACTGGCAAAAAAGACACAGCGCCGACTAGTGTCTGGGAGGCGTTGTTACAGAGCGCACAAGTAATAAATGGCTGACACCAGCGCAGACTACGTAGGTAGGTTACGGCGTCTACGTCCCGCAGTACCTTAAATGAGCCTTAAAGCGGAATTACGTGTTTTTTACAAACTGGACTCAACTGGGAATAGCACTAGTGTATCATAAGAAAATATTAGTGAAATGAACAAGTTTCGCGGCAGATGATTTAGAGGCTGCGTTTCGGTGCCCCATTCACTCCCACTATATGGATATACGCAGATCTAAATATCTCCCGAAAGACTCCAAATGACACCAAAGTTATATGGGTGAGTAAATGATCGTATTTTATGCCAGAAATAAGGTCCAGGTTGTAAGAAAAGGTAATTCCCCTTTAAGGGAGAGAGGAGGAGGGAGTGGGACTGCACCCATGCTCTACCTCCTGAGCCGCTGTATCTTAATGGGGTAGCAAAGTGGGAGGAAGATGTCCCAGGTTCTGCATGATCCCCATTACCTGTCACATGAAACTCACCAGTTAAATTATAACTAAAAAGCCTATTTAGCCTCTGTGTTTTAAGGGTGGTAAAGACGATGCTGTTTAAACCTGTTCACTTTCAAATAAATATCTCACAACATTGTTGTAAACAGCAACAACAATTAAAGGTTTGAATTGTTATAGTAGGTTAATGCAAATGCATATGAATGGGGGGCGGTTCGTGCTTTTGTGCTCGCTGATCACGGTTTTGTGGGACACGAAAAGGAAACCATTTGAGAGCTGCATTGCTGCTGTGACGGCTGCACTGTGTCGTAGGTGGTCTGATGCCAAAAAAATGACACTGGCAGCACTCTCAGAGTGAAATGCCAGGTAGGTGAGTGAGCACAGGGAGCCAGGACTTCTCAGCGGGAGAATGTCAATGGCAGCGGGGGACGGCTCTGATTGGATACCCAGCGTCCTCCATATCATGTCCTGACATGAGGCCGCTTTACAAGCACAAACCTTTGTCTCATAAGTGAGATTAGTGTCTCTGAGCTTCAAAGACAGGTCCTCTGCTCTCAGAGTAAAAGTGTATCGAGTGGTTTCTTTACCAGAGCTAACAAGCAACCCCTAATAAGTCTGGCAGTAGAACAACGGGTAATATTTCAAATCTCAGTGCTGTCTACCCACTCACATGCCAGCCTCTGTGGAAATAATGTCCATGCAATAATAAGTAAAAGAAAACATTACGACATGCAAAGGGGATGATGCAAAAAAGAGAAAGAGCTTTGCAGCAGATCCTCAGGGAAATGTCTCTATTGCCTGCAGATGTGAGGCGCACAGGAAGAAGTGCATCTGAACAGCTACTCACAGGAACCAATACACAGCTACATGAATAAAACCAACTGATAGATGAGGGACGCAATAATTAACCACCTGACAAAGCAAGAAACGGGGATCTAGTGATCTATCTATCTATCTATCGATCCATCCCAGCGTTGATGGATCTTAACACAAAAGTTAATCGTAAAAAAACAAATAGAAATCTATAAAATTCTTCAGTAGAACCCAGGAAACAGAAGAAGTGAATACGGACTATTAAATGTCTCAGTCTCACTTTATTTTGTCTGCAGGGCTGCGGCTTAATTAATACGTTAGTCCTGCAGTCACACTAATTATCACATTCACAGGCCAAGGAGGAGGAATGGCAGCGAATCTTCCACAATAACTTATTAATTATTCCTAAAGAAGGTCACGGTTCAGAGGAGGCTTCCTCCCCGGTATCATTCACAAATAAACACTGTGAAGAGAGAACGTGGCATTTTAGTAATTTTTCACTTATGCAGAAATTCAACCAGAAATTTATTGTTCAGGTGCAGGGATGGCAGAATTACAAAGAATATAGTCTACATACAGTATGTCAAATACACCGATCAGGCATAACATTATGACCACCTTCCTAATATTGTGTAGGTCTCCCTTGGTGACTCATTCTCTGGTGACTCATCAGAGAATGGACATGGGCCTTCTGAGGGTGTCCTGTAGTGTCTGGCAACAGGATGTTGTTAGTGGGGGGGCTTTTTGAGGGGAGGGGCCTACGTGGATCATCCCACAGATACTTGATCAGTTTGGGATCTGGTGAATTTGGAGGCCAGGTCAACACCTTGTGCTGTTCTTCATGTTTTAGTTGTTCCTAAAGTGTTTGTGTGTGTGTCTGTGTCAGTCTGCATCCTGCTGGGGATGGCTGCCGCCATCAAGGAGTGTCATTGCTATGGGGTGGGGGTGTCTGGTCTGGTCTAGGTGGGTGCTACATGTCTAAGTAACATCCACGCCAACCCTGCTGGGCAGAACACGGCTCCATACCAGCCAGGTTCTGCTGTTTAAAGGGAGTTTTATTCCTTGCGATTGTCACCTTAGTTGTCTTACAGCTGGTCCGACACTTTTGGAGTGTCCCACTTCCTGTAACAACAAGAACATGAAGAGTTTTCAGAATAAAATGACACAAAACGTCATAAATTAACAATTAAATGAATATTTCGGCCAGCTATGTTTAGAACTTATCTTATATTTCTTTTTTTGTTAATTTAGATGTTCCTCTATTTTACATGTGCAGCATACAGTAGTGTGTATCAGTAATTTCAGGATTGCATGGATGACTTTTTCATTCTATCGTCATATTATGTTGAAGTGCGTAAAGGCACACGTCAAACAAAAGTGATAACTGTGCCGTGCCTTTAAGTTGTCTCCCTCTCTAACGGTCTCCTTTGTTTTGTTGCAGGAACCTGTTGGACATGGACACCTTCTCTAAGTCAGATCCAGGTAACTGCCTCCAATATTTTTATCGTATTCATGTTCATGCTTTTAATTTCTGCTCTGACGTGAAATTTCACGTTCCCCGATGTGTCATAAGGACATTATTAGACTGAGTGTGTTCAATTTCATGCAGCCTTTATTAAATCTCTTCCTCGTGCCCCTTATCAGCATGCAGCAAGCATCGGTGAGCAGCAGCAGCACAGCCAGCGTGTCTCCCAGACCATTTACAGATACGCCACAACGAGCGAGTGAATGAAAAGCTGAGTCTCAGGGGTCAGCTGGCGTGGACTTTCAATTACTTTGCGTCTTAATTAGGCTGACTAAACACTGGAGGCTGACTGACAACAGTTTGTGGCTGCGCACAAGTGAATTACAGTAGCAGAGAGTGGTGGACAACAGATTAGTGTCTTCCCTCAAGCCATCAGACTGGACTTGTTCCTAAAGCGTTTTTGTGTGTGTGTCTGTGTCAGGCTGCATCCTGCTGGGGATGGCTGCTGCCATCAAGGAGTGTCATTGCTATGGGGTGGGGGGGCCTGGTCTGGTCTAGGTGGGTGCTACATGTCTATGTAACATCCACACCAATGAATGCCAGGTCTAGAAGTTTCCCAGCAGAACATTAAATTGTCACAAGATGGTCAGTGTTATTCACTTCAACTGTTAGTGGTTTTAATGTTGTGGCTGATCGGTGTATATTCAGCCCTTTGCACACGCTATGCTGCTAATCAGTCAAACGTTTTCGATCACCCTAACTCATACTGCTTATTAGTCGCTCTCTATTTTTGTGTAGTGTCTTTTTATAGGTGCATTGTCTCCTCAGTGTTTTGTACTCTCTGTATTGTATTGTTTGTCTTTGCACTGTCTCTTGTTCTTGCACTGTTGTCTGAACCGTTTGCACCGTTTTGTATCGTCTGCATCAGCTTGCACATGCACAAGTTACGCTCATGTAGTGTCGTTGCTCCTGGAGGAACGTCCTCTCGTCTCTCTATGTACTGCACCTGCTATACGTTGCTGAAATGACAGTGAAGAAACCTCTCTGACCTTTGACCTTTTTGATTTTAAACTGTAAAGCAAGAAGAGAAAGAAAGGCGGCAAAAATCAAACGACAGAACATCTTGTTCGGGGGGGAAACAAAGCACAACTTGGCGTGAGACAAATGATGACAGAGAAAACAAAACAGCATGGCTGTCAAGAAAGGTTTAATCTTGACTGACAACTCTGAGACGAGGCGCCTCACGCGTGAATCTTAAATTGATTCGCGTGGCATTCATCAGCAGTTGTGTGCTTCTTATTTGTTCTTAGATACGATCAGAATGTATGCATGCCCTTGTGTCTAGAAATATTAATAATCATGATGCTGAAACATCTGCTTTACTTTATCAGGACAGAAGAAAATGTTCCACGGTCATGCATTTAACCATTTTAACTGATTACACTTTGAATCATGAATTATGATATTCACGCACATTTATACTCCAGACTCTCTGTAGGGACCTGCTCTCAGGTGGCGCACTACATAATAAATATGTAATCTATGTACATATAGATTAATATTTTTTTTATTTACTCACATGCTTAAATAGGCATAAATCTCAAAGGTGTAGAGGTTAGCAGTGATGCCTTGGTCTGAGGCCTTTCTGTGCAGAGTCTGCAGGTTCTCCCTGAGCCTGCGTGGGTGCTCTTTCATCGGGTGCTCCAGCTTCACACCCACAGTCAGGAACCATGCTTGTCTTGGGTTAATTGGTGATTCCAGATTGGCCGTAGGTGTGCATGTGAGTGTGGATGGTTTGGTTTGTCTTTCTGAGTCAACCCTGTGATAGACTGGAGCCCTGTCCTGGGTGTACCCTTCCTCTTAACCTTAGTTTACAGCACCACGGTACATTGAGCGCACACACTTTCCAAAAACATTAGATACACTAGTAAAAACAGTCATACACTATATAAATACTAACCCTTCATGACTGTTCTAATGTTCAGTTTGTGCTGAAACAGTGCCAGAAAGTTTTTTAACTGGATCATCATTTCAGAGGATGTCGTTTGTGAAGCGTTCTTTACACCACAATACAGTTCAATCACTGCCGTTCCATTCCTTCTATAAAGCTCCACGTATAGAAAGAGAATTTGAAATTCTGGTCACACCAGTGAGGCCATTCCTCTGCTGTGAAAGTGTCTGTGAAGACTCAGAACTGACACTTGAAGTTGCTATCATTTCTCCGCGAGCTAGATCCTTAAAAAAGACAGGATTTTCCTTTTGTCCAAAGAGGACTGACGAAGCTGTCAAGACAAATACGTTAATTCCATTCCTCTAGTGAGGTTAAAGCTATTCCGCTCCTCTGCATGCAATCCCCACATGCACGCTGAAATCATTGGCGCTTCCGAGAGGTGTTGTCAGGTTGTCTCGTCCCCTGGTTCTCTGGGGTCGTCGCATAAATAACTTCTTGGTTTAGGGGGGGTCTGCTTCAAGACAGTCATTTAAATCAGAAGCCTGGGAATGACTCGTTGCATGCGTCTCAGGGGCTCTGCCGGCAATAACCCTCGTCTGGATATCCAGATTCTGAGTCAAAGGATGACTCAGCCTCAATAAAGTCAGAAAGAGGGATGTGAACATGATCCCAAACTATTTCAGTTCGATTCAGTTATACTAATATAGCATCAGTCACAATCAAAGAAGTTGCCCCCGGATGTTTTAGAGAACCCAGAGATTGAAAACCGTGCAACATAACCAAACAGTTTTAGGGCCGACTGACTCAGATGTACGTGAGTTGTCCCTGATGGAGATCTCTTATGCAGTTAACGGTTCAAATCTAATAAGTAAACTAAATAAACTAAAAAACCCTAAGCAAGGATAAAAAACAGCAGTGCAGTCGTTGTAACCAGGGTATTAATAAATAAAATACACGTGAAACTGAGCAGGTTTTGCACATAATATAGAGGTGTTGCAGATGAGAATATTGCACGTAAACAGAGTTATTGCACCTGGAACATAATTATTGTTGTGGCAGTGTTTGTGAGTCCTTTGCCTGCATCTGCTCCAAAAATGTTGAAAACTATCCCTCTGCAGTCAAAATGCCCTGAATTAGGCTACAGCTTTCATTTCCTTACCTCTTGTGTTTGGCAGAAACTCTGTACCTGAAGACATCTTTGCACAGAAATAACTAGTACTAGTATTTAGGCAGGAAATACACCAATGAGCCACAACATTATGACCACTGACAGGATAAGTTAATAACATTGACCATCTTGTGACAATTCAGTGTTCTGCTGGGAAACTTCTGGACCTGGCATTCATTAGTGTGGATGTTACTTAGACATGTAGCACCCACCTAGACCAGACCAGGCACCCCCACCCCATAGCAATGACACTCCTTGATGGCAGCAGCCATCCCCAGCAGGATGCAGCCTGACACAGACACACACACAAAAACACTTTAAAACTCAACAACTAAAAACAAACAAACATGAAGAACAGTACAAGGTGTTGACCTGGCCTCCAAATTCACTAGATCCCAAACTGATCAAGTATCTGTGGGATGATCCACAGAGGCCCCTCCCCTCAAAGCCCCCCCCCACACACACACACACACACTAACAACATCCTGTTGCCAGACACCACAGGACACCCTCAGAAGGCCCATGTCCATTCTCTGATGAGTCACCACAAGGGAGACCTACACAATATTAGGAAGGTGGTCATAATGTTATGCCTGATCTGTGTATTAGCCACTTAAACCACAGTCTTCACATCTCTCCCCCGATGCACACCTCGAGTTTGGAGATTTTCCAGCCACTAATGGGTCATTAGAGAACCGCTGATCACGAAAAATCCGGACACCACCCCGGTTCATCTGACCTTCTGGTTGATTTTCCAGTGAACAACCACCCACAGATGTTCCAAATAAAACTTCCCACCAGTTATTTAGAACTGAAGATGGGTGGAGAAACATCTTCTAAGAAAAGTCAATAAGCCCAGCTGTCGTTATTGTAGCTCTGTACTATCTGTCACCATATTATTTATAGTCCTAGAGATAAATGAGTGAGCGTTGTTGTGGGTGGTTCGATCCCTGGCCTCTCCACATGCTGAGGTGTCCTTGGTCCAGGCACCCAACATGTAACTGCTCCCATGTGTTTGAATGAGGGAATGAGAATCACTGCAAAGTGCTTCGAGTGCCACTAAGTAAGAGAAGTGCTACGTAAGAGCAGACCGTTACTGGGCTCAGTATGTTATAGGGTTGAAGATGCCTAAATTGGATAATATGGATAACTAATGCTTTTTTGCTTTTTGGCTATATTTTATTTATTTATATATATATATATATATATATATTAAACTGGAAATACACATGGACAACTCCCCAAAACAAACCCATTATATTCCAAAGGAGAGCATCTATGCCAGGATGTGGATTTGAAGGTAACTAAATACTAGCGAAATACTATGAGCAGTGGTGACTAAGGGCTTTATCCATTTATCTGTTGTATCCATGTATATAATACTCCATAATCCAGATCAATTCCTCTCCAGCCCTGTGAAGTAGTAGTAGATGGATGGTTGAGTGGCTTTGCTTTTAATTTGAAAAAAAATTGTCAAATTGTTTATTCGTCTTAAAATTAAGTTTTAAGTCAAAATATTTAAAGATAACTGTAACTTACAATGTGCCTGGTTTGGTGTAGATGCACAGCGTTGAGTATTTGGACGAGTGCATATGTGATAATAATGTCATATATTTGCATTAAGCATGCATGTTCGTTCACTCCCACGTTGATGAGAGTAATTACCAAAAATTACCCCCCAAGAATATGCAATTAATTTGCGGCAATCGTACATAAACAACGGAAAAAATGCGATTAACGGTATTTAAGTAGTTCAAATGGTATTTTCATTTTTTGAGGGTTCAGAAACAAAACAGGACATTCATTGCCCCCAACCCTAACCAAATCAACTAAGTGCCTGACCCTTATAGGCAGTTTAGACTTCTGTGTTAAGTTGAAGCAGAAGCTAAGGCAACAGTGCAAACTCTACGCAGACCCTAGCGCCGTAACTGACGTCCACCTCCCCAGAAATGTAACTACGACGCAGAGCACAAGAGCTGTGATTGGTCCGCTTGGTAGTAGCGTGTTTCCTCTTCAGTATTTCCAGCTGCTTCTCCATCTCTTCAATTTTTGACTTGATTGTTTTGGATCAATAAAGATGGACCACATGGAGGAAAGGTTAAATTTCGGCGAAAGTTTCAGTCGCCATTGTTGAAAGTGAAGCAGGAAGTAGAAACAAAAATGAACCCGCACAAGTAGAAATGGCTCACACGTACGTATGTGTGTGTCTATGTGCCACAGTACCTTAAATGAGCCATAACCCTAACCATAACCTAATTCTTACCTTTACCCTAAAACTGAGTCTTAACCCTCAAACAGTCTTGTAAAGAAGTGAAGACTGGCCAAAATGTCCTCACTTTGTACAAGTGTCCTCACTCCGATGGTGTAAAACTCACTGGTCCTCAGAAATATAGCTGTACAAGAGACACACACTCCTCTACGCAGTCAGTTTGCCGACCAGGGGCCCTTTGTTGACACTTTCCCATAGATTGGTCTTTCTGGGCCGGGTGGAGGCGGAGAGCCATGATGGAGTGTAATGATTGTGTCAGAGGGGCCCTGAACTTCAAACCCTTCCTCCCCACTGGGGTAAAGAGGAAAGCTGAAATCACCTTGGCCTCAGTGCCCCCTCAGCCCTTTCATGTCCCTGGTTAGAGGCCTCTATTTGATCCAAGTGTCCAGAGACAACAGGACGGGGGTCGATACTTAGGGGTAATGTCACAGAGCATTGACAGCTGCTGATAAATGACTGAGCTGGACCCAGAGTCAGTAAATGGTTTTTGATAGAATGAACAAAAGGAATTCACACAAACTACAATATACAGCATTAGGAATACTGAATATACTCTTATACATCTGACAAACATCTGAAATGTAGCATTATATAAGCCACTGTGTTGTATACACGATCAGCCACAATATTATGACCACTGACAGGAGAAGTGAATAACATTGATCATCTTGTGACGATTCAACGTTCTGCTGGGAAACTTTTGGACCTGGCATTCATTGGTGTGGATGTTACTTAGACATGTAGCACCCACCACCATCATAGCATTATGACCACCATCAAGGAGTGTCATTGCTATGGGGTGGGGGTGCCCGGTCTGGTCTAGGTGGGTGCTGCTAAAGTTTCCCAGCAGAACATTGAATTGTCACAAGATGGTCGATGTTATTTACTTGTCATGTCTTCTCCAGTTTTAATGTTGTGGCTGATCGGTGTATATACACCTAGTAAATGTTTGACCTGCTTCAAGATGAGAACTTACACAGGTCATGTGTATGCTAGCGTGCACCATCTCACTCAGCCTGGTCAGTGTGGATAAATTCTGTCAACCAATCAGAAGCCCGTTAGCCAGCAGCGCCCCAACTCTCAGCCTCTTTCTCCGTGTCTTGAGTATTTATTAATTTAGCTTGACCCTCTTTTTCGTTCCATCACTAAACCACTTTCTTCTCTTCTTTGAAAAGGGGAGCTGAGAGAATTGGGTCCCGGCCGTGACTGGGTCAGCTGTGGTTGACTCGCCTCCTGTTCCACTGAAGCAGACACATGATGCTTTCTATATACTGACCTCCATTAGCATGGTGCTCTTTGATGTGGAGGAGGGGAGGAAAGGGGAGTGGGGGAGAAGAGGGCTAGGAGGAGAGGAGCAGGATAATGTGTACAAGCAGTGGAGGTGAAATAGCTAGAATAGAAGAAATGGATGGAAACTGCCATTAATTGTTTTCTTACCATTTCACCCCATAATTTGGATAGAATTAGAACTAATAATAAAACTAATAATTATCTTCTTTGCTTTTTCTCATGCACTTTTGTAAGGTTTTTGTTTGTGGCTACCAAACCTTAACCATAATTAACAATTTCTTAATTATATTTGGGATAGGAGAGAATGGAGAAGACAGATATGATGGAGCTTGGTTGTGAAGAACCTTGAAGGTTAGCAGCACCACCTTGTGCTAAATATGGGGTTTTATTGGAAGCCAGTGGAGCTGCTGAAGAACTGGGGTGATGTGGTCCGTGGAGGGAGTTCGGGCGATGATACGAGCAGTTAAAGCTTATGGAGATGTTTGGAGAGAAGACCAAAAAGAACAGAGTTACAGAAGTCGATGCCTGAAGTGAGGAGGGCATGGACTGTAATGGCGCTGGTGTTTGATGTGAGGTACTAGAGATAGAGTGCTGTCGGGGATGATGATGCAGTGCCTGTATTGTACCGTCAGTATATGAGTTAGGTAAAACGCCATTTGAATTTCATTATCGGGCGTGTTTCAACAGAATACGGAGAAAACAACAATACCTCTGCATGTAACTGGATGGTCCTCCAAACTAATTCAACACCACAGTGCTCAGATGATATGTGTGACTGTTATTCTTCCGTCCATCACCACATAAAGCTGGAGCATACTCTGTTCCCAACGGAGCGACTCCAGACCAACATTCCCGGCTTCGGGGCTACAGCTGCAAAGTCTAATTTCACATCTTAGAAAACTCACTCACTGTATTTGTTTCTCTTCTCAGTGGTGGTGTTGTACGTCCAAGGCCTGGGCACCAAGGAGTGGAGAGAGGTGAGTTTAAATTTTTCATTTCGCAGGATCAGCTGCACAGTACTGTAAACTAAAGAGCATGTAAAGCAGGAACGACAACAGCCCAAACTCGCTCCAGTCAATCCAAAAGTTGTTTTGTTTTTAGGCTGCAGCTCGTCCCACCTGCCACCAGAACAGTGCAGCATAAGGAGCAAACATGACAACTAATCCGGCAGTGCCTGCAGTCTGGATGTCTAAACTAACACTTACAGTATATTCACAGTAATCCACTCAAATACACTTTTGTAAGCAAGAAGGGAGAATTATCATTATTATTATTATGGTAAGTGAGATTTAGAGTGTATATACAGTATTATCAGCAATGACCACAGTCCAGTTGGTTCCTCACAAGGAGGCATTGTAGAGTTTTATGTCCTGAGGGACAAACGACCACCTCAACCTCTCCATGGAGCTGGACAGAGACAGCAGCCTGACTATGGTGTCCTAGAGGGTGGTGGACATTGTTCATGATGGACCAGAGTTTGTTCAAGGTCCTTGCATCTGCCACCGATGTCAGGGACTCCAGCTCTGTCCCTACCACATAGTCCTCCTTCTGTATCAGCTTGTCCAGCCACGAGGTGCCCTTCTTCTTAGTGTTGCCTCCCCAGAACACCACAGCGTAGAAGAGGACACTGGCTACGATAGTCTGGTAGAACATGTCCAGCAGCTTCCTGCAGATATTAAACGATCTTGGCCTCCTGAGGAAATAGAGATGGCTCTGACCTTTTTTGTATACTGAGTCTATGTTAGCCGACCAGTCCAGTTTGTGATCCAGATGTAGACCCATGTACTTACAGGTCTGAACTACCTCTACACACTCCCCATTGATGGTTACAGGCTGCAGGTGGGGCTTGGACCTCGGGAAATCCACTACCATCTCCTTGGTTTTAACCGTATTGATCTGAAGGTGGTTTATGACATGACTGTGTGTTGTACTTGAAGTCTGAGGTGTACAGGGTGAACAAGACGGGGAGCACAGTCCCCTGTGGTGCTCCAGTGCTGCTGACGATAGTCCTGGACGTGCAATTGCCCAACCGGACATACTGAGGTCTCCAGGAAATGAGTTGTGAGTCCATCTCTATTAGCTTGTCTCTCAGCAGCAGGGGCTGGATGGTGTTGAATGGGCTGGAAAATTCAAAAACACAAGGACTCAACTAAATCATCTCAGAAAGATAAAACCAAATCTTTTTAAAAAGCTTTCCTCATCCTCAGCACATTTCTGATATGTCTAAGCAGGCGTAAAGTAAAATGCTCTGTGGCAGCTACACAGCGATGACGGCGTGTTTCATGGCAAACAGAGTGAAATAAAAAAATAAGCCTCACTGTGCGGCCTCAGCAACCAAATATAGGAATTAATAAACGGGGAAATCCTTCCGAGATTGTTCTGGAGGTCGGCCCTGGACTGCTGCTGCTGTGTGCAAACATACAGGAAACCTCTCCGCCTCTTTCTCTCTCCTCCGTGTGTCGATGGCTCTCAAATTTTGCCCTCAAAGAAAATCACTATGAGCCCAGTGGGGAGCCACAGGCAACGCCGGCAGATCTCAATAAAGGAACAAATCAATCTTGCAGGCAGAGGACGCTTTCAGCCGAGCCTCGATCGTGGTGGGCGATGCGTAGAGCGGCGTGTTTGCATGGCGACACAGGCCGGCTGCGGTATCATGGACAGGGATATTGAGTTTGTTTTGAATGTGTAAGAGACAGATGAGGCTGCAGCAACAACACACAACTCCTCTGCTGCAGCAGAGGAGGAAAAAGAAAAGGTTGCATTTGACCTCATATATAAATAATGTGTTGAACTTTTTGTGGAATTTATTAGTAGTCATGTGCTTCCCATTGGTTTTTAGTGCACTAGTCCACATGTTGCACACAAAAGCCGACTTTTGAGCTGTGAAATATTAACAATGATAAAACCGAGATTAGGCACAGCAAGAAGGTTCTGGGTTTGAATCCATCATGGGCCGGCTGGCCTTTCTGTGTGGAGTTTGCATGTTCTCCCTGTGTCTGCGTGGGTTCTCTCCAGGTTCTCCAGCTTCCTCCCACCATCTAAAGACATGCTGGTTAGGTTCATTGATGATTCTAAATTGGTCGTAGATGTGAATGTTAATGGTTGTCTGTCTCACCTGTCCAGGGTGTACCCCACCTCTTGTCCAATGATAGCTGGGATAGGATCTCCAGAGGTCAAACGGTTACAGAAAATTAATAAGATTCTGCACTTTAAGCCCATATTCAGTATTTAATTGTAACTTGAATGTGTTTTGTTAAACAGCAAATTAACAAAAATGTTTTTTCAGTGTACTTCTGCAGGTATATATGGAAGTATTTGATGTTAAATAGCCTCTTTAATCCACCATCACCCCTCTTTAGCCCTATTTGCACGGGACTAGCTTTACCTGGGGACCTCCAGTAGTTTGTAATAATAGCGGAGGTCGTCTGTGATCGATCCCGTGCAAATCGGCCATGTCCAGAATTTGTAAATTAAAAATTAAGCTGCAAATTACCAACCCTGTTTCTCCTAACACAGAGGTCCTATAATAAAACTAATCCAGTGCGAATCGGCATCTCTGTGATTTTGGCTTTTGTTTCATTTGCAGCTTTTTTTCTGCTTCTCGTCACTTAAGAATTATGAAGTATGTGATGTAAATCAAAGTTTGGACAGATGTTAAGGTGCAAAGTGGAGGTGTCGCCGACCCATTCACCCATTCATAAGGATGACATCTTTAAATCAAGCATTAACTTATTCACCAGTAAAGGTGGCGCTGATTTAAATACTGACTGAAGTTGTTTGTAATTTCTTTCTCAGGATCAATAGACTCATCATAAGGTTTTAATTTTAAAAATAATTTTTTTATTATCAATTAGAATTTGCAAATTAACTAACGCTGTCAAAAAGTGTAAAACATCCTCTGACGTGTAGTGGAGTGAAGCACAAAGTAGCAGAGACATAACTATGGATAGTAAATTTGAGTAAAACTTAAAAGACGTAGCGGGGTCATTTCTGAATCACATGACGTCCCCACCTAAAACTAATCCCCAAATTTCCAACTATTATCCCTTGTCGCTCTCACTAAGGTCTCCAGGACTGACTATTTGTTGCTTGAGTGATAGTGACTGACTAAAACATATCTCTGCCTTTGCCATAGAGGCAATACACCTCAAACCTCTCAAAAAGAAGCTAGCAGAATGTTAGGTTGCTCGGAGCGATGGAGCAGTAATCCTATCACAGATTTAGAAGCTGCACAGGATAAATTAAAGACACCACAGTAGGAAAATATCATCTAAATGCCTCCCCTTTAAGATTAAGATTAAGAAAACCTTTATTTATACCCCAATGGGGGAAATTGCAGAATCTGTGAGAGGATAAAAGTTGATCTTGGAGCATCCTAAACTTTATTTTCCTCGGAGCCTCACAGCAGCGAGCCAAAAGCCTTTTCTCCTCCTGGTGGCGTGGAATTTCCGGGGGCCATTCACCATTGATTACGGCAGCGAATGAAGGCACACGCTTTGAATGTGAATGCATTTTCCGCCGCTGTTTATTTTTTTTTTGTAAATCCAAACTGACTGAAGAGCAGGAGAGCTTTCATCAGGCCCGGGGTTGCCAGGTTGGAGTGCAGCCACAGTTGGAGGTTTTCCATATGCTTCCAGGTCCCACTCATCTGCCCACTTCCTCCTCATCCAGTATTACTGGGCAGTAGCATAGCCGAGTGTTTGACTTTGCCAGAAAGCAAAAGCAAAACCTGCCTGCGACACGTGTACTGTCAAGTCGCTTGTTGTGCGTGGGCACGTCGCTAGATTTGGCTCGGGGCTCTTTTTGATGCAATTAGCAGAAATCTATTTCTCACACTAATGAGGAGAAAGAAATAATTACAGCTCCTGCCAGAAAGCCACAATCAAGATTTTTTTTTTTTTTGCAGAGAAGCACAGAAACACAAGAAGAAACTCTGTGAGACGGAGCTTGTTAAAATATACTTCTTGTCATTGTGTGTGTGTGTGTGTGTGTGTTAGAGAGAAAGAGACAGGTTCAGCTTCTTATTTATGTCTTGTCCTTGTCAGTTTTGGGTTTTTCCTCCCAGATGATGTGATTTACTTCTTTGTTATGGCTCATTTCAGATCTAATTTTACACATCAACCTACTGGAGAAGCTCTTACCGTTAAGGTTTCGCCTACAAGATGATGAATTTTCAACGTTTGCCTGCTAAAAAACAAAAACTGAATCAGTCAATTTCTTGTCCTAAGAGTGCACATCTTCATATTAAACCTGCAAAGAAATCAAGAGAAATTAACACTGTAGCATGTAAAATAGCAATCATCTAGTATTTTGTGTTAATGTGGATATTGTAATGGTCTGTTTGCACCTTTCACTCTGCAAAAAATACTGTTTTAATGTCCAAAAACAACTGAATCTGTCAATTTCTTGCTGATAAAGTTTTCATTTTTGTATTTGGGGAATATCTGAGCAGTTAGTTGTGTTCAGTTGTGTTCACCTCAACTGATTCTAGAATCTGCATTGGTCAAAGATTGTGTGTAATTCTTAAGTTAAAATGTAAAATAGCAGTCATTTAGTATTTTTGTGCTGGAAATTAACATGTTGCAAAAAAATTACGGGTTTTATTGGGGTAAATCCAAAAAGACAGCGTCACTATGACCTCAGAAAACATATTTTTGACCACAGGTCAAGAGTTAATACACTAATGACAAAATATCAAACAAACATGTCTAATGAGTTTAGTAGACTTGCTTTTTATATCTAAAAATAATCCTTTTTGTCACAATCAGTGGTTAGTAGTTGTTTTGCATATTTGGATACCCTTGCATATTTGGATACCCTTGAGGGGAGGGGCCTCTGTGGATCATCCCACAGATACTTGATCAGTTTGGGATCTAGTGAATTTGGAGGCCAGGTCAACACCTTGTGCTGTTCTTCATGTTTTTTTTACTTGTTCCTAAAGTGTTTTTGTGGCTGCATCCTGCTGGGGACGGATGCTGCCATCAAGGAGTGTCATTGCTATGGGGTGGGGGTGCCTGGTCTGGTCTAGGTGGGTGCTACATGTCTAAGTAACATCCACACCAATGAATGCCAGGTCCAGAAGTTTCCCAGCAGAACGTTGAATTGTCACAAGATGGTCGATGTTATTCACTTCTCCTGTCATAATGTTGTGGCTGATCGGTGTGTCTGTTATACTGTACCATGTTACTGAGCTAGTGGCAGATACTGCTGTCTCTCGCTTCATTAGTTCATTTCTGACAGCCAGCCCAACCTGTTACCCCAAGAGGCACACATCCATTCTAACCTACTTTTTTTTTTCTTTAACATCTTGTGGATACTGACAATAAAACCAATACTACCTCCAATATAAGTGACATGCAGTGTCCATATAGTGGGTTGTATGTGAATTCTTCCTATCTTAGGTCCCTTGGGACAAACTCTCTTTGTTGTCCTGTCCTACTTTCTCTCCATCCATCATCTCGCCTGTAGACGGATCATTACAGACTCAAACGTAGAGCGATACTGTCCTGATTGCCCCCATGCTGCCAAGCTGTTTTACTGTTTTCATTCTTCTGGGAGGTGTACACTGCACAGCTGCACACACACACATACATACTGTATAACAACAGATTTCCTTCTGTTAATTTTCCTCACTTTACCCTTTAGCCACAGATGCTTTAAATTAGCAGATGCTTCTCTACTACTGCATTGCATCATGTTTGATTGAACGTGTTGCAGCAGAGTGTAAGAAGCAACGGTGACATAACCAAAGTGCTCAGTATTTTTGGTAATTTGTTTTCTCATTGTTAAAGCATTAAAATAAGGAAGCTTAAATCCTTTAAATTATTTTTTGGGATATTCTCTCATCTTCCTCCATCCCTCCATCGTCATTTCCATCACGATACAGGAGCGAGAGAGCGCTGTCACAAAAAAACCTTTTAACTGTATATAAATATAAATGTGGATATGGTTTCCTGAGTGGTAGTTTTAAATCTCAGTGTGGTGTGTATAAACGATGTGAGGAGGCTTTCACAGTTTCTGGCCTGGCTCCCGTTAACTTGTGGCTAATTCAAAAATGGGACATCTATGTCTGTTGTTGGTAATCTTAACCATAGACTGTATATAAATATGGATGACGCGTCCCCACTTCCTTGCACTGGCCAAACTGATGCTACAATCCCGGGGATACGGCCGGCGCCATCTTGCGTTTTTGGAGCCAGAGCCTCCACCAGTTACACAGAAATGTTGAACTATAAACTGTGCTTGTTTTTAATTTCTTTTTTTTTTTACAACTCTTATGGTCCCACAGTTGGCATAGCAACTTGAAGATCCCATGACTGTATGTCACATCCTGTTTGTGTCAGATATCTAACTAAAACGAAAACTTTTCCAAAAACATTACATTAACTACTTAAAATGACAGAAACCATTCTTGAAAAAAATTAATTTGACGCTTATTTTAGTGTTATAGTTTGGCTCAAGTCCCTCCCACTAACATGGAGGAGGCGGAGCTTATATGACCTATACTGCAGCCAGCCACCAGGGGGAGCTCTACATACTTTGGCTTCACTTTTGAGGAGCTGTTTCGCTGCCCATCTTTATACAGTCTATGCTCTTGGTACATTGTAGTTTTTACACGGATTTGAGGATTTTTTTTTTTTTTTTTTTTTTTTTTAGCCCTGGAGGTGGCCAGCAATTACTCATACTGGCAGTGCAATGAGTTGAATTAAAACAATTTGTAATTACCCTGCAGCAATTACTTGAAATGACTTAGAAGTGACCATTACACTGTTCACTCCACTTATCAACATGTCCTATTTGAATAGGCATTTTCTGGGCTGTGAATTGATCAACGATAAATATATATATTAATAAACCATCTGTTTGTTATTTTGAGATTATGAAGCAGTTAAACTGATTTTCTTACTTGGTGAGCAACCCTGACAGGTGGCCCTGCCCTCAGTGTAGCTTCCATGTCATTACCATTCCTCAACCAATGGAAAGCTTGAGCAGAAATGTGGGTGAGGTAATTTGGGTCAGCTTTGCTTCAAGTAGGATAATAAGACCAATAGGACTTAATTACAGTATGTCGTTATCTGACACGTTAGCTGGTAAGTAAACCTACAACACGACAGTAGGAGTTACCGTCCCACATTATTTCCAGCTATGCCCTCTGTCACTAAACGCTTGAACAATGTGTTGTTGACTTTCTCTTCCTCTCTTGTCTCTTGTCTTTTCCACAGTTTGGTCGCACAGAAGTAATTGATAACACGTTGAACCCCGACTTCGTGAGGAAGTTTGTCCTTGATTTCTTCTTTGAGGAGAAGCAGAACCTTCGCTTTGACGTGTAAGTGGGACGATCTCTACCTTCAGCCTTTGCAGCACCCATGTCTGCTTCCTTTGTTTTTACCAGGGAACGACTCAAATCAAGGCTCCTCTCATTCTGGACTGCTGTCTCGTACCCACTCGGTTTAGAAGCCTCCAGTCAAAGTGTCACAAAAAGACTCCGACTGGAGAAATATTTGCAGGAAAGCAACATTTCACACGTTTTACCGGTATTCTTTAAGAGTTTATGAACTTCATAGCTGGGTTTATTAATAAATGATGGCTTTATTAATAGTTGATTAACTGTCCACATACACTAATGCTTCATAGATCAGTGACACACTATATATTGAGACAAATATAAAATTAATATATTATTATTTAACTATAATATAAATATGGATCATAGATTATAAATAATTTATCAAGGGTAAACCATCATAGCATAGGCACTGAGTGAAATGGAGTGAGGTGGACAAATGTTGGATGGATTGCTTTGCAATCTGGCAACGAGTTGAAAACAAATTGATTTTTTCTTTTTTCTTTTTTTTCGTGTCAAATCCTGCAGTGCATAAATAAATTTATGAGTTTTCTGGGTGAGTCTAGTCTCACGGCCGGCTCATCTCTTTCTCCTTGTCACAGTGTCCTTGGACAAGGTAACCGAACGCCATGTGCCCGAGCATGTCTCCACTTTTGTTGTCTTGAGGCAGAATTTTGGTTTCCAAATTTCTCCTGAAGTGTAAATAGTTGTTCAGCCTCTTCAGTCTTGTTGTGTTCACTCTGTTGCTTGATGAAACAGCAGTGATAAAGAGGTGGAGGTGATATCATTAGGATGAAATAGTCCTTTATTCTCTTTTTTAACGTATGCCACAAGCTATTTTTCATCTGATTTAGTGTCAGGAGAAAGTTATTTTGTTGTTTCAGACCTTTATGGGGTATAAACCATAGACTGTATATAAATATGGACAATGCGTCCCCACTTCCTCTCATTGACCAAACTGACTCTATTTTCCTGGAGATACGGTTGGCGCCATCCTGTGAGTTTGGAGCCAGAATCTGCGCAGTACGGTCTCTCTTGGCCCTATGGGACCGTTTCGCGGAGCAGTTGGCGTGGCAACTGGTAGTGTTCATGATATCACATCCTGTTTCTACAGCGTCAAATAACTAAAATGAAATTTTTCAGGAAAATGAACACTTGAGTATGCATCAGTATTACATTAACTACCTAAAATGATAGAAACTATCCCTGAAAAAAATTATTTGGCACTTTAGTGTTTTATTTTGGCTTAAGTCCCCTCCCACTAACATGGAGGGGGTGGAGCTTATGACCTATACCGCAGCCAGCGACCAGGGGGAGCTCTACATGCTTTGGCTTCACTTTTGAGGATCAGTTCCACCGTCCATCTTTATTTACAGTCTATGGTATAAACATGTTCTAAAAGTATTCTTGATAAGAATGAACAAGAAATTAATTTTAATAACTGGAAAAGGAGCACATCACAGTGCAGCCAAACCGACAAACAAAGCCCAAAGGATTCAAAGAAAGGAGGACGGTGTTGTTATGTGCTATTTATTTACAGCTCTGCATGCATGTCGGTCCATATACGTTTTGGCTCTGGCACAGTTTGCACAATTTGCTAGTCAGAGTTAAATGGATTGTTTTGCCTCCAGCTAAGCCCCGCCCACTAGGAAACGTCCATATATGCAAGCCAGACTTAATTTCTCCCCCAAATGATTTGATTGTCCTAATGGGCATAGTCAGCTTCCAACGGAGTGACTCCAGACTCCTAAACAAGTGCTATTGACAAAATTAAACAAGTAATCTTCAAGACAAATGGTCAGACAAACTGTTTTATAAAGTCTCCAGTTACCTGCAGCGTCTGTGGAGTCACAGACCTGTGTTTAGCGCTGGACCGGAAATCAAATCAATTAAAAATCAATTGTGTTATTATGAAGTTTTTCAGTTTGAAGCTTCCTCCCCCGGGACAGCAGCTGCCCCACTTAGCGAGAAGTCTTAATCTCCTGACAAAGCAAATCAATAGCGTTGAATTATTAAGTATTACAACACATAACGCACACACACACACACACAGAGTCCCACATTTAAAAACCTGGTGAGATGCTGATCGTAATATTCCTGTTATTTGCTGGCATCAAATTGGAGGAGAGAACACACTTTTACTTGTTTGCCGTTCACTCTCATGTTGTTTTTTATTCCCCCTCTTTCTGATTACAATAATGATTCTGCTCCATCCTCTCATTGAAGTTGTAAACCCTGACGGCAGCAGGCCCCCATGCAACTTGATTAATAATAACTGCGTAGGATCGCCTGTTTCTACTAAAACATCTGGATATTAGGACAAAAATAAACTTCCAGCTGTGAGAACATTTCATTTCACTTATATGTCACGACAAAGGATCCCATAAAACCCCTGTAGCTCTGTGCATTATGATCCTTCTCAGAGGAAAGATGTTTTTGGAACAATTCACGTCCAAATACTCAAACCAATTTAATTACATGGCGCTAGGCTAAATATCAACACTCTTGTGTAAATAGGCCACTAATCTGAGCATTAAACCAATTTCAAGCCGTTCTGCGAAGAAATACTGCTGGGTTTCAAGGTTTCAAGGCTTTTATTGCCAATGCAAAACATGTGGTTCAGTCACAGCAAAACACAAAAGATCAGTAAACTAAATAAACTAAACAACCTCAAGCAAGGATAAAAAAAACAGCAGTGCAGTTGTATTAATGAATAAAATATATGTGAAACTGAACAGATATTGCACATAATATAGAGGCGTTGCACATGAGAATATTGCACGTAGAGTTATAGCACCTTGTTTGTGAGTCTCTAACAGCTTTTCAAGACTCTGTTGGAAGGAGGGGGGTAAACAGGGAAGAGTCTTTCATGATGCCGGCTGCCCTTTGCCTGCATCTGCTCCAAAAATGTTGAAAACTATCCCTCTTTGGAGTCAGACCCGGCGCTTCCAAAATGCCCTGAATTAGGCTACAGCTTTCAAAGTGTCATTTCCTTACCTCTTGTGTTTGACAGAAACTTTATACGTGAAGACATCTTTGCACAGAAACAACTAGTACTAGTATTTAGGCAGGAAATACACAGATGAGCCACAACATTATGACCACTGACAGGAGAAGTAAATAACATTGACCATCTTGTGACAATTCAGTGTTCTGCTGGGAAACTTCTGGACCTGACATTCATTGGTGTGAATGTTACTTAGACACGTAGCACCCACCTAGACCAGACCAGACCAGGCACCCCCACCCCATAGCAATGACACTCCTTGATAGCAGCAGCCATCCCCAGCAGGATGCAGCCTGACACAGACACACACACAAAAACACTTTAGGAACAACTTAAAAAAAAATCATGAAGAACAGCACAAGGTGTTGACCTGGCCTCCAAATTCACTAGATCCTGAGATCTTGTAGCCAGACACCACAGGACACCCTCAGAAGGCCCATGTCCATTCTCTGATGAGTCACAACTGTTTTGGAGGCACAAGGGAGACCTACACAATATTAGGAAGGTGGTCATAATGTTATGCCTGATCGGTGTATAATAGTAAGTACAAACATTTAGATATTACAATATAAATCGAGCGATGTGTGTCCCCAGACTCATTCAGTAATAACAGGGCTGAAGCTGAACCTCTGGTGACCAAAATGAATAAATGTCAGTGAATATATTATTTAGCTCAGTCATTCATATGTAGATTCATAATCACCGCATGTTATTTTGGACATTTCTGAAACACGTAACATCTCATGACCTTTGAGTGACATTAGCTATATTAATTGTTAGACGCCATCTCACATTCCCACCATGTCTTAGAAATACAAATAAACGGGTTGAGTCTGTTTCCAGCATGGCCCAGATATGGATCGGACCGAGTCCCGGGAGACGGCGGTTGTCTCCATGATATGAGAAGGGATTCCAATAAAAGTGAGCATCCCAGTAGAGGGAATCAATTATTAAACTCCCACCTCTCCGTGGAGGTTATTTTTACCCCAACGAATCAGAACAGACAGATGTGAAGCAAAGTGATGTATTATGTCCGTATGGAATTGGAGGTGGATGGACTGAACCGGGACGACACAGGCAAAACACGTGAGGGAAAGTGACTTGTAAATACAATGTGAAAGGAAAGTGGTCAGAAATATGGATTTAGTAGTTAAATACATATTTATGCATTGTTGTAAATCTCAGTGTAGATATAGTAAGTAAGTCATATGCGTTTAATTTAATTAAGCAAGTGATTAAAACTGTAAACCAGTTGGGTATGGGAGTTTTTTTTTTTTTGTAGAATGTGTGTGATGTCGTATTTAGCATTTTTTGTGGTTCAGTCCTGTTGCATCACATCATAGACTGTATATAAATATGGACGACTCGTTCCCACTTCCTTGCATTGGCCAAACTGAAGCTTTTATCCCGGGGATACAGGTGGTGAACATCTTGCTAGTTTGGAGCCAGAGTCTGATCAGTACGGTCCGAGAGTGGAGCCCCGTTATCGATGACCCGCCCCGACTTCCTCCAGACTCACCCAAGTTTTCGTTTAATTAATATTAACTACCTAAAATGACAGAAACTGTACTTGCGAAAAATTTATATGTCGTGTATTTTAGTGTTTTAGTTTGGCCCAAGTCCCATCCACTAACATGGGGGGGGTGGAGCTTATGACCTATACCGCGGCCAGCCACCAGGGGGAGCTCTACTTGATTTGGCTTCACTTTAGAGGAGCAGTTCCGCCATTCATCTTTATATACAGTCTATGCCTCACATCTGGTAGATTCATAGTTTTCATAGTTTTAAAGTAGGTCCGACAACATGAGTGCTTACTGATTGATGTTTATGAGGCTGTTATTTAGACAAAATGTCTACAAGGAGACTTTATTCTTGCAGCAAATCCACACTTTGACTTTAGGGGGGATGAAAGAAAGGTGTAGCGTCAAAGTGCAACTCTTCTTCTGTACACCTCTGGGCACTGCTTTTCAACTAGTCACTCATCTCCCTCTCAGTACTTTTCCATTGACCCTGCCTTCACTGCTTCACTCAGCCTGCCAGCCACGCCCACCTCATCAGTCAACTCAGCTCACCTGTGCACACACAGCTGCTCCTCATCCTCTAATCAGGCCGGCATGTATTCTTCAGTTCTACACTCACTCATCTGCCTGACTGCCTGGCACCGACTTATCTGCCTCCGTCTGCCTCCCGGTAAACTATCTCAGCCTTCTGATCCCGACCGAGTGTTTTGTCTTTGCCCTCATGATTCTCTGTTTGTCTGCCTGATTAAATGAACAAACTCCGTAGCGGTTCTGTTCCTCTTTGTGCTGCTGTTGATCTAATTATGCAGGTTAACTGAGAAGTTTGTAGCTTAAATTGGAATAAATGGCTAGAAGCAGCAAGACATGATTAATATGGTAATTTTCGAAACTAATATCTTGTAAAAGTTTACTTTTTGTAAACTTGGGGAAGTGGCTGCAAACATCAGTCTCATGAAGAAAGTTTCCTCGTGTTTCTCTCAGTGTAATGTAGTTGGCTGATCACGCTGTGAGCTGAGATGACAACTACAGAGAATAGACTGTAAATAAAGATGTACGACTGAACTGCTCCTCAAAAGTGAAGCCAAAGCAAGTAGAGCTCCCCCTGGTGGCTGTCTGCAGTATAGGTCATAAGCTCCACCCCCTCCATGTTAGTGGATGGTACTTGGAACAAACTAAAACACTAAAATACATGTCAGTTTATTTATTTATTTGGTTTCTGTCGTTTTAGGTAGTTAATATAATGCTTATGCATACTCTAGTTTCATTTTAGTTATTTGGCGCTATAGAAACAGGATGTGACATAATAATAATGACGGTTCAGGCCAATACTAGTTTGCGTCAGTCGCCTTCACTCTTTTTCTTTTTGCCTCAACTTGGGAATCACATCCTTTGTTACAAACCACTCACAGTCTGAAAGCACTGAAAGTATCGTCAGCTTTTTCCTTTTCCAGCGTGCATAGTAATTTTGACCGAGCAACATGTCAGAGTGACCTTTAGACCTGAGTGACATTTAGAAAGGACCACAGTGAATTTAAAATGTGAGCACAGGTGTGAAGTGGGCCATCTGTGTATTAATAAAGAAAGAAAAATAGAAAAATAATGTTACATGTGTCGCGGTCAGTGAAGTCATAAAATCCTTCTAAAGCCTTGATGAGGTCGGTTTTCTAACCGAGCTATAGATAGTTTTACTGCCTCTTACTGAACGGAAGAGTGGAAAGTGGCTGACCAAATGCTAAAGGAAAGCTGGAGGTGCTATTGTGACTGTTAAGTGTTCCTTTTTAAGCTTTTTCTTTCACGGACTAGGGTCAGTCTGCTTTAGCTGTTACCCATGCTATGATATCTACCCTAGATATGTGTTTTTGCTGCCATGGTCATCTCTGCTAATGTACGTCTGTGCCGGTGCCTACAGAGAAATGCATATGTTTAAAAGTCACACTCTGCGTTTACCTAACTTGCATGTGCTCACATCCCCGAAATGCAATGTGGCACAGAACCCTCAACCCCCCCCCCCGCCCCCCAGCTAAGTCGTGTGGACGAGCAAATGTCACCGAGCGGTATGTCATAAGAGCTTACAGTAGGAGGACACTAGATCGCTGCTATATTTAGCGATGGTGCTATTCTAGCAGACTGTAATGATCGAGAGTCTGAACTAGACAAAAACAACTTTAGATGCAACATTAAAGGAAAAAGGAGCTAATTAAATATTCACCTAACGGATTCAGTGAGACAAATATGAGCTACAATAAAAGATAAACTGTCACAGTGAGAGTACAAGTGCTGCAATCCTTTATTATCAAAAAACGTTTTATTTCTGCACAGACCTTTTCTTAATGTAGGTTACAACTGCGTTCAGTTGGGTTTTTATAATGTTTAATTTCCAGCTTCCAAGATAGGCCTAATGCAGAATGCTGGCTAAAAATATAAAAATGTCACCCAATAACCTTCCTTCACCTCCATATTTAATTGCTCCTTTAAATGAATAATATATCCATCTATAATAAATGTCTCTCCCATCACTGTACACAGGAAGGCAAACACACAAACCCTCAGAGAGGAACAAAAACCAAAACACATAAAGCAACATAAATTGTTTAATTAGATTTTTGTCTTGAAACATTTAAAATATAATTAATGTAATAATTAATGAGTCTTCACAACGAAGCGTTTAACATGTGTCTAAAGGGCTCTTCAAAATGGGTGGCACCTTAGAGCTGTGCACACACACACACAAAAGCTCTTAAATGTGTTTCAGTAATTGAACTTGTGCCCAGAGGTTTCTCATCTGTAACGGAGCAGTGCTGTGTTTTAAATGAGGATTCATGGAGCCACAACCCAATTTAGCCTCTGATGTTCACTGCGATTTCTCGGGTCATCATTTTATCACGGCTATTTGAAGTAATCGCAACATATATTTAACTACTGAGCTTACATGTCGCTCCTGACCCAATCATTATCATCAGTGCATTTATAGATGCACTTAGAAACTAGGAAATATATATGTCTATATATTTATTAACCCGCAACGAGTACATCGCTTTAAGTACAACTTTGGTGTATTGGAGTGTTTTCATTTCAGCATTGAGGCAGCACAGTGGCGTGGTGGTTAGCACTGATGCCTCACAGCAAGAAGGTTCCGGGTTTGAATCCCTTTCTGTGTGGAGTTTGCATGTTCTCCCTGTGTCTGCGTGGGTTCTCTCCAGGTTCTCCAGCTTCCTCCCACCGTCCAAAGACATGCTGGTTAGGTTCATTGGTGATTCTAAATTGGCCGTAGGTTGTGAGTGTGAATGGTTGTCTGAGATAGACTGGAGACCTGTCCAGGGTGTACCCCACCTCTTGGCCGATGACAGCTTCCTAATATTGTGTAGGTCTCCCTTGTGTCTCCAAAACAGTTGTGACTCATCAGAGAATGGACATGGGCCTTCTGAGGGTGTCCTGTGGTGTCTGGCAAAAGAATGTTGTTAGATGGGGGGGGCGGCTTTAAGGGGATTGGCCTCTGTGGATCATCCCACAGATACTTGATCAGTTTAGGATCTAGTGAATTTGGAGGCCAGGTCAACACCTTGTGCTGTTCTTCATGTTTTTTTTTTTTTTTTTTTTAGTTGTTCCTAAAGCGTTTGTGTGTGTGTGCCTGTGTCAGGCTGCATCTGGTCTAGGTGGGTGCTACATGTCTAAGTAACATCCACATGAATGAATGTCAGGTCCAAACGTTTCCCAGCAGAACACTGAACTGTCACAAGATGGTCAATGTTATTCACTTCTCCTGTCAGTGGTCATAATGTTGTGGCTGATCGGTGTGGAATAGTACTGAGATAACTGTGTCCATACAGTACTCAGTGTTGTACTTTTCCTGAGTCAGTGCATAAATCATTTATGTGCAGAAGCAGAGGTTAAACATCGTGGCTGTTTGCGTTGAGCTCAGCGTCGTCCTCCGTCCACCGTGTCGGCTTCAGAAAGACACCGACGGTAAATGAGCAGAGCAAAGCGGAAGAGATCCAGAGAGAGATGAGAAGCTGAGAGATGAGAGACATGACGTCTGTGTAATGTTATTCGACACAGGAGTGGGTTTCTCTTTGTCGAACATGAACAGAATCCTGCTCAAAGAAGCCCTTTGGTGCTGTAACAGGAGTACAGTCGTCGGGGGAGAAGAGCAGCGCTACGGAAACAAAAGAAGTAGAACATGTGCCAGCGAGAAAGATATGTCAATCTGCACCTTGGTCTCAAAGTGCACTGCTCCAGATCCATACATTTATTTAACATCTTGACTCATTTAACCATAGCAACCCTTAATAACCGCAAGAAACTATTCAGTTGCCCCACATGTGATTTTTATCATTGCATTCCTTTGTGCAAAGTGGGATGAGAACGTTTTGCTTTTTTCTTTAGCTTTTGTGATTCTTCAATTAATATATATATATTTTTTTTGTTAAATTGCAGGTACAATGTGGACACGAGGAGCTCCAACCTTTCCAAACATGTAAGCAAATTCCTGCACTGAGATTTGAATGTGAACGTCCTCGACTTTAAGAGTCTGCATGAGCTTAATTAAATAAGTTACGGCTATAAATGGCTCAAATAACTAAAACTGTAAATAATACTCCACATTTTACATCAGCTTAGACATATACATGTACTGAGCGACAAAGCCAATGACAGTGTATCGTGTTTTTAATTGCGTTTTTCCAGCTTCTCCTCTAATGTGTGTCTGCCTTTCCTTATTGCCTCCGCACCTGAACGAGCAGAAGGTAAGCCAGTATCACACTGTGTCCCCTCTTTGGTCTTAAAACTGTGTTATAGACACACTTGGATGGTTTTCTATCCTGACTCCATAGGTGATTTGCGTAAAAGTGAAGGAAGTCACACCGTTCAGCATGTAAAGGACAGAGATCTGGACATTCAGAGGGAGAACGTGTGCTTTATTCGCCACCTGTCGATTTAAAACAAGACAAGAGCCGTTTGTCGTCGTATACTTGATCCGACAAAACTGCGAGTCCCCGTCAGAGTAGAGCTTAAAATCAAATGCATACATACTCTGTTGAGTCCTCCTGCAAACGCAATCACAAGCCCATTCACAACATAAACCACAGACCATAATTAATGTACTGCATAATCTTTCTTTCATGTGTTACTTTGAGGAAGGTCACACTTTCCTCAGTGGGCCACACAAATCTGAACTGAGGGTATTTCCACAGTGAAAATGTGCATAAGGAGCATCCATTTATTTTTTAAACATCCATTCCTCCATGACGGAGCACATACATCGAGAAGTTAAATGAATGTGAAGATGTAGCAGGTAAATAAAATCCAATAAAATAAAGTTTTTCAAGAGCTTGACACTGCGCTCATGAAATCGCCTCATGCTGACACGAAGCTGCATGTGAACTGTTCTGTGTCACTGATCAGATTTTCTCTCCTCTGTGAAGGACTTCCTGGGTCAGATGTTCTGTACACTGGGTGAAATCATCGGTTCGACTGGCAGCAGGCTGGAAAGAACACTTTCGTGAGTACAGCACACATGCAGTGAGACGGGATATTAGTTTATATTTATGTTGAGATTACTACCCTGCACAAAAACTGTACTCCTCTATCATTCACAAACTGGGTTCGGTGCAGTGCTCACCACTTAACAGACTAAAGCTTCATGACGTTCACCTGCCTTGTTGCAGGAACAACATGTTTTATGTATCTTGAAAGGTTTCGTCTGCAGATGTTGGTGAAGTCTGATTCATGACGGACTGAATCATTTCTTTTAATTCTGGGATCTCTTAAGTCTCAGGGCAAGGTCTTGGGCATACACAATCTTTGTTGGACATACAAAAATTAAATTATTTGTGTCGTTAGTATACACTGATCAGCCACAACATTAAAACCACTGACAGGTAAAAAAGAAAACATGAAGAACAGCACAAGGTGTTGACCTGGCCTCCAAATTCACTAGATCCCAAACTGATCAAGTATCTGTGGGATGATCCACAGAGGCCCCTCCCCTTAAAGCCCCCCCCCACTAACAACATCCTGCTGCCAGACACCACAGGACACCCTCAGAAGGTCCATGTCCATTCTCTGATCGGTCACAACTGTTTTGGAGACCTACACAATATTAGGAAGGTGGTTATAATGTTATGCCTGATCAGTGTAGATGATGACAGACTGCTTCAGATGTGGTTTGCCACAGTTCTCAATATGATATTGAACTGTTCGCTACAGCACGCACTGTTCAACAGTTTCTCTCTAAACTGAATGTGAGTCCACATGCTGGGACGAGGAAATGCCCGCCCATGAGTAAATATCCATCACTATGTCACTTCAGACGGGGGGTGGGGGGTGGGGGAGGCTGACTGTACTCGTGCGAGGCATGAGAAGCTGCCATGTGCTGACAGTTTGGTTTCTGCGTTGCGTACGGTGGCGTGGAAGGGAAGACAAACACACACACACACACTCAAACACTTCCAGTGTCACTGCACATCTGCAGCACCGTCATCATGTCTTCATCTGGAAGCAGGAAACGCATACCCCACTGGTTCATTGCAGGGTCAGTGCAAATGATCTGCAGCTGTTGGCAGTGGTTGGAGACGTGAGCTTCACTCGCCTTGTCACATTTTTCTGTACTGAATTAATTTCCGACCTATGAAACGATGCTCACTGACCACAGCCGAATAAAGAAATGTCGGAATCTTTCTTCAGCACCTTTTCATTTCTCTGTTAGACTCGAGGTCTTATCTGTGGCTACCTGTCAGTCTGTTGGTGATTTAGATTGAAGTGCCGATTTGGAGAGTGAGGACTGAAGTCATTATGGACACTGGTGAAACTGATTGCTGCTCTACCTCAACTTCATAACCCAATCTTCTGGAAGTCCAAAGGCACCAGACTACCAGAGGTGTAGGAGACAGTGTGGGAATCATACTTTTTCCACTGGGCAGTAGTGTTGAGATGTATTACTGTAAAAATATAAAACATCTGATGAAATTCTGAGTCTCACCCGTCTCCATTAGATCGACCCATCAGCTGTTGGCAGGTCCCTTGAAGAGGGAGTTTCTCTTCTTCTCTACGAGCTTGGAGAGAGCAGATGAGTGAACAGTGGGTTTGCCTGAGGCTGACAGTGCTGAACAACATGAAACGACTACAAGCTTTCACATGTTCAGCCCATAATTGGATTATTCACTGTGATGGTCTGAGCATCGACATGTGTGTGCGTGTGTGTTTGAAGCATGATGAAGATGCTGTTGTTGTTGTTTTTTTGAGATAGTATTTCAGAAAGAAGATGAGCGATACTGTCTGTTGCTTTCACTTTACTTCATAGCGACTGGAGATCAGCGTGGAATTAAGTCTGTTTGTGTGTGTTTCTTAAATTTGCATAAATGATTGGTGAAAACGAACCGTTAAAACGAAAACAAACAACCCCGACGATGAGAGGAAGACTCCTGCGCAGAGGCACACACTTAATAATCAGCCACCTATAAATTGTACTCACGGTGGGAGACCCTTCTGTGTTTGTCAAAGTCAATTGGGCTGGAAGTCTCACACCGTCATTTATCTTTGTTAAAGCCTGCGGGGGCATTTCCTCCTTAAGACAGCTGCTCAATGAGAGAGAGATGCTCGGGTTCCCTTGGATTCTAGTGCTGTGATGTAGTCAGCGTGTGTAGTATTGACTGGGTCTCAACAAGTGAGGCGTATACACCGATCGGGCATAACATTACGACCGCCTTCCTAATATTCTGTAGGTCATGGTCTGTAGACATGGGCCTTCTGAGGGTGTCCTGTGGTGTCTGGTAACATAATGTTGTTAGTGGGGGGCCTTTGAGGGGAGGGGCCTCTGTGGATCATCCCACAGATACTTGATCAGTTTGGGATCTAGTGAATTTGGAGGCCAGGTCAACACCTTGTGCTGTTCTTCATGTTTTTTTTGTTTAGTTGTTCCTAAAGTGTTTTTGTGTGTGCGTCTGTGTCAGGCTGCATCCTGCTGGGGATGGCTGCTGCCATCAAGGAGTGTCATTGCTATGGGGTGGGGGTGTCTGGTCTGGTCTAGGTGGGTGCTACATGTCTAAGTAACATCTACACCAATGAATGCCAGGTCCAAAAGTTTCCCAGCAGAACACTGAATTGTCACAAGATGGTCAATGTTATTTACTTCTCCTGTCAGTGGTTTTAATGTTGTGGCTGGTTGGTGTACACACCAAATAAACCACAACATTAAAAACACTGATAGTTAAAGTTAATACTCCAGGTTGTCTCATTATGATGCCAACTTCTGCCATGAAACCGTGAATCCTGGCGTTGAAGCAGACCATTGAATTGTCACAAGATGGTCAATGTTGTTCACTTCTCCTGTCAGGTCTGTGGTCATAATGTTGTGGCTGATTGGTGTGTCTATATATGTATGTATATATAGATAGATGGACGCTAGTCAGATGGTGGCAATATACAAATGTAGATCTTGTAATATAGGAATAGAAGTAATAAAACAAAAGTCTCTTTTTTTATGTGAACGTTTCAAAGAACCAATATTTGCATGGTCATCTAGCTTTTCAATGACAAATAAGTCTACAGCCACCTGCGTTATTTCCTTTCAAACAGCTGCAGAAGAGCATATTGTATGTGCCAGCTGACTGTTGGCTGTAGTAAAATATACTTACTATACACACACACATTTGAAAACACAGATATTTATAAGGGTACATTGATCCTCTTTCAGTGGCGTTGCGTTTTCCAGGCAGCCGAGAACACGATGCGTACTTTGTGCTCTTCAGCTGACAGATCCAGCTGGGTGAGCCATTTCCTTCATGCTGCTCTATTCTCCTGTGCTTAAGATGACATCAGAGCCACGGCGAGGATCTATTTTCAGATGCTGGGTGGGGAGAGGAAGAAAGCCCTGTGGCATTTAAAGCGTGGAGGACAGGATTACGAGGGGAAGCCCACCTTGAGTATCAAGTCACGATGCTCTCTTCTGTTAAGTCAGACTGAGCGCTTACAGGATGACAAAAAATAAAAAAATGCATCCGTAATAGCAATCAACCACCTGCTGACCTTGGCTCAACTGTACCTCCTGTGCTTTGGCAGTACGCTCCACGGTTAAATCCTGCATGAATCTGTGTGACTGACGCATGACTCACTGGAAACGACGAACCAGAGGCGCACTAAAGAAGATATTTAGCATATCCAAACACAAACAGAGCATATTGTGTCTGAATTAGGTTGACACCGCTGTACAAAGAAGACATTTTCAATGCACGGCAGTGAACACACCTTTAGGATATGTTTGTTGAAGTGTGTGGCATGGAATCATGCTTTACAGAGCTCCGGTAGCTGACGAGTGTGTGACTTGATCGGTAGCCCCAGCAACCTGAGACACCATTCATCTTTTTTTCTGAGTCTCACCCACATAAAACCAGTGAGAAAGCTCAGACCAAACAAAACAGCACCAAAAAAATAAAAAAATAAATAAAGAACGAAATTTCCCATGTGAAACAACCAAAGCCAGTCTAAATTAGGCAGGTAATTCTTTTTAAATTACCTTACCTTGCCATGGGGGCAATCCATCTTGCTATGCGTCACTCGTGGCAAAGCGTTGGTTTGGACCAGTCACAGTCCTATTAGGAGCCACTGGCAGCTACAGACAGGTTTAAGTGGTCAGGTGACGGCAGGAAGAAAAAGTTATCCTGTGACAGACGGTGAGAGACGGAAAACGAACAATCTCTGCTGGAATGGTCTTTTTAAAAGTTTTACCCTGGACTTTTTTTTTGTCGTTTGAACTTGTCTAGAGCTGAGCTGTACCTCTTTGAAGGTGCTACATGATATTTGACCCGGAGGCGTCAGCAGGCAGCAGAGCCTTTGAACAAGATGTGAATTGGATCAAACTTGCACCTTATCAGTGGACCTGTTCAGACCTTGCATTAAGATCCGATCACGGCGATCCGATCACGTGAAAACCGCCATTCTGACAACATTTGGAGGTGGTCTGGGTCACATGTGTCCTCATTCCTTTGGTAGTGTGAAAACAATGAGTCCTGTGTCACATGAAAGACTTCCTATACTCAACAGGGAATGCTCCTGAGTCATTCATTCAGAAAAAAACATACAACCGCTATAATAAATGATCACCTGAAAAGGAAAAAGCAGTGTAAGTGACGTCTGTTCATTAGTAATGAGGGCCTTTTAAAATAATCTGTCCCTGTAGATGTTAACTAACTAAATGATAAATAAATCTAAGTAAGACTTTACAAATGAAAGTATTTAATATGAGTGTGATTCTGTGTTAATTATGGATGTGGTCATGTTGATGGGTTGGAGGTATAATCTCAGTTTAGTGCAGGTCTAACTAACGTCAGAGTGGAGATCAATAAATAATAACGTGTGGAGACAAAGTCATGATGCACACACACATAGCCCAGATCTGATCTTAATCCAAGGTCTGAACACATTGGTTCACTCCTCGAATCACTCTGCTCTCATGTAGGTACTGTTGACTAGGACACCTTATAGTTATTACCATGTTGGGGCTGCTCAAACCCAGTTATATATTCATAATAATTCTTTACGCAGCCCTTTTCATTCCACTACCAACAAGTTGATCGTGAGAGCCGACTGAAGGTGTTGGTGGCTCACTTGGTATTTTTAGATCACAGAAGATATGGGAATGTCCTGAAACAAGTTTAATGTCATTGTTATCATTACCACCACCATCTGACTTAAAGATTCAGAGGACGATGACCTAGAAAGATTGAATGGTATCCACGGCAACGACCACTACTGGGTCCATAAGGAAAAGTGTCACAGATAAAGGCTATTTATGACTATATACACACTGCCTGGTCAAAAAAAAAAAAAAGTCGCCACCTGGATTTAACTCAGCAAATAGGTACCAGCCTCCTATTGGATAATTACTGCATGGGTGATTATCTTTCAGCTGGCAACAAGTTATTTAACCCCAACTGATGCAATGAGTAGCTTCTCATTTCTTAAACAACCATGTCTAAAGACACATCCTGTGGTCGTGGAAAAGATGTTAGTCTGTTTGAGAAGGGTCAAATCATTGGCATGCATCAAGCAGAGAAAACATCTAAGGAGATTGAAGAAACTACTAAAACTGGGTTCAGAACTGTCCAACGCATTATTAAAAACTGGAAGGATAGTGGAGAACCATCAGGGTAAGAAGAGAGGCAGATGAAGTGATGCACCCATCATGTCTAGTGTCTACTGTACAAGCCTGTGGGGGCAGTGCTATGATCTGGGGTTGCTGCAGTTGCTCAGGTCTAGGTTCAGCAACATTATGTGTCCAAAGAATGAGGTCAGCTGACTACCTGAATATACTGAATGACCAGGTTATTCCATCAATGGATCATATTCCAAGATGACAATGTCAGGATTCATGGGGCTCAGATTGTGAAAGAGTGGTTCAGGGAGCATGAGACATCATTTTCACACATGGATTGGCCACCACAGAGTCCAGACCTTAACCCCATTGAGAATCTTTGGGATGTGCTGGAGAAGGCTTTGTGCAGTGGTCAGACTCTCCCATCATCAATACAAGATCTTGGTGAAAAATGAATGCAACACTGGATGGAAGTAAATCTGGTGACATTGGAGAAGCTTAATGAAACAATGCCACAGAGAATGTGTGCCGTAATCAGGAGCAGAATAATTACTAACGAGCAATGCATATGTCAGCTGGCACACTATTAACTTTTGTGCTTAACAAGCGTTTGTCCCATCTCAAATTTAAATCTCTTTTATTGGCGGTCCATCTGATTAAATATTAAAAAGCTGTATGTAGATGGATGCTTGATGTTTCTCCTATCCTGCACGCCACTGATCCAGCAAACTGGCACACGCTCTACTCTTTGATCAGCCCATATCACTCCTGGCTGTTAATAGAAACTTTGCAGTGGTTTGTCACTTTGTGCCCACCCGGTGTTCAAACATCAGCTCTGTTCATCTGACGAGAACCGGGCGACTCCAGTCTCTGAACGCTTCGGATTCCAATCTGAAAGTGACATCAAAGCCTGTCGTTTCGCCTTTGATACGTAGGATGAGTTTCAACCGAGGAGGAAGTTTGTGTTTTGATCTGACTGTCGCCTGTCTGAGTCGTATTTATTTTGAGGTGTTCAGGGAGGAGGTTGCCAAGGAAAGGAGACTTGAGTTCCTGTGTGGGAGACGCTGGCTAGTTAGGATGTGGCTTCTGCTAAGCCCTCAGCTGGAGCTGTTCTTTGTGATGAAGGGACATCACAGGGAAAGTGAAATGAGCTTCGAATTAAGTCCTTGGGGACTCCTGGAGGCAAAGTACGTGGGAAATGGTTTAAGGGCGCCAGTGAACCTTAACAGACCTGGAGAAAATCCACATTTCTGACCGCTCCACCACAGGCAGAGGCTTTTCAGTCTGACACCGTTTCCTCAGAGACTAAAAGCAGAGCTCTGTAGAGTGTGTGAACTGATTTAAAATAATTCAATATGGAGTTGGACTGTGATTGTTGGAGCTATGAGAAGACTGCTGGTGAATTAATTCAGAGTGGAAACACATATGTGAAACCAGTCTCCAATCCAAAGATTCAGATTCAGAAGCTTTAATGATGGCGAGAGATATTTAAAACCAAAGAATTCTCTCCAGTCTCTAGCAAAGACAAAATTTTACTTTTAGTCAAATACAGTTTAAGTAGGAGATGTTATGTTAAATTACATTTTACTTTTCCGCCCTTTGGGAATAAAATAAGGTCAGATACACCGATCACCCACAACATTAAAACCACTGACAGGAGAAGTAAATAACATCGACCATCTTGTGACAGTTCAATGTTCTGCTGGGAAACTTTTGGACCTGGCATTCATTCATTGGGATGTTACTTAGACATGTAGCACCCACCTAGACCAGACCAGGCACCCCCACCCCATAGCAATGACACTCCTTGATGGCAGCAGTCATCCCCAGTAGGATGCAGCCTGACACACACACACAAAAACAGTTTAGGAACAACTAAAGAAAACATGAAGAACAGCACAAGGTGTTGACCTGGCCTCCAAATTCACTAGATCCCAAACTGATCCAGTATCTGTGGGATGATCCACAGAGGCCCCTCCCCGTCATAATGTTATGCCTGATTGGTGTACAATGCCTCTCACACAGTAACAACTGGAGCAGGCTCCTGCCCCCCAGCGACCCCTCAACGATGAGTGGTAGTGCGTTTGTTGAACATTCAGGGCGACGCTGACACTGAGCAGATGCTTTGACTTCCCATGAAGAAGGGTATAAAACACTCCCTCCCTCCTCTTCCTCCTCTTACATTCATTATAATAGCTTCACGCCCGTCCACCAGGTCACTGTGTCTCCATGAATTGCTTCCCCTTCTGCCTACCTATTTATTTCACGCATACATAATTAAATCTCATCCAGCGCAGAGGATGGAGTCACATTCGCCAGAATAAATTAAATCCTCGCCAAACATCAATTTACAGGATGAACAAGCCGTCAAGGTGCTTTATTGAGATGCATGAGCTGGAGGGTCCGAGGTAAATCAATGGAAGAGGAGGAAGACGGCAACGTAGCCCACCCCCATCACCACCCCCGTAACGTCTCGCTCAAACAGAAGCTGGATGATCTCAGCCGTGTTTCAGTTACTTTCCTCACACAGTTAAAGACACTGACCAGCTAAATCAATGTGTCCTCGTGGTTCTTTTCAGCCCCTGAATGTAGTAAACAGCTTTGGCCTCGGCCTCATATATGTGCTGAGCAGCATCACTGCCTCTTAAACTTCCTGCAGTTATGTTCCACGTTATGAGAGCCTCTTAGCCCTGGTAATATTACACTTCAGATTGAAAAACGTGGTCGTGAACTCCCCATCTATTATCATTCCTTCTCTCTGAATCTCATCACATTAGTTTTTACTCTGCATAAACAGGAGAAGACCTTAGATACACCCAGTTTAGATAAAGCTTTGTAGAAAAGAAAAATACAGTTCACTTAAAGTTCTTCTTCAACCCTCAACTCTGCCGTGTGCCGTGTAGGACTCATTTTAATTTTAATGACGTCTTTATGTATAAATAATTAAACACAGGACGTGAGAGAGAGAGGTGAACACAAACGGTGGAGGTGAGGGAAGGACCGCCAAGGATGCACGAGGAGAACGGACGAATATTAAAGACGGACCCATTTCCAGTCTGAACTTTGTCGTGATGATCCTGTGAGCACGAACCAAACCTACTTAAGGCTGGCAGTGCGAGCCATTTCTAGTTGTGCGCTCGTTCTGTAACAACGCCACCCAATCGTTAGTCGGCGCTGTGTCTTTTTTGCCAGTCGGATTAATTTTTGTTTCCACTTCCTGCTTCTCTTTCAACAGTGGCGACTGAAACTTTCACCAAAGACGATTCGTACAAATGTTTGTATCTCAAAACCTTTCCTCGATGTGTTCCATCTTTATTGATCCAAAATAGTCAATTTGAAAATTGTGGAGATGGAGAAGCAGCCGGAAATACTAAAGCAGAAATACACTACTACCAAGTGGACCAATCACTTGTTCTGTGCTAGTTACATTTCTGGGCAGTAGGGTCTGCGTATGGTCCGGGCTGTCGCCGTATCTGTGGCATCAAATTGATGCAGAAGCATAAAGCGCCTATTACTCCCTGAATGGGAACTAAACATAGGTGTGAAAACATCCCAAGATTGATGCCGGGGTTGTGATGAGCCGAACCAAATCAAAGTCAGTGTCCACTTTGTATTTCAAAGTTTATAAAAAAGTCATTTCAGTTCATCTCATCAAGCAACCAAATGTCCATGTCTTCAGCGGCTAGAATTCCTCTCTCTTTAAGAGTTTAGTCCAACAAACTACACTCGCGAGCGTTGATTCACACAATTATCCGGCAGCTGCACAGTGCATGAAATCCTGCAGCTACAAGTCAGGAGCAGAATGGGACAAAAGATTAGACGTCCACGAATCCATGGGCCCAACGTGCTTCATATGAAAGGTCCAGATCTTGAAGAGGCCACTTGAGTGAGTGCAGTTAGTTTTAGACATACCATGACCCAGAGTACGGGATTAGAGGTTTTTTATTGTCATTTCAATCATGTACAGCAGGTGCAGTACATAGTTGAGATGAGAAAGTAAATATTATAATTATTATTGACTGGTTATCATCATAATGTGTGGAAAAGATGCAAAGATGTGTGCAAAGGGCTGTTATGAGTGTCTGTTTCTATATGTTCTGTCCAATTTTGTGAAGATTCGTCTTCACAAAATGCTCGGCTTGTTACTTCCACATATTACCGTCCTCGGTCTGCAGAGCCCTTCAGAGCAGAATGTTTCAGACGAGACAAAATAACAAAGAAAGCGAATGCATACGTTCATACATGTGTACGTGTAAAGAAATTAGCAGCATTTTTATTAGAACTATTTCTAAACCCTTCTGTTAATGTCTTTTCTCCCCGGCCTCTCTCCTGTCGGCAGACTTTTTGGCACATCGTGTGCTCAGACTGGCATAAACATTGAACATAATTTCCACAGTGGGGCGTTTGATCTTTGTCCAAATAGATAATTAGCTGGAGATGCCTTGGTACGCCACCCACCGTCTCCCTGTCGCACCCGTGCTGTGAGGAGATGCTGGCAGAGAGAGAAGGGATCCGTTTCTACCGGTGCTCAGGCTGGCATCAGAGATGTGAGCGATCTTGAGGGGTTCTTGAGGCTTTTTGTTGAGGCTTCTCACCCGCTCGGCTATTTATAGCACCATTTACCCTGCAGGTGATCAGCATATTTTATTTAGGCTGACTAACAGGCTGATTGGGTGGCACTCAGCCTGAATGTCCCGTCTTTTCTTTGCTGTATCCTCATCCCTACCCAAAGAGTTGGCAAAGACTCACTCAAATTCCTGAGCTTTCAACTCAAATGAAATACAAGCACATCTAATTGATTTCTAAAGAACTGTCGCAGTGATTTTCTTAAAATACTTTTAATTTGAGTTTTAACTGACGAGAAGTTTACCAAACCACCTATTACTGAAAAGAATAATGAAAAGATTAGTGGGTTTCTGTACTTTATATCTCTTACTGTCAAAATAGGTGGCTAATTTGTTAGTTATACACCAATCAGGCATAACATTATGACCACCTTCCTAATATTGTGCAGGTCTCCCTTGTGCCTCCAAAACAGTTGTGACTCATCAGAGAATGGACATGGGCCTTATGAGGGTGATTTTTTTCCGACCACATTTCTTCCTGGAAGACAATGGTTCCCCACTATCCTTCCACTTTTTAATAATGCGTCGGACAGTTCTTAACCCAGTTTTAGTAGTTTCTACAATCTCCTGCCCGTGAACATCAGGGAAGAAACAATCCATTGATGGAATAACCTGGTCATTCAGTATATTCAGGTAGTCAGCTGACCTCATTCTTTGGACAACATAATGTTGCTGAACCTAGACCTGAGCAACTGCAGCAACCCCAGATCATAGCACTGCCCCCACAGGCTTGTACAGTAGACACTAGGCATGATGGGTGCATCACTTCATCTGCCTCTCTTCTTACCCCGATGCTTCTCCACTATCCTTCCAGTTTTTAATAATGTGTTGGACAGTTCTTAACCCAGTTTTAGTAGTTTCTTCAATCTCCTTAGATGTTTTCTCTGCTTGATGCATGCCAATGATTTGACCCTTCTTAAACAGACTAACATCTTTTCCACGACCACAGGATGTGTCTTTAGACATGGTTGTTTAAGAAATGGGAAGCTACTCATTGCATCAGTTGGGGTTAAATAACTTGTTGCCAGCTGAAAGATAATCATCCATGCAGTAATTATCCAATAGGAGACTCGTAACTATTTGATTAGTGAAATCCAGGTTCACTTCCTACAGCGGTCTGGTGCTAAAGCAGCAATCAGTCACGTCGTGCATTTCCCAATATGTCTGGATGAGTGGATGAGCCATGGGAACCCCTGCTGTATTCTGTATCTTCCTCCGTCACTCTTTCCATCAACAACAACACCGCCCCCCCCCCCCCCCCCCAATACGGCACTTAACAGGAGCAGCAAAAGGAGGTCACTGTGGCTCGAGATTTATTTCTGTGTTATCACATCCAGGCAACAGATCCACAGCAGCTCTTGTGTACGATATATGGTCCATCAATGATTTTTTAATTTTTTATTTTTTTTTAATCAGGAGTTTAAACAGCAACGCTACAGTTAATTGAGCCAAGACTTCAAGTTCTGTCATTAACATGAGCTTTCCACATCGGGACATAAATTACAGCCCCGTACTCGTTTTTCTTTTCCCCCCCAACTTGATCTCAAAGCTCAAAGCAAGCTGTCATCAGCTGTTTCCTTGAGTGTAATGAGGGTAATAATCATGGTAGGGATTGCACCACTCACTGATGAATGGATTTCTCTTTTTTCTTTTCCTCCACAGCCCCCTCCTTTGCTCTACCTCCGTCCTAGTGGCTATTTATTATTAAAAGCAACCTAATAGCATCTCGATGGGCTTTGGGTCTAACCTAGATAGGATGCCGTCTCCGCCAGCGCTCCGTCCAGACTCCTCACTTTGGATCACAGATGAAAGCATGAATATTGCATGAGACTATAACAGCGTGGAAGCGGCGCCGCTGCATATTGTGCTCTGTCTGATGGAGTCCAAAATCAAACCTCAAAATGAATCAGAGTTGTGTTCAGAAGCTCGTTCCACTAGAGCCTACGGGGGAAGCTGCAGTCCTACTTGACTAGTGTTGTGTGTGTATATTAAAGCTGTAAAGCATGCTGTACCACGCTGCAGACAGTTTCTATTACAAAAGATGAACAACACACCACTCCTGACTTTATTAGGAATTTCATTTTGCATAAGACCTGTCACACAGATCTCACTCTAAGGCTGGTGACGCAAGTCCGTGAATAAATATCAGAAAACAAACGCTCCCTGTCAGTCTATCGAGCGTTATCGTCATGTCATGGCTTCCTGTGCTGATATTGACGTGCAGCCACTTGTTTGTGGCCATGCTGAGATGCAGAGCTGGCATTCTGCATGACTGGCACTAAAGAAATGTGATTTAGTGACCTTTGTAGTGTGTCCCGCCTTTGCTTCTTTCTCTTTTAGTCCTTCACCGCATCACAAATAAAACAAGAAACTAATGTTTAAGAGATGATGCATGTTCGGTAAGTGCGTGGATGTGTTAAGGAGAACTTGAAACCATCATCTTGACAGAAGATCATAGCTTTATGGTTTACCGTGATACATTTGACCTGTTGCAGACATCAGATGGTTTGTTGCACAAGAAACCATCTTGGATCAACGTGTCCATGTGATCTCATGATCTTGCAAAGAACCTAGACTCTAAAATTTAAAATAACTTGTAAGGACTTGTTCAGACCTTGCATTACTACCCGATCACAAGTGACCAGCATTAGGTACGTGTGTTCAGACCTGGCATTAACATGTGTCTCTAGATCCAATCTCAGTTTCTCTGCATGTAAATAAACCCCGACATCATCTGGGGCTCAGTAGAATATTTTAACAGCTGACGTCTCTAATGGATCTCTACTGCTGCTCCAGAACCAAGAACATCTCTGTTTTTTTATGTGTCTGCGTCATGACTTTGTCTTCACACGTTAAGTTGTTATTTATTGATCTCACTTCACCACACGCGGCTCCTCATACATCAACATGACCGCATCAATATTTAACACAGAATCACACTCATTTTAAATACTTTCATTTGTAAATTACTTACTTAGATTTATTTATTATTTAGTTAGTTAACAGCTACAAGGATAGAATATTTTAAAAGGCTCTCATTACTAATGAACAGACATCACTTAGGGTGCCTTTTTCCTTATCAGGTGATCATTTATAAAAGCGGTCTTGTGTTTTTTCTGAATGAATGAGTTAAACTCCACTGACATAGCGTATAAGAGGTCTTTAATGTGACTCAGGATGCATTGCGTACACACTACTAAAGGAATGAGGACACATGCGAAACTAGACCACCTCCAAATCTGAGATCAGATCTCTTAAATGTGATCTGAATGCTCCTCCTGGGGGTGTTCACACCTGTTTTTTTTACGTGATCAGATCTTAATGCAACGTCTGAACAGACCCTTAGAAAAGTGGAGAGACTTTTTATTGTAAAAAAATTCAACTCCACACTTCCTGACATGTTTTGGAGCTAAACAACTTGAGACTTGGTCTGGCTTCCAGGTTCACTCTGCCCTTTTTTAATTTAAAACATAATTTTTGCAGTGTTTAAAGTGTTTTTGTTTTCCCTCTCATGTTGTGCTCAGTATTTCTTCCTATGTGGGCCAAACCAGCACGACACTGGAAAGCTTCCAGAAAGACAACCGGAGCAAATTTCTTCCGTCCCTTCTCATTCACTTCCTGTTGCTCTCCGCTCTGAAGCGCCTCAATAATGCACTCGAGTCCTCTCACTGCCAATTAAAAAGCTCTCCTCTCCTCCTGTGTGAGGTTTCTTGTCACATTTTCACAGGAGAGTGAGGGCAAAGCGAGAAACGCAAACAATGAATCATCCTTCTTTTTATGGAAAAGGTCAATGGACTTGTTTTATCTTTCATTATCGACTACCGTGGAAGGGTGCGCCTCCTCCTGCTATACCGATGAAATGGTTATTCAAAAGGGTTTTCCATGACCGATGTGGCAATACTCACTTGAGATACACTCCCTGCCTGCTCATACCTGCAGTGAAATACTGAGATTACATTTTCTGTTTGAGGGGGATCCACTTTTCAATCCTGGTTCTCCATGAGGGGTGAGCAACCCGCTGCTTTACATCAGGTTGAAAACCAACTTGCTTGACGAAGCAAGCAGAGCCACGTCATTTAGATCATGAGGATTGCAGAAGGAACGGCTGAAGAACATGGCTAGTTAAGGGTAGTGACAGAATGGCCCGGAAAACAAAGCTCAGCTGTTTTTAACATACAGTGGCGGGCCGTGCATTTTCCACCTAGGCCTTTGATGACCTCCAGTCTTATTCAAAACACCTCTTAATACGATAGTTATGATGCTATAGAAACCATCAACAACACACGGATATGCAATAAAACAGGACGTGGCATCGTATCTCATACTAAAGCAAGAAACAGTTCAAAAAGTCTCCTCTCACTCACTGCAGCAGCTCCACATACGTCAAATCCAGCAGAGGCATCAATGTCGACCCAATAAAATGTCAAAAATATACATAAAAGATGTAAATATAGTTCATTTTACTCACCAGAACTTAAGAAACATTTTAGAGTTCTCCTCCAGTTCCTCCGGTTGAGCAGCCTTTCCTCACAACATCCAGCTTTTCTTTCAAAGTCCGCCGTGAAAATGTCTTTCTGAGAAGATTTGCAGCCAAATCGATAGCCTCTCCTCCTTCCACCGTCCTGGGTTCAATAAATACACTATATTACCAAAAGTATTCGCTCACCTGCCTTTACTCATTCCATGAACTGAAGTGCCATCCCATTCCTAACTCATAGAATTCAATATGATGTCGGTCCACCTTTTGCAGCTATTACAGCTTCAACTCTTCTGGGAAGACTGTCCACAAGGTTGAGGAGAGTGTTTATAGGAATTTTTGACCATTCTTCCAAAAGCGCATTGGTGAGGTCACACACTGATGTTGGTCGAGAAGGCCTGGCTCTCAGTCTCCGCTCTAATTCATCCCAAAGGTGTTCTATCGGGTTCAGGTCAGGACTCTGTGCAGGCCAGTCAAGTTCATCCACACCAGACTCTGTCATCCACGTCTTTATGGACCTTGCTTTGTGCACTGGTGCACAGTCATGTTGGAAGAGGAAGGGGCCCGCTCCAAACTGTTCCCACAAGGTTGGGAGCATGGAATTGTCCAAAATGTTTTGGTATCCTGAAGCATTCAATGTTCCTTTCACTGGAACTAAGGGGCCAAGCCCAGCTCCTGAAAAACAACCCCATACCATAATTCCTCCTCCACCAAATTTCACAGTTGGCACAATGCAATCTGAAATGTACCGTTCTCCTGGCAACCTCCAAACCCAGACTCGTCCATCAGATTGCCAGATGGTAAAGTGTGATTCATCACTCCAGAGAACGCGTCTCCACTGCTCTAGAGGCCAGTGGCGGCGTGCTTTACACCATTGCATCCGACGCCTTGCATTGCACTTGGTGATGTGTGGCTTGGCTGCAGCTGCTCGGCCATGGAAACCCATTCCATGAAGCTCTCTGCGTACTGTACTTGGGCTAATCTGAAGGTCACATGAAGTTTGTAGCTCTGTAGCAATTGACTGTGCAGAAAGTCGGCGACCTCTTTGCACTATGCGCTTCAGCATCCGCTGACCCCTCTCCGTCACTTTACGTGGCCTACCACTTCGTGGCTGAGTTGCTGTTTTTCCCAAACGCTTCCATTTTGTTATAATAGAGCTGACAGTTGACTGTGGAATATTTAGGAGCGAGGAAATTTCACGACTGGATTTGTTGCACAAGTGGCATCCTATGACAGTTCCACGCTGGAATTCACTGAGCTCCTGAGAGCGGCCCATTCTTTCACAAATGTCTTGTTTCACAGTCTGCATGCCTGAGTGCTTGAATTTATACACCTGGGGCCAGGCCAAGTGATTAGAACACCTGATTCTGATCATTTGAATGGGTGAGCGAATACTTTTGGTAATATAGTGTAGCTATCAAAATGTTAACGGGGACGATTTGCTTGTGCAGCTCGCAACAGATGAACATGAACCGCGAGCTTGGCTTAAACGGAGCGGCTCTCTGACGCTACCGTAGGCCACAAAGAACGCCTAAGAATACGAACTTGAAATGTGATTGGTTAAAGGAACAGTGTCATTACAATGTGTTTCAAGCTTCAGCCGCCTGCAGATTTAATTGTGAAGGCCCAGGCAGATTTCTTTGACACCGGCAACACATGACGGCTGAAATGTGATTGGATAAAAGCTCTAATGCACAGTTACACTGCAGGAATCACCACAGCTGAGAGACAGCCAAGCCATAAAATTAAAAGAATAGGCTACTGGGAATAATTTAATAAGTATAAATATTAAAATGTAAGTCAGTGATAGGCCGGCAGAGAAGGCTTTCGCACCCTGGACAGGTCTCCAGTCTATCACAGGGATAACACAGAGAGACAGACAACCATTCACACTCACACCTACGGTCAATTTAGAATCACCAATGAACCTAACCAGCATGTCTTTGGATGGTGGGAGGAAGCTGGAGTACCTGGAGAGAACCCACGCAGACACAGGGAGAACATGCAAACTCCACACAGAAAGACCGATGGATCTCAGACAAACAGCTAGTAAAAAAAATTAACTGTAGCCCATTAAAAAGGTCTGAACATACTAGCTCCATGTTATATTTCTAGTCTAGGCTCTGCTGCGTAATTTCAAAGGTCAAAGAGTTTTTTTTTTTATTGCCATTTCAACCGTATATAGCAGCTGCTGTACATAGTGAGATGAGAGGACGTTAATCCAGGACCATGGAGCTACATGAAGACACAGGACTAAGTACAACACAAGGGTCCGAGCATTTAAAGTGTGCTAAGTGCAAGCTAATGCAGAAAACACAAATATGACTATGATCTTTTCTAGTTTTTTTAAAAACCGATTTAACTGCATCATATCCAGGAAGATTTGACTTCATCACACAACTGTCAATTCTTCCATTCATCCTTCTAAGAGGAGAGAGGGTAGACAATGGTACCTCACCTTCACACACAGGGATTTGAACACAGATGAATAAACAGACCTTGTTGTTTTTGTTTTTTTTGTTAGTAGGCGACTGCTTTCTGTCTATTCACTAACGGAGAGAACAATGGGAGCAATGACAAATGGAGACAGTGATGATGTCTAATTGGAGTGGAGGACAAATCAGAATCAAAATACTCTTTGTTGTAACATATGTTCACACGTACGAGGAATTTGTTGTGGTGGTTAGTACAATACATGTACACATAAGTCCTCCCACCGTCCAAAGACATGCTGGTTAGGTTCATTGGTGATTCTAAATTGGCCGTAGGTGTGAGTGTGAATGGTTGTCTGTCTCTCTGTGTTAGCCCTGAGATAGACTGTAGACCTGTCCAGGGTGTACCCCGCCTCTCTCCCCAGTGACAGCTGGGATAGGCGACAGCACCCCCCCCCCCCCCCCCCCCCCCCCCCCCGCGACCCTTTACAGGACAAGCTGTTACAGAAGAGGAATGAATGAATGATACTGTGCATTAATTAACAACTGAGGTGCGTTATTGTAACTCATTAAGGCTTAAAAAGTCTGTGAGAGAGTCCGTGTCCAAGTTCAGGCACCGATGCAAAGAAACTGATCCCGACGGGGAGCGTCTCAGAAAGCAGTACTATTATAATCTGCTTTAATCCCTTTGCTGTAATCTTCAGTTAAACTTTTTGTCTTTCTCTTCTTTGTCCGGTAGCTGCCTATAAACCGACACAACAGAGCAGTTAAAATTAAAATGATGTGGGATCCTTCATGTTGAAACAGCATTTTGGAGGATGCAGTTTGTGCTGCTGTTAAACTGGATCGAACTAAAGACAAAAGTCACTTAACGGGGGTGTCAAAATAATAGAAACACGTGTCGTTACAACACAATTCAGCTGCAGCATGAAAATCAGAGGCTCTGTTATTTTGCACAAATGCTGAACACCACAACCTTCACGAAGCTGAGATTTAGTGCAAGACTGTCGCATTAGCATTCATTAATTTTCCTTAGTGTTCCTAATGAAATGGCTGGCGAGTGTGTGTGTGTGTGTGTGTGTGTGTGTAAAGGGACCGACTTCTTCTCATGCATATATAAGAACACTTGTGAACACATCAATTTATTCAGTTGACTTGTAAGCCGAGAAGCAGATCCGCTCATAATCTCCAATAATCACTCGCTCACTGTTATATTCATCAGCTGTTGGGGTTTTATTCTTATTTTTCTAATATTTTGTGGTGTTACTTTCTGTTATTTTTTTCAAAATTAGGTTTTAATCAGAATTTTCCCATGTGAAGCGCCACAATATAGAAGTATTTGGGAGTTTTGGGATAATATGCTGTGGCTTGCCAGTTTAAAATTGTTTGAAATGCTAAGAGGAATTTCATGCCATCACGTTTTTATTTTTCTATTTCCAAGCAATAGAAAATTTAAAAAAGATCAACAGTTCAATTGAATCTGTGTGTCGCTCTTATTGTCGTAGATCTTTAAGTCGTCTCAATTCGTCTCACCTTCTGCCCGATTCTATTCCGTGCTTCCCATCAGCCTCACTCATATCCCCTCCATCTATTCCCAAACGTCGGCCACTTCCCTCCTCTCTTCCCTACATTCCTCCGTCCTCTGCTCTCTCTCTCTCTCTCTGGAGAACGTGAAAGCCTTTCATCAGAAGCTGTATAATTGAATGAGCCACTCATGCTGTCATCCCTGTCAGCTGGTGTCAGCGGTAAAAGGGATGGAGAGTGCGTATGTTTGTGTATGTGTGTGTAGTAGTAGAGGCCGTGGTTAGCGGTTACCACCACTACCACCACCACCTCCTCCAAGCCTTTCCTCTTCTTCTTGTTCCCTGCCTTGTAATGAAAATAAACATCACTGTTCCTGCACTGACGGCCCCATAGGGATAGACACTTTGAGTGGAGGGGAGGGGGGCAGTAGCACGCAGGAATGGAAACACGGCATGGTTGCTATTGCGACGCTGCATGAATATTTCTGTGTGCACATGATCACAGACAAATGTACCCCTGTCTCTCTGTTGTCTCTTTTTGGCAGGAAGCTGAGCAGTGTTGCTAACGAGAACGCTCGTTGCAAAAAAAAAAAAAAATAAATAAAAATGCTGAGAACCTTTCAGTTAGAGCTTGAAGCTGCTGCAGTTAAGCAAACACTGAGGCTCATGTCGATATTGTGTATGTTTTAGAGCGATTCAGGGTCTGTTCAGACCTTGCATTAAAGGGGAACTACTGTTTTTTACAACCTGGAACTTATTTCTGGCATAAAATATGATCGTTTACTCACCCATATAACTTTGGTGTCATTTGGAGTCGTTTGGAAGATATTTAGCTCCAGTGGAGCACCGTGTATATCAACGGGGAATAGCACTAGCATATCGTATGAAAATATTGGTGAAATGAACGAGTTTCATGGCAGATAATGTGTTATTTAGAGGCTGCGTTTCGGTGCCCCATTCACTCCCACTATATGGATATACGCGGCGCTAAATATTGTCCGAACGACTCCAAATGACACCAAAGTTATATGGGTGAGTAAACAATCGAATTTTATGCCAGAAATAAGGTCCAGGTTGTAAAAAACGGTAGTTCCCCTTTAAGATCCGTAAAAGACAGGTGTGAACACCACCAGCACGCATTGAGATCATATTTGAGAGATCTGATCTCTGGTCTGGGTCACATGTGTCCTCATTCCTTTGAATGCAATTGCGTCCTGTTCTACTCAACAGGGAATGTTCCTGCATCATTCATTAAAAAAAAACAACAACAACACACAACCGCTTTTATAAATGATCACCTGATAAGGAAAAAGCACCGTAAGTGATGTCTGTTCATTAGTAATGAGAGCCTTTTAAAATATTCTGTCCTTGTAGCTGTTAACTAACTAAATAATAAATAAATCTAAGTAAGAATTTACATATGAAGGTATTTAATATGAGTACACGAGTGTGATTCTGTGTTTCTCGGTCACAGATGTCTTTATTTACCTTTATTACCAGAGATTACGGTGTGCAATAATCTGAGTTTAGTGCAGGTCTAACTAACGTCAGGGTGGAGATCAATGAATAATAACATAACGTGTGAAGACAAAGTCATGAGGCACACACATAAAAAAACATCTCTGTTCTCTGTTCTGGAGCAGCGGTAGAGATCCATTAGAGACGTCAGCTGTTAAAATATTCTACTGCTCCCCAGATGATGTCGTGGTTTATTTGCATAGAAAGAAACTGAGATCAGATCTGGAGACGCATGTTAATGCCAGGTCTGAACACACGTACCTAAAGATGGTCACATGAGATCCGATCTTAATGTAAGGTCTGAACAGATACCACATAACTGCTGTACAAGTACTGGACCTTAACAACCCAATCTCGTATCTCTATTTGCAGTCCATTTTTTTGAAGAGGCCTGACCCAATGTTGTTTCCATTTATTTTCTACCGTCAGGTTCAGCTAAAGCTCAAGTTGAATTATTTCCAAATGCAACTACTTAAGAAATTTCCCTCAAGCGCTCAATTATTCTCCTCCTGTCCTCAGCTTTGATGTGTCACGTGTTGTAAGGAGGTTCACAAAGCCTGCCGGAAAAACCAAAAGACAAACAAAGTGTAGCTGGGGAGTTGAGTTAGAAAAAAAAAAAACTGCAGAGACAAATAAGTCTAATTATTGCTGCTGTTTTATGAGAAGAACCAAGCTAGAAATAATAATAAAAATATATTGTCTTGCTTTGGGGCAGCACAGCGGCGTGGTGGTTAGCACTGAAGCCTCACAGCAAGAAGGTTCTGGGTTTGAATCCAGGTTGACTGGTTCCTTTCTGTGTGGAGTTTGCATGTTCTCCCTGTGTCTGCGTGGGTTCTCTCCGGGTACTCCAGCTTCCTCCCACCGTCCAAAGACATAAGGTTTGCCAGATGTTTGATGTCTCAGTTTGACTTTGCTTACATCTGCATTAATAGACCAATAAAGTCATTTAAACATAGCTATTGTTTGACGCTGACAACATTTACTTATGTTATAATAATAACATAACATACAATAAATGAAAAGATGATGTGTAACATGGCCACATGTAAGAAACATGTTGAGCATGTGGTCTCTCGTTTCACAAAAGCTCCCTCCCTCGCGGACTCCCTCTCTATAATCGGCCTCTTATTATCACCCGTCACATGTCACCGTGGCAACCATTCATCCACAATGAAGGCAGGGTCACGGATGTGGCACCGCTCTCCGGCGTAATCACACTGACCACGCAGGACATCCCCGTTTCCTCGGCACAGCGGATGTGATGAGAGCGAGCTCATAAACTGCTGGAGGCCACTGCAGCGTAATGACAGAGAGGCTGGTTGTGTTTGTTTTTTTTTTTTTACTATTTAGAATTCCTCTGCAGGTGATCATTTGACCGTTGAACATGCCAGAGGAATATATCGTATTTCTCCTATCTGCCGAAGCAGTTTTGACTTGCAAATTAATGACAATTGATTAAAAATATCGAAGGAACTTTCAGAGGAGGCTTCTGGCTCACCCCAACAACAGCTGCAGGGGGTGTGACAGGGAGACGTCCCTCTCACTGCCCCGCCACCAGGAGACGGTCCAGGAATAAAGGGGCGAAAACGTTGGTGAACGGTGGTTCCTGGCTGAATACCCTGCAGCCGACCCACGGGCACCGGAGGAGGTGCGACAGGCGGCGATGCCCAGCAGGAAGTTCCACCTACCTGTACATTAACATATTAAAATTCATTTTTTATCAAGGTTAAATGATGTTTACCTCAAACTGAGAACCGCTTTTACCCGACAAGAGTTATATTTTTAGGTAATCCTTTCACAGTAAAATAAAAACCTGTCAGATAAGTGCAGTCAAGTAAAAGCGACAGTATTTAACAGAGTAGAGTAAGAACAGAGGCGCCATTATCAGGGTAAATGTACTGCGTTACTTCCCACCCATGGCATCCAGTGGTTTGTGACGTTATAGCATGTAAACTGCCCCCTCTCCTCCCCTCCCTTCCTCCTCCATCTTCCTGTGAGTGTCTCAGTGTGTTTCCTGTGGAGCTCCATACTGCATATGTTGTCGTGGTCTCATCAACCTGCCTGGTCTTCATGGCCTCCTGCAGTTATCCACTCCTTCCTAAAGCGTTTTTGTGTGTGTGTGTGTGTGTGTGTGTGTGTCAGGCTGCATCCTGCTGGGGATGGCTGCTGCCATCAAGGAGTGTCATTGCTATGGGGTGGGGGTGCCTGGTCTGGTCTAGGTGGGTGCTACATGTCTAAGTAACATCCACATGAATGAATGCCAGGTCCAAAAGTTTCCCAGCAGAACGTTGAATTGTCACAAGATGGTCAATGTTATTAATTTCTCCTGTCAGTGGTCATAATGTTGTGGCTGATCACTGTATATATGACCATGTCCTATATCTTTTATAAAAACTGCAGAGGTTGGACTCATCTCAGGAGACGATGAGTCCATTTACTGGTATGTGACCCAGAAACTGACTGAATCATGTCTTTATTAATGTGGACCGTGTTCACGGTTTCAAGTTTCTAAACAAACCACATATCTGACAGCTTCTCCTGGTGGACTTACGTCACAGATGTTGTGCTTTTTTTCTCCCGTGAGTCCTGAAGATAAGCAACTAGTGCAGTAAAACCCACCGATTGGCCTTCTGCTGATGTGCAATAGAGAGCATCCTGACATTCTGCCTGTGGGTGGTCTTAATGTTGTGGCTGATCGGTGTAGACCCACGAACGTGCTTGCTTTGAAGACTTGTGTGCCCCATGCTGCAGGTTTCCCCATCAAGTCACGTGACCAACACAAAAGTCATTATCAGAGCTGCCTCCGTGCGTTCATACATCACCGCTGAGGTGGGACGGTCAGCAGAGATGGATTAAACAGAAATCCACACTGAGAGGAAATTAGAAAGTGTAGGAATTAATTCTGGTTTCTGGTGAAGACGTCTGAGTCTTGCTTAGAATCCCACACAGCTTGGATTACGTGACCGTGTTCACAAAAGAGGCGGCAACAGCAGCAGGGACAATAGACTGACAGGCGAACCTGCAGTTCAAGGGCACAGGAAGCGGCCTCTCAAGGAGAATAAATTATGTGTTTGTGTGCGATATTATCGTCTGTGCTCCCCTCCAGCACAATGTGTTGTGTGCCAGTGTCACTGATGTTCACCGCGACATCCGAGAATCTCCGCTGGCATTTTAATCACGGCAGCGGCGGCGGGCGGCGGCCCTCTCCCAGCTGCACGGCTTCAAGTGGAGGGAACAAATCGCTGTGTCGCGCTGAGAGGTGGAGTGTGACTTGCAGCCGCAGGGAAATTATCAAGGCGACGACGATGAAGGTTTCCCCCACCCTGCTTTCTATCTGGGTTCAACTTGACTTGAAAACTTTAATGATGTAGTTTTGTTTCCTCTGTCAGCGTGTAATCCTCCCACACAGAGTTGAGATAATCCAGATTGTGGAGATGGAAATGGACCCAAACACTTGTGAGATGTGGGTTTAGGTCCAGAGAATGCACAAATAGTGATCATTAGAAACGGGCAACACAAGAGTCGTATTGAGCCCTGCAAGAGCTAAAACAAGAATGAATCTCTTTGAGACACACAAAGCAAGCAAGCAAGAAGAAAAGACGAGGCCTAGACTGACTCAGGGCATCTGTTACATAAAACACAGAATCTATTATTACTGGATAACTCAGCTCCAACCAGAACCTGGAGTAAAAGCTGCTGCTCCTCCTCGCTGAGCCAGGTGAGAGCCAAGCATCTGGTGAGGAGACACTGGGATCAAACCGGACTTTGCTGGAGGAACTATACACTGATCAGCCATAACATTATGACCACTGACAGGAGAACTAAATAACATCAATCATCTTGTGACAATTCAGTGTTCTGCTGGGAAACTTCTGGACCTGGTATTCATTGGTGTGGATGTTACTTAGACATGTAGCACCCACCTAGACTAGACCAGACACCCCCACCCCATAGCAATGACACTCCTTGATGGCAGCAGCCATCCCCAGCAGGGACACAAACAAAAACACTTTAGGAACAACTCAGAAAAAACATGAAGAACAGCACAAGGTGTTGACCTGGCCTCCAAATTCACTAGATCCCAAACTGATCAAGTATCTGTGGGATGATCCACAGAGGCCCCTCCCCTCAAAGGCCCCCCCACTAACAACATTCTGTTGCCAGACACCACAGGACACCCTCAGAAGGCCCATGTCCATTCTCTGATGAGTCACAACTGTTTTGGAGGCACAAGGGAGACCTACACAATATTAGGAAGGTGGTCATAATGTTATGCCTGATTGGTGTACATCATGACAGGCCTGGGAATGCCCAGGGATCCCACAGGAAGAGCTGGGCTGTGTTGCTGGGTAGAGGGATGCGTGGAAGTCGCTGCTTAGCCTGGTGCCACCGTGATCCGACCTTAGACCTTTAGATCAATGGATAAATGGATTGATAGCTCAGAGTGAACCTGTTCAACCAAATGATAACGAGTTTCAAATGTAGTTTCATACCCTCAACTCACATCCTGTCTGTAATCTATCCACCATTTTTATATGTCTCTCTCCTTGGGTGGCAGAGCTCATTACTGTATTTTAATGAAGTCAAGTCACAGAGATGACTTCTGCCTCTCTTGACCTTGAGTCAGTCGTCTTCTAAAATGAATTTTCTCTTAATTCTAAACACACTTTTAGACAAGATAAAAGTTTTGAAAAGGAACCCCGAACGCTTGCCAGTTAGTTTTGAACAGTTTCAATAAAATTACCAAGATTGTTCTGTAATTCCTTCATCACTAAAGGTAAAGAATCCAAGTCTCCCCTGAGAGAAATTTAAAAGGCAGCGATGAGACAGGAGACTGGTGATGTGTCCTCTATTTCCCCTGATATATGATAATTGTGAATAGACTCTGAGGTCAGTACATCAGGCAGAGCTCCTGTGATTAATCGCCGAGATATAATGTTGACTGCAAAGGGACCAGAATGGAAGCATGATTGTGTGATTTACTGCAGAATATTATCATTAGAACATAATCGTTTTACCTGGCGTCTTGTTTACAGCCGTTGCTCTACACTGCACAATGGACAACCAGACCAAAAAACAGTTTCTATCCACAGGCCACCAGACTACTGAATCTCTGAATCATCACTGAGTGACGGCAATTTGTCGTTTGCACGGACTAAACACCATTTGCACATTCTGAATGTCCTACCACTGTGACAGTACTGCACAACTAATTGCTCCTTATACTCCTTCTCGCTTATTTTATTTAGTTTCTATGCTTCTATGTTTATTTCCTTCATTTTCGTTTGGTTGTGTGACGGCAACATTGCTCAGGGTGTAACCTTTGCTGTGTATGTGACAATAAACTTCTTGAATCCCATCAGTTTCCAGTTGGGTTAGGGTTAGGGTTTTATCGCTGATGTTCCTCTCTTTCTTTTTCTCTCTCTCTCTCAGTGGGATTCCTGGCAAGAAGTGTGGAACTATCATCTTCACGGCCGAGGAGCTCAGTAACTGTCGGGTTAGTATCAGATCACACACTCACACACCAGGTGGTGAACACGGTCCGAGACAGAGGTCACAAAGTCAAGCTTTACGGTCTAGACTACATCATGGCAGTCACGTCCTATATTTACACTTTTAACTTTGCCATGTGAATTTAAATGGCCGCACACGCTTCAGAATAATCGCACCATTTACTTGCATCAAGTGGAGGGAAAGTCGGTTTCTACATTCCCCTCAAAGTGTCCCATTCATTATTTATCTGGTGTTTAAGTTAAGAGAGAAGCTTGCAGACACATGTTAACACATCTGTGCTGATGACGACCGTATTGCCGGTGAAGAATTTCTTGACACTCGACACACACAGTTCAATGCCATTTGAACAAGTCATAAATAAAACATGATGATAAAAAACTCAGATGCCTGGCGTGGGAAAATCTTCTAAATGTCACTCCAGTCATTTGAGTATTAATCACGTCGGCTCTTGAATGGACACTCCTCTAACATCTGTCACAAAGGTGCAGAGAAAATGAATCGGAATAAAGTATGAATCGCAGAGCCAGATGTTCTTCAGCTCTTTTCTTCAAACATTCATGAACATAATGCAGTGAGCCATCTTTATTTCGGCCTGGTGTATTTCCTATCAGCGTGGCTATTTTGGTTCTCTGTGTCATGCTGACCTTAAACTCTTTGGGGAAACAGAGGTGGTTGCACAGAACAAAACATTTCATGAATCTTTTTAAAAGTTTCTGAAAACACAGAAATCTACATGACAAGTTTCCAGAAAGTCAACTTCACATATTTAAATAAAACCAGCGTATACAAACGAACATGCCTGTGATATGTCCGAAATATCATCCCTGCGCCTTCAAAAATAGATTAAACTTGGATCCAACAAGAACATGCACTGCTCAGTGTGAGTTGTTGTTTGCTGATTTTTTTTTATTTTTTATTTCTGTGTGGTAAAAATAATCACACTTTTCCAACTGTCTGATCATCGTAAGGAACAATCTACCCATCCATATCCCTGCTGGTGTCACCAGATCTTTTTCTTTCATTTCAATTGTATTTCAGTCCAGATTAGGATTAAGTCAGTCATTTTTGGATGGAGTTAGCAACTTTCCCATTCCAGGCAGCTAATATGTAGTTTTGTAGTTTTAAAATGATGATTCATGTAGAATTTACGTAAAGATGCTCGAGATGCACCATTAGATTCACCAGATCTCTACAATGGAGTCATCACGAGCCAAAGTAAAAATAAATATTTAAATATTTCTTTTATCCATAATTTCAAACAAGCTTCCAGTTTCTAAATGAATAATATGGCCTCTTACTAGAACGTTCCTACCCACACTAGCTGTGTAGATTTAGTCCTGTATTTTCATTCTGAGCTAGAATAGATTTGTTTTTCCATGTGATATTGACTTGGTTCGATTTATAACCCCCCTCCCCCCACAGTAGTTCCGCAATTTATGTTTTTCTTATGGTTACCTCTAGTGCTTCACCAGTAGCCTAATAACATAACAACCAATCATAGTTATAGAGTCCTTCCAGACATGTTCAATGTTCAATGTGTTATTTCCTTCGATGTGGTTTCTTGGAAAATCTGTTGTAAACAGATCATTGCTCCTGACATCTTTGGCACACCACCCTTCCCCCACCCCTCCGACATGCAATCTAATGTTTTGGCATTTGCATCACTGGTTGTCCTGTATTAATTCTCTTAAGCTGGAAATCAGACGTAGCCCCGTCATTCATACGGTGACTAAAAGTTGTGCTTTCCTTTCTGCCTTTGGCAAAACTCAGATGTAAATTAGGCAGAAAGAATAAGAAGTTTATTTTGACCTGGAGCCCTTTTGCAGACTTTGTTTAAGGTTTTCCCTGCTATTAAATGCTTAATGTTTAGAGATATGTACACTGATGAGAAGACCCTGTTTAGACCCTGAAGACCCCTGCTTATGTTCTGCATTGGTTTGTGTCCTAATAAGCTGAAAAATAAAGTTTCAAACAATAAAAATGACATCTGCACTTAGTTTTTCATTGAAAAATCCAGAATAGATGAACATGCAAATATATTTTACTTGGAAATAGATGAAACAGTCTCCAAGTGACACTAAACTGTGTTTTAGCTGCAGTGAGGCTCAAACATCAGCCACCAAAACACCCGTCTGAGCAGGAAGTTGCAGTAGAAACTAGATCTTAGGAGTAATAATGCTTGAGTTCACGTGGAGCATTTCACGTCTGTCTGTATCTTCAAAGTCTTGTTGAAAGTCTTAACTGAACCAAACTTAAAGTGTAATGAGAGTTATAAACTAAATAATGTTGTTGTTTCCAGGACATAGCCACCATGCAGTTCTGCGCCAACAAGCTCGACAAAAAGGACTTTTTTGGCAAGTCCGACCCGTTCCTAGTGTTCTACCGCAGCAATGAGGACGGGACGTAAGTGTGTGTGTGTGTGTTTTTATGTTTGGTGTGAATCCTCCAGTCCATCTGTTAGTCCTCCTCTGTCACAACTCTTCCCTCTCTTTACTGCCAGCGAGTAGAAACGTTGGATCCAACCCCATGAGGCTGAAAGCCTTCCACACATTAGCTGGAGTCTTATCGATCGTCTTGACACTAAGACAGGAAGTTCTAATTGGTTCTTTCAGTATTTTAGGTCAACTTCATCTGATTATGTTTTAACTGACCCGTTAGACACACATGTTCTTCAAGGCGCTTTTAGAGTACTGCAGGACGTAGATGCCATAATCCTCTCTTAATGTTTAGCTTCCTGTTCATGTTTCCAGGTTCACCATCTGCCACAAGACTGAGGTGATCAAGAACAATCTGAACCCTGTTTGGCAGCCGTTTACCATCCCTGTTCGAGCGCTTTGTAACGGAGACTACGACAGGTAAAGGGACAGGACAGGGGTCCAGACAGACCTGGGGTGGAATCCATATGCTTAACATTAAGTCTATTAAGTATATTGACATGGATGGGGGTAATTGTTTTAGACCAGGATAGATTTTTGTACCAAGTAAAGTCTGACATCCTCAACTTAGGTGTCTGCAGTCTCCGCAGTTTTTAGCACTTCTGTACCTGCTTCATTTTTCCTTTAAAGATGTCTGAATTGATTTGAATGGTGTACACCACAGGGTTTAGTATTACTGGCATATTCACATGGAAAACTGTTGTGTTGAGAGGCGAAGAGGAATGGACCCAAATGCAGACACAGAGGGGAGGCAGGAGCAGGAAACAAAAGAGCTTTAATGAAAGTTACGAAACAAAACACCCAGGAAGAAACTTTTAGAACAGAAAAATGAACCCAAACAGGATTAAAACTGAGGTAATAAACCACAATATCATGACAGAAAAAGATATATTGTTCTGGCATAGTATACAGCAGGTTATCTCATCAAGAAGTGACAACACACTGACTATAGACACAAGTGCTTGTTCTCCTTTATCTGGAAGAAATTACGTCAATCATATCAACATCAAATTAGCAATTCTAAGCTATTCACCTCACTTCCCTGTATCCTACCTTCAGTTGATGACTTTTACTTCTACTTGAGCACAATTTTAGCTACTCTATCCACCTCTGATGGGAGCATACACCGATAAGGCATAACATTATGACCACCTTCCTAATATTGTGTAGGTCTCCAAAACAGTTGTGACTCATCAGAGAATGGACGTGGGCCTCTGTGGATCATCCCACAGATACTTGATCAGTTCGGGACCTAGTGAATTTGGAGGCCAGGTCAACACCTTGTGCTGTTCTTCATGTTTTTTTAAGTTGTTCCTAAAGTGTTGGGGTCAAGTAACATCCACACCAATGAATGCCAGGTCCAAAAGTTTCCCAGCAGAACACTGAATTGTCACAAGATGGTCAGTGTTAGTTACTTCTCCTGCCAGTGGTCATAATGTTGTGGTCCAAGCCTCAAGCCTGATCCATAGAGGCCCCTCCCCTCAACCCATAGGTATCAAAGTCCCCCCACTAACAACGTTCTGTTTCCAGACACCACAGGACACCCTCAAAAGGTCCATTCTCTGTTGAGTCACAACTGTTTTGGAGGCACAAGAGATACACGATATTAGGAAGGTGGTCATAATGTTATGCCTGATCGGTGTATCACATAACACTGGAGGCAACCTCGTGTATAACATATGTGAAGCAGAAGAGGCTGGACTCTGTGGTGGTCAGAATAATGCCAGCAGTCGGCCATGTGGTCAGTCTCAGGCCAGTGCTGGTGTTATTGAGACTAACATGGAGGCAACGCAGCGGCAGACACACAAATACATCTCTAGATTATTGTATTGAAAGCCATTCATTCCGAGCCTTTATCCTAATATATGTGTTTCGTCCTTAGTGTGCAATTACATACCATTTTATTGTGAAGAAGAAGAAGGGTAAAATTTACACTAAAGAAGAAATGATCACATTTATTTGTACCAAAAACACTGATAAGTTCCTGATACTTCCTGACTCAACTTTCCCTTTGTCAATCTCTCCTCCTGTTCTTTCTGCAATGTCTCTTTCTTACCCTCAAACACTCTCTCTCTCCCTCTCTCTATGTGAATCACACCTCCGTCTGTCTCACCTCCATCTGTCTCACCTCGGCTCCCTCATCGCGCCTCCTTCCAGGACAGTCAAGGTGGACGTTTACGATTGGGACAGAGACGGGAGGTGAGTTCTCTCGCTACGTATCTCAATCCAATTTCATTTCATTTTCAGCTCCACACGGAATCCCTCAAATGTCACACCCTACTCCGTCTGACTCAAGGTGTCTCATTAGAACAGATTGATGGCTCCACCCGCCCGGCGTGCACTGTGCAATGAATCGCAAATTGCAGGTGAAAGGTTGCAGCTGAATGGGCCGAGGGTTCAGGGTTTATACGGCTTCTCCTTCTCTATAGGAGCCACAGATTTGTAGCTTTAATTGGAAACCTTGCTGGTTTTTTTTTTTTTATCAGGCTGTCTGGCCTCATGTTAGTGCTTTCCATAAATTTCAGTTTCAGTCTGGATTCAGTTGAAATTCAATTTTTTTTTAATAAATCCTCTGTCCCAGACTCTCACACCTGTATTCTGCAAGACAAGAGGAAACTAAATGCAAATGTTTGTCTTACAAAGAATCAATCTGACGCTGTCATCAGACTCTTACTCTGTTACACGGTCAGTTCAGAGTTTGACGGACTCTTCTGTTTTGTCTTTTTACGGTCTTTTAGGGATTTATGTGTAATTCAACCATAGACTGTATAAAAATGGACGACAGAACTGCTCCTTTAAAGTGAAGCCAAAGCAAGTAGCGCTCCCCCTGGTGTCTGACTGCAGAATAGGTCATAAGCTCCACCCCCTCCATGTCAGTGGGCGGGACTTGGGCCAAACTAAAACACTAAAATACACGTCAAATTAATTTTTTTTTTTAAGGATGGTTTCAGTCATTTTAAGTAGTTAATATAATACTGGTGCATGTTCAAGTGTCCATTTTTCTGATAAGTTTTGTTTTAGTTACTTATTTGACGCTACAGAAACAGGATGCGACATCATGATCTCTACAAGTTGCCATGCCAACCACTTTGTGAAACAGTCCCATAGGACAATGAGAGTTGGAATAAATAAATAAATAAATAAAGTGTATAATCCAACATTTCCTTGTAACTAATGGAGGTAGAGCAGAGCGTAGTATTAGTTAAATGGAAACACGAGTGAGTCTGGAGTAAGTGTGATTGGGTCGTCGATAACATGGCTCCACCCTCAGACCGTACTGATCAGACTCTGGCGTCAATTTGGCCAATGCAAGGAAGTGGAGATGCGTTGTCCATATTTATATACAGTCTATGTCTCATTTGACAATGAGCCATTAAGTCAGGAGTCATATTATCTGAACACAGTAATAACTACCAACTGAGGAAGGATTACTGTAGTATTGTTAATCACACTCCTGTTACATTACAAATTAGAAAAAAAGAAAACTTTTCACTTCTCGTCCTCACATTTAACCCTTACATACTGTTGGGGTAAAATATGATCCGTTTTGACATTTGACAGCTGTGAAAATACCCTAAACGTCGTTCTTTTAGCCAGGACTAGATTTGATAACAAAATACACAATGGTGGTTGTAGGGACACACACAAAAACTCTAAAAGGAACTACTAAAAAAAAACATGAAGAACAGCACAAGGTGTTGACCTGGCCTCCAAATTCACTAGATCCCAAACTGATCAAGTATCTGTGGGATGATCCACAGAGGCCCCTCCCCTCAAAGGCCCCCCCACTAACAACATTCTGTTGCCAGACACCACAGGACACCCTCAGAAGGCCCATGTCCATTCTCTGATGAGTCACAACTGTTTTGGAGACCTACACAATATTAGGAAGGTGGTCATAATGTTATGCCTGATCGGTGTATTGTAGATAGACTGATATAGTCCTACTTGCATAGACGCTGTTTATTTTATTTTTTTCCATCTGATCTTCCACAGCCTTTAAGATACACTTTAAGATACCGTGGTTGCATATAATCATATTTATCATGTACAACGACAACATTGCTATTCTATTTTCCAGCACATGTATATATGAAAATTACTGTTTCTTTGTTGTTATTTTTTTTCCAGCCATGACTTTATTGGAGAGTTCACTACGAGCTACAGAGAACTGTCCAGAGGCCAAAACCAGTTCAATGTTTATGAGGTAAAACACAACAAATCAGTATTCTACTATGTATTATTTAAGTCACATTTCTTATATTACAATATATTATTGATATTCACACACAGCTCAAAAACTTGTTTTTTTATTTCCCATTTTGCGGTGAAAGGTTTTGAATCCCAAAAAGAAAGGCAAGAAGAAGAAATACATCAATTCGGGGACGGTGAGAGATTTCCTGCTGTGTTTTATCAGCGGCATATTCTCAGAGCCGTAAACTGACGGCGTTTTCCACAAGCCCGCCTGTTTACCTGTATATGTATATTTCCTCTTCTCTTCTGTTGCTGCTCATTTTTTTTCTCCTTTCACTGCCTCGCCGTCGCCAAGGTCACGCTGCTGTCTTTCAAAGTGGAATCCGAATGCACGTTTGTGGACTTCATCCGAGGAGGGTGAGAGCTCACTCAGGGATGTTTTATCAGGGACCTTGTAGAAGCCAGTGCATCCATAATGAGGATATACTACTAATAATAGAGAAAACGTTAGTAGTAGTCAAGGGAGGGCATTTAAGAATAAGAATAAAAGTAAGAAAAACCTTTATTTGTCCCACAATGGGGAAACTGCAGTTTGTCATGTCTGTTAAATCAGTTCTTGCTTTGGGATGTAGTGATTATTAGATAATTATCAAATATTAGAAGGTAAATAAAACCTTTAATTGAGTAGATATATGCAAAATATTAATCTATTATTGGAATTTGCCAACAGAACAAGAAATATTCCTTCTGATATCTGAATGTCTTTGCACGGACAGTTGAATGTTGAATATCAACATGAGTCAGTGGTGCAATCTGAAAGCGCCGTTAGTGGACGTGAGAGGCTCGTATTGTCAGAGATGTGGTCCAGATCCCCCGCCTCGTGCTTTATAAGTCCCAGCAGCGACCACTCCGATGAGTGTCTCAGTCCGTCTTGAACAGCTGTAAATGTGCTCCTGTCCTAGCGTCTCTGTTCTGAACGATGTGCTCAATCTCCCACCAGGACACAACTCAATTTCACAGTGGCCATTGACTTCACAGCATCCAACGGTAAGACGGTGTATCCGCTTTTCCTCTTTTGCTCGGTGGAAATGTTTCACCTGCAGTCTGTCTTATTCCTTTCATTTCCTCTATTCAACCACTGAAAGGACATTTTAATGCTACCATATTCCAGCTCACCATTGAAGTGTTATAAGTAGTTGAGTGCAGTGGATCATTGCTTTGTCCTCCTCAAAGCGTTGACTGTTCAAATGTTCCAACAAGTGTTTCCCTTAACGTATTTTTAGCGTAGCCTGCAACATGCACTCACTAACCTGAGCCCATCTCCCATCACACTTACAAGGTTCAAACTCAAATGTCACTTCATTCATTTTTCTGTGCTTTCACATCTCAAGGTCTTCTCCAGTCAATAGGACCTTACACCGATCAAGCATAACATTATGACCACTGACAGGAGAAGTAAATAACATTGACCATCTTGTGACAACTCAACGCTCTGCTGGGAAACTTCTGGACCTGGCATTCATTGGTGTGGATGTTAGACATGTAGCACCCACCTAGACCAGACCAGGCACCCCCACCCCATAGCAATGACACTCCTTGATGGCAGCAGCCATCCCCAGCAGGATGCAGCCTGACACAGACACACACACAAAAACACTTTAGGAACAACTAAAAAAAACATGAAGAACAGCACAAGGTGTTGACCTGGCCTCCAAATTCACTAGATCCCAAACTGATCAAGTATCTGTGGGATGATCCACAGAGGCCCCTCCCCTCAAAGGCCCCCCCACTAACAACATTCTGTTGCCAGACACCACAGGACACCCTCAGAAGGCCCATGTCCATTCTCTGATGAGTGGAAGGTGGTCATAATGTTAAGCCTGATGGGAATATTTCAACTAGGAGAGTATGTAGTAAAAGTAAAAATGGCTTGCAAGATGAATAGAGTCAGAGAAGAGTCTCAGGTGAAAGTGATAAGTATGGGAGTCAAGTTTAGATACTGGCGGAGACTTTGGTTGAGACACTCTGAATAACCATGAGGTGGTGGTGATGATGGGGAGGAGGGGGAGGTCTGCACGATAGACACCTGAAAGGTAGGGTGATGAGATGAAGACTTGGGACTGATTGGTTTGGAGACAACAGGCAAATATATCTAATTTGGGAAGTGTAGCATGAGACAAAGAACAGAGAAGCAGGGTTAGGGTTCCTAGACGGAGAATGAGGGAACACATCCTCCCTAATGAACTTATACTTAGGATTAAGGTCTTGTTGTTGCTGACAGTAGGACACAAGCACAATATGAACTTTGCGTTGTTGCATGTCTCTTTAGGGGGCTCTGTAAACTACATGTCTGCTTCATGTCTGCTACGTTCGTCTATGTATTTATAAGCATGGCCACAATAACTGTATCATAACATCATGACAACATCTTGACTCACTGATGAGTCTTTTGTGTTTACTTTACTGCTCTCTCTCTCTAGGAAACCCATCCCAGCCCACCTCCCTGCACTACATGAGTCCGTACCAGATGAACGCGTACGCCATGGCCCTGAAGGCTGTAGGGGAAATCATTCAGGACTACGACAGCGACAAGCTCTTCCCAGCATACGGCTTTGGAGCGAAGCTTCCCCCAGACGGCAAGATCTCCCACGCCTTCCCACTGGTAAGATACAGAGAGAGGGAAATGACTTATTTTAACCGCACATGTGCAATGACATGCACAGAGTAGTAGGACTGTGTGAGCTATTGTGGTTGATGTAGGACCTGTTCAAACGTTGCATTAAGATCAGATCTAAGCGACCAGCTTTAGGTACGTGTGTTCAGACCTGGCATTAACATGCGTCTCCAGATCTGATCTCAGATCGGATCTTAATGCAAGTTCTGAACAGGGCCATAGATGCAGAACCGCATGGGGCTGGCTCAAGTAGTTTCTAACCCAGAGTGTGCAGTGGTGAATAAATTTACTCCCAACAAATCAAATCACTGGTGTCATACCCAGGTAACAGCTTAGCTAACAATAGTCTAAGTGGGAGATCACTATTATTTTCAAAGGTTGACCACCAGTTCTTTACTTTTGGAGAAGTTCAGTGCGACGTTATTGGGATGGTACCACTCAGATAAGTTCAACCACAACAGCACAATCATGTGTTATTATTATATTATATTGATGATTATTATTATATTTTTTAATTTAAGGACATAAATGTTAGACACAAGTGCAAAAATGTCTGCAATGCAGTCAAATGGGGACTTGCCTGCAGTCTACAAAAATGGTCACTGCAAAGAAGATCCTCCTGAAAAGCACAAATAAATGTACAGTACTGAGACACACTGAAGAAATGTCAAGAAATGTTTAACAGTGAATCTATTTTATACTCACCATACACTGTGTGTATTTGTCTCTGCACCGTTTTAATGTTATAATATATGCACTGGTTATATCATTACATAATATGCTGTGAAATGCCACAATGTGCTTATGGGTAGATTAGGCCTATACCAGCTGAAGCACCAGAGGCATAATTGGTGAAACAACCCAAAAAATATATACGGAATGACAACAAAGAGACTCGAAATAGCTACAAAGAGGTGTAGAGACATCCCGAAGAGACGTGGAACAACAACAAAGAGACTGAGAACATCTATAGAGGTACAGAGACCCCAGACAGAAACACAAAGTAAATACAAAACGCCATCCAGAAATGATATGCACAACATGATCTGTATTAAAGTGACTACAGATTGTGTAAAAATTAACCTATGAGCTGTTAGATTTGTATATTTTCTAGAGTCCAGGTCGATCTTGCTCTCTGCAAGGACCCTGGAAGTTAATTTCACAAATTGTTGTAATCATAATTAAGTAATCATTGAAATTAGCGTTGACGATAACACAAATAACCTCCCACAATGCACCAAACGATACATAACAATTCAACTCAGAACAAATTGTTAAGTCAGTGGAAGGTAAGATTGTATAATCCCACAAACTGTAGGCACTGTGAAACAGTCTTGTCAAGTGGATGACTGAGGCAGAGGAAAGGAACAAAAGGTGGGAGGAAGAAAACACTGTGAATCATGCTGCATGGTAAGAGAAAGAAGTGCAATATGTTTGATTGTACGGGAGTGACGGAGAAAGAACAGAAGAGCAGAGAGGCAGCTGCTCAGGGAGGCATTTTGAGGATGCGTTGCTTAGTTTGGCGCCTGTCAGACCATTAGGAATCGGACCAGTTGCAGTTAGTGAAAAATAATTTCTCATTCCAGATAACTGTCCCCTCGACAGTTTCTTTCGAAGAAATTAGCCAAAAAGCGTGTGGGAGTTAAACATGAAAAGAGAACAGTCTTGCATTAAAATCAGATCTGGGCTATCTGATCACAAGTGACCAGCTTTAGGTACGTGTGGTCAAACCTGGCATTAACATGTGTCTCCAGATCTGATCTCAGTTTCTCTGTATGTAAATAAACTCCGACATCATCTGGGGCGCAGCAGAATATTTTAACAGCTGATGTCTCTGATGGATCTCTACCGCTGCTCCAGAACTGAGAACAGCTCTGTTTTATGTGTGTGCATCACGACTTTGTCTTCACACATTAAGTTATTATTTATTGATCTGCACCCTGATGTTAGTTAGACCTGCACAGAACTCAGATTATAACTCTAACCCTGGAAGTTTCCAAACGCACCGTAACCTCTGGTAATAAAGGGAAATAAAGACATCGGCGATTGAGGAAATACGTAACTTAACCTGCGCACGGCTCCTCCTACATTCTTCATCTCATCTTCTGTAACCACTTGTCCTGTGAAGGGTATGTGCTTTGGGGGACGAAGACAACCGAGGCTGCCTGTGAAAGGGGGCTGGAACCTATCCCAGCTGTCATTGGACGAGAGGTGGGGTACACCCTGGACAGGTCTCCAGTCTATCTCAGGGCTAACACAGAGAGACAGACAACCATTCACACTCACACCTACGGCCAATTTAGAATCACCAATGAACCTAACCAACATGTCTTTGGACGGTGGGAGAAAGCTGGAGAACCTGGAGAGAACCCACGCAGACACAGGGAGAACATGCAAACTCCACACAGAAAGGCCCCAGTCGGTCTGGATTCGAACCCAGATCCTTCTTGCTGTGAGGCACCAGTGCTAACCACCACCCGTATTAATGTTAATGCAAGGTCTGAACAGGCCCTTATATTCATTAGAGTTTCAACACTGCAGGAAAAGATTAGCAGGACTCCTTAAAGAAGATGATAATGTAGCCCGATCCTTTCATAGGAGGTTAAACACCTCAAGGACACGCCCCTCAGGTCTTTCATTACTACACTGGAAAAATGTCTTACACAAGTTTCCCTGACCTGAAACTGTCATTTCCACTCAGGTTTATCAAATCCCATGATCCACCAGTCTGCCTCCCAGTCACCAGTCAGTGGTGGAGGAGAGCGCCAGGATCTGACTTGTCAAGATTTTTCACTTTGCATAACCTTTTTTCTCTTTTCCGTGCGAGTGGCCGCTCAATCGGCTTTTCCAATTAGAGTTCACCTCGGCGTGACAAATCCCAGAGCCGCGTCATGCTGTGGCGACTCTAATTAGGAATCTATTGTTTGGAAACTGCTCCGAGCGCGTTGAGCAATCTAGACTTCGTTGGATATAAAGTTTAAGTGTTTTTCACCTTATGAAACAGGACTCACACAGAAGTACAGTGGGTGAGTTGAGGGAGTTTGTCGCCAAGCAGCAAAGACTATGGGATTAATGTCATGCTGCAAAGGTTGAAAGGCTGCAAAAGAAAGACTGAGACTACGTCTTGCAGGCTTGTATTATGATTTGAAGGCCTGAAAAGAAATCTATTCTCCACAAATAGGATTTTAGGGAGTTTTCAGACATTGATATTTGCCTCCCATTTGACACCCAACATTACTTTGTATTTTTGGTTTGATGCTTTTGTCGTCTGAAATCAACTGAGCAACTTCGACAGGTGTTTATTTCAATGGTGACTTTTACGCTAGCTACTTTAGCTTCAAACTTTCAAGTCTTTTTAAATTGTTGGAAGTCTTCTCTCTCGCTGCTGCGTTTTGAAACTTTGAAATTAGATTAGCTTTTGTTGGCTTTTGCACAGTCCTGTTGTTTAGTTGCTCCCCCTGGAACTTAGTAGGCGTCCACCATCTCCACCACAATATCATCGTTTTAATTAAAACATGAATAAGTAAATTCAGAGATATTCACTGACTAACTTGACCCAAATACAGATTATGCAGACGATACAAAACAGTGCAAACGTTGCAGACGGTGTAGACAAGCAGTGCAAGAATGGGAGACAGTGCAAAGACAAACAGTACAATACAGACAGTACAAACCACTTGGGAGACAATGCACCTATAAAAAGACACTACACAAAAACACAGAGCAGTGCCGACTAATAAGCAGACTGGTCATAATGTTATGCCTGATCGGTGTATGTATCATATGCAGTTTTAAAGCTCACACTTACTATAACTGAATCTGTCTTTGCTTTACAGGGACCCTTGATAAAATATTAGTCTTTCACGAGGGTTATTTCATCTCTTAGAGCTTCTATGACTTACCTCCTCTGTGTTAGAGCTTAATTAACACTCTCTTATGACTCCCTTTTGATGCCTTAAAGAAACCTTTATTATTATAAAACAAAAAAACTTCAGTCTCAGAGGAAATAATTAAAAAGCAATCTTGGAAAATGAGCTTCAGAGCGTGAACCTGCTTCTGAAAAGGAGGCTCAGCCATGAACCGTCACAGTATTAGGTCACTGCGAGATAAACGTCTGAATATCTCATTTTTATAACGCTTCACCTTTATTTCATGTTTTGTAGGTGGTTAGATGTGGTGACTATGGTTTTTAGAGACTTGTTTGCTGTGTTTTATGTAGGACATACTGTGTTCATGTAGAATGTGTTTTTGTGATGAATAATGCAAATCCAGCCTTTACTATAAGAGAGCCACCAAGGACCTTCACCGTGGCGAACAAACACTTAAACATTGTCTCACATAGTAGGTTAATTCTATTCAGGCCTCGAGTCCACAGTATGTAATTAGTGGGAAATAATAACAATGTGTAGAATATTTAAAAATGGAAATGCATGCAGATTTCAATAAATAATTAATGTATAACATAAAAGAAAGAGCTACTCAAGGTGGACAATGGTTGGACAGCTTCAGGGACTGTTTTGGGACACATAGCATATAAGAGCAATGTAGGAGTGGAGTCGTCCAGACCTTTTGCACAAATCATTCAGAATCTGCCTTTTACCACAGAGGAAAAACACTTGTTCAGTCCAGATCACGTTTAGTTGTTTACCACAAATAATGAGAGTAGCTGGCAGGCAGTGTTCTGCACATAACAACCAGGCATAATATTATGACCACCTTCCTAATATTGTGTAGGTCTCCCTTGTGGTGACTCATCAGAGAATGGACATGGTCCTTCTGAGGGTGTCCTGTGGTGTCTGGTAACAAAAAGTTGTTAGTGGGGGGCCTTTGAGGGGAGGGGCCTCTGTGGATCATCCCACAGATACTTGATCCGTTTGGGATCTAGTGAATTTGGAGGCCAGGTCAACACCTTGTGCTGTTCTTCATGCATCCTGCTGGGGATGGCTGCTGCCATCAAGGAGTGTCATTGCTATGGGGTGGGGGTGTCTGGTCTGGTCTAGGTGGGTGCTACATGTCTAAGTAACATCCACATGAATGAATGTCAGGTCCAAAAGTTTCCCAGCAGAACATTGAATTGTCACAAGATGTTTTAATGTTGTGGCTGATCGGTGTATATACACTGTATAAAAACAATATACATTCTGAATATTCATGTCAATAGGGCTTTAGGCAAACAGTTATTGTCTGCTCTGTGTTCAAACCAACAATTTACAGAGCAGGTGTAGAGATGCACGCTCCAAAGAGAGACATCATTGTAAGAGCTGCTGCTATTGTGTTTTATCGTTTTGCACATGAGAAATTCTGAAATTTTTTCCCCCACCTTGTGCCCTACATGGATCCCCTGAGGTCTACATGTGCAGCCTAAGTTATGCTCCCCACTAAGCCAGTGCAATTCTTAAGCTGATGCTGGTGGAACCAGTGGGTCTGACGGCTTAGAGGACTGCACCTATACTCACAGAAGAAGAAGGGGCCAGTGCAACAAACGTTCTATTTTATCAACGCTGCACCCAGTAGGAGCTGTCGCCAATGGGACAAAGACACTGAAGCACCCCACGTTGACACTACAGGTCAGGAAGCAGGTAGCATACAGAAGAGAATGAAACCGTCTGTACAGGTCCACTGTAATTCCTCTGAGAAGGGCTCTGGGCAAAGACAAAGCTCTTGTGGAGGGCACAGTGACCTTGTTCGACTCCTCTGTACTGAACGAACACCTGTTGCCTCAACCTACAAAGGAATAAAAGAAGGATTTGGTTGTAACACAGGTCATGGTAGAAAGAGCCCTTGTTCTCTGGATAGTGAAAATCACAGCAGGGGACAGATACGACTTCTTGGGTCCAGGGCCACGGCCATTCATCTGTCACTTCAATGCTGTGACATTTCATCTCTGCACCACTAGAGTGGACATGTCCTCTCTGCCAGTAACGAACCACACTAAATATTCAGGAGTCACCAGAATAACTTACTTTGGGACAACTGAAGGTTTTGGGTGGTGCGCATGCTGTGGCGGACGGCATTTCTTTCTGGAGATGGAGAATTTTCTTCCCCCAGCCATTGTGGTTATCTGTGACAAAACTCTCCCAGCAACAGAACATGGAGGTTCTTCCAGTAACCCAAGTCTGACTGAGGAACAAACAGTTGGTATGCACCTTCTGTTCCAATTGATCTGTCTTCCTCACTTGGCGTTAGTCCCAGGGAGACAGATACATGACTTAAAGACATGCTGACCAGCAACTGTACCATCACCACCCTTTGGGACATGATGCGACAGCAGAGAATTTAGTGCATCCATCCTGGCTGGGACCAGCTAACATTAATTGGGTGGGAAGAGGAGAACTTTTCTGCCAATTTATGGTGACACAGCATGGCATGTGTTGGAGAAGTGCCACTGTGGATTGTACCTCTCTCCCAGGAGGTGTCCATAATGATCAGCTCATCCAGGTAAAAAAAAAAAAAAAGGCACCTTGATGCCCTTCCAGGGACATGGCTCTGCTGCTGTTTCCACACATTTGGAGAGGGAATGCATCACTTTTCTGCACCTGTAAATATTTGGTACGTGACTATAGACCTCCCAAGTCAGATATAAACCAACCACCTGAATGCACGGACTGCAATTCAGGTGCAAATCTTGTCCCATTATGTTGAAACAAATCTCAGAGATGACTTAAACAAGCCAACTGAAGCATACAAACCTTTGTCAATAATTATAACATCATGGATAACTGGCGTTGCTCTCCTGACCAGTGCTCATGTCTGTGGAGTGTCTGCAGAAAGGGAGGAACCCGCTATAGTGAGGACGGAGGGGAAAAAAATGCAAATGTGGAGCTCCGGATTGCTCGTCTTCCCAATCGAGTGACAGGACGAAAACTATTGATGGATGGTGCTGGGTTATTGGCTAATGCAGCCATCAGGGTAGTTGTCAGGATGCTCAAAGTTGAACAGGTCCAACTTTTCCTCCAGAGTGCGGTCCTGCAGACAAAGACACCTTCAAGGTGTCCACTCTGCTCCAGCAGAGGCAGACGGCTTGGCCTGCTGAATGAATGCTAGCCTGAAGCATGCCTTGCAGCAGGTCCAATGGGGCATGCACTCGGTTCAGCAGCAGGTGCACAGGCATAGCTCTTAATTATTTTTCTTCCTTTCTTTAGACGTTGACTGCTTGAATGCTGAAGGAAACTGTAAGGTTGCACCAATATTACATTTTCTAGATTAAGAATGTAGGGGTCTTATGTTTGCTGCAGGGCACGGAAAAAAAAAATCTCCAGGAGTGTATATGCGCAAAGGCATAAACTCCAATAGTGCTACGTTGTCTATAAAAAATAAAGTCTGCTGCATGTAGTGTTAGTGGAATATTCTTTTCATTAGCCGTGTTAACAGCTCTATAGCTAGCGTTGTGCAAGTTCACACTAAACAAGAACAAGTTCAAAGTTCAGGTTGCACAGATGAACTAGTTCATAGTTCACATTTTGTAATTTTGAACTAAGTTCATAGACTCCAGACAGTTACCGTTGATTTTTTCCGTTTTTTTTTTTTTTTTTTTTTTCAACTCCATGTGTTGCTTCAAATTCGAAAGTGAAGTGGTGGACGTCCGGACTTGTTTATTCAGCCCCGGCGTTCACAATTTGCAGAAAAACGTTACATGTTTCCCACCTGAATCTGTACTGCTGTTTTCAAATAAGTCCTTCAGATGTTTGTGTGGATCAGTTGCTTCTGCGGTGCCGGAGGCGGCTTCTCTTTCAGCTGCACCAGCCATGCTGTTTGCCGTAAATCGCACGTTGGCTGACAGCTGTCATCTTTTTCATCTATTTTTTTTCCTAAACGGGGTGAACGTTGTTATTTCCCTCCAGATTGAGCGAAACTCACGTCTACGCTCACAGTTGGAAAAATGATGCATTCAGATCACAATTCACAAAAATATGATGTCTATAGCTGTTAGCAAGCTAAAGCGAATCAGTGAGATTACATGACCACGGCAGTGAACAAGCATGGTATTCATGGAGGAATGTGTGCTGAACGATCTGTATCTTTCAGATACATCATGGAGGACAGAAAAGGACAGAAATGTCCAGCTAGAATGAAGAGCTAACAGTTTCTTTGTAGACCTTGACAGCATGGTTGTTCTAAGCAGAAATAGATGATGCTTCGTTCCATACTAACACAAACTGTAACGTAAACTTCAAGTTAGCCAAAGCAGATGCAATGTAAGTACAAGGCCATGTAAATGTCAGGTAAGAGTACTGTAGAATTGAAATGCATCTTAAAAGTAGGTCAGGTCAGGCTGTAACTTAAGATGCAGAGCCTGCAGGGTCTACAGGAACGTCGAAACATCGTTTAACGTGACTACTCTTTTTCCAGAGGAATATTTTCTCACAAGCTGAATGTTGTCTCTTGCAGAACTCCAATATAGAAAACCCAAACTGTGTGGGGATAGAAGGTGTACTAGAGGCTTACTTCCAAAGCCTACGAACTGTTCAGCTGTACGGCCCGACCAACTTTGCTCCCGTCATCAACCAGGTGGCTCGGTGAGAGACGCACCAACACACACCAACACACACCAACACACTTACACTCTCTTTGGAAGACATCCACTCAGGCAGGAGTGTGTATTATCTGTCGCCACAGAGGAGCACATTTTTAGATCTCTCAAATGTGATCTCATTCCATCATGGGGTGTTCACATCTGTCTTTTATCGGATCCCCAGATCGGATCTCAGCGCAAGGTCTGAACAGGCCCCATGAGACAGTTGCCTTAAAATTGTCCAGTTGCCTTTGTTTGGATGTGTTGAAGACGTAACTGATATACACACGGTTATACTACAGGTCTTACTGCATGAACTGCACGTTTGATACCTTCCCAAGGCGACCCAGTAAATGTGGGGACATTGATGTGATACTGAAGGATCAAATTGACTGGCCATACATGATCCTTATCCAAAAAAATAAGCTGAATCAATAGGACTTCACGTCATTTTAAACTTTATCATACATCACACAGTAAAACCTTCAGGAGAAGCTATCAGCTGACCAAATGACATTTTGATGGAAGGGAACCACTACGATGTGAGTAACTCATAAATGAGTCTAACCTGCTCTTCCTGCTGAACATCATATCATGTTAATTATGTCGCATGTTGTAATCAGCACTCATTATGTGGTTGCGGTGTGTTATTTTGCGGCGTATAACTCAGATTTCACAAACCTCAGTTGGTTGCACAACCAAATGGGGTGGAGCGGTTGTTGCTCATCTGTGGGAATTAAAACTACCAGTCATTCAGAGACAGAAGAGGGAGCTGACATATTTTTATTCTGCTCTCTTTTTCCTTCACATCCCTCTTTGTTGTCTTCCTCGTCCTCCTGTTTTTTCCTTTTAATTATCTCCTTGCCTCTTAACCAGCATCCTCCTCTTCCTTTTCATCGCTGTGATCTTTTTCTACTGTAATTGAAAGTCCCTATCCTTCTCTTCTACCTCCTCTTGGTCTGGCACTTCCCCATACTGCTCCTCCTACGCGCCCTTATCTTCCTCCACCTCTTCTCCCACTTATTCTTTGTTGTTGTCATCCACGTGGGAGGTTTAGAGTAGTGATGGAGGAAAGAAAATATGAGGGGAGAAGGAGGATGCTCGGTATGATCCGTATGTACATAAATAAACATAGCCACATGCGACTTTTCTTATCGGAGCAACAATCACATTATCACAGCCAATAAAAAAAACATGCTGCTTCTTTCCAACTGCTGGTGTGTATTTCTATATATTGTCTCTGCGCTTGTGTTGTTGTCCGATGATTCTTTGTGCAGATTTGTCAGCAGAAAAGTTGGACTGCTTATGTGTGATGGTTAATATTGAAAATGGCTAGGCAGCCCACACCCGCGCACACCCACAACATCAGTCAAAGACTTTAGTTGCACGTGTCTGGTAAAGCTTAAAGCTCAGAGTTGCTGTAAGTTCTGCTGTGAGTTTTTGTGTTGTGAGTCTCTGAATCCAAGGCCAAAACCATATGTGATCAAAGATCCTCATGTTCAGATTCAGTTGAGATATACAGTATTACTTACTTTGTTTCAACCATAGACTGTAAAAAAAAAAGTAGACGCCATGACAGCTCCTCTAAAGTGAAGCCAAAGCAAGTAGTAGCTCCCCCTGGTGGCTGGCTGCAGTATAGGTCATAAGCTCCACCCCCTCCATGTTAGTTAATGGGACTAGGGCCAAACTAAAACACTAAAATACTTTTACTTTTTTAATTTTTTTCAGGGATGGTTTCTGTCATTTTAGGTAGTTAATATAATACTGATACATACTCAAGCGTCCATTTTTCAGAGATGTTGCGTTTTAGTTAGTTATTCGGCACTACAGAAACAGGATGTGACGTCATGATGATTAACAGTTGCCACTGACAACCACTCCATGAAGAAAAAAAATCCAGCATTTTGTTGTAACTGGTGGAGGTAGAACAGAGCGCTGAGTTAGCCAAACGCCAGTGACTCCAACTCCAAACTTGCAAGATGGCGCCACCCGAATACTCGTGATACTAGCATCATGTGACCAGTGGGAGTAAGTGGATACGTGTCGTCCATTTCTTCAGCATTCTATGGTTTCAACTGGTCTGCTGGTCATAGACTGTATATAAATATGGACAAAGCGTCCCCACTTCCTATCACTGGACAAACTGACGCTATTTTTTTCCGGGGTTACGGGCGGCAAACATCTTGCAAATTTTGGAGCCAGAGTCTGATCAGTACGGTCCGAGAGTGGAGCCACGTGGTGCCACGTTTATTGATGCCCCGCCCACACTTCTTCTAGACTAGCTCTTATTTTCGTTTACTTAATATTACTCTCTGCTCTACCTCCACCAGTTACAAGGAAATGTTGGATTATACACTGTACTTATTTATTTATTTATTTATTTATAAACTCTCACTGTCCTATGGACTGCTTCACAGAGCGGCTGACATGGTAGTCATCATGATGTCATATCCTGTTTCTATAGCGTCAAATAACTAACTAAAACGAAAATTATCAGAAGAATTGACACTTGAGTATGCATCAGTATTATATTAACTACCTACTACTACTAACTAAAAAAAATATTTGACGTGTATTTTAGTGTTTTAGTTTGGCCAAAGTCCCCCGCACTAACATGGAGGGGGCGGAGCTTATGACCTATACAGCAGCCAGCCACCAGGGGGAGCTCTACTTGCTTTGGCTTCACTTTAGAGGAGCTTCATCCATCCTTCATCCATCTTTATTTACAGCCTGTGTACTGGATGAATGTGCCATCTATTGCAACGTCAGTGCCGAACGGATGGGTGGGTGAATGGATTTTTAAAAAATCAGAACATCAGTTCTTCACAGATGCACCGTAATCCCACACACTGCTTCTTAATGTTTCCATGTCTTAACTGTCCAGTCAGCAAAGCTCTTCTCATAAGGCTCCTCCAACATTTTTGTTAATGAGTTTAGTTTAATGAAAAAAGTTTACAGGACACACAACTTTTATTTTATTGCATATACCTACCGTAGTCATACTTATTTTAAGATATTGCATTTTTGTCCACATTACTGAACTGTATGAACATCCCACATTTAGTCCAGGTATAAAGATATAAAGATAGGTGGTTGTCTGATTCAAAAGTGGTTCATTAGCCCTGATGCCACGGTGTATCATAATCATCACTTTGGAAATACTGGGTTTTTCCTTTTTATTGCCTCATGTTGTGAAGCTCTGCATACAGGCTGATAATCCAACACACTCTTTCTTGTCTCACACTGGTGCTTAAAGTATTGGATTAAATCACTCCTGTGCCTGAGCCATCTGTAGCAGATACGGAGAAATAATTATTCCGTACACCTGTTCCGAACATGCTTGTCTTCTGTACTCGCATTTATTACAAAAAAAATAAAAGAAGGACACAGGCAGCTGTGACGACTCCTGCTCCCCTGGACTTAAGTTTGAAGGGTAACAGCACACTTCCACTGTTGCACCTGTTGATACTGTACACATCCCCATTATTTGACACAGACAGAGTAGAGAAGCGGTGGAATGGAAGAAGAATATGAGAGTGAGACACACAGAGAGAACGAGAGAGGATGGATGCTGAGGCAGGCAGGAGGACAGATAGAGATGAATCTAGCAGACATGCAGAGAGAATTTGCCATTTTGCTTGCTCTCAGCCTCGGGCCAGACTGAGTGTGAGCCAGTCAAACAGTGAGTCAGACAGCAGGTCTTCCTTCATCCTGCTGGGATCCTAACGTTACCTGCAGCACACACACACACACACACACACACACACACACGACCAAAAATACTCTCTTATACAACAGCTTTTGTGTGGCCTGTACAGTATTATGAGAAATATGTGCCAGCAGGGTAGGATTCTGCATTCACTTACAGGCACACGTCTATGTACTGAAGAACTTACAGAGAACCGCCAGAGTATCGGGAGATTTTGGAGTTATCTGCAGAGCGTGACGTTCAAAAGCTCAGATGAAAGTGGCACATCCTTCGGCCGTCAAAACAAACAGAGTCCTTTCAACTGACATCAGCACTGGGTGATCAAAAGCATGTCATTCATTTCATTTGTCAGTGGCCTTGTTGTAAAAACAAGGCCACTGACAACGCCTAGCGCAGCCACCAGGCATCATTTCCTATCAGAGTGATAGCTCTGGTAACGCTCCCTCGCGGCGTGATTCAACCGACACAGAGAAGAAAATACCTCTGCATGCAAATGAATGTCCCCACAAGCAGTCAGAGACATTTAGCTGTCAACAAATCCAACTCCACGGTTCGCAGATAATGTGGATGACTGTCACCACATGAAGCCCTCCCCCAAATTATGTGATCGGAATGGTAGATCTGTGCCTGAGTGTCAGCTACCAACCAACAGACTCCAAAGACTTCTGGGACGGGGGAGTTCAGGCTGGCTGCCGGGCTACTACTGACACAGATTACCACGTTGTAAGTCATAAAAGGTTAAACCTTTGGTGATTGCATCTCAGAATGATGTGGCACTGCATTGGTAAATTATATCAACTTTATGTATTACTGACTCCCACTATGCTGCTGAACCCCTCCAGAACTTCAGTCCTCCTGCTACTGCCACTTTACTGCCACTCATATAGTCGTTAACCATAGTTTGAAACTGCAGTAATCGCCATACTTTCTATTAATCATACTACTGTAAATATCCCACTGCCATATCTGTACTTATCCTGATGTCTATAGTCATTGTGGACACTGGAACACGGTATGTTTTAAATTTAAAGGGGAACTACTGTTTTTTACAACCTGGCGTATTTCTGGCATACAATACAACCATTTACTTACCCATATAATTTTGGTGTTATTTGTAGTCGTTCGGGAGATATTTAGATCTGCATATATCCATATAGTGGGAGTGACTGGGGCACCGAAAAGCAGCCTCTAAAGCACGCACCATAGCAGTAACAAATTACATGTAAACAAGCCGACCATTGCGGGTGCGCGCGGCGTTCAGAGACGACATCATCCAGGTCTGTAGATTGACCTACAGACCCCGGATGATAACAACAGGTAACTCAACGGGGAATAGCAGTAACGTACGATAACAAAATATTGGTGAAATGAACGAGTTTCATGGCAGATCATGCGTTATTTAGAGGCTGCGTTTCGGTGCCCCAGTCACTCCCACTATATGGATATACGCGGATCTAAATATCTCCCAGACGACTATAAATTACACCAAAGTTATATGGGTGAGTAAACGATCGTAATATATGCCAGAAATAAGGTCCAGGTTGTAAAAAACAGCAGTTCCCCTTTAAATTATCCATATGTGTATCTGTACTTGTCTACATACTCAGCACTTACTGCTTCTGGACTTCTGGTTGGATGCTAACTGCATTGCTTGGCCTTGTACTTGAATATGTGTAACAACAATAAAGTTTAATCTAATCTAATCTAATCTAATCTAATCTAATCTAATTGCTTTAATTGCCATTGCTGTGAATTAATATGGATTTTGTTGCTTAAATGAATGTCAAAACCAAAAAAGTGCCTAATAATCTCATTTGCATTTAATTTCATAACTTAATTCATTCTATTTGAATCGTGGAAGTTAGAGCAGATTCAAAGGTCCATAAGAAACCAGACTAAGTTTGTCCTGATACTTTTGAGTTTTGGACATTTTATTTTTTGTTTCTTGTTTTATATTGAAATCATACTTCCTGTCTTTGTCTTCTCTCCTCACCTTTGCTCCTGTGGCTCCAGTGCGTATTTGCGTGGACCAGTTTGGGTCTAACTTCTGCATGCATGTCGTGTCTGTGTGTTTGTTTGCGCTGTTAGGTGTGCTGCAGAGGTGACCGACGGCTCCCAGTACTTTGTGCTGCTGATGATCACAGATGGCGTCATCTCAGACATGGCTCAAACCAAAGAGGCAGTGGTCAATGTGAGTAGACACGTACATAGAGACTTTACATTCCCCTCCAGACATGTTGCATTATAGCTAAAATTAATTGTTTTTCATGTAGTTATAAATTCTCATGATTAAATTTGTGAACGTGTACTCTATTTTAGATTTTAATTTCACATCATGCGTGTCTATAGCATGGTGTAGACAGACACAATTCTTATCAGAATATGAGTCCGGTAACATTTCATTATGGGGCGATGCAGAGGGAAAAAAAATATATTGTATTGTCCTACAACCAATCAGAGTCATGCCTTGCACTGAGAACAAATTCAGCTCCACTGAGCTCAGATGACGTCAGTGTTACTCTTCTGTCCATCACCATATTGGACCCCACAGGTCTTAGCTGGAGCATACTCTGTTCCCAGTGGAGTGGTTCCAAAGTAACTTTATTGGCCTAGCTTCTGGGCTAACAGCCGTATACAACAAAACTAAATTCCCAGTTAGCTCCTTGTGTTTAGGGAAAGATCCTGATCTGACTGGTCAGAGGAAGACCAAATGGTGATGTTACTCCATACCCACTGGAAGTTTAAATGAGCAGTTTCATATAATAATGTCAGTGTCGTGTGTTTTTTGAAGTTTGGCTCAGACCCTTTCCGTGCTTCCTCCACAGGCAGCCTCCCTGCCCATGTCTGTCATCATAGTAGGAGTGGGTCCCGCAGAGTTTGACGGTAAGTAAGAGTGTGTGTGTGTGTGTGTGGGTGGGTGGCTTCGGGGAGGGATATGTAGCGCTAAAGGAAATATCTCTTCATAACATTTCACCTCTGAAGATGAGGTTTATCCAACAGGATGGGAAAGATATTTCTTTGTTGTGATTCACACTGATAAAGTAATTTGTCACAGATTTTGCCCCGTTCCATCCTTCTCAGAGCCCCCAGTAGTATAAACACCAACCAGGCATAACATTATGACCACCTTCCTAATATTGTCTAGGTCTCCCTTGTGCCTCCAAAACAGTTGTGACTCATCAGGGAATGGACATGGGCCTTCTGAGGGTGTCCTGTGGTGTCTGGGAACAGGATGTTGTTAGTGGGGGGGCCTTTGAGGAGAGAGGCCTCTGTGGATCATCCCACAGATACTTGATCTGGGGATGGCTGCTGCCATCAAGGAGTGTCATTGCTATGGGGTGGGGGTGTCTGGTCTGGTCTAGGTGGGTGCTACATGTCTAAGTAACATCCACATGAAGGAATGCCAGGTATCGTTTCCCCCCATGTTATTTACTTTTCCGTAATTTCCGGTTTTAATGTTGTGGCTGATTGGTGTAAGATCCGTCAGACATTCACACGGTTTAATAAAATAAAAAGGGGGCAGTGGAAACCTACAGGCAGACACGGTATGAGAGTACAGTCCCAAGGGAAAAACCCACCTAGTTAATTCTGAATAACAAATATGAACCTACATGAGAAGTCAAGAGGCTGCAGGATATTCTGATAGGGTCAAATGGACTTTCCTTATTTCTAATCAGAGGAGCTCTCCAGATACTGCTGTGATTCTAAAGGATTTCTGGGCGAGCATTTCCTGAGGAAAATGCATGTGGTTCACTATAGATCTCATTTATTATACAGTATAACTCATTATAGGTCATCATAATGAGCTGGTGTGCAGTAGCCCAGCGTGAAATACAGATCAGAGTTTATACTATATACTGACGGCAGAGTTATTAATACCACAGACATCTATGGACTTTTATTATAGTGCGACTACACTGCCACTACTATATGGGAGTGGGTCAAAGCTGCTTCAACAGTAGTTGAACAGTGTAAAAATAAATACTGAATGTGAAGTAAACAAGTTTTCCATCTTCACCTTGTGAAACAGTTATGTCACGCACTGTCTAAGGAGCTAACGCTGGTTGGCTGGACTCTCTGGGGGCTGTGGAGGTTGCACAGAAGAAATTAACTCTGTCTGTGGTGTTACAGATAAAAAGCACTGTTAGTTGTTTTATCTGGGGCAGTCTAATGACCCCAGAGTAATCATTCGGTCTGCATCAGAAGCAGAACGTGTACAATACATGTGGAATACGTTTTTAACAACTCGGACGCTATGGGGTAAGTGGGAGAGCAAGAAGTAGCCCTGTCTCCCTTTATAGTGATGTCAGACTTTGAACAGAGAAGTTGCTCATTCCCTGACATTTGAAACGCTCCCCTGAACAATTCATATCAGCCATATTAGTGCCAGTGGCGCAGAAAACAAACACCAGTCATATGATTGACTATTGTCCCTTTGCACAAACACTAATAATAATGAAGTGCTTTGAAAGACTGATACTCGCCCACATCAAGCTCAGCATCCCCTTTTCACTGTAATCGCATCAATTTGCTCTGAGAGCTAACATAGCTACAGAGGATTGCATCTCTTTAGCTCTTCACACAGACCTGATTCATCTAATGGGACACAGCCATTCGTAAACTATAGCTCTGCTTTTAACCATAGACTGTATATAAATATGGATGACGCATCCCCACTTTCTTGCATTGGCCAAACTGACGCTTGCGACTTTGGAGCCAGAGTCTGCGCAATACGGTCCGAAATGGAGCCATGCGGGGCCGGGTTATTGATGACCCAACCGCACTTCCTCCAGAATCACTCGTGCTTTTGTTTTATTAATCCTACCTCCACCAGTTACAAGAAAATGGTGGATTATACTCTGTACTTATTTTTTATTTTTTTTTTTTACAACTCTCACAGTCGCACGGGATGCTTTACGGAGCGGTTGGCATGGCAACTGGTGGTCGACATTATGTCACATCCTGTTTGTATAGCATCAGATAACTAACTAAAACTAAAGTTATCCAAACAATTGACACTTGAGTATGCATCAACATTATATTAACTACCTGAAATGACAAAAAACGGGTTTTAGTTTGGCCCAAGTCCCGCCCACTAACATGGAGGAGGTGGATCTTATGATCTATACTGCAGCCAGACACCAGGGGGAGCTCTACTTGATTTGACTTCACTTTTAAGGAACTGTTCCCCGTCCATCTTTTTTTACAGTCTATGCTTTTAACACAGTCGTCCCCTCACAGCTCGTTCACAAACTGCACCACTCTGCGACTGGATCCTCCCAACAGAAGAGATACATCCTGACTTTGCCAGTGTCTGCAATGTGTTTGTTTCTCTAATGAATAGTAATTCTACAGTGATCCTCAACTGATGAGTGGCCATTTATTAGTTCAGCAGCTCCGTTATTGTTAATGAAAAATAAATTGATTCGTCACAATCCTCTGGTTCAGTACATCACATACTTTCATTTAAAATGCATGAAATCCAGGGGCGATAGTGCGCAAAGAATGAATTCAGTCGTTGCACTTCATTTGAAAGAAATGCATATAATCACCTAATTTACCATTTAAATTACATTACATTCAAACAACGACTAGTTCACGCTCCGTAGAAAGCACAGCCAGCGCTTTCAGACGTTGTTTGTCCCGTCGTAGATCTAGAAAACAGGTTAGGTATCACAAAAGCAACTCTGTGCAACCCATCCAGTCTGCATCTGTATTGTGAATATCACCACTTTAATATGAGATCAAGATGGTATGGTGTGTCACTACAGAATGCTGGGTAGACCATAGTGATTGAGCAGGGGAATGACCTGCAGTAAAAGTCCTGCAATGGAGCAGAAGACTTATAGGCGGTTTAGACTTCGTAGCCACGGCGACACCGCAGACCCTGACGCCGTAGCCTGACGTGCACCTCTGCAAAAATGTAACTAAGCGCTGCAGCGACACAAACTGCAAGAGCTGTGATTGGTCCACTTGGTTGTTGTGTGTTTCCGCTTTAGTATTTCCGTCTGCTTCTCCATTTCCGCAATTTTCCAATTGATTGTGTTGGATCAATAAAGATGGAACACATCAAGGAAAGGTTAACTGGGGAGGTTCAGAGTTGACACAATTGATTTTGAAGATATTGAATTGAAGATATTGGTCGCTTGGTCACGCAGTCGTGTGAAAAGGTATTTAGTCACAAATGAGCAGTCAAGAGATTCTGGGAAAATGGTAAATGGCCTTGCTTTTATATAGCGCTTTTCTACCTGTTGGCACTCAAAGCGCTTTACAGTCATGGACGCATCCACCCATTCGTTCACACAAGCACACACACATTCACACACCAGTGCCATGCACTGGGAGCAACTGGGGGTTCAGTGTCTTGCTCAAGGACACTTCGGCATGTGGCACATTGGAAAGAGGACGTCTACTCATCAAACAGACCCCACTATTCACAGACTTATATGCAAGAAAATGTTTGTATTCCGTGAGATCTATCAGCTGGATTTTTTTGATTCTGAGAGGCTAAATGTTACGTGAATTTGGGCTCAGGCTGCCATGCAGAACAACAACAACAATAAAAAAAAAAGCCGCTCATCATCGTGTGCTCACCATGCAGCGAAGCTTATGTGTCTTTCTGAAAAAGTTAATTGGAAAAACTATTTGAATTAAAAAACTGCGTGAGGGGAAAGTGAAGCTTAGAGATGTTTCCAGCTTAGGGAAAAGAGAACCCTCATTGGGACCCATTATTCAGTGCAGGGTGTTGAGGTTGGGGTCAGGGGTGAACTCCTGTGTGACAGGAAAAGAGAAATTAGAGCAGAGAACCGAGCGAGCGTGACAGGAGATGAGAACAGGATGGTAGATGTGTGGTGTATGTAATTATAGACCCATCTACATTAGTCACCAGTTTAACTGTGTCAAAAATGTTCGCTTCAATTCACTGGAATAAATCACCAGAGACTTGAGGGGGGGAGATTAAAGTAACACCAAACCGCTGCGTTTGGTGAATCATCTTTGATATTCCTTTCACTCTTCGTCTATCAGTGGCACTCTGAGCTCGACAAAACAGCTTGCAGATTCTGTCACTCATCACACGGAGCCTCTTGATGCGTGCCTGATTTAGCCTCTGTGGTGCATGAAAAGCTTCAGAAGCAGGCGCGCAGCTTGGGAAAAAGAATAAATCAAGCACTTCTCTTGTGATTTTTGTGCCACAAATGTATTCAGCTGCAGTTCTGCTCAGGTCTGCTCCCAGGTTGAGTCACTCACCCCACCCCCCCGTCAAAGCCGAGTCTCTCAGGAGCCGTCATGTGGGAATCAACCTTTTGAAATCTAAATTTGTTAGAACCCATTCTGTTCTCGCTTCTGTTTAATCCTCCACTTGCATCAGTTCTTCTCGCAGCTCACTCAAACTCATTTGTCTTCCTACACGGATAGAAATACATTCTATATTTATTTTAGATTTTAGGATATGATAACATATGAGCATATTAGTCTGTGGGATTTAGCGTGGGCTTTTTTCTTTTTATAGTCATGTGGAGGTAGAGGAGACAGGAAATGTAAGAAAGTTAGATGATGGTGATTGAACTTACCGTGTGTTTGGATTTCATTAGTATCAAATAAATGCAGTGACTTTCATTTAGTGGTCTGTGCATGCACCTGCACTTTGCTATCTCAGAAATGTCTGTTGTGTAAAATGTTCCCATATTCAGGTCTGCAAAAGTAGAGTAAAACCTGACGGACAGGTGAACCTCGCTGCCTAGAGTTTCTCTTTTTGATGAAGAAGTGCATTAGGTGTCCACAATTAATTTTAGTCTTTTTGTTCAATCTTTCAGGCGTTGGCGCATGCGCTGTGCTCCTCGTTAGTATAGTGGACAGTATCTCCGCCTGTCACGCGGAAGACCGGGGTTCGATTCCCCGACGGGGAGATTTCCTTTTTGCCTTTTGAGCTTTGTAGAAGAACCTGTAAAATGATCAGTCTTCGGCTTTTGTAAAAAAAAATTTTAAGATTGTACTTGTACTTCTTTGCGCTACAACAAAAGGAACTTTTTGAGTTGTTATTTAAAGGTTAATATGCTGTTATGTCACTGGTCCGGCCCGCTTGAGATCTGATTGGGCTGTATGTGGCCCCTGAAGCTAAAATAAGTTTGACACTCCTGGTCTAGCGTTGTGGGACCCAGCAAAATTAAAGTTTGAGAATTTCTGTAATTTTAGCATAAACTGAGTCTATTGGGTGTAAATATATTAGGTATTGGCCTTTATAGCGGAAAATGGGTTTCAAAGTCCTTGTGTTCTTGCCTGATCGAACTAAATTCTTGTGTAAGTATGAAGAAAATAAAAAAAACATTGACGCATGCGCTGTGCTCCTCGTTAGTATAGTGGACAGTATCTCCGCCTGTCACGCGGAAGACCGGGGTTCGATTCCCCGACGGGGAGGTTTATGTTTTACCCAATTTCACATGGCACAAATAAAGTGTTTATCTTCACTGATACAGTTTTCCTCCCACAGTCTAAAGACGTGCTTCTTAGATTAACTCGTGATTCTAAATTGTTTTGAGTGTGAATGCTTGTTTGTCTTTTTGTGTTTGCCCTGGCAGCCTGTCTCGCCCAATGATCGCTGGCATAGACCACAGACCACATTATAAGTGTTGAAGGTTATGTCAGATATTATTCTGAGGTCAGGAAAAAGACAAATAAAGTGAATTTAGTGGCTGAAGTTTTTCCCTTGTTTTCCTGTGGGATATAATTAACGTTGTTTACACTGGAAGCGAGTCAAGCTCAACTTTCTCTGCTGCTGACTAATGATAAATAAAGAGATTCTGAGATTCTGTCCCCAGTAGTTGTGAAAATAGAAACGACAGAATATAATGAACCCCTCTAACTGGCGTGGTTATGGTTAATTAATAAAAATGAAACTCTCTAGACAGTCGTTCTCTAAGGATGTGCACACATGCACGACGACATTTATTCTGGACAGAGCTGGGAACGACAAATGTAGCATCCATGGGTCAAATCTAGATTCTATAAAAATGTTTAGAACAGTTTAACTTAGATAAAACTGTGTTACAATCACACGTCTTGGCTTGATATATTTATAATAAATATGGATTGAAAGTCTCAGCTTTAGGATTTACAAATTGGATGTAGGATTGGCATTGCCCTGGCTTCCACCTACACTCCCATTTGTCTATACAGTAAGATACACTGATCAGCCACAACATTAAAACCACTGACAGCAGAAGTGAATAACACTGAACATCTCTTGACAGTTCAATGTTCTGCTGGTAAACTTTAGGACCTGGCATTCATTCATATGGATGTTACTTAGACATGTAGCACCCACCTAGACCAGACCAGGCACCCCCCACCCCATAGCAATGACACTCCTTGATGGCAGCAGCCATCCTCAGCAGGATGCAGCCTGACACAGACACACACACACAAGTTGGAAAATATTGAAAATGTGTAAATAATGAGAGCTAAATGTGTTTTTGTCTGCAGCTATGGAGGAACTGGATGGGGATGAGGTGCGAGTATCTTCCAGGGGACGCTTTGCTGAGAGAGACATCGTCCAGGTGCAGTGTATTGTGCTCTTTAGCCCTCGGATTTAATCAGCAGTAATCTGTATTGCTGATGCTAATGTTGACGTACCATATACAGTTGCAACCAAACTTATTCAGCCCCATTTACGTGCATGGATCTAGTTATATGAATTAAATGCACTTCAGTCCTGACATTTTACTGCATTTAAATGTGCGATCAGCTAAACAGGACAAGAAGCAGACTTTGTCCTACCACCTCCTCAGTATAAATTTTGTGTAACATCCCATTAAGCGGTGTGTATGACTGGACCGGGCCATTGTCTGGAGCTGCCTCGTGCTTTTTTCCACTTAACTGTATATTGCTTTTCTTTGATATTGGCGGCTGATCCGTCCAAACACGTGTAGTATTGATTTCTACCCAGGTGCCACAGCTTGTCTCGTCTTATTTCCAGTAGGTCAGAACACGTCTGACCTGGACATTTTCCTGCTGTGTGCCCAAATGTGTGAAATGACACCTCCAGAAACGATTCTTTGGACCTTGACGAGAGTTCATGCAGGAGAACGGCTGCAGTTTCTCACAAGCTTCTGTCACCGCTTTGTTCTTCTTCTGCAGAAGCGCCCAGTTTGTTTGGCTCCTGCTGCTGCTGCTTCTTCCTTCCCAATAAGGAATTTCAGTTGCATTTGAACTCCTGCATAACTGAGATTTATACCTAAAACTGCAGGTGATGCAAATGCAATGCAACCCTACGTACTTGGCAGAGTTGAATCACTTTGACTGCAGCTGTACAGAATATATCGTCTTAGAAAAATGTGGATCATGCAGATTACCATGTTGGCTACTAAGAGGCAGTACCAAAATCCTGCTTGGGTGGAGCATTTGCTGTGAATTAGGCAGTGTTGCTATGTCCATAATCAAGCATGAAAACCAATGGATGTTTTTCTTTGCATCCTGACTCCAATTCTGGCTCCAAACTTTGCAGTCGACAAGTAAAGTGTCTATTTTCACTTCCCCTCCAGTTCGTTCCTTTCCGAGACTACATCGATCGGTCGGGGAACCAAGTCTTGAGCATGGCGCGGCTGGCTAAGGACGTCCTGGCGGAGATCCCCGACCAGCTGCTGTCTTTCATGAAGAGCCGAGGAATCGAACCCCGGCCTCCGCTGCCGGCCACCTCCGACTCCCCCTCGGTGTCCACCACCACCACGACCACTCCTGCTCCCAAGCAACGCAATACTCAAGCCTGAAAGGAGGGTCCCGAGCAGGGCGGACGTGTACGATGTATTTGTGCGAAGGGAAGTGTGTGTTTGTGTCTCCGTGTGTGTGTGCTGCATGGTTTGAGGGTGGGTTAACAGAAACCAACTCAGTAAACTTGACTCATCAGAACAGAAAATGCTCCCTTTTAAAAGTGTTGATGGATTCTCTACAAGACCTGGAGTCAAATGTAGAAAATGTGTTTTTTATCTTTAACAGTTGACTTTTGTCAGCACCTACCACTATACACACTATAAACCTGCAAGGACACACAGACTGCATTGAATCAAAAGGTTTCAAATGTTGTATATTTTCCTCTGGCATCTATTCTAGCGTCACGTATGAGTGACAAAGCCACAACAGAACTTGCACCTGCAGCACTTGAGTCTGCAGTTCCCACCCCACTTCAGTTCCTGTGCCACCGTTTCTACTCCTAGTGTATAAGAGTGTCTGTTGTAATGTAGTGATAGCCAGTCAGTTTGAGTTAAAAAATGAATAGCACTGATTCCGATCCTCTCCTTTTCTTTTCTTTTTATTTATTCTCAGGGCATTTGAAGGACACGCACGCGCTGAAAATAGAGATGCAGGAATGAACTCGCACCCTAGATGTATAATTTGACAGCGAGTGGATACTAGTTCTTTTTAATTATAAAAAACAATTAATTATTTAGAGACGGAGTGCGTCTAAACTAATCCCACTTGAGACGTGAGAGGGGAGTCGCTTGCAATCTCTTCCTGAAAGCAGGAAACGCACTCGTGATACCGTCGGTTCGGGCCAACTCAAATATCCTCCCCTCCAGCTTCCCCTCTTCCTCCAGCCTGTGTAAAATTTAACAACACTCTGCACAGGGGTGTAGATTATTCCTGCCCCGGGTGGCTGTGTGCTCTGCCGTCCCCACTCTTCTCCTAGATTGTAACTCTCTCAGCCGGGGCTGTCATTTCGGATGAATTATGCATGAGGTGGGTACCTCTGGTTTAAGCTGTCTGGAGCGTGGGCCTGTTTAAAAGGAATAGGGAAGTTCTTCCTATGTAGCAGAGAGCGAGTGAAAGGGTCACGGTCAGTTCCCTTTTTTTTCCAAGAAGGAAGACTCCAAGAAAAAGTGTAAAAATGAAGAGTGAGTCTTGGTGTTGTGTCAGTCAGACTTTTGGGAGATGTATGCACACTTTTCTCTCTTAATGAATGCTGACTCTTTTTTATTTTTTCCCACACTTGCCCTTCTTTTTTGGGAACTGCCCCGCCTTAGCTGTGTGCATGAATGATTCAAGCAAAAGCAAGCCAGCGCTGGAGTAGAAACCCCGGTTCTGTTTTGTGCGTTGACACTCGGGAGCTCAGTGCAATGCAGCTCAAGGAGACAATGATTCAGTCTGACAACACGGGCGTAGCATGATGGAAAAAACAAGGGAAATCACAACCAAAGTTTTCTCAGAACACAATCTCATTTCTGGAAATCATAATATTGAACTGTCAGGCTAGAAATCAGTAAAAGGTTAAGAAGATTTTCATTTAAATGCATTAAAGTAGTCAATTACCAGATAAGGTAACAGGACGGTTTCTGAGCCTATAGCCCACTCGTGAAATCATCCAAACGTCTTTACCTTTGCAGTACTGCCAGTGTGTGTCTGTCTTTCTGCTGGAGAGGGTGAAGACGTCAACTCCCTCGTCAACTCACCTGTCTGTGAAGCGGTGCACGGTTTTGTTTTGTTTTGTCGCGCTGTGTTTTGTATTGTCATGGTTGAATATATGCAATGAAAAGCCGGTGACTATTAACACTACTACTGACAGATGACACAACACGGGCAACTTCTTCTTCAACAGCAAATGTTATTACAGATATTTGTCATAATGTCTAAAATGTTCTTACTTCAGGTCAAAATTAAAAAACATATTTGAGTGCATAGCGCGCTAAAGCTGACTTGTTAGTTTACCGGTGAAATTGAAAAGTAGTGGTCAGACACCATGGTTATATGCACAGAATATACCGTGTTACACCTTTGGGGGGGGGGGGGGGGGGGGGGGGGGGGAGCTGGTCTGGTCTAGGTGGGTGCTACATGTCTAAGTAACATCCTCGCCAATGAATGCCAGGTCCTAAAGTTTCCCAGCAGAACATTGAACTGTCACAAGATGGTCAATGTTATTTACTTCTACAGTCAGTGGTTTTAATGTTGTGGCTGATCGGTGTATGGTTACACTGGCCAGGCTAACGTAGAAGTTATAACTTACTGTAGCATGGTCGGTTGTCAATGGTCACAGCACAATGCTTTGGCTATCTAGCAAACTATTTGAAAAGCAGGAGGGAACATATTTAACTGGTAATTTGTTCACCTGAAGTCTCAGTAAGATAACAACAGATGTGCGCGTAGGACACCTCTGCCCATTGATTGGGGTTATTGCATTTAAAATGGATCAAATTAAGTTGTTTAACCTTACCTTGCATGTTCTATAGTAGACAGAGTGGACATAGTGTCTTTGGGTTAGTTAATTCTGGTGGCTTTTGTTTCATAGGCAGTTCTCTTTATTTGTGAAGATTTCAATGTGGTTGCAAATCTGACCGACAGTTCTCATAGATTCTCATAGGAAGTTTATTTTTTATTTTTTTCAAAGTGCATAAGCTGCAATCTGAACTCTTGCCATAACAATTACATAACCAGTTTTATTTTGCCTTTCTTTTTTCCCCGGTGGCTACGACAGCCATTTAGCTATAGATCAAGACATTCCTGTGACACACATGAGCACTGGCCATGATGAACGCGTCTGTTTTCATTGAGAAGGGAACAGATGCTTTTGCTGATTTGAATGAGTAATGGCATTTAAAAAATGAGTTATTGTGTTGCATTTGTCAGACATTAGGTGCACCATCTATCGTGAGAAGAAGTAAAATTACAAATAAAACATTCAGCCTCACTTTAAATGCTGCATGCGCTATACATTTTAGGAATTCAATTCAACCGTACGTGGTTCTCATTTTCCACACCATATAAAACATATCGTGTAGTTTTGCAGGCTCAGCAAACAACTTGACGTCAGCGTCCCAAAAACACAGAAAGCCAATAATAACAACAGCGAATGAGTTCATCTGTCGCTTTGTATCAGTAAGGAAATGGATATGTGGCCTTATTTCTGTCATAATCCTACATGTATGTGCAAGGGAGGACTCTATTTTTATAAGACAAAACAGGAACTGTATAATATTTTGCATGCTTATTTGGCTGATATGCTGCCAATGATTGTACTATCTGTATCTTAATTCATATCGGAAATTGACTTCAAACAACATTCCTACGTGGGCTGACTTGTATACTGTGCTGGAGCATTCTTTCTATTTCTATCTTTGTGTACAGTAAACCTGAAGGAACTGCCAGCGTAATAATCCAAAACGCACGGGACACATGTATATGTTCATGTATATTAGGTAGATTTCTATCACACAGTGTTTAAAACATGCATGCATGTTTGTGCTATGATCAATAAGTACACCGACCCAAAGTCACATAAACATTAGGATATTTTTGTATGAAGCATGCTTAGCTTTCTACGGCGTGTACAGTATGAATTAATTACACTGACAAACGATGTACCGCTCACTACTTCTGCCCAAGTGTCGTGTGCTCTTTACGAGGGAGCGTACGAGTGTGTGTCAGCTGTAAATAAGTTATGAAGTGATGTACAGAATAGTCTGTGAACAGTTTACCTTCCTTAAACTTAGTCTGATACTCCAAATGTGTTTTTTTTCTATCTCCATTTGTGTTGGTTTCAGAGTTTACATGTAAGTTTGTCCATGTTCTCCAGCTTTTGCTTAGAAACGAAATAAAATATATTGTTTAAGGCTCAACAGTAGTCTGTGTCCTAGAGCTGCAGTAGTCTGTTTATTCCGTCAATGTTGTATAGATCCAAATGTCTCAAGATGCTTTGCAGAACCCAGAGCCTGAACTTCCCAAAGGCAAGCACTGAAGTGAGAAAAACTCCCTTTTAACAGGAAGAAACCTTGAGCAGAACCCAGATTATATTGGGGGGGGGGGGGGGTCTATCTGCTTGAGGCCGGCCGGATAGAGGCAGAAAGAAGAGAGGAGAGGAGGAGACGAAAGCAGCAGGAGGAACAAGATGAATCCATACAGACATGTGCATTTGAATAAAGCATGCATGTAGGATATAAACATGATCCAAACAAGGAGTACAAGGTGTTGCACGCTACAGGATTATGTTTTTATGGAATAAAAAAGGAATAAAATAAGAATAGATGGAGCTTGCTTTTAAATAATCATTGTAGAAAGGTTTAGTGGGTGTACACAGTTTTATAAAGTTAATGTTGTTACTTTACTTTCTGGTTTATGCATTTGTTGTCTAAAACCTGAGGGTGCCGTTGTTTGGTTTAATCAGAGTAGACGATTCATAATGTTCTGCGGAGGGGGGGGTGAATTTCTTGTTTTATAGTACTACACTGCCACTCAGTGGATGGAATATGCAAAAACACTTTGCCAAACTACAAACGTTATCAAAGCTCTAAAATGGGTTGACTTCCCGTTTCAATTTTAAGATTTAAAACATTATTACCAGAATGGATCAGAACTCGGACCCCTCTCTATAAACACAGTTTCAGTAGCCCCAACACCCAGAGCAGACGATTTATAAAGTTCTGCTGAGGGGGGGCGGATTTCTTGTTTTATGCTACTACACTGCCACTCAGTGGATGGAAGATGCAAATACACTACGCCAAACTAGAAATGTTATCGATGCTGTAAAGTGGTTAGGCTTCGCGTATATTCGCGTATAAATTTTAAAATTTAAACCGTTATTAATAGAATGGATCAGAACTCGGACCCCTCTCTATAAACACAGTTTCAGTAGTCCCAACACCCTTTTTTTTACCGATCTACAGGGCACATTACTTGAGAAACTGAGAAACGGTAGTTTTTTATATAATCCAGCATCTCAATACTGAAATTGTAAAGCAGCAAACGCAGCATTTGCTTTTACAAATAAGTTTGATGATACAAAAGTGAAAAATGTATCGCCGAATGTGTTTGATGATAGTAACGAATAAAAACGTACGAGGGAAAACACGTTTAATAGCCTCGATTGTGGGATTTCCATGCTAACCCTGAACGCAGCAGTCGGCCTGCTGGAAACCGTGTAGTGGGTCCGTGGATCTTCTCCGTCAGGTAGGGCGGGCCTTTTCTGTGCCGCTGCTACAGGGATACCAAGATGGAAATCCAGGGGCTCTCTGATACCCAAAACATTCATTCTCAACATGGCGCCCCACACAGAGCCACTTCGTCTCCGCTTCGGACAGCGACAGGGTCTATACCTCATTTTATTTCCACCGAAAACGACGCGGGCGGAATTTTGGAGTCGCCCGAGCCACAGAGTGACAACAACAACAACACCAGGCCGAGGACATCGCCTTTTCGCCTACTGGCAGAAAATGGCAGCGAAGTGGCTTGTTCGCCCGTCAGCAAACCGCAAGCGGCCGTTAAAACCAATCTGCCGGGTTACAGACCCAACGTCGGACTTTATAACTTGAACACCGAGAAAGAGAATGAGCTCAACTCGCTGCTTGGTTCGCACGAGTTCGTCAGGACGGCTTGGAAATACGGAGTAGAAAGCGGGGACACTGTAATGCAAATGGCGCTGCCTCTGTTTGAAGGGGAAGAGGAACCGTTGCCGCAGCGGCAGCAGCCAACGTTACCGCTTCCAGTTTTACGGCAGCAGCGTGAAGAAGGCGCCTCGAAGAAGGCTGCCGCAGCGAACCACTGTGCTGCTGCTGCTGCTGCTGCTTCTCCTCCGGGGAGCTTGAACACGGCGAACCGAGGAGACAAACCCACCCAGGAACTGTATGTAGTTTTTAATGTCGTTCAAGAGGATGGCAGCGGCGGCGGCGGCGGCGGCGAGGCAAGCAAACACCAAGCGGATGTATCATGCGAAGATGGCGATAAAATGAAAGGTAAAAAGCCCGAGTGCTCCAAACAGAGTCACTGTGGCTCCATGGAGGTTGGAAGCAGCTGCGGCGGTAACGTTATTCGGTGTGAATCCAGCGACAACTTGAACTGTCTTGACAACCCAGCCTTGAAGAAAACCGAGCATGTTCTCAATTTACTTAACGACAGCTCGACCGTGCTCAGTGCTAAACAGACTGCGTATCACCACCACACTGTCGAAGACGTTGTTTTGACGAACAAATATGGCGATAAGATCTGTGGCCAGATCTGCACCGAAAACAGCGACGGGAAGCTCGGCAGGGAGTTCTCGTCGCAGAGCAGTGCTTTGATCTCGGGGACGACGGGCGGCATCGTGGAGACCATGGACACGTCGGACTTTATTTCGGGTTCCTCTGGGCTGAGTGTAAACCCGGTCTCTGCTTGTACAAGTCCGCCTGCCAATGAAACCTTTTCCGGGACTATCACAATAAACAATCAAAGCATCATAGTGACCATAGAGAATGGGATATTGACTCTCGCTGCCCCACCTGAGGGATATGTACACAAAGAGGACGATATGGTCAGTTTAAAGGAGCACCTGGGCATGAAGGACCACGAAGATATTGTCCTTCTCAACTATGACAGTGGCACTAAATCCATTGGGAAGATCAGCACGCTAGCAGTAGCCAGCTCCAGCCAGCAAGAAGAGCCCAGACCTGGTTTGTCTGCCAGTGATTCCGAGTTAGCATTAGTGGACGACTGCTCATTGTCAGAGCTCGGCACTTCACTGGACTCCTGTCCCATTGTCAAACAGGAAGCAGCTGCACTGTGTGCTGTGACAGAGGCCGATCTGGTCACTCCATCCCCCAAAGCCACTGTGGCGGACTGTGACAACGAGGACCTCCAGTCTGCACCACTAATCCGGTCCAAGAAAGACAACGTAGCCACCTTTGTGTGCCCCGAACAGGGCTGCTCCTGTACGTTTAACACACGACAGAAACTAAGGGTTCACTTCCTGAACCACGCAGAGGACCCACGTCCGTATCAGTGCACCGTGGAGGGGTGCGGCTGGGCGTTTGCCACCTCTTACAAGCTGAAGCGGCACCTGCAGTCCCATGAAAAGCAGCGGCCGCACACCTGCCAGTTTGAAGGCTGCGGGCGGCGCTTCACCACGGTCTACAACCTTAAGGCTCATGTCAAAGTCCACGAGCAGGACAATGCCTTCTTCTGTGAGATCTGCAGCGAGAGGTTTCGCAGTGCCACACGGCTCACCAATCACCAGAGGGTCCACTTTGAGCCTCAGAGGCCCCACAAGTGTGAATTCCCAGGTAACCAGTGTTTAGTTTTGTTTTTATTGTTGTGCTCATATTTACGTTTACACCTAATTCACCTCTCATTGGTTTATGGTTTGGTACAACCGCAGGCAAATTACCTTAAAGCCTGAACTTTAACTCTAATAAGACATAGACACCAGTCCTCTTTACTTTCTGTATCAGTTTGAGGCTTTTAACACTAAAGCTCAGCCAGGTAAAAAATCTGATCGTGCAGGTATTGCTATATTTCTCACAAAAAAAATACACTTTCAATGTTCTCTATTGCCTTCATTAATTTGTCCACCTTGTGTTTTGTCTAGGTTGTGAGAAAACCTTCATCACCTTCAGTGCCCTGTTCTCCCACAACCGTACTCACTTCAGAGAAACTGGCCACTTTACATGCAACTACCCAGGCTGTGACAAGACGTACGACAAAGCCTGTCGCCTCAAAATCCATATGAGGAGTCACACTGGTAAGCCGGTACTAGATCTGAACGTCGGTAATATTAATATAACTTCTGCAGCTGATCCTACAGTGGTGACAGTTCACCTTTGGCTAAGCCCCGCCCCCCTTAGTTACTGTTGCTACGTCCGACATTCTCTTCTGGGCTGTGGTTTTCTGGTTATCTATAAGGCTCTGGTATCAACATGGCTTATGCTGTGGCAGCTCTTCTTACTGAACTTTTGTCAAACTTTTATAAAGCAGCAAATAAAGTGTCCGATAGAAGTAGGCAAAAGGGGCTGCAATATGCGTTCGAAGGCTATATTCAGGACATACAAGTGAAACGCAACGAACAACAAGGCATCCAAACAGAGGCAAAAGCTACCGGTCACAGTCAAAAAATGAACCACCGCATATCCTATTAATCGAGACGGAGGCTGGGACTGACAATATGAAGGAGCAACACTGTTCATGCAAAGCTGGGTACGTCTCTATTCACTTCTATAATCGTTATTACGAAGCAAACGGACTAACGTTACGCACGTATAACGTTGTATTTCTTCAGCGTGTGCTAGCGTATCAACAACTATGCAACTTAAGCTGTAACGGTGATGTTTTGGTTAGCTCCACGGGGTTTTGCGCGCACATCATTGGGCTTATCCATACCCTGGATATATACCGACAGTATAGCCTGCCGAGACCGAAAATATGAGACGCCTGCGTTAAAGTCAATGGAGCGCTGTGGAGAAAGTGTCGGACCCCTGTGGGAGCTGTGATTGGTCAATCTACATTCTAGGTTGGGGCTTAGCCGAAGGTCAATTCAGAGGTTCCTGGTTATGGTTCCTGGCTTCCTTTCCTTTGAGGAAAAAAAGCGTTATTATCACATGATACTGTTAACGTGTTGTTGACTCTTTTTAGATTCAGATTCAGTTCTGTCAAGTTTTATTTACACCGATCAGTCACAGCATTTAAACCGATGTTAAAGGAACAACTAAAAAAAATCATGAAGAACAGCACAAGGTGTTGACCTGGCCTCCAAATTCACTAGATCCCAAACTGATCCAGTGTCTGTGGGATGATCCACAGAGACCCCTCATATTAGAAGTGTGGTAAATAAACTTCTCTCTTCCCGTCCCCAGGTGAGAGGCCATTTGTTTGTGACTCAGAGGGATGCGGCTGGTCCTTCACCAGCATGTCAAAGTTGCTCCGGCATAAACGGTAAGTACTTGCTGATACATGCTACCATTCAGTATAAAAAGGGTGGATACAGCAATGCCACCGGATAATGGCGTTATAGGATAAAGCTACTCTGAGCCAATATGTTTGACGTGTGACTTCAGGTTTTGTGTCAGACCACATTCAGCAAGAATTAGAGTTTGTGATGTAATGGGGCTTGGCATACAAGCCAGTCAACTAGGTTTTAAGTTACACTTAACGTAAGTGTTTGTGTCTCTGTGTGTTCATCAGGAAACATGACGACGACCGCCGATTTGTCTGTACGGAGGAAGGCTGTGGGAAGTCCTTCACCCGGGCTGAGCACCTCAAGGGTCACAGTATCACACACCTTGGTACCAAGCCTTTCCAGTGCCATGCAGAAGGTACGCTAGTGGAGCTAACAGCAAAACACTTCGTCTCAGTTTCCTTTGAGCAGGCGTTTTAAGTTATTGTGTGAGAAGTCTTTGCGTCTGTATACTGAAGGGTGTGACTATCTGTAGTTTGCAAACCATGGCCACCAGCAAAGAGTAGAGGTTCTCCTTTTAGTTCTTTGCAACAGCTGTCTGCCGTTGTTGTTTGTGAGTCTTTTTGCTGTTCGTTCAGTCTATAGCAAAGTGAAATGCAGCTCGATCAGGTTGAAATCAGGTGACTGACTTGGCCATCGCAGAATATTGCTCTTCTTTACCTTTAACAACTTTGTGTTGCTTTCAAACACTGTGCCTTTTGACCACCTGTACTGTGAAGCACTGTCCTGTGAGCTTTGCTTCATTTGGTTTAATCTGATGCAGAGTATATCTGTCAACCTGGATCCCAAATTCCTCCATGTGATGTTAACACGTTAGTAAGTTAAAGTGAGAGTCTGCATTTGAAGCTGAAAACCGTTATATAACTGGAACTTGAATATGTTTTGGGAAACGGCCAACAAAAAATCAAACTTTACATCAGAATCGATATATTTATATATATATTTATGAATCTAACTGTGTGTGTGACATTTCCCTCCTGTGTGTGTTCCTCAGGCTGTAATGCCAAGTTCTCAGCACGCAGCAGCCTCTACATTCACTCCAAGAAGCATAAACAGGACGCTAGCACCCTGAGGACCCGCTGTCCTGTCGCCAACTGCTCCAAACATTTCTCCTCCCGCAGCAGCCTTAAGAGCCACATGCTCAAACACCACCACCTCAGTCCTGGTTAGTGGCCGTCAGCGGCTCACAGACTTACTGAACCAGTACTGTACATCACATTGTAAAAACAGACTCAGGCGAATTCATCTCAAAGTCTTCAAACGTAGCTACACACTGTAACTTGTAAAAATGATAGCATTTGATTACATTTTTGGTTATTATACAATCATATATAAAAATATAAAGATTATAATTTGGAGAGGATTCCTGTTTAAGGTGTGGTTGAAAACTGTTTATCTTAATTATAACGGTACAACATCGTGTATTGCACTTGCATTGGTGTTGGAAGAAATGTGTACTTATGAACAAACATGTTCCTCTTCTCCTTTTCCAGATGTTCTCAACCAGATGGAGACTACACCCTCCCTAACGCCCAGCAGTGAGCTCATCAGCACCACCTCAACAACGGTTGCAGGGACTGGCATCACTGTGGGTGACCAGCTGACCAACCTGGATCTCAGCTCTCTGTTCTCTCCTGTGCCCGGAGGCTCTGCACCCACTACTGGCATCGGAGTGGGAATTCCTGTGGGCGGGGGCAGCTCTAGCGGCACCTTCACAATGGACCTCTCCTTGGTCAGCTCTGGCATCCTCACCATCGACCCTTCCTCGGGCACCACACTCTGCGCCAGCACTGGCACCACATTGGCCAAGGCCGTCGACCCTCTTATCCTGGCAGCCAGCGCTGACATTGGCTCCCACCACAGTCTGGAGGGAACAGTGGGCGATGTCCTGCCCCCACAAGGCACTCTCAACCTGGATGATGTGCAGACAGTAACCCCGGAGGCACTGGGATCCCTCACAGCTCTCACTATGCAGGGTGCCGGTACCTCTGTGGACCCCACCCTGCAGCACCCACTCAGCTCCTCTGGTGCTCTGAGTGTGGAGTCCACAGCCTCTCTCGCCGTTGCCCCCGTGGCTGAACTGCTGGGCTCACCTTCTAAGGTGGTGGAGGTGGGTGGACAAGGAGGTGCGGGACCCCTTCTGGGTTGTGTGGAGGTGCTGGGACCTCAGGAGGGAGCAAAAGTCCTCACCCAGTTTGTTTTCCCCAGTCACAGCAGCAGCTTCAGTCCACAGAAAGACCCAGAACTAAACGCTGTGTCGCCGAACAGCTTCTTGGTGAGCATCCACGCCAAAAATGAAATATTTATAAACTCTAAAAGATCTGTAGATGTGTAATTTCCCCCCATTTTGTTTCTCAGGAGAGTGGAGGCTCAGCCAGGACCGATTACAGAGCCATTCAGTTGGCCAAGAAGAAGAAACAAAGAGGCCCCTCAGGCTCCTCTGGTAACACATATTCATCAGCATTATCCTTTTATCGTGTCCTCTACATTTAGAATAGACGGAGGCTTCACTCTAAAGTCACTGTACAGCAGGTGTAATTATTCTTTGCCTGATCCAGGGACTTCAGGCTCAAGCCAAAGAAAAACCAAAGGAGTGAAGACCTCCCCTGCACCTGTGCCACTTGCTTCCTCTGGTGCTCGTTACAGCGACGGAACCGCAGCGGCAAACGGAGGCCTGACTCTGCGGGACCCCGTCACTGGAGCCCAGTATGTTCAGATTCAGCTGCTGCAGGTGAGATTCAGATACGTCTTGATAACGGCACAGCTCCTGTCACCAGCTACCTTAATGTGTAGAGCTGATGTAGCTGGATCACACTGCCCCCAGACATTGAAATGTTGCCAAGCTCCGTTTAGACGGGACAATTTAATCATCCAGTCCTGAGCAGGCGTCTGCAGTTTTTAAAAGCAGTTAAAGCTTTCCGGAGAACTTGTTCCTCCTGTGACATAAATCACATCTGGAGCCTTGTCAGTTGTGTTTTCACGTTTCTCTTTTCATTATTTATCAAGGTTTCAGCACAAATCTCCTCTCCTGTTTGTAATGTACTTGTGAGTGTATAGACAGCTATCTCTGGATTATACACCACTCAGCCACAACATTATGACCACTGACAGGAGAAGTAAATAACATCGACCATCTTGTGACGACTTAATGTTCTGCTGGAAACTTTTGGACCTGGCATTCATTGGTGTGGATGTTACGTAGACATGTAGCAGCAGATGCTGATGAGAGTGTGTGTACCTACAGGATGACCCTGCCACTGATGGAGACCTGGCCTTCCAGTTGAGCTCTCAGCCCTCCAGCTCCCACTCTCAGCTCACTGTCGACCTGCCAGTCAACATTTTACAGGTAAAAAGAAGTTCTCATTTATCAGTTTGGACAGTCCAAAAGTATCAACTCTCTCTGCTTCATCATGTTGAATTAAAAATTTGGCGTATACTTCATTAAAGTGTCATGGCTCGTCTGTAATTAGCTGTTAAACTGAGAGATGTCTTAGCCTGCAGCTAATTAAACGAGCACCTTGTGGTTGTATACTAATCTACCTGTAATCTACCTGCATTTGGTGTCTGAAGAAACATTTCTGCTAGAGGCAAACACATACAGTAATATGAGTGTTGGTGTGAGTAGTATTTATCTACTGCCTGTGTGACTCATTCGTGTGATGAGAACGGTGAGCGGTGTATTCATTTGGGTCCAGCTTTGATGTGAGAAATGTTTTCAACGTTTTCCCTGCAGGAACCGTCAGTGATGACGGAAGACGACAACGGCTCCGACAACTCCCAGTTCACAGGGAGCACAATCAACCTACAGGACTTGGAGTGACGGCCACAGAGCTCCGGGGCCAAAGATCTGCTGCGATGCTGGGCCTTCGTCAGCAACGCGTCACTCTCCAGTTCCATCAACAAACATCCTCTGAAGTGATTGACTCCATCCGACGGTTGCCTCGACTTCGGCCAGGAGCTTGAAGGCCTTTTCTGGACATGTGCTTGATGTAGTTTCTGAACTGGGTGGATGTGATTCCACAGTTAATGCACCTTGAGAGGAGGAGTTGAGAATTCTTTGTTTAAAAGAAAATTGTTTATTTGTCCATTTTGTACCAAAATCAAAGCTGAGAGCACTGTCATGTCAGAGACACCTCTGTGTCCTGTTGGTGTTAACAGTTATGGTGTCTATTCCACGGTGCCACATTGCCATTCATGCACACACTGTGTGCCGTCTATGCTCCAGTTGCCTTAGAGACGCCTCACGCTGTGCACGCCTCCAACGGCAGGTTACCTTCTTTAATTGTCGTTACCTTGGTCTGTTCTGTTTTGTTAGATTTATTTTTCTATGGCAGCGGTAAGTCCACGTTGACAACATGCCTGTTCATGTGTTTGTATACAGTATGTACATGACTTACTACCTTCTTGTAATAATTTCATTGGTTTATTTATTATTTAGCTGCAGGTTTACAGAATGGCAGAGCCAAAACACGGATGAACTAAAGAATCAAAGCACAATCAGAACAGTGTGGAGAAGCCTTCATTTCATTTTAAAAGACAAATGTTGTGTTTTCATTTTGACCAGAGAAAAGATTTAATGATGATCTTAAGGTTCATGCAAGAAACAATGTGAACATAATATTAAGTGTCAGTCCAGCGTCTACTGCTGATGAATGTTTGCAGAACTGAAGATGAAGGTATAAAAAAGGTAAATGTAAAAACATTGCATCTCCTGACTGGTTCAAGTGAGAAACAATATTCTTCCTGCTAAGATCACAACATTTTATTACAGACACCAGAACATGTCATTGGGTTTTAAGGTCCACGCCAGACATTGAACTCCTGTTTATCATATAGATAACAATTAATTAGAAAACACTAGATTTCATTTGGTAATCAGAGGATGTGACGTTATAGTCATGAAGTTAAATGATAGAAATCAGTAAAACTTCAAGGATGTCGTAAGACGTAAAGGCCTCGTTGGAAACTTGGAAGCAAACAATCTAACCGTATAGTTATGGTTATATAGGATGGCATTGTCCTGACATCCAGACCTACTCCTACACTCCCATTTGTCTTTACAGTAAGATACACTGATCAGCCACAATATTATGACCACTGACAGAAGTGAATAACATTGATCATCTTGTGACAACTCAACGTTCTGCTGGGAAACTTTTGGACTTGACATTTATTCATTGGTGTGGATGTTACTTAGACATGTAGCACCCACCTAGACCAGACCAGGCACCCCCCACCCCATAGCAATGACACTCCTTGATGGCAGCAGCCATCCCCAGCAGGATGCAGCCTGACACAGACACACACACAAAAACACTTTAGGAACATCTAAACAAAAAAACATGAAGAACAGCACAAGGTGTTGACCTGGCCTCCAAATTCACTAGATCCCAAACTGATCAAGTATCTGTGGGATGATCCACAGAGGCCCCTCCCCTCAAAGACCCCCCCACTAACAACATCCTGTTGCCAGACACCACAGGACACCCTCAGAAGACCCATGTCCATTCTCTGATGAGTCACCACAAGGGAGACCTACACAATATTAGGAAGGTGGTCATAATGTTATGCCTGATTGGTGTAATTCTCAACCACCAATAAATAATGTCACACTCTGACACATGACAGCATACATAATGTAAAAGACAATTAAAGGATAACTGATCATCTAATCTTCCTCTAAATCTAGACACACAGGGATTCATGCCCCACATTACAGTACTATTTCAGAGCAGCAGATGGTGTCCAAGTCATTTAAGTAAGTAAGAAATGAAAGACTATATTGTTCTTTATCATTTTACTGAACAAAAATGCACATAGAAATGTTCGTCAGTTCATCATTATTAGTTCTTTCAAGGAAATATTTGCAAAAAAAACAAACAAAAAAAGATTTTGCACAGAGATTGTGAGGATGTTGACCTTGTGGGTGTGTTATTCTCCTGCAGGAAATTGATCAAGTGGCCGGCATCGTGGATTCTTTGAACTCCAGGCCCGTTTAAAGGAAGAATGCATTCCAAGGAACGTTCAGCAACTCTAAGTTTGGTTAAAGAATAATTCCAGGAATGTTATAAACTGGACTAATTAAAACGACCGGACTAACCCTGACAGGTCGCAAACCTTTCGTGGAAGACCCACGTAGCAGGAAGAAACCGAACAATATTTGTGAACCAGAAGGAATGAGCCAGCTTCAATAGAGAGTCGTAACGCTTCTTCTTAAAAATGACCCAGAACATTGATTGGACATCTCTGCATCTGGATTGTCTTTATTGAAATGTCTTGGTTAACAAGTCAGCTAGCAAGCAGAGAGGAGAAATAAACAGCTAGCTGACTAGTGCATACAAAATGATCTTAAAATTCCAACCAGGCATAACATTATGACCACATTATCCTAATATTGAGTAGGTCTGCCTTGTGCCAGAGAATGGACATGGCACAATGAATGCCAGGTCCAGAAGTTTCCCAGCAGAACATTGAATTGTCACAAGATGGTCAATGTTATTAACTTCTCCTGTCAGTGGTCACAATGTTGTGGCTTGATCGGCTTACAAAGCTATGTGTTTGAAGATAAGACAGATATTCTGATCGTTAATTGGAAAAAAATATAATAGATGCTTTATGCAAATTCAAAAAGAAGAGTGGTGTTGCTGACGTAGCTCACATTTAAAATGCTAATTCAGTGGCGTAATTAAAGCAAAGTGTTACATCATTAAGATGTCACCGAATAAAAATAACACTTCTGCATCTCTGTAGAATAAATTAAGACATCTCGCTCATTTACATCCAGTTGGGGTCTTAAGTAGTGATTTGGTATCTCTGGAGGGAAGCAGTAACCAGCCTGGACACATCCCCAGGGAGGCAGAGACGGAGGCAGAGACGGAGGCAGGAGAAGTAGGGCAAAGGCAAGCGACTAATCCTCGAATCAGCCGTGTTTCCATCCCTCCAGACCAGTTCTCTAATCTGTGGCCCTGTGGTTTTTGGCTCCAGATGTTTGATAGCTGGATTAGGAGGGTCAAGAGGGATCGGTCAGATGTGGTGTCCTGCCTGACGTACAGCGTGGTCGGCCTAATAACACCCACTTACTGTAATGTGTTCTGCAGAGCCTGGTCGAGCCCTTTCCTTAGCAGCAGACAGCGTGGGCTCAGAGCTGGGAGAGAGAGGAGGTAACTGACCTGCAAAATAGTCAAATTATGGATTATATGCCCCATCTTTTCACATTGTTACTGGGTTAGTCCAGTACCATGACACAAAAAATGAAGGATTTCCTCCCCTTTGACCTTTTAATGTCTTAAACGGACAGTATTCGTAACTTCAATCTCAAATTGCGTCACAACAAAACCTCAAATGACCCGACTGACGAGTCAGAACGTTCAGACATATCAGCCTGGTACAACAAACCGGCACCCTCTGTACACACAAGAAGTCTGAGAGCACGGCTGAAAACTGTAACCTGACATACGCAGAGGAGAGAAATTAATGTTTTCAGGACATTTTTTTCCCTTTGAAAGTTTTCAAAGAACGAGAAAATGTTTATGTAGACTGTACCAAGGAACCTGCTTTGTCCATGACCTGTTTCAATACAGAATAGAATAGAATAAAAAGTCTATTGTCATTGCATTGGAAAAACAGCTCTCCTAGAGATACGTTCACCCACACACACGTCTAAAGCCTTTCAGAGGGTAGCAATGTGAATATACACTGATCAGCCACAACATTATGACCACTTACAGGAGAAGTAAATAACATCGACCATCTTGTGACAGTTCAATGTTCTGCTGGGAAACTTTAGGACCTGGCATTCATTCATGTGGATGTTACGTAGACATGTAGCACCCACCTAGACCAGACCAGACACCCCCACCCCATAGCAATGACACTCCTTGATGGCAGCAGCCATCCCCAGCAGGATGCAGCCTGACACAGACACACACACAAAAACACTTTAGGAACAACTAAAAAAAAAAAACATGAAGAACAGCACAATGTGTTGACCTGGCCTCCAAATTCACTAGATCCCAAACTGATCAAGTATCTGTTGGATGATCCACAGAGGTCCCTCCCCTCTCAACCCATAGGACTCTTAGGACACGCTCACAAGGCCCATGTCCATTCTCTGATGAGTCGCCGCACGGGAGACCCACACAGTATTAGGAAGGTGGTCATAATGTTATGCCCGATCGGTGTACGATGGAAAGGATGAGTACTGTCCCCGATAATTCTGCACGCCTCACTGTGACAATGTGACTTCCAAGTCTTCCAAATGGGGGAGAGGGGGTGCCAGTGATGTTTTGCTGCCAGGACGGAGTCAGTCAGGACGCTTTCTATTGAGCGGTGATAAAACGTCCTCAGCAAACTGGCAGAGATGTGTGTTTTTTGTCAGTGTCTGGAGAGAGGGCAGTCTTTGCCGAGCCTTCTAGACTCTGTTTTAACGAGAATGAATGTAAAAACGTTGCCAGCACTGTTTAAGGTTGTTTTGTGTGCTGGGAAACTAAGAAGAACAGTCCGTCGGGTGAAAGGTGGTTTGCAGATAGTTCTGGACTTGGAGCTGTAATATTTTTTGTATAACATTGTTTATAAGATCATAAGAAAAGTCTTGTAGCATCTCTTATAGTAACTGGAAGTCTGTCGTTACAACAAGTGTGTGCTAACCCTGTTAACAGTCAGCTCTCCAGCTTTCTCAACAGGAAAAAAGAACAAAGACCCACTGCTGCACACACACACACAAACTTTCCTTGAAAGAGGAATTCAAAACACGCTGAAAAAGTCTGTCACCTTCTAAACCAGTTATCTGGATTCACTCACACACACTGCTTCTGATCACATGTCTTACTGAATCTTGGCGTGACTGCAAAATAAATAAACGTGTTAAAGGACAGCCTATCACTTCTGAAACGCTTCCTGTTGAGGCCTGACTGGTCGGCCCACATTGTTCCTGACAGAGTGAGTTCCTCTCTGCGCGAGGAAGTGTTGATGTTGCTGTTAGCGATACTCAGCTCCAGCGGGCCTCCGATAGGTCGGCTGACCGGCCCCTGAGCCGATGTTGCTGCTGCAGTCGACACAGATGTGTGGCCTCGGCTGATACAGAAGGAAAATAAATCTCTGAGTTAGAGATTTAAAACAATGTATTCCTGATGTTGGGAAAATATGTCACCATGAGATAAACTTAAGAGGCAACAAGCTGCTCTCTGGTTTTCAAACCTAGATTATGTTCCAGCTGAGAAAAAAACATAAAAGTAGAAACAGTTCATGTATCTTATTTAGGGATAGAGTTTAGAATAGAGTTTATTTGCCATTTGTACAGGTTCATTACATTTGAATACTTGTGCGTTTATCCTAAATACTAAAAAATACTGAAGTTGGAAAGTCATTCATCTTCTGTAACCGCTTGTCCTGTGAAGGGTCGTGGGAGGCTGGAGCCTATCCCAGCTGTCATTGGGGCGAGAGGTGGGGTACACCCTGGACAGGTCTCCAGTCTATCCCAGGGCAGAGAGACAGACAACCATTCACACTCACACCTACGGCCAATTTAGAATCACCAATGAACCTAACCAGCATGTCTTTGGACGATGGCAAAACAATATATATACTGTTTATATAATATAGACAATAGTACAGACAGGGAGAACACAGTCAGCTGGTGGATTCAAACTCAGAACCCCATCTTGTTGTGATGCATCAGTGCAAACCACCACACCACTGTGCCGCCCCTGCTCGCTGATTGATTCTAAATTGGCTGTAGGTGTGAGTGTGAATGGTTGTCTGTCTCTCTGTGTTAGCCCTGAGATAGACTGGAGACCTGTCCAGGGTGTACCCCGCCTCTCGCCCCAATGACAGCTGGGATAGGCTCCAGCAGACCCCGCGACCCTTCACAGGACAAGCGGTTAGAGAAGATGAATGAATGAATGAATGAATTGCCAGTTTAAGGCACACGTGAGCAGCATGACGCGTCAAAACAATACACTTTTGAGACCGTCTGTGGAGGATGTAAACCCGTGACTGTGTGATTAACGTGGACAAAGTGCAGACAGGAGTTACAGGGATTATATATTTTCATGTTATATATTTGCATGTTATTGCAGAGGTAGTATGGGTAATAAATAATTATACAGAAGAACAGGAGGCAGGTGCAAAAAAAAAAAAAAAAAGTCTGTCTGTTAGCCCTCAGGGGCCCCCTACTGGTCTGTGGCCCCAGGCATTCAACTCCATTGTTCCAAGCTTTGCCTCTGAATGTTATGCCACACTGTTCTTGTTAATATGCAAAACAATTGTCAAGTTTCCAAAATAGACAACCTGAAAAAGTGCAGACTCATTTTTTAGCGCCAGTACTTAGACCTCATAAATCATAAATCCCAGTCCCAGATTTAGAGTAGAAGCAAATAATTCATTTCTACTACTTTCTCCTCATCTAGTCTGAACTAAGTGTCACTGGAATCTATTAACTGTCAAAATGAACAAATCACTTTTACGAATTTATTTGTCTGAGGAAATCTGGTCCCGCTTCCACCGAGGACTCCCACATGTTGTTCCACGGCAGCAGAGAGCCTCTGACTGACAGACAGGACGGGGGACGACCCGCCTCCTCCGTCCGCGCCACAACCGACCAATGAGGCTGCAGAGCGGGGACGAGCCTTCAGCGGCAGCCTCTTATTTCTCACTACGGTGAGAGCTGGGACGCACACGGGCAGTCATGTGACGGTGATATAGTACAACTCGGTGAGCGCTCAGTCCAGTCTGAACGCTGCTGCTGCTGCATGGAGAGTCTCAAGGGCAAGTCCTGCTCTGGTCATAGACTGCCCCGTCGGATGCGACCCATATAACCAATCCTATCCGCGCACACTGCACTGGGATTATATTTAATGTGAGGTAAGGCTGGAGCTCTTTCCTGGTTTTTGTTTTTTTTCGGGGATGTGTGCAGAGCGCGCATGGTTCCTGCTCGGTGCCATATGTTGCAGCAGGCTGCACGAAAACATGTTTACGATGAGAGCGGAGACGCGCGCCTACTCACGCGTTATGCGAGGATGAGGAGGAGGAGGAGGGGGGCAGAAGGAAAACACGCACGCCACGGCGTTTATTGGCGATCTTGAGCTCAGGTTTAGGTCTGATGATGGTCAGTTTAAGAATAGAAAGCGATGGATTTTGAATGAGATGTCTCCTCCTGTTTACATCTGCGCGTGTGACCAGATTTCCAAGTTCTCACGTCCAGCCCGCCTGCGCATCCCCGCACAGCGTGGAGCAGTTAGCGGGTAGACTGTGCGGGTTGTGCAAATGAATTGTGCAGATTTGGCTTAATTACAAAAAAAAATAAAATAAAAACCAATCCCCCGGCTGTGCAGGAATGTGTGCAGTCATTTCAAGACAAGCTGCGCCAGTGTGAAGTGAATGAAAATGAGGCGCTCTGTGGAGATAATGTAACGGCTCGGCATCTCAAATATATTCCTCCGCCCAACTTCAGAGGCAGCGACGTGTCAGATTTACTGCTCTGTAATTGTCCCGTAAACAAGCGGGGCAGGTGATTTACGCACGAAGCCAGCGGAGGGAGCGCATGCTGCTCCCGGCTGCCCCATGCGGTGTTTTCTGACAATACTGTTTTTTTTTTTGTTTTTTTTTTCTTCCTCCTCTCAGGCCCAGGTTTACTCTCGGTCACTCAGACCATGCAGGGGCCCCTGGAAAGGGAAGGAGGATAGAAGCGTGCGCAAGGGGGGAGGGAGGGAGGTGGGTGGTATCAACGACGCTCCGTGTTCCAGGAAAATAACCTATTTATGAAGTCTACAGTGGGTTATTATAGAAAATATGATGAGACCTGAGCACTGAACTAAACATATACTCTATGGCTATAAGGCCACCATAAAATGGTAACATTATGGCACTAAATATAACATGTGGAACTCAATAATAATATGTGACCATATAAAAATGCTGAAGTCAGGACGTCCCAGTAGAACAAGAACACTTTCTCAATCAAGTTGTGTAAGAAAACATCAGAGCTTCTCATTTTGCCTGAAAACCACCTAAAATATTCAACAATAAAATATAATAATACACTAGTTATTACCATTTGAGAACCTGAAACTGTTTGATGTTTCTTTGTCAGGAAATAAATAAATTATTGGTTCATTCATTACTAATAATGTGACTTTAGTGGCTGCTTGTAGTGAAGGAACGCACGGCTGAAGAGGACCACGGCTCAGGAACAGAATATGCAGAGAGTGATGTTTTATTCCCACAATGACAGCCGTGGTGAATAAAATAGGTCACGAATAGTTTCCAAATTCTTGGGGCTAGCGTTCACGGGATGATTTATAAGGAAAACAAGATGATAGAGCAAGAAAAGTGAAACCTCAAGTGCAGAAAGTAATCTTTTCGCTATCAAAAGGAGTCCTGCTGTGAGTTTAACAGCCCGTGCCTCACACACATCTGTGACTCAGGCTGGTGAGTGAGTGCGGCGGCATTAAGGCACAAAAAGTTGGGAACCAGTGCACGAGTGATTCCGTTACAATAGTTTCTCGGTTTGCGTCCAGTAATTCATATCCTTGTTGTTAAGCAGCAGCTGTATTCAGTTATCCATGGCCAGTATCTCATGTCGACTTGACTGAGCGGATTACGGGATCTAGCAACATATCGTGCATTTTTCAGTGGATATACTGTGTAAACTCTCTCAGGCTGTGTCTAATGAGCAATAGGCGGTTGTCGGATTAAGATTAACAGACTTTAAACTCACCCTCTTCTTGTTTCTTTTTAGACACACTGTATCCCGACTGGAGACCTTGGATTGTTTCCCCAGCGCTTACTTTTTCCACACCAGGTGTTTCACTATCTCACCCAAGTGGGAAGTGTGGCCTCAGTGACCTGGGTTTGTTTGGTCTAACTTTCCCACCAAACACAAGGAATAATTCTCTCGCTGACATTCTCTAAACGCAGACTCCAGAGTCCAGCGGGAGACAGTGGTTTGGCAGCAGCCAGGGATGGTGGATAACTCCCCACTGAGAGAGGAGACTTTTCTTCCCTATAGTGGCTCTCCAGCGGCCTACCAGCTGTCTGACATGGTCACGGACCTCGGCTCCTACCAGGTGATGCCGTCGCCGTTTTCGGAGGACGACCTGAGTGAGTCGTCCAGCCCCCGGTCCTGCTCCAGCCCGGACTCCCAGGTGCTCAGCTCCAGCTATGGCAGCAACTCAAGTGCCGAGAGCCAGGACAGCATCTTGGACCATTTGCTGTCTCAGGCCTCCTTAGGATGTGTGCCGACGGGATCTGTGGCACCCATTCCACTGTCCACTTTCTTGTGGGACTCGCGGAGAGACGAGCCCTCAAAGCGTGAGGCCGTAAAAGAAGAACATTTTGACTTCCTTTCCTGGTCCCATGTGGAGACAGAGGAACAACTTGGAGGTTCCTTCCAGCCCACATTGGAGGAGATTGAAGAATTCCTGGAGGAGAATATGGAGGTGGTGACGATGAAGCAGGAGATCCAAGACGGTTGCATGGGTTTGGGAGCGGAACAGGAGGAGGCTCTTGGTCTAGAAGTTGGTCTGGAGTGGTGCAGGGAGGCCTCCCCTGAGCTTAAGCTGGAGCCAGAGGCCAAATGTATAGACAAAACTGTCCCCAGTGCTACTAGTCTGGCTGCATCCAGTGAGACTAAAACCACATCAGTTAACCCCACACATGAATCCAGCAAAGGGGCCAAGAAGGTGTCAACAGAAAAAGCTTCGTCAGCAGAGAGTGGCACGAATGGCGGTGAGATGCCGGTCATCTTACAAATTCAGCCCATTCAGATCAAGCAGGAGCCCACGGCAGCACCACTCACCCCGGCAGCCCAGCCCCCACCGCCTGCCCCGGCCTCAGACATCAAAATTGCGCAGTTACTGGTCAACATTCAAGGTCAGACCTTCGCCCTGGTGCCCCACATCTTGCCGTCCCCCAGCCTGAATGCCTCCTCGAAGTTTGTAAGAATCGCTCCGGTCCCCATCGCAGCCAAGCCTCTTGGGCTCGGAGACAGCTCCGCGAGCCACGGGTCGGGGATTCTCGTCGGAGGTCAGAAGTTCCAAAAGAACCCGGTGGCGGATCTCATCAAAATGCACAAATGCACTTTTCCTGGTTGCACCAAGATGTACACCAAGAGCAGCCACCTGAAGGCCCACCTGAGGAGGCACACGGGGGAGAAACCCTTCGCCTGCAACTGGCAAGGCTGCGGATGGAGGTGGGTACCAGTGTGGAAAGAGAATGAATGATAGTGTTTCTGCATCCACTTAACCAGGCCGCGGGCTCACAACACCATGCATTCACCTCACAGACGTGACCTCTGCCCCGTGTAACATTACGACAATTGCAACCTTTTATGTTTATCTGTTATCTTAGCAGATTAGACTCAGGAATTGACTCATATTTATGACAGATTTGTTCACAGGACTGAGCAATAACAGCGGGCTCCAGCATGCATCTGCATGATTTAAAAGGACTTAACCCCCATTACTCAGTGTGGCCTATCTGGAAGGAGCAGCAGCAATTAATATGTCAGCGAGGCGTGTTTATGTGCTGGTGCCATGTTACTCACAGCGGACGATTCAGATGCAGATCGTTACCGACGCTGTCACTTTGAGCAGCGTCTATTAGCGCTTGTGAGCGAGCTCCTAGGGCCACGTCCTGCAACTAAAGCGACTAAAAATTAGAGAAGTGACATCATTCATTACCACGAAGGCACTGCTAAAGGATGTGACACTGTCGTCCTGTTTTCTGTTCACGAAGCCCTGCAGCTGAAGAGCTCTGCAGCCATGCATGCGCTAATTGAAATGATCTGAGATGGTGGCGATGCAAACGCGGGGTTTGCTCGGCTCGTACGATCGCGTTTCGTCGGAGAGCGATATCCACGACGCGCACGGACGCTCCAGCTGCGCCGTTTCTTCGTGGCTGCAAAACTAAATATAAATCTGAGATGGGTCATGTGGTCTGGAGTCACATGGGCACAACAGGGGCATCTCCTGTTGAGACTAAACAGCTGTGTGCAGTTGCTGGGGCAATGTGGGTGTGTGCATGTTTGTGCATGCTAAGTATAAAGCAGCGAGCTCTAATTTGGGACCTGCTGTGTAATGGCAGCGAGAGGACTTGGCTGTCTTCATCTGTGAAGCAATTTCTTTTCTCATTAAAGTAAAGTGTCTTTTTACATTCATCAGACGAGTGTGTGTTTGTGTGTGTGTGACAACTTGTGGCCAGAGTTGCCACAGCTGAGTGGGCTGGTTTCTCGACGACATGAGATCATTCAGTTGAGAGTGACTAAAATTAGTGAAGGGTACAACATTTGATTTGTTCTGTCACGTTTTATTTAAAAGGGACTGGGAATGGACGTGTTAACTTCATCTAAACATTTTTTTTTTGCTGCAGTTTAGGATTTATTTGTGCGTTTATCAAAAAGCCCACTCGGGACAGATTTTGTAATTTGTAATTTGAGGATGGTAATGGTGAAATGGATGCAGCCAGACAAGGTTGTACAGTTGCTCCACGGTCTCTGGTGCCTCCAGCCAGCTCGCTAGCGTCCGTCCTCCACCGTTATTTTTTCTTGGCTTGCTTTAGTTATTAGTCATTGGGCAGCATAGGTCAAGCTGATAATGAATTTAAAGAGCAGCTTCTACTGGAGCATAAGGGAAACTAAGGAAAACCACAGAGCCTATAAAACAGCTGGTGGACCCTTTAATAACTTGCATAAACATTTTTTGCAAAGTTTGTTTTTTTAAAAAAAAACTTCCATAAGCCATTAATATAGAATGGGTCGAAAGTGACAAACGTCATATGAGCCTCACGTTGTACCTCTGCTGCTACACTTCAGTGGCAGGATAACAGGTTTCTCCACAAATCCAAAATCTTTACAGCTCTCTAGTTTCCTCATTGTGTTAAAAAAAAAAAAAAAGAAAACCTACACGATCAGGCATAACATTATAACCACCTTCCTAATATTGTGCAGGTCTCCCTTGTGCCTCCAAAACAGTTGTGACTCATCAGAGAATGGACATGGGCCTTCTGAGGGTGTCCTAAGGGTCCTATGGGTTGAGAGGGGAGGTGCCTCTGTGGATCATCCCACAGATACTTGATCAGTTTGGGATCTAGTGAATTTGGAGGCCAGGTCAACACCTTGTCCTGTTTTTCTGAGTTGTTCCTAAAGTGTTTTTGTGTGTGTGTGTCTGTGTCAGGCTGCATCCTGCTGGGGATGGCTGCTGCCATCAAGGAGTGTCATTGCTATGGGGTGGGGGTGCCTGGTCTGGTCTAGGTGGGTGCTACATGTCTAAGTGACATCCACACCAATGAATGCCAGGTCCAAAAGTTTCCCAGCAGAACACTGAATTGTCACAAGAAGGTCAATGTTATTTACTTCTCCTGTCAGTGGTCATAATGTTGTGGCTGCTCGACAAGAGCTTGGATGTAACAGACTTTCATTTTAAAAATATCCCACGCTCTAGTGACTGTAGTCTGAGAGGAGGCTTCACATGATAAACTAAGCGACTTGAAAGTTAGTTTTGAACTCGTTTTTACAAGACTGCACCCGAGGTAACTCTACGTTTCATTTCCGATCTTTTGCCACTGTTGGTGTTTAGGCTACAAGGGTTTTTCTGCAACATACAGAAAGGGCGAGTTTGATTTGCCATTAGGCACTGATCTATGTGCACGGCAAGAACTATCCAAACTACCCCAATCAGCTAGCTGTTAAGCTATTTGACTGCAGAGACAAGTCTTTTTTGATCATTCAGTGCCTTTTGCATGCAGGTACTGAGCAATCAATGATATCTCTTGAAAGCTTTGTGTTGACTACAGTACCGACCTGCATCAACCATGTACTGCTGCACAAGAGCGTCCTAATACATGAGTGGAGCTGCAGAAATCTGCGCGGCAGTAATCCAGGCTGGTGTGTTCCAGCTAACAAAGGACTCTTGTCCGTACACAAAAGGCAGGATCTAGTTTGGATGGAAATGTGTGTATGTGAGTGTGTATGAGGGAGAGAGAGAGAAAGAGAGGGAGAGAGATGAAGTAAATGAGGGGGCCAACCAAATGCAAAAGAAAGTTGTGAAAAGCAGCTGAATGGAGTGAGGCGCAGGGTAGAAAAAGACAAGAGAAATTGTGGTTTGGGTGGTAGTGATAGTACTGTAGGGGCAGCTGAGAGAGGCTCATAGGAGAGGGAGAAAAAGTCCTGTCTCGGTTTTGCACACAATGATTAGAGGGGAGCAGCAGTGAGGAAGTGGAGCGGACAAAGAAAAAGTGTTGAATAGTTACCATGACTGTGGGTTAGGAACGTCCAGGCTGCCGCGCGGCATGAAAGGGAAGTGAGCGATCAGGCAGAGTCCTTCATGTGGACCGGGACGGACGGGGAAGGAACGGCTGGATAGAGAAAAGAGTGGAGGGGTGTATATTAAGATTTACAGCCACATGTACACTGAATGCTGAATAGATATTGTCATAATGATCAGCCACAACATTATGACCACTGACAGGAGAAGTAAATAACATTGACCATCTTGAGACAGTTCAGTGTTCTGCTGGGAAACTTTTGGACCTGACATTCATTGGTGTGGATGTTACTTAGACATGTAGCACCCACCTAGACCAGACCAGGCACCCCCACCCCATAGCAATGACACTCCATGACTCCAGCAGGAACAACGCTGAACACTTCAGGAACAATTCAATAAAACATGAAGAACAGCACAAGGTGTTGACCTGGCCTCCAAATTCACTAGATCCCAAACTGATCAAGTATCTGTGGGATGATCCACAGAGGACCCTCCCCTCAAAGGCCACAGGACACCACAGGACACCCTCAGAAGGCCCATGTCCATTCTCTGATGAGTCACCACAAGGGAGACCTGCACAATATTAGAGAGGTGGTTATAATGTTATGCCTGTTTGCTGTACAGAAGTAAGGTGAAGATTGGTGTCATGCAACTTAAAAAGCTTAAAAACTGGATTATTATTAAGTTGGGACAGCCGTGTCTGGATCTAACCTGTTAGTGGGACCCCCGGGGTCAAACCCAGCTTCAGCCCCTTTGACCTCACTCCCTGTAAATTAATACTGGAATTTACACCATGTGTGGAGTAACTAAAATAATTAAGGCCCTAAACTAGGTTTTGACACAGGGCCCCTTTACAAATGACCAAATGAAACTCACTCTGGCTCCAGCGCCTCCAACCAAAAAAGAACTTGACTGGTAACAACATTATCACTCCTGATTGTTTTTAGTTTGAGTAAAGGGTTTCACATCTACCTAGGTTCTTTCTCTTCTCATGTGGCCTTAGAGTTTAACACAGTGGGCTACAAGACAGGTGAAAGGGCATCTGTCTTGAGAGGTTTTGTTTAAGGTACCTGCTTTGTCCTATTTCTGATCTCATGGCGATAATTCTTGTAACTCTAGTTCACACTCACCCTGTTTGCACTTTATCCACTTTAGTTTCAAGTTTCAGACATCCATAGCATAGTTTTTGTACATATCGCGTATTGTTCTACATTTTGTTCTTTAAAAGTGTCTTGTATTTGCACGTCACGCTGCTCACATGTGCCTTCAAACGCCCCCAAACAAACAAACAAGTATTTCTGAGTCTGAATCTAAATCTGATCATCCACTGCCCCTATGGCAACGAGGAAAAGTGGTCCCTGCTGGTTAAATCATATCGTATCGCGTGTTATTTCACTAATAATCCGCTAGAGCCGGGTAAACTTAAGAAAAGGTCAGACTACACAACATCTCCATGGCAACAGCTTGACCCAAACAGGGTAGGGTGTCATCGTGGTTGCATCACAATGTCCCATCCCACAGGACAACTGGCCAGTTTGAATCTGATTCTGATCATCCACTGCCTCTATATGGTAAATGTTTCGGAGGCGCAAGGGAGACCTACGCAATTTTTAGGAAGGTAGTCATAATGTTTTGCCTGATTGCTGTATAGAAGTGAGGTGAAGATTGGTGTCATGCAACTTTAAACCCAAACGTCTGTAACTTTAAGTTGAGTACAGCGGCTATCTCAGCGTTCCCAGCACTGTTGCCTGTTGAATTCCAGTTGGACGTGTAGAGCTTCTGCTCAAAACAAATGAAAACAAACGGCAGTGTAGTTGAGAAATAAAGCGCCTGGAAGCGTCATAAATTCTGCGTTGCTTCCCGGCCACTTGACACAGCGACAGATCTGAACCAGATGTTGGAATGTCAGAGCTCAGAGTGTCACTGGGAGTATTTACTGTTTACAGAGTGAAACCGTCAGATCTGGATGCACGCCACAGGTCTCTTTTAGTTTCTGCACTATAACTATATCATGCATGTTGACTCCGTGTTCAAGTATAGATGTTGCATATCTGTTTAAAGTGTTTATCTGCTCGTATAATTGTGGGCAGAGCGGTATTTTAATGCACCTTAAATGCGGCGGCTTAATTGCCGGCTACGATTGCGTCGATTCATCATCTTGTCAGGTCAGCAGAGTAACATCTGGGACGGAGAGCCCGTTTGGGGACTGTCAGCTCCAGTGAACTGGGTTACTGAGAAGTGCGTCCCTGCGGCTTCCAACCCGAACAGGGGTTTCCTCGCATGCTAAGCTCGCTGCTGTGATCCTTGTACAAATGAGGAGAATGAGTTGCAGCATCCACCATGCGAGGCATTTTTGCTCGTGACAAATAGGCATGCAATTAAATCTGTAAAACCCTGTGAGAATAGTTGATAGTAGTAGATGATGGGAAAGAAACGGGGAGCAGCGGCACCAGAGCAGGAGAAAGGTTTCTGTCTCTGATTGCCTGATGTACTTAGACTAGACAGATAGACTTTATTGATCCACAGGGGAAATTACTTGGTCACAGTGGCTCAGTTGCACAAAAATACTCTTGAAAACCACTAGTAAAAAAAATAAAAATGGGTGTAAGATAGTTCTAAAAAACATAAAATAAAATAAAATAAAATAAAATGCTCTAACCCCTGAGACCACAAATGCTAAAGCTTGGAAAAATAAAATAAAATAAAATAATAATAATAATAATAATAATAATAATAATAAATAAAATTTAATAAAAATACTAATGAAATTAAAAATAAAAATAGGTGTAAGATAGTTCTAAAAAATAAAAATAAAATAAAATAAAATAAATAGATACAATACAATAAAATAAAAATAAATAAAATTTAATAAAAATACTAATGAAATAAAAAATTAAAACAGATGTAAGATAGTTTTAAAAAAATAAAATAAAATAAAGTAATAAATAAATAAAATTAATAAAAGTAAAAATGAAATAAAAAAATAAAATACAATAGGGGCTTTGAGGGGAGGGGCCTCTGTGGATCATCCCACAGATATGGGGTGGGGGTGCCTGGTCTGGTCTAGGTGTGTGCTACATATCTCAGTAACATCCACACCAATGAATGCCAGGTCCAGAAGTTTCCCAGCAGAACAATGAATGTCACAAGATGGTCAATGTTAATTACCTCTCCTGTCAGTGGTTTTAATGTTGTGGCTGATTGGTGACGGTACCAACTCCAACAGTAACTCATCGACTGGCGAAGTTGTGGCGTTTGTCGCTCGTAGTGTGACATAAGTTTGGTAGATTTGTGACTCGTCCATACCTTTTCCATTTGTCCTTGTTGATTATAAATCATCTCTTCTTCTTCTTCCTTCTTTCAGGTTCTCGCGGTCAGACGAGCTGTCCCGTCACAGGCGATCCCATTCGGGGGTCAAGCCCTACCAGTGTCCTGTATGTGAGAAGAAGTTCGCCCGCAGTGACCACCTTTCCAAACACATCAAAGTGCACCGCTTTCCACGAAGCAGCCGGACGGTTCGCTCGGCAAACTGAACTGCTCCAAAATCACTGGGATTACTGGGATCACTGGAAACGCTGGGATCACCCTCACACAAGAGAGCCGTCACTGGAGCAAGGTTTGAGCGTGTGGGTGCAAATTCCGCGCCACCGGCAAGTCGGTGTGAATATGTGAGTGGAAGTACGCCTCGCTTTGCGTTTCACAGACTTTTCTAATTTATTGTGGAAAGCAAACGGACACAGTGACTATCCTCCTCTGACTGCAGCTGAATGGTTGTTGGTGCTTTTGCGTACGTCCTGTTCCTTACATGTTTGTTCTGTCCTTACCTCCCGCCTCAGCAGAAGATATTCAGTCTGGATTATGTGAAATCTTTGGTATCTTTGCGTGTTTATTCTACCTGGATAACACCTGCCTTGTATCTACGTCCTGAGAGCTGCAGATGTCTGGGTCATTCCTCGTTGTATGCAATGATTTGGAAGTCATTTGGACCCCCTGTCAGCTGCTACCAGAGCAGTGGTTACTCTTCCTCGGGCCGGCGGATGTTTCATTAGTGGTTCTGTCCTTGGTTTTGCTGCCTTGTGCCACAGTACGCTGACAGAAAGGGAGTGGATATCTTTGTCGTTCAACTTGGCGTTCGTTCTTTCCAGGACATGAACTACTGATTGCACAGCAAAGTTGAGAGAGTTTGCACAACAAGCTACCAGGACTCCTCTCTCACATTTTACGGAAACTCTGCAAACGAGACGTGAAAGAGAAGAGAAGGACAGAGCAACACGAGAAATGCAAAAGTGATGGTTGAAGCGCACAGTGATTCTTAAATTGGCCTTCTGATCAGTGTTACATGTTCTGTGTCATTTCGTTAAGCTAACTTAGGTGTACCAGGCCTTACTGCACCACAAAAACCTTGCTGGAGAGCCAAACTGTTCATAATATGGCCCTGTCGTTTAGCACATAGCCATAGACCTGAATGTCTCCGTCTGCTATTATTATTATTATTATTATTATTATTATTTGATCTATCATTTTTGCTCGACACAAAATCTGCCTCAGCTCCGCTTTATCTGTTACTGGAAACACCCTGACAGCCTTCCACCTCAGCTGATCGTTGTGTCCTTTTGAGGTGATGCCAATGGATAATACACTACACACCATGGTGCTGATCGACCAGGAGGATGATACTTCTGGAAAGTGTAGTTTCGACATCCATTCTGAGGCCGTGATGAACTTTCAGTTGTCCTAATTGCTCTTAAATATCGTCCGCTAAGTGTGTAACGCCCCGGCGTGACAGCGCAGGGGGGGTGATCAATGCCGTCCTTCTAGAAAGCATCATTCCCTTCATTCAATTTTTGAATTTTTAACGCTTGTGTGAACACAGGTGTTCTATCGCATCCTATGAATGTATGTAAATACGCAGGAGTGTACGCCGCTGCTTCCAGAAAAACACACACGGACTATTCTGATGCCATCTTAAAAACAAATCAGTGGTTGTGGAGATTTCTGGTGTTAAATGTGTACATAACTTAATGTTTCAGTACATATGGATATATGATATATATATTTTTTTCTTTGTTCTATCCGAGATGCATTTACAAATAAAACTGAAAAAAGGAACACACGTCTTGTTGCCTTTACTTGCAAATGACTATAAGGGTTGAGAGAAATACTAAAATCTTTTATTTTTTCTTACCTCTTGCCAGTTCATTATGTGCACTTGTGAAAACATAAGATAAGAGCAAATATATATAAAAGTAAATACATTATGGTACAAAGACTATTTACATTTTGCATCAACTAGTGTAAATAGAGGGTTGAGGTGGTAAGGAGGCTGAATATACATAATGAACGTTCATGAATATCAAGAATAAAAACTCCGATAGTAGGAGTTGCACCAAGTATTGCACAAAAATTACATGAGGTAATGACAGGGATGAGTTGGTATATACAGATCTATTATGTTCTTGTATGTGCAAGAGAAGAAGCTCAACAGCAGAGCTAAGAAATGTTAAAGAGTCTGACTGCTGAGGGGACAAAGGACGTCCAGAAGCGCTCCTTCTTGCACTGTGGGTGCAGCAGACTTTGGCTGAAGGAGCTTCCCAAAGTCCCAACTGTCTCAGACAGTTTGGCCAACATCCTCATCTCCCCCACCTGCTCCACTGAGTCCAGAGGACGGCCCAGGATGGAGCTGGCCCTCTTGATCAGTTTGCCCAGTCTCCTTTTGTCCTTCTCCGTGACTCAGTAGACCACGCTGTGGAAGGCTGCCGATGCGACCACAGTGTTGTCCTGAGTAGTGTCCTACACACCCCAAAGGACCTCAGTCTCCTCAGCAGGTGGAGGCGATGTTGGCCCTTCCTGTATAGGACATTAGTGTTGTCCGATCAGTCCAGTTTATTGTTCAGGTGAACACCCAGGATGATGCCGATGTCCAGTCCCTGGATCTTTGTGTTGCCTTCCTTCTGAAGTGAATCACCATCTCCTTCGTCCTTGGTGGCACTGATGTGAAGGTGATCGCGTTCTGTCAGTGGTCATAATGTTGTGGCTGTTTATAGGCCAAGAACATGTGAAGCAAAAGCATGTGATTGGTTGACGCGATCCATGTCAGTGGGCCGACAAAAAAACAAAGGTTGAAGCCAGCTCAACCTTCGTGTCACATTGATTCATTCCCCCTCTGTCCCACAGACACAGATTAAACCGACACCATTAACATTCAGCGTGTGTTGTGACATCACTGTGTTCTGTAACACGGTGTCACAAACAGGAGGCTGTATATGGTGCGCACACAGGCAGTATCTTATCAGTGTTCCCGTTGGGTCTGTGGTGTTCAGACGGCCTCAAGGTTACGTGCTGATTGCTCAGGAGGTGCTTTATGTCTGGATCGAGTGTGAGTGCGTTACGACCGAGCAGATTGTCTGGGCTAATTAATTGGCCTCAGGGATTGCAGATAGCTGAAGAAAGTTGCTGAGAGCTGCTGTGAACTCTCATTTATATACTGCAGACATGACGCCATATAAAGCACGGAGATGATGATTCTTTACTGTGCAGTATATCCGAGGGAGGAATGTTTATCTTGGACGTGTGTGCGTGATTAAATATGTGCGTTCCCATGTGTTCTGTTTGCATGAGCGTCTAGTTTATTCTCGCCAAGCTCAGCCTGCGCAGATCCACCAGCCTTCCACAGGGAACACATTTCCTGTTCAAGAGGAAATATGGAGACAATGGGGTTCTCATACTCCTCCCTATACATTTCCTCCTGTGCATCTGCATAATGCATTCACACTCTGTAGGAACTTCAGATTCTTCTCCTTTCAAGCCACACACTTAAAGGGGAATTACAGGTTGTTTTTTACAACCTTATTCCTGGCATAAAATACGATCGTTTACTCACCCATATAACTTTGGTGTCATCTGGAGTCGTTTGGATGATATTCAGATCCAGTGAAGCGCTGCATATATCCATATAGTGGGAGTGACTGGGGCACCGAAACGCAGCCTCTAAATAACACATTATCTGCTGCAAAACTCGTCATTTCACCGGTATGTTGTTATGATACCCTAATGCTATTCCCCGTTGAGTCCGGAGTAAACCATCGTATTTTATGCCAGAAATAAGGTCCAGGTTGTAAAAAATGGTAATTCCCCTTTAAGAAGGTAAACACCGCACATGTGCAGCGGTAGCAAGTGTCAAACACAAGCTGTGGGAAAATGTATGGATTCAAACTGCAGTATAAATCATTATAAGCATCATGTGTGTTGAATTTCATTCATATTCAATACATTTTAGCCATGTTTACATTTGTACATGTTCAGATTAAACCAGTGAGGTTGATTAGTTAACTTCAACAGGAAGATTGGATATCTTCCCCCGCTTACAGTCTTTAAGTCTTTATGCAAATTCTGATTGCTTTTTGCCTCCAGCCTCCAGTATGTTAATAATGAGGGAGCTGCATACGGCACAACCACTCAGCGTCACACAGCTCAGTTTGTCCCTGTGGTCACTTGTGGTGTTACAACCAAAAGATCAACAGTAAACCAACGACGGCCGTATGTGCACGAAGTGTCCGCACAAAGCGAGCAAAGTATGTTTTCCCTGTTGTTTAATTTGAACTGTAGTTCATTGCTCTGTTTTTTTTGTTTGTTTTTTTTAAAAACACAAAGCTAGAGATGGCATGACTGCATAGGATGCAAGAGAGCACGATTAGTTTAGATGTTTTAATTTAAGCATAAATAGATGAGTTATTAATGTACTCCAAAAGTGTGGTTTTCTGGTGAGTTGCACAAACAAACTCTCAGACACAGCGCATGTGGTTGGTGTATATATATATGTATATATATATATATATATATATATATATATATGTATATATATATTGAAGGCTACTTTAGAGCTAACATCAGCACAGTTGGTAAAGAGGTATAAAGAAGCTGGTAGCAGCTAAACGCTGGCGACACAAACACACCAGTGGTTTTATCCCATGTTCAAATTGAGGGAAAAAAATCCTCTTAAATTTCTGCCTGAAAGCAACTTTTGAAGTTTTAGCAGTTTTCAGAAGTTAGTGGTTTTAGCGGTGTGGACGCCATCAGTGCCATTGTGTTGTTTGTCATGTGGTGAAAGATTGATCAGAGCTGACAGTCCAGACACTAAAGACACTATTAAACATTAACATTTCGTCTTCTCTTCATCGTTTTGTCCTACAATCACATTGTGAACCATGTCGAGTAGAATTGTGAAACATTTACCTCATAAAAAGCATCTTCTGGAGGATATTGAGGGAAAGGTAAAATCAAGTCCCTTTTGTTGTGTGACTGTCTTATGGTGGGACAGGAAGTCTGGTTAAAGAGTGACTTTTTAATGAGACGTTTTATTTTTATGTCAACCTTCGAATTGCACTCCACTCCTTTTCAAGATTTATCACACTGACTCCAGCAAAAGCTCATTCACTGCTTCAAAAATGATCCTGGAAAAAACATTTTTGATTGCTCTTATCTGCAATAAACCAATCAGCCACAACATTATGACCACTGACAGGAGAAGTAAATAACATTGACCATCTTGTGACAATTCAGTGTTCTGCTGGGAAATTGTGGACCTGGCATTCATTGGTGTGGATGTTACTTAGACATGTAGCACCCACCTAGACCAGACCAGGCACCCCCACCCCATAGCAATGACACTCCTTGATGGCAGCAGCCATCCCCAGCAGGATGCAGCCTGACACGGACACACACACAAAAACACTTTAGGAACAACTAAAAAAAAACATGAAGAACAGCACAAGGTGTTGACCTGGCCTCCAAATTCACTAAATCAAAGACCCCCCTCCAAGAACATTTTGTTTCCAGACACCACAGGACACCCTCAGAAGGCCCATGTCCATTCTCTGATGAGTCACCACAAGGGAGACCTACACAATATTAGGAAGGTGGTCATAATGTTATGCTTGATCGGTGTTAGTATCTGGACTATATCTTTTGTTGTGTCTCTGTAAGGAAGTTCCATCGGGCCGTTATCAAGAAATCCTCTTCAGGGAGCCAGGGGGCCGAGGACACATCTGTGGGCAATTACGCGTACAACTACGAGGTTTCTCCTGTCTGCAATTGAGAGACTTCCTCCTAACCGCTGGTAAGACGAGTTTTAAACAAAGCCTACACTGTTCCCCCATCACTTGCTCTCATTGCACCATTCATAAATGCCCTTTGTGTTTCACTGTAGCAACATGTAAGAGGAAATGATTTAAAACTCAGGAAGTTGCCAACATTTCTGGTTATGGAGCTGCTACTCAGAGCCTTCAGACGTGTTAGACTAGTGTCAGTCAAACTGTTTACCATATTGAAGAAGAACATTTGAACCGGGAAAAGAAAATGGATCAAGTTTGTTAACATTTGCCTGGAAATCTCAGCTTTAAAGTTTCATCTGATACCGGCGTCTCCAATGCAAAGACTTTCCACTTTCACAGTTGGCATTTTCATAAACGGACGAATCAGTCATGATAGGTGATGAATTTTATTTTGTAAGTAAATTATTTAACGTACAGGAAATTTGGGTCAAAAAATATGATTTTTGTTCTTTTATATTTTTTACTCCCTTAAAGGGGAACTACTGTTTTTTAGATCAGGTAGTTTTTTGCAACATGGCTGAATATTTTTCCGAATCTGAGGTTGTGGACGAACCATACCAGTAGCAAATTACAGGTAAACAAGCCGACCGTCATCCTGGTTCTGTAGGTCAATCTACAGATGATGATAACAGGTAACTCTGAACTCAACGGGGAAATAGCACTAGTGGAGTCGTTCGGACGATATTTAGATCCAGTGGAGCGCCACGTACATCCATATAGTGGGAGTGATTGGGGCACCGAAACGTAGCCTCTAAATAATGCATTATCTGCCATGAAACTCGTTCATTTCACTAATATTTTGTTCCTCTCTCTGCCTCCGTAACCTCCTTTCAACGAGCTCCTCATCTGTATACTCTGGCTCAAAACGGTAAGGACGTCCATCATAAACAAAGACGTCGTCCACAACCTCAGAATCGGAAAATATTCAGCCATGTTGCAAAAAACTAGCAGTAGCAAATTACAGGTAAACAAGCTGTCCGTCGTGGGTGTGCGCGGCGCTCAGAGATGACATCATCCAGGTCAGAGGTTAGTAGGTCAATCTACAGACCCTGGATGATGATAACAGGTAACTCCGGACTCAACGGGGAATAGCACTAGCGTATCATAACAAAATATTGGTGAAATGAACGAGTTTCACAGCAGATAATGCGTTATTTAGAGGCTGCGTTTCGGTGCCCCAGTCACTCCCACTATATGGATATACGCGGATCTAAATATCTCCTGAATGAGTAACGAGCAAATGACACAAAAGTTATATGGGTGAGTAAACGATCATATTTTATGCCAGAAATAAGGTCCAGGTTGTAAAAAATGGTAGTTACCCTTTAACAAGACTGGGCCCACACGATGAAAGGATTTATTTTTTTTTATTAGCTACAGTCTACATTTTTTGCATTGATTAAAGATTGAACAGCAAGAAGCTTCTGAGTTCAAACCCACTGATCACGAAGAGCTTTAAAAGTAATCAATTCTGAAATATACTGGGGACCAGTGGAGATCTGCTATAACTGGAGTGATATGATCACTTCTCCTGGTTCTGGTTAAAAGCCTGACAGCTGAATTTTGGACCATCTGAAGTCGTGAAATTGATTTAGTGTTCAAACACGTAATAAGGCTGTTGCAATAATCCAGACATGATGAAACAAAAGCATGCAATATCCATAGTATTAATTAACTAGTACATTTTGACATGTGTAGGTTTAGATGAATCTGCTGAAAATACAAACTACACCTTTCATCAACCTTACTGGACAAGGTCAAACGATCTGGACGGCTCCACCAGGTGTGTGTGTGTCAGACAGTTTGTGAAATATCAGGTCGTTTGGCGAGCCAAGGTGACGTGGGTCAGGCCTGCTGAACTCACACTGGCTCTTATGTAATGAGCAAGGCAATTGCACAACACGGTGACACTGAATTTAGCATGCAGAGATTTTAACATGCAATGCTGGCTGTCTGTGTGGGGATTTCTCAAGGGCAGAAGGGTGTCGCTGTGTCGGGGGTGGGTGCCTGCGTGACTCAGGAGACTTTGTTATTCTTGTTGGTTGCATTACATTAACGTTCATACACTTTTAGTAGTGCTGTAGTATAAAATTAAAATGTTTAGTCTTTAGCAGGTGACAAACATAAATAAATAGAAATTAGATAAGAAATTAAAGGATAGGCGCTCGGTGCGAGAGAGAAGAGAGTAGAGGATAGGAGGAACAAGATAAACAACTAATCTTACTGTGATACAAGTACAAGATATATCTGATGATGGAGAGAGGGACACAAAGCTGTTGCACGAGTAGTAATAAAAATCAAATAAATAGAAATTAAATAAAAAATTAGAGGATAGAGGATAGAGGATTAGAGGATTAGAGGATAGAGGATAGAGGATTAGAGGATAGAGGATTGGTGTGAGAGAGAAGAGAGTAGAGGATAGGTGCTCGGTGCATCATCTCCCAGCAGCCTAGGCCTATAGCAGCATAATTGATCACTTTTAAAGCTCTTTATGTCCGTGCCCTGCCCTACATTGCTGACCTTATAGCACCATACAGGCTGGAACGTACCTTTAGATCCTTGGTTAGAGGTCATACTGTTTGTAACCAAGGGCCCGGCTGAAAACAAAAGTGTCACCGTTTGCAGTCAAGGATCTGCGACTGTGAAATGATCTGCCTGAGGAAATCAGGTCAGCTGACTCTAACACTTCAACAACACTGAGGAGAATTTCCGCCTTCGCAAAGCTGCAGTTTCTCAGACAGAAACTCAGAAGTTGGGCAGCAGCACAAAAGAAATTCATTGAGGCAAAGTTCCTCTGATAGTTAGCAAGAAGGAAGTGTTTTAAAACCGCTACTTAAAACATACTTAGCCATCACTGGTTTTACTTGAGTTTTAATTATGTTCTTAACCGCATGACGTTGTGTTTTATTGTTTTCCTTTACCTGTTCTTCTGTTATCAACTTTGTTTTATGTGCCTGTTTTTAAATGGCAAGTTTGTTTTTTTAATTTTTTTTTTAAATTCAGTCGAACTCCAGAGCATAGACTGTATAAAGATAGATGATGTAACAGCCCCTCAAAAGTGAAGCCAAAGCAAGTAGAGCTCCCCCTGGTGGCTGGCTGCGGTATAGGTCATAAGCTCCACCCCCTCCATGTTAGTGGACGGAACTTGGATGAAGCACTTTGTAATGTTGATTTGAAAAGTGCTACACAAATACAAAAAAGAAAGAAGTCTCAAGCCTAACCAAGGAATTTCATAACCGAGTTGAAAAGTTGTGAAACAAATGAGCGGGTCCTCGCATCACACCATTAAGTATATGTCCAAACACGATAGCATACACATTAGGTTTGCACATATCACAACACAACTATATCTGAATCTTTGCGGCACACAGTGAATACCACTGAGACTCCATGTGTACTGCTTCAGGAGAGTCCCAACCCATCACCTTCCAGGTACAAGTCCAGATACACTCCAAAATGCAGATGGACAGTGGATGTCTACTACACAAATATGTTTACAGCATGCACATATTGCACGCAGTATCTATGCGTAACTGTGTCTAAATTTCTGTATAAACAGATGGGACAAGCCATAAACAGTTTAAAGATGCTCCTGCATTGTCTTCCTCAGCATTACAACTATCAAAAAATAAAAAATTTTAGATTTAGTCTCAGATTTTAGGATATACGTATTGATGCAGTATCATTTTTAAATTGGAGGAAAATTGCGCTGGTATGCTTAACTGCTTTTTATGACTGAAGCGTAGTGTGGGTGTAGCTCAACAGGGTTTTGATGTTACAGTTCCAGTGGCTCCCAAACACATAAACAGCAGCATGTGTTTCTGATAGGAAACCCCCAGCTTTAAATGAAAACCTCATCCATGCACGAACAACAGTCGAAAGCACAACAGTTTAGGCATTCAATTTACAATAATGCAATAAGGACCGAAATGATGGTAAACGATTCCATATGGGGAATGTACATTAGCGGTGCCGCATGTTCTTTTTGGAGAACTCTGAAATATTCCTTTTTGGCAAGACAGCCAAAACTTTTATATTTATTATTATTTGTATTTGTTTTATTTATTTGTTCTTAATGTAACAGTTACTATTGAAGACAAATGCAAAAACAGATCTCTTGGAAAAGAAGATGTTGTGAAGCAAAAAGTTTATCAAGTCTAGAAATCATTGAAAGCAGAAATATATGCTGCTGTCCCCTTGATCATGCTCCTGGAAACATAACTGAGACACAGAATCATCCACTTTGACCAGGAATGTTAGAGTATTATTTATTGGAGTAAAGTAGTTTTTAGTTTGGAGTCTGCTTTCACTTCTCTGTAAACTTAATGTTAATGCTTGTTCTCTGTCCCTGTGGTAAACAAAGGTTGATTCAGAGCATTTAATCTAAACACATCTTCTTTTTCTTCTCTTAAACTACATCTCTAAATCTCTGAGGTATGTGTGGGCTCCTTATTATTCCGCTATATTCTTCCTCAGTAAAAAAACAAGTCAGAAGGCGTAGAATCGTTCAGAAGAATGGATTCAGTCAAACTCCAGAGCATAGACTGTATAAAGATGGACAACGGAGCAGCGCTTCAAAAGGGAAGCCAAAGCAAGTAGAGCTCCCCCTGGTGGCTGGCTGCAGTATAGGTCATATAAGCTCCACCCCCTCCATGTTAGTGGGCGGGACTTGGGCCAAACTAAAACACTAAAGTACACGTCAAATAAATATTTTCAAGGATGGTTTCTGTCATTTTAGTCAGATAGGTTTGTTTTAGTTCGACGCTATAGAAACAGGATGCGACATCATGATGACTACAAGTTGCCATGCCAACCACTCCGTGAAGCAATCCCATAGCACCGCGAGAGTTGGAAGAAAAATTAAAACTACAGTGTATAATCCAACATTTCTTTATAACTGGTGTTGGTAGAGCAGAGCATAGTATTAGTTAAACAAAAATGCGCCGCCCGTGTCCCCGGGATACTAGCGTCAGTTTGGCCGGTGCAAGAAAGTGGGGATGTGTTGTCCATATTTATATACAGTCTATGTTCTAGAGTAGCAAAACACAACATTATATCTCCTGTATGTCTTCAACATACACCTTTGGATTCATCAGTTTCTAAGAGTTTTTTTTTTTTTTCCATCATCCACCTTGAATGTTAGCCACGTGTTAGCCTACCCCAAGTGTCTGTGTGCCCCTTCGCCCTATTCCCTCCTGAGAAGTCCTGGGAAACTACAAGATACTGTCTTTTAACAGACCTTTTGCTGATTAGAGTCTTATTTTGTCTTTTTAGCAAATTCTTGACCGATTCTTTGACTTTTCAAATCCACCCAAGTCTCATCTGCATGCTGTTCAGTGGAAGACAAATCTTGCACAAATCTTGTGATTACTGACACAAAACTGTGTAGAATCTGAACTTTCTTGTTAGGTTTCTGGTGGAAGTAGGGCCCAAATGCAGGAAACAAAGGGGAGGCAGGAGTAGGAAACTCACAAACTAGGGAACAAAAGGCACAGCAGGAAAGGCAGGGTATCCAAAATCACAAGTATAAAAACAGATGAGAACCAAAACCAAGACAAGAAAAACAAGGAAATGAACAGTAAGACAAACGGTAACATCACAGATGACTTGATAAAGAGCAAAGGCAGGTTAAATACTCACACAGGAGGGCTGATGGAATAACAAGAGACAGGTGAGAACAATGAGGGGAGGAGCATCCAGACAAAAGACACAAGGAAAGACAGGTGAGGGGAATCACAGACAGACAGGAAGTAAAACTTAAATCCAACAAGAAAACTGACTACAAAATAAAACCAGGAAACACCAGAACCTTCATGCATTTCCAAAAAGTGAGCTGGGCCTAGCATAGCTTAGTGATTTGAAAGCAGTAGCATCTTCACTCAAAGCTACAAAAATCATTTCTAACTTTTTATATGGTTTGTGTAGTGTCTGTCACACACAGACACTAGACAATAGTTCAGTACTGCTGTGTGCAAATCCTACAATGTCAAACCTTTTCAGAATTTAGTCTTAAACTAAATGTGTCATGAAACTACTAAAGTATTTTAGACGTAGACTTAGATAGATTTTACTGATCCACAAAGGAAATTGCTTCTCAAAAAAACACTAGTAAAAAGAAAAATAAGTGTAAAATAGTTAAAATAAAAATAAAATAATGAAATAGAAAATAGAAAATAGAAAATAAAATAATATAATATAAATAATAAAATAAATAAAAAATAATAATAATGAAATACATAAAATAAATTAGTATAAGCAAAAAAATTACAAGATTTGCATATGTACAAATGTACAAGAAATAGAGACAAAAGTAAATTTATGTATAAATAATGACAACAATAATAATAAAATAAAATAAAGAAGTAACAAATAGAAAACAAAAAATAAAAAAATGAAGTAAAATAAATAAAAAAATAAATAATAAAAAAGTAAAATAAATAATAATAATAAAAAAATAAAATAAATAATAAAAAAGTAAAATAAATAAATAAAATAAATAATAATAATGATATACATAAAATAAATTAGTATAACCAAAAACAGTGACAAGATTTGCATATGTACAAATGTACAAGAAATAGAGACAAAAGTAAATATCACAACAGAGGAAACTGCTTGCTCAAAAAAACACCAGTAAAAAGAAAAATAGGTGTAACTAGTTAAAAAAATAAAATAAAAATAACAATAATAATAATAATAATAATAATAATAAAGAAATAACTAATTATGAATAAAAAGTAAAATAAATAAATGTATAAATATCTAATAATAATGAAATACATCAAATAAATTAGTATAAGCAAAAAAAAAGTTGCGATAATATGGATTGACATGAATAAGATGGAGATATCTTTATCTAGAGTTATTGTTCCTTATAATACTTGGTATTATCTCTCAGTGTGTGTCTTTCTCCTCTCTTTATTGGCTTGACTTCAATCTTACATGTAACGGAATAGAGGGGATCCATGTTATAAAGTGACTGTACTAAATAAGTACCAGATTAGTTACTTTCCACCGATAGATACTGGTGTGTACACATGTCGCAACGCTCCACACTTAATGCCACACACCTGGCTTTCCTCGGCGAACCTCATGCCACTGACCTGCAAACAGGGGATGACGATAGTGGCTGTGCGCTCCGGTCAATATTTGCGTTGGCACATGGTGCTCCAGAAGGACCCCTCAGGACCCACGGGTCTGACTATTTATCGATAAGCAAGGCCAAAACAAACATAAGTAAACAGCTGATGACGACAGCAGAGATGATACCGGCCTCTTCAATCAGTCATCCTTTTCATCGACCTGTAGCTGAGAGCACGTTTCTGTAGATCACTGGGACTGAGGTTTGCTTGGAACACAGAGAAAACTAGTTCTTTACACATCTGGAGACGTGATTACTGGATCTCATACGCTCAGACGTCTGTGATGTCTCTAAATAAAAACCATCAGTTTGTTAATCTGACATTATGACCACCTTCCTAATATTGTGCAGGTCTCCCTTGTGGTGACTCATCAGAGAATAGACATGGGCCTTCTGAGGGTGTCCTGTGGTGTCTGGACACATAATCTTGTTAGTGGGGGGACCTTTGAGGGGAGGGTCCTCTGTGGATCATCCCACAGATACTTGATCAGTTTGGGATCTAGTGAATTTGGAGGCCAGGTCAACACCTTGTGCTGTGCTGTTCATGTTTTTTTTTTTTAGTTGTTGAGTTGTAAAGCGTTTTTGTGTGTGTGCCTGTGTCAGGCTGCATCCTGCTGATCAAGGAGTGTCATTGTTATGGGGTGGGGGTGTCTGGTCTGGTCTAGGTGGGTGCTACATGTTTAAGTAACATCCAATGAATGCCAGGTCCAGAAGTTTGCCAGCAGAACATTGAACTGTCACAAGATGGTCAATGTTATTTATTACTCCTGTAAGTGGTCATAATATTTTGGCTGATCGGTGTAAGTGGTGCGTGGGCTGTGTTGTGCGTAAACGTACGCAAAGGAGGAAACGAGAGGTAGAAGAACAGTGATTAAATAATTACATACAAAAGAAAGAAGAAGAAATAAATGATTTAGTGATGATTTGGTATTTTGTGAATTGTACTATTAATCCTAATAGTTGTCATGGTAACGGTGATACCCACCCATAGTTGTAATATATAATAAATTGTGAAAGTGGTTAATAGTATGATATTAGTATAATATAACAATGATGGATGGTATATGAATATAATAGAATAAGAATGAATCATGGTCAATAAGGACCTTGGGACGTCCCATAGTAATACAACAGGGTTAGGTCGCCCAGGGACACAGGATGATTATTTTTTTTTTAATCCAAACCTTCTCGGGAGGGGGCCGACCCATCGTTGGATGATCCCATCCAAAAAGGGGGAGGAGCTTGTTTATCAGGAGGCTGTCAGATGTTGTATGTTGTGGTGAACTAGGACAGACAGCGGCCCCACCAGCCAGGATTTCCATGGGACCCTCTGAGTAATCAGGCCTCATATACACAATCATGGAAATATCAGAAGTCACCTTTCTCGCTTGTAGGATGTATTTTCTCTAAGGCAGTGTTTACACCAATCACATTTAGATCATCTTATTCAAACTCTGGATGTTTGTCCCTCTTTAGTTTGATTAGTCCGAGCATAAATTACAACCAGACACAATTATTTACTTAAGGACAATTTGTCGGGAGGGGGCACCCAATCCAAACTAAATACCACAATTCATCAGTTCCTCGTGTCTAACCTGCAGTCTGGAGTAGAACCCATGTTCAGTTATTATTATATACACCTGAATGAGTAAAAGCTGCAAACTCTCATCACGCTCTGCTAAAATTACGCGGCGTGTAATTTCAAATTAACAGCCTCAGTCATGCTGACACCAGAGCTTGGCCGATTATTTCTGTGAAAGGCTACACCTTCTCAGGTATGTACAGCGTTTGTGATCCGTAACAGCAGCTGCCCTATCTGGGGATACCACCGTGTTGATCTCTCAGGTATCAGGAAGCATATATGAATATACCAGTAAACATCTTACATAACAACATATCCACAGGGAGCAGAGCATGAGCACCCGTTTACATCACAAGCTTTAGAGGAAAGCTGTCAGCAGTTGATGGTCTGTCACTCTCAGCGGGACTGCAGAAGAGCAACTGCACCGGGTCCAAACACAGGGGACATATGTCCTGAAGCGCAACATGTTTGTTTAATTAATCTTTGTTTAATAGTCCTGGTTGATTTATGGAAGCCATGAGAAGGTTTTCACTCAAGGCACCAACACACAACTCGGTTATTGAAAACATCCTATATACAGTAAGATACAAAAATTGTCTTTATAACTGCATTAAGGACTGGTATGTGTAACTATAGTGCTTTCCCATGACTTCATATACATACACCAATCAGCCACAACATTAAAACCACTGACAAGAGAAGTAAATAACATTGACCATCTTGTGACAATTCAATGTTCTGCTGGGAAACTTTTGGACCTGGCATTCATTTATGTGGATGTTACTTAGACATGTAGCACCCACCTAGACCAGACCAGACACCCCCACCCCATAGCAATGACACTCCCTGATGGCAGCAGCCATCCCCAGCAGGATGCAGCCACAAAAACGCTTTAGGAACAACTAAAAAACCATGAAGAACAGTACAAGGTGTTGACCTGGCCTCCAAATTCACTAGATCCCAAACTGATCAAGTATCTGTGGGATGATCCACAGAGGCCCCTCCCCTCAAAGCCCCCCCCCCCCCCCCCCCCCCACTAACAACATTGTGTTACCAGACACCACAGGACACCCTCAGAAGGCCCATGTCCATTCTCTGATGAGTCACCACAGCGGAGAAATGCACAATATCACGAAGGTGGTCATAATGTTATGCCTGATCAGTGTATGTTGGAGGCTGAATGAGATTAAAAACCATTATACGTTAACATTATAAGATTCTAATAAGGCAGAATGAATGATTGTACTCTGGTGGTATATGTGCATTATGTAACAGAGGAATAAGGGACACTCAGGGTGATGTGGATGTTATAGATCCCTATTAAATTACTTTTCCAGAAAAGCGTCTGCAGTGAGTACGTTTTTGTTTTTGTTTTTTTGAGAGAAGCACCGTGTACTTTTTAGTAAAGGCCATGTGTGTGTGTGTGTGGGTATGTGTATGTGTATGTGTAGATTCTTTTCCTTATAGCTCCCCTTAGCTCCCCCAGGCATATTCCTAGAACTAGATTCGTTTTAAGCACATGCTTCTTAGAGCCAAGTTGCTGGGTTGCTCACTCCATTTCTCTCTCTCTCTCTCTCTCTCTCTCTCTCTCTCTCTCTCTCTCTGTGCGCATGCGTGGCGTTTTGCGAGCGTGGAGTGTGGTGGCGAGTGAGTCTGAGTCTGAAAGTTTTCTGAAAGGTTTGGTTGTTTTTTCGTATATTCACTGGTGTTTTCTCACAGTTTTTTCCTTCTGTACACAGTTTTCTTAAGCACTGTCGGGTTTTCACGGGGGGTGGTGTGCTGATCGGTTGCGTTGTACCGAGACAGCCGGGGGAGTTTTTTTTTTTGCCGGACGTCATGGCCGGCAATCGGGACGCAGGTTTTAGAAACCTCTCCCGCCGGCATGGCATTAAGATACCGGTTGGCGTGAAATATTCCGTAGAGGAATGTAGTCTAGCGGTAGGAGGAGTGATTGGATGTGAGAGCCTGAAAGCGGCCTCTAGGATGAACAGCACTGTCGTCATTTTCTTAGACACAATTGAGAAGGTTAACACAGTGGTAGAGCGGGGAATCGTGCTCAGAAACACGCATGCTACGGTGTTCCCCCTTGTTAATCCTGCAAAAAAAATTATATTGTCAAATTTGCCGCCATTTATTAGTGACGAGGTGCTGATTAAAGAGCTATCACGTCATGGGCAGATTGTGTCTGCAATGAAGATGCTTCCATCAGGCTGTAAATCAGCAAAGTTGAAGCATGTAGTTTCTTTTAGGAGGCAGGTCTACATGATTCTTAAAAATGACGATGAAGAACTGAATATTGCAATGAGATTTAAAGTTGAAGGTTTTGATTACACAATTTTTGCTACAACGGAGGCGATGAAGTGTTTTGGGTGTGGGCAGGAGGGGCACTTGGTGCGCAGCTGTCCAGAGAGAGCTCGGGAACTAGAAGCTGAGGCTGCTCAGAGTGAGGAGGGTGAGACTCAGGCAGAGGGCGAGGGTGAGACTCAGGCAGAGGGCGAGGGTGAGACTCAGGCAGAGGGCGAGGGTGAGACTCAGGCAGAGGGTATGGGGGTGCAGGCAGAGACAGCAGCCCAGGAGCCTACTGATGCTCAACAGGATGGGGAGAGTGCCTCCACCTCTGCTGCAGGGGTTGGTCAGCAGAGTCAAACTAGTGTTGAAGGGGAAGGAGAACTAGAAGAAATGAACATTGATGAGCTAATCACTGACGGGGAAAATAGTGTGAGAGACGATGAGTCCGTTTTTAAAGTACCAGTTGTAAAAAGAAAATCGAGAAGGGAGTTTAAAGAGGCACGACCAAGCAAAATGTCTTTGAAGGAAAAGGTGCAAGAACGTGTTTCCTCTGACTCTGACAGTGAACGGGAGCTCTCTGACTCATCCTTACCTGATGGTCAGAAAACCAATGGCTATAGTCTTGAACAGATACGCAGTTTTCTGGAAATAACCAAAGGGAAAAGGGAGGTCTTGGTGAACGATTTTTTTCCAAATAGTTCATTATTTGTGGATTCAGCAAAGTGGCTGATGAGACAGAGAGGTGCTGATGGTCTGAAGGACCCAGAGGTTTTTCGCCTCAGGAAGTGGGTGCAGAAGGTGAAGGCACAAATTAATAAACGATGAATAGAATAAATAAGGAACAACCATGTCACACCTTTTTCCCCCTTCTGATCTCCACATGCTTGGCTATGAGTAGTTTCAGAATCTCCTCCCTCAACCTTAATGGTGCAAGAGATGTTAAAAAAAGAACCATGTACTATGAACTTTTAAAAACAAAGTGTATTGACATCGCCTTTGCTCAAGAAACCCACAGTAATATTGACAATGAAGTTGAGTGGAAAAGAGAATGGGAGGGTAATATTGTTTTGAGTCATAAGAGCACAGTGAGTGCAGGAGTTTCAGTGCTTTTTTCAAAAAAATTTTTGCCAGTATCTTTTGATGTTGAGGAGGTTGTAAAAGGGAGGTTACTTAAAGTAACTGCTAGATATGAAAAAGCTACAGTAACCTTGCTAAATGTATATGCACCAGTGCTTCCTGGTGAAAGATGTAGTTTTTTAGGAAAACTTGCAAGCACCCTTTCGCAATGTGCTTCTACAGATTTTCTAGTTGTAGGAGGAGACTTTAACTGTACTGTTGACAATTTGGACAGGAATCATTTAGAACCCAATCTTCAGTCAAGAAAGATTTTGAAAAGCATCATTGATACCTATGAATTGGCAGATGTATGGCGCTCTAAACATGCAAATGATGCACAATATTCATGGGCTCATGCCAGAGACAATTTTATCTCATTAGCGAGACTGGATAGATTTTATTGTTATGAACATCACCTACAAATTTTTAGATCCTGCTCCATGTGTCCAGTAGGTTTTTCTGATCACTGTTTGTTAATAGGAAATGTTTTTATCAACAATGTGAAACCTAAAAGTGCATACTGGCATTTTAACACTGTGTTGCTAAATGATGGACATTTTAGGAGGTGTTTGGTTTTTTTCTGGAAACAGTGGAGATCTAGAAAATCACAGTTTCAATCTTTGCAGCAATGGTGGGATGTGGGAAAGGTACAGATTCAACAGTTTTGTACTCAGTACAATTTCAATGTCACTAAAGAGATCAATAAATCAATCAAAGATCTGGAGATTGATATAGTGGAGCTCCAAAATTTAAGTGGGTCCACAGGAGATCGAGGCCATATTCAGGTCCTCAAAGCAAAACAAGCTGCTTTAGCAGATCTGCTGGGGGTTAGAGCGCAGGGGGCCCTGGTCCGTTCACGCTTTCAGAATTCTGCTGAGATGGATGCCCCATCTAAATTTTTCTTCAACTTAGAGAAGAAAAATGGTCAGAACAGACTTATTCACTGTATTCGATCCGCTGATGGAAAAGATCTCACAGAGTCTTGTCAGATTCGTAAGAGAGCGGTGGATTTCTTTTCTGAGCTCTATAAAAGTGAGTTCAGAGAGAACTTGCTGATGTCGGAACAGTTTTTCAAAGATTTGCCACAGGTATCGGCACAGGACAATGCAGACCTAGAGCGCCCTCTGACACTGCAAGAACTGCAAGAGGCGTTAATGAACATGCAGAATGGTAAAGCTCCAGGCATGGATGGCCTTCCGGTGGACTTTTACAAGACCTTTTGGTCCACATTAGGGGAGGATCTGCTAGAGGTCTTAAATGTCAGCTTGTCTGCAGGAAAGCTACCTCTTAGCTGTCGGAGAGCAGTCCTCACTCTGTTACCCAAAAAGGGAGACTTGTGCGAGATAAAAAACTGGAGGCCAGTGAGTCTGTTGTGTGCTGACTACAAAATCTTTTCAAAGGCGTTGGCAAACCGGTTAAGAAATGTGGTGGGGCATATTATAGAGGTTGACCAGTCGTATTGCATCCCTGGCAGATCAATTCGGGATAACATTTCCCTAATTCGGGATTATTTGGAAGTCTCTGGTTCATTGGACTCAAAGTTTGGTTTGATTTCTCTCGACCAAGAAAAGGCGTTTGATCGGGTGGAGCACCAATATCTATGGACTACTTTTGAAGCTTTTGGTTTCTCCCCAGGGTTTATCGCCATGATTAAGACTCTTTACTCTGACATTGAAAGTGTACTGAAGGTTAATGGTGGTTTGAGTGTTCCTTTTAGTAGTAAGAGGGGTATTCGGCAAGGATGTGCAATGTCTGGCATGCTTTACACTTTAGCTATTGAACCCATGTTATGTAAGATTAGAAGAGAGTTACAGGGAGTAAAATTGAGGGATAACTTTGTACCTTTCCACTTATCTGCTTATGCAGATGATATTATGATAGCTGTAAACAATGATAATGATGTTAAAAAGTTGATTAATATAACTGAGTGCTTTGGAAAAATTTCTGCTTCAAAAATAAATTGGGATAAGAGCACAGCTTTGTTAGTTGGGAAATGGCAAGGAGATGAGCCCAGGTTACCCAGTGGAATGAAATGGGGGAGGAGTGGCATTAAGTATTTGGGTGTTCATCTTGGTGATCAGTCAGAAATGATGAAAAATTGGGAGGGAGTGGTGGAAAAAATGGAGGGAAGGCTAAAAAATTGGCAATGGCTTTTACCCAGAATGTCATATAGAGGGCGAACACTCATCATTAACAATCTGGTGGCGTCTACGTTGTGGCATCGCCTAGCTGTTTTGGAACCTCCAGTGAATTTATTAATGAAATTACAAAGTATTATTGTGAATTTTTTTTGGGATAGGTTACACTGGATACCACAGGGTGTGTTATATTTGTCTAAGGAGAGAGGGGGCCAGAGACTGGTTCATCTGGAAAGCAGGAAGGCAGCTTTTAGGCTCCAGTTTGCACAAAGCTTCCTGTACGGTCCAGAAAAGTTACCATGGAGGCAAGTAGCAGAATTTATTTTTGGAAAGGTTAGTAATTTGGGATTTGGTAAAACATTGTTCACACTTGATTGTTCAGGTTTTAATTTGAATTGTTTGTCACCTTTTTATGCTAGTGTGGTAAAAATATGGTGTTTGATGGATTTTGGTAAATTGGGTTTGAGTGATTCACTGTACTGGCTGCTAAAGGAGCCGATTCTCAATGGCGCTCGCTTAGGCACTTTCTTGGAACAGACACCATCGATATCCAGGACTTTCATCACCAAAGGTATAACCACTGTCCAACATTTGTTAGACATAACAGGACCTAACATGGATAATGCCGTTGCCTTGGCAAGTAGACTGGACATTCGATCCGTTCGAGTGGTGGGACTATTTTTGAACAAATTCAAGAAAGAAGTACCAGAGGAAGATAGAGGATTGCTAACAAGATGGCTTAATGGACATTTAACACCTGATGAGACTGACTCTTTCCCCAGGTTGTGCTTTAGGTCACAACTTACAGACTGTGATAATATGGGGTTTCTGCTGGAAGCTGACAGGAAGATATGGTTGCCACTGGACTCTGTGAGCGGGAAAGAAATCTACCAGGAGTGTGTCAAGTCTTTAAACAAAGACAAATTAAAAAGCAGAACAGACACGCCTTGGAGGGATCATTTAAAGGTTTCGTCTAATGTTAAACCTGAATGGAGCTTGCTTTACAAACCACCATTAACTAAGAACGTTGGTGACCTGCAATGGCGCATTTTACATGGGATTGTGGCAGTGAATGCTTTTGTTGCAGTGATAAATCCTGCAGCTTCTGATGAGTGTCCTTTTTGTTTGGTAAGAGAGACTATTTTTCATTGTTTTGTAAAATGTCCCAGATTGTTGTCCTTATTTCGAACACTGAGCACCTTATTAGCTTTGTTCAGAGAGTTTTTTACTGAACAGATGTTTATTTTTGGTTTCCCTTATGGAAAAAAAAAGAAGAAGAAAGGTCGGCTGCTTAATTTTTTCTTTGGCCAAGCGAAGTTGGCAATTTATTTAAGTAGAAAAGTGAAGATGGACAGAGGGCAGAATTTTGATTGCGTATTGCTCTTTAAGAGTTTAGTTAAAGCACGTATTCAGGTAGAATTCAACTACTATGTGAAAATGGAGGATTTAGATTGCTTTTTGAAGGTGTGGGACTTTGAAGGGAATTTTTTTACTGTGAATAATTTTGAAAAAAAAATCAGTTTTGCAGAAGTGTTGCTTTGATTTCATTTAAACTATCTGTGTTAAATGGTGTAATCTATTTTTTTTTCTTGAAATTGTAGACTAATTCCTCCTGAATAAAGTAATGTTTTAAAACCTCAAAACCTCTCTCTCTCTCTCTCTATAACACACAAACACATACCAGGGCAGGAAATGTTCCCCCACTCTGTTTCTTACATAAGTCTTGCTGTGTGTTGCGGCACATCATTAACAAATACGATGCCAAACCACTGCAGACCAATTTAAAGATTAGTGGAGTAGAGCACGATAAAAATACTACTAGTACAACTTCTACTGTGTAACAACAAGTCATAATAACAATGATTTAAAAAAGGCACATACATAAGAAGTTTAATCATAACTGTGTAAACTTATTAATTTCTTTTGTTTAACTCATTTTCACAGTGAGTACAGTGACCTTAAATCCAGTCTGATCAGAGATGAAGAAGTGTCAGTGGGGTTGGGAGCACTGGGATCTCATTACCGCTTTTGTCTGTGGACCAAGATATCGTTGTACGTTTACTTGCTGATCACACCGGCTATCATATTCACTGTGCCTACGTGGCAATAGAGACAAATGGAAAAATCATCTACTGCTTTGGCAACGATTGTTCCTCATTTAACAGACAGAGTGACATAGAAGGGACCTGCTACTGGTTCAAACAATAGCAGCCCCACACCCCCACACCCCCCGCCCCCAACTTACATGGAACAACAGCTTTGAATCGACTCAAAATTGTAAAACAACTCACCTTTCTGTGACAGATAACTCTATGTTATTCATGTTAATGCACCTTCATCCATATTTATCCTTCATTTGCTTCTATTCCTATTTCTTGTAGATTTGTAAATATGCAAATCTTGTATATTTTTACTTATACTATTATATTTTTCATTTTTAATTTTAATTTTAATTTTTCATTTTTTAAGTTTGTTTTTATTTTTTTATTTTATAATTTTATAATTGTTTAGTATCGTTTTATTATTTTATTAATCTTAATTTTTTAATCTAACTTAATTTTTAAATTTTTTTTATTAATTTTTATTATTTTTTAATTTTAAATTTTTAGTAAAATGTTTTTAACTGACATACAACTGCTTTTTTATTTTTTTATTTTTTAACGTGCAACTGAGCTACTGTAACCAAGCAACTTCCCCTGTGGATCGATAAAGTCCATCCAGGTCTAAAGGCTCATATAAGATACTGCAGGACATAGACGCCGTAACCTATGTATGTAGCCTACATTGGTGCGAGCCATTTATATTGTGCACTCGCCAGTCTGGCTCGCTCTGCAACAACGCCACCCAAACACTAGTCGGTGCTGTGTCTTTTTTGCCAGTCGGGTTAATTCGCTGAAATTTCGCTGAAGAAGTGTCAAACAAGTTAACCTCTCCTCCACGTGTTCCATCTTTATTGATCCAAAACAATCAATTCAAAAATTGCGCAGATGGAGAAGCAGATGGAAATACTAAAGCGGAAACACGCTACTACCAAGCGGACCAATCACAGCTCTTGCGGTCTGCGTCACCGTTGCACGTAGTTACATATCTGGGGAGGTGCACATCAGGCTACCGTGTTAGGGTCTGTGCTATGGCTAAAACACAGTTTGATTTATTTCCAAGTTTCCAAAACAACCCTGTCATGTTAGTGGTGTACAGTATATGCCCCCTTTATGACAGAAGTAAGCTTTTAAATTCTGCAGCCGGAGGAAACTGATAAAAGAATTTTAACTGTAAAAGAAACTCTGGAGCTCAAAACTCAACGTGGAAGTAGAACACAAACCAATTATTACATACAAGTAGTAACACCAGTAACACGCCGGTATCATCAATAGTCATAAAGATTACAGTACGTTCATTGTTTCAAGCAGCTATGTGATATCACCTCTGACATTTCAAACTCATCTACAGCACAAAAATGAGCGACCTCTAATTACCTTTACATGCCCAGTCATAGAGAAAAAGCCAGTGTCTAGGTGGTGAGCCTCATGGACACAATGTTGAGGTTATCAAAATCCTGACTTGTTTGTTCTTTCGTTGGGTCGCCATTGACTGTTTATATAAACGGTTGCCACACACACAAGGCATCAGTTGCTGTCAAATGTGCAACACACAATTGTTCTGGCTAGACTTGTGTTATTAGGTTTGTACAAAACTTTTATCAAATTACCAAAGTATAATTTGCTGTTAAAACATCAATAGCTAGCCCAGTGCTATAAGACTGCGATTATTCAGTTTTATTAGGGGAGCAAATTTGTCATGAGGGTCCAGTTTATGCGTCTGCTGTGCTCTATCTGTGGAAAATGGTTCACTTCAGAACTGTACCTCTATTTTTGAGTGTGAAAACTGGCCGCCAGTTTCCCAGGCCCAGTGGACCAGGACATTTGGCATGGGGCTTGTTGTGGCAGGGTCGGCGTTTGAAGGATGAACAGTGACACAGTGAGTGGGAGCAGGCAGAATTCGGACAATGGGCCTTTATTCCTGGTACAGCTTTTTCTCTCTCTTTCTCTCTCTCTCTCTCTCTCTCTCTCTCTCTCTGACTGCCTGAGGTAGTAGTGTATTCTACTTGTACAAAGCTAGAGCTTTGTCCTATCAGCATGACAGAAAAGACCTTAATGAGGTCTCACGGGAGGTGTAGTGTTTTTATTAATGCGGTTACATGTCAGGCCACAAAGATCTAGTATGTCAGCCGAGGTCGGTGTTCTGAAATTATTTCGCTTTGTTCCTCTGATGTTAGACTGGCAGAAGCATTTGATGAAAACAGTAAGCAAGACATGTGAATGCATTGGACTGGAGATGGCAAAAAGATGGATGTAAATGTTTTAGTTTGTTTAGTAGTATGGTTTACTTCAACAAGAGATGAGTAATATTGCGCTGTGTGATCTCAATGAAGGACTGTCTACCCTATCCTTACCCATAAACCTAGCCATTGTGTGTTTATAATGCAAAATGAAACATGGAAGGCATACACAGAGCCATAACATTATGACCACCTTCCTAATATTGTGCAGGTCTCCCTTGTGCCTCCAAAACAGTTGTGACTCATCAGAGAATGGACATGGGCCTTCTGAGGGTGTCCTGTGGTGTCTGGCAACATGAATGTTGTTAGTGAGGGGGTCTTTGAGGTGAGGGACCTGTGTGGATCATCCCACAGATACTGGATCAGTTTAGGATCTAGTGAATTTGGAGGCCAGGTCAACACCTTGTGCTGTTCTTCATGTTTTTTTTTTGTTTTGTTTTGTTTTGGGTTTTTTTGAGTTGTAGTTCTCCTGTCAGTGGTTTTAATGTTGTGGCTCATTGGTGTATGTGTATGAAGTCATGGGAAAGCACTAATACTGATTGGTTTGTGTCATAGTTACACATATCCATCGTTAATGCAGTTATAAAGACAATTTTTGCATCTTACTGTATATAGGATGAGAATTTGGAGGCCAGGTCAACACCTTGTGCTGTTCTTCATGTTTTTTTGAGTTGTTCTTAAAGTGTTTTTGGGTGCCAACCTGCTGGGGATGGCTGCTGCCATCAAGGAGTGTCATTGCTATGGGGTGGGGGTGTCTGGTCTGGTCTAGGTGGGTGCTACATGTCTAAGTAACATCCACACCAATGAATGCCAGGTCCAAAAGTTTCCCAGCAGAACGTTGAATTGTCAGAAGATGGTCAATGTTATATGTGTCACTTCTCCTGTCAGTGGTTTTAATGTTATGGCTGATTAGTGTAGTACATAATGATAGAATCAGTAAACCAATCTGTGGCCTCCTGTTAGCACTGTTTTCATTCACATGCCTACAGAGGTCCTTTCCCCCTCTGCTACTCCCCTGAACATCCCACACCCGATCATGCTTGGTTGGGTCAAAACAGAACCTCAAATGGAAACCAGACACTGACACACATACACACACTCATGGAAATCTGGGCCATGTTTACAATGGTTGCCACATGTCTGATGGAGCATTGAGAAAATTCTCCTTATTAATGCAAATACAGAGCTCCCCTCTCTGAACAAGTGTCACACACACACACACACACACACACACACACCCACACACACACACACAGTGCCTCACCATATTTACGGATGCACGTGTGCACATTCAAACATGAATGGAACCAAATCTGGGGAGCCTCATACAATGCTCACTGGAAGTTTGTGCGTGCACTTTCTGGCACACACACACACACACTGATCAAAACTGCGCACAAAGGAAAAGCAAGGAAGAGAAGTAGGGCATGAAATCTCCCTGTATGAAAAATGAGTTTATTAATATTTCAAAATAAAAGCAGGTCAGAGTGCAGTAACTGCTGATGGGAAACAACGTATTAATGAACATCATACATCTTTCTGAATGCTTCCATGTAACTCATCTTTGGTGACCTGTATTTACTTGAAGTGCTTATGTAAATGTATTTGACAGCAGTTAACAGGTGTAATGTCAAATATTAATTAAAAACAGTGTGGGATTGTAATTACGTGCAAATCATGTGCACATTTTAGCGTTTTTTTCTCAGTCTTTGAACACGTCTGCCTTGTGACCGAAAAAAGAGTTGTTGCATAAATGAGTGTCTTTGGAGTCATGGGGTTTGCAGCACAGACAGTAGTTTAGATTTAGTAGCATCTAAGATTGACAGAGCATTAAGGGTGCCTTCATACAAATATACTGATTTGTCAATGATGTTCCAGTGACTCATAAAGAGTAAAGAGTTTGTTCTCCATGCGCCAACAATGTAACTCGAGAACAACAACCGATTAAAAGAAAAGACACAATGCAAACACGGTCAGTCTAATGGTTCTTTAAAAAACAATCACCCATCAGTGATAGACAGGGAGCTACAGAAACATACACCAATCAGCCACAACATTAAAACCACCGACAGGAGAACTGAATAACATCAATTCAATGTTCTGCCGGGAAACTTTTGGACCTGGCATTCATTGGTGCGGATGTTATTTAGACATGTAGCACCCACCTAGACCAGACCAGGCACCCCCACCCCATAGCAATGACACTCCTTGATGGCAGCAGTCTGACACAGACACACACACAAAAACACATGAAGAACAGCACAAGGTGTTGACCTGGCCTCCAAATTCACTAGATCCTAAACTGATCAAGTATCTGTGGGATGATCCACAGAGGCCCCCCCTCTAACAACATTTTGTTGCCAGACACCACAGGACACCCTCAGAAGGCTCATGTCCATTCTCTGATGAGTCACAACTGTTTTGGAGGCACAAGGGAGACCTACACAATATTAGGAAGGTGGTCATAATGTTATGCCTGATTGTTGCAGGTCTTGGTTTAAATTTAGTAAGAGGGTCCGGGAAGCCAACTTTCAGTGTTTGCTTTTGTGAAATCAAGACGGGATGTGCTCATTGCTTCATGTACGTCCTTGTGCTTCGGCTTTGGTTGTTTATTATGATGTGTGATCGCGGTGGGGAACAAGATTTCTCAAGGCGCTGCTTGTGGTCATGCTCAGTTTGAATTGGCAAACTACTACCCAACCACGTTCCAAGCTGGAGCCCACAAAGGAAATAGTTGTTTTCCCGGAAAACGAGGCTGTTGAGCTGATTATGTAACGTGATTATACGTAGAGTGAATATATACGTTAAACTTCAGCTACGATGGAAGCAATTTTAAACACATCAAGTGCACGAATAAAACCAGATGAAATTAAAATTAAAGTTACGTTTGAACCTTTGCACCATTTTGTGGAGATTGGAGAACACAAACTAAATGCTCATCCTGCAGATCAGTCATTTGCGTGGCAGTTTAGACGCTACCTATTCAGCTTATTCCTTTACTCTCGTAGCTCCTCATATGCAATGACAAGACAAAGATGAAGAATGTGAACTGGACGACACTAATTATCTTGCATATATTAAACAGTAAGAGAACAGTTTGTTTGTGCTGAATGTGGAACGGAGGGCAAGTATAAAGACCTGAGTGACTTTAAGGAAGACCAAGTTGTTGACCTGACGACAAGGCGGTATGCAGGGGTGAGTACACCTACTGACAAAACACGAACCAGTTGCTCTACACCGTCTTCCATGACAGCCCGATTTTAATATTCCCTCTGTACACACAGAAGTCCTGTGAAAGCGAGATCTGACATATGTGCCAAAGGTTGGACAAATATTCCAGAGTCCCGTGAAGGTATACTGGCCGTTACTTCTACAACATGGCAGGCGCCGCTTGGGGAGGGAGGTTACTTCTCCTTCATCCTCCATTTTAAATGTCCGTCTCCGTGACCGGGTGAATGGAGTGACGAGTTGTTTATGGCCGGACACAGAATTCCAGAGAGAGAGCGCAAAGGGATTGAAAGAACCACAGTATGTGTTAGTCATGTGTGCTTTTGTGTTCGCGATGTGCTGTATGTACCAGTATGCAAGACCTATGCCAGTGTTTTGTATGCCTATACCCCTATGTCGGTGTATATGTGTCACAGCTGCTACTAAGGGAGTGGGAGGCATCTGAACCTGGACAAGGTGAGATTCCTGTCCACTGGTGAGATGTGGGACAGTTGATCCTTCTGGGAATCTTACCCGGGAGCACTGTTCCCTCTAAGGTGTTTTACTGCGCAATTGCGCACTGCCCCCCACCTCTTTGCGCAGAAGACAAAAAAAGTTGCGCACTCGAATATCCCAGACTAGTTTTTTTTTTTTTTTTTTCTCCCCGTGTGCTTCGAATTCTGAAATTTATTACCTAAACCGTGTGGGCGTTTATCACTGCAGTGAGTGACAGGTGACAGGGTGCTGTCAGCCAGTGATCATTAAAAAAAAAAAAAACATGCCCACGAGGCGCTGCCCAGCCAATACGCAGCGGTTGTTTAGCTTGACAGCCAATCAATAACTCTGATGACGAGTAGCCGCTGTTGTGGCATTGTTGTTATTAGCAATAGCATTCAGTCATGGCTAAACGGGAGGGAAGTGAGACTGCCGGCGGAAAGGTGAAGAAAAAACGTGTGTCGTTTAAAGTGGAGTGGCTGTCACAGTACATAAATACACCAACTTAGTTATTTTTTGACATAATTGTTCATATGGCAATAAATGCAAAATCAGTTTTGCCAAAACAATATTGTATTTTGTTTTCATTAACTGTGACCTAGATATGGAGTAGCCTAGGTAATGTTGTCAAAATGATCTGTTATTAATCATTATAGTAATAGTCAATTGTATTGATATTTGGAGTTGGAGAGGTGAGGCCATAGCACCGGCATGTGGACGTACTGTCGCTCACAGTTGCTCAAGCAGGTCATCAGGGGAGTTGAATTTCTGCTCAGGAGTTTTAAAAATTAGAGGGAACATTGCCCGGGAGTATTATCTAGATCCATGCATGTAAAAAGTGCTCACAGCCCAACCAATTACTTGGTTCAGGAAAACATTTTTGGGACAGTTTTTTTCCAATTTAAATGAGGACCACACTCAGATACTCATATTGGTCATTTAGCTCCTTCGCAAGACGTTTTTTACCAGTTACCAACATTCGGTACATTTTTCTCCAGGTTGTCGCCGTCCTCGTTTCTCCATGGTGCCCTCTCCTCTGGGTTGACATGGGGGGCTCTTTCAGTTCCAACCCCAGTTAATTCCACTGTCCCTCACAACCGGCTCAAAATAGCTCTAGTCTGGACTGGACAACACAAAGAGGTTTTCTTTGGAGGCTCTGTCCCATAAAAGAATAATTGTGTCCCCAAAACTCACTGTGGTACGCCGGAGTTCAGAAAAAGGCAACCGTTACGTGTACCAGCTAAAGATGATCTGGCTTTGTCTTTCCCAGTTGCGTACGATAAGACAAATATGAGCAGCCTGCACAGCCTCGGCCTGGCATGTTGTAGTCATTTCAGTGTGTGAACAGACAATCTGCTGCTATTATGTGGAGATTTACAGAAAAGATCTTTGGGCATCGAGAGTATACGGTTGCTTTGAAATCGTCTTGCCGCAATGAATACTGATCAGCTCAAGTGACTTCCAAATCATGGCAGCCTAAAGCAACGCCTTGCTGCCTTACAAATGACCTATCTAAATGGTAATGTCCACTCACAACTCCTATATAAGCATCTATAGGATGTTTTGTTTTGGTTTGTGAGTTTCTCCCTTTGATGATGTGTTGACATGCTGGAGTGTTTCTGCTTTTGTCTGCCATGGCCTAGTTTCGTTTTTAGAGAGTGTAAACCTGCACCTACGGTATGCAACATCATGTGCTCGTGTGAATGACTTGTCCACTCTCTGGAGTAGTATTTGAGTAGTGAGTGCTTTGGGAGTAGTTCACACCCACACTACAACCAGCAATGTGAGTTGAAAAAAATATTCACAGATGATCATAGACTGCAAATAAAGATGGACGAACAGCTCCTCAACGGTGAAGCCAAAGCGAGTAGAGCTCCCCCTGGTGGCGGGCTCCGGTATATGTCATAAGCTCCACCCCCTCCAAACTAAAACACTAAAATACACGTCACATAGGTTGTTAGGTTGTTAATGTAATACTGATGTATGTTCAAGTTTCAATTTTTCTTTCGTTTTAGTTAGTTATTTGACGCTGTAGAAACATGATGTGACATCGTGATCACTACAAGTTGCCATGCCAACTGCTCCGTGAAGGACGTAGGACCGTGAGAGTTGGAAAAAAAATAAAAATAAATAAGTACAGCGTATAATCCAACATTTTGTTGTAACTGGTGGAGGTAGAGCAGAGCGTAGTATCAATTAAACGAAAACATGAGTGAGGAGGAAGTGGCAATAACATGGCTCTGCCAGTCTCCACTCTCAGACAGTACTGCTCTGACTCTGGTTCCAAATTCGCAAGATGGCGCCGCCCGTATCCCCGGGAAAATGGCGTCAGTTTAGCCAATGCAAGGAAGTGGGGACGCGTCGTCCATATTTATATACAGTCTATGCAGATAACCAAAAGTATTTATAATGTATGGTTGGTCAAAGTCAAGAATAATCCAAATACAGAAAACAAATCTTAGACATGTAAAATTACAGCTATTTTAAATTATAGGGATTTAAAAGGTGTTAACCTTTATGGGGCGAAGAACCATATTTGGTAACTTCCACACACATTTTAAATTGTGTCCCAGTGCTTTCAGTGAGGTTTAGAAGCATATGGTTTTTATCAGACAATCAGAGAAGATCAAGGCAACGTCCTCAGGTCAAATGTGGTCTGCAAGGTCCACCTCTACATAAACGCCAAGCCTAACTGCTTTATTAGGCACCACGAAGAAGAAGTGGCCTACTGTTGTCTAATGTGATAATGTTGACAAGTGCCTCAATCAGCACTTAACGTTCTACGGGTCTAAAATACATGTTTACATTTGTTTTACAACTTAAGAGCAATGAACCATTATTAGTTTGCCTTGTGATTTGTCTGCATTGTCTGTGTGATTTGAGTAAACCATCAGAATACCCTCGATTTTTAATTAATGGACGGACCAAAACTATTTTATACAGTCTTGAACTGAAGGTTAGATGACAAAATGCAGCCAGTGACATTGGTGAGTCTATATACGTATAAGACATTGTCAAGCTCCCAGTCACCCGACCGACACACAAAGGCACGCACACGCAAATTTTTACCATATGTCTCTTCATATTCCGGGTGACGTTTACAGCCCATTGCCTTGAAATATATTAGCAACCAAAATAGAGGTTGCCAGATGAATGCTGATCACGCTGAAATGTGTGTGTGTGTGACTTGTCATTGTCACACTCACCCATATTAAACACAAGGACATTCGGAGAGCAAAAACAACTACAACATGTGACGTTAGGAAATCCAGAGCACTGATGTATGACAGGCGGGGGGGGGGGGGGGGACATTTATTTGCCAGTCTCTTAGGCGTGTGTTTGTGTGTATATGTATATCAGAGAGAGCTCATGGGCGTGAAATGCGTAAAGAAAAGTGCAATAATCCTGTGTTTTCCTTCCAGGAAGACAAGAATTAAAACACTCACTCCTGTGTTGCATGTTTGAACATGTGGGGCACAGTGCTGCTGGGAAAGAGGGACCCCCCTGGCTTTAAAACTGAGCCTGTGATAATGGGGCGCTAGTTATGTAACAGAAAGCAGTGTGTGTGTGTGTCTGTGTGTGCAGTTGGAGGTGGGGATTGGATTGAATTGGAGTGGGGGGGGGTGCTCCAGGGGAACAAGTGGAGGTTTCTTTTCGGCAGTGCGTGAAGGAATGCCCATAAATCCAGAGACATTAGATTTGACTCTTGCACTGTAACATGGCTCCTCACACTCTAGTATGTATGTCATTACCATTCTCACACCTAAAGCTTTTAATTACTTCACCATCTTGTTTTACAAAGAGCAACACAGAGGTGTGACTCGGAAAAATGGTTGTAACTTCAGATGGAGGTGACGGATTGTTTCCCTTTTTTGTTTTGAGAGTTTGCGTGGAATCAAGAAGCAGATTTCTTAAAGAATAAGAGTTACAGTAAGGATTCCTTCACATGTTATTAACCCTTTGTCTGCAGCTGTTTGCCTTAAACAATGTTCTGCTGTATAAATGTTAAGAAATCATCAAATAAAAGTGTTGGATATTCATGTGTAACAATATGCAGGATTCAAACGTCCAGATGTCCAAGAAGGAAGCTCATCAGCAGGGCTAAGAAATGCTGATGAAATGGAAGTTCTCCAGGACAAGTTTCCAACCAAAGTTCTCACAAACACACTCTCTCCATCTGTCCATCCATACCCCACAAAGACATTTGTATGAAACCCAAATGTTTACGTCTGCACGAATCAGCCTGTCCATGTCCATGCCAGTTCCGTCTTTAAACTCCAAGCCACAACTCCTCTGTAGATTTAGGTCAAGGGTGGGCAACGTTATCTGTGGCCGGAGTGTTGAGAAGGTAAGTAAATAATTCATTTTTAAAGAGATGAAACCACCCAAACCCAACTAACAAGTCTCCTCTGAGGAGTTTACCAACACTCTCACCTAAGGATTTAAATTTAGTAAGGACATGGCTTTTTTCTCCACCACCATCAGCTGGCACACATGTCGTATGATGCTAAATATAGCGTCTCCTGCCGCTCTCTGATATTCAGATCAGGGTCCTATGGAGGTCAGAACATCTGTTGCAAGACCCCTTGTTTTCTCGGAGCTGAAAATAGTTCCTTATGAATAGGCCGAACGTTTGGACTCGTGTTTCTGCTGCAGAATAAATCTGGGATCAATCAGACGCCTCCCTGATGGAACTGAGTGATGGATGAGAATCTAAACCAAAAATATGTGTTTTAAAAACAGGGGGGGGGGGTCTTGGGGTATCAAATTGTGCATCTGTTAACAAAGCTGGGACAGACCATATATAAAACTTTACATTTTATACATGTAAAAACAAACAAACGGTTGCCCAGTCAACCAAAGCCCCAACTAAAATAACAAACTGCTTCTTCGTTTTTAAAAGGCGCACTTTGAACAGTAAATTATTTCTAAAGATGAGGATTTCACAGCACGCTGTTATTCATTATCCTCACAGATCTGACATCAGACGAACCATGTTGCAAGGTTTCCACTGGGGAGTACTTGCTACTCCTCTTTATGGTCTCTGCACGTAAAACCTTTTTTTTTTGGGGTTTCTTTTCTACCATGGAAGTGAAACGCCACGTAACCTGCTGAACAGATCCTGCAGCTGAACCCAGGGTGGTTGGTTCGCCGTCAGATCGGCCGTCAGATCGAGTTTTAAGGAGACGATTTTCTCCAGGATCCAGACGGAGCGAGAGAAGTGGATACTGTATGGGAGCATGTGCATACCTGTAATGTGATGAAAACGGATGAAGGCATAGACCTCCCTAATGCTAACCAGATGCGTCCAGACAGAAATGTCCAAGGCTTAGTGCAGCTACCTAAAGTACAGTGGAGCTAGCCCATGTGAACAATAACTTGTTTTCATATGTGTGCAATATGTGCAACTATGAACTGTTTACACTGCATAACCTCATGTCCTGATACTGATTTCTGTGCCTATAATAGCTGCATTTTGTCTATATTATATGTATTGTATAAATATTATTTTGAACCTATAAGTGCACTTTTTTAGTATTTATTTGCTGTGCCTGTATTTTATACTTCATTTATTCTTTATTTATCCTTTTTAGTAAGATCGAAATGCACAAGAATTCAAATGTACCTGTGAAAAATAAACTCTATTCTAATCTGTTCTAGATGAGATAATGCATGTAAAAACTACTGTTAAATTAGTTTTATATACTGCATTATAGGGCAGCTTCTAAACATAGTTTTACAATAGACCCAAATTGTGTGAATTTATGCAAATGATTCAAAAACCGTCTCAGCAGCAAAGGATTTTTAAGAATATCTCATTATCTATGCATTAACCCTTTATAAGGCACTAAATTTCGATCCTAGAGTGATATTGAAGAGCATAAGAGGAGTTTTTTACTTTTGTGAACTTTTTAAAATGTAATTTCCACGTGGAAAATCAAGATCATTGAAGTTACCATACATGGTTCATTGCCCTTAAGTGTTAAAACAAATGTAAACATGTATTTTAGACCATTAGAACAAAATACATACATGCACATTATCACATTAGACAACGTTATAGGCCAGGCCTTCTTTCTGTTATCTAATAAAGCAGTTACGCTCAGCTTTCATGCAGAGGTGGACCTTGCACACTGGACCCGAGGACGTGACTAAGACGTTGCTTCTCTACCCCATTGAGAGACACTGGGAAGCAATTTAAAATGCATGCGGAAGTTACCAAATATGGTTCCTCGCCGCATAAAGGTTTAATGGGTGTCAGTATATCCCTAAACTACTTTAAATACGTTTACTCAAGGTCTAATGCAAAAGACTTTCCGACTCATCAGAGAATGGACATGGGCCTTCTGAGGGTGTCCTGTGGTGTCTGGGAATAGGATGTTGTTAGTGGGGGCCTTAGAGGGGAGGGGCCCCTGTGGATCATCCCACAGATACTTGATCAGTTTGGGATCTAGTGAATTTGGAGGCCAGGTCAACACCTTGTGCTGTTCTTCGTGTTTTTTTTTTTCAAGTTGTTCCTAAAGCGTTTTTGGGTGCCAACCTGCTGGGGATGGCTGCTGCCATCAAGGAGAGTCATTGCTATGGGGTGGGGGTGTCTGGTCTGGTCAAGGTGGGTGCTACATGTCTAAGTAACATCCACATGAATGAATGCCAGGTCTAAAAGTTTCCCAGCAGAACACTGAGTTGTCACAAGATGGTCAATGTTATTTACTTCACCCTCACATATATGTTTCCACTATCCCGTCCACTGTGTCTCTGTCTCATATTTTTCACACACACTCACGTCCTCCTCCTGCTCAGTACAGTACGCTGTATGTCATTACATAGAACAAACCAACCACAACCTCCCACAGTCCTCTCAGTTTACACATGGCTGCAGAGAAAAACCTGGCATCGTTTCTAAAAGAAAGTCAAAAAGAACACATCTGACATCTTCCAGTAAGGGCGTCATTAAGCCAAGCCAAGAATGAGCAGATTTGATCCAAAAAAAATCATTATGTAATATCTCTTTGGTACAAATGCACACAAGAAAACACACACTTAAAAAAAACCCAGTACCTTTCTTTTACAGTGGAAACATGTTCCAGACATCTGGGAACAAACTGAACAATGGTGACATACAGAAGACAGAAAACCAGCGCTGATTGTTTCACCATGTGACGAAGCTTTTAAAAGGCTTTTTCTTGTTGTATTTATCTTTGCTCTGGATGCAACGCGTGCTGAGGCGCACACAGCAAATAAATAAAACGCAGCCACGGCAGCATTAAAAACACATGTGTGTCAATAATGGCAGAATAACTCCACCCTTAAATACAGGGGTGTCAAACTCATTTTAGTTCGGGACCCACATGCAAGCTCAATTTGACCTCAAGTGCACTGGTAAGATAAATACCTGTAAGTAACGGCAACTCCAGATTTATTCCATTTGTTTTAGTGCAAAGAAGAGAAAGTAAATTAGGAGAATGTTTAATAAACGATCCTGCAAAGTTAAACTTTTTAGGAAAAATAAGTGTAATTTGGGCACATTGCTGTCTGCTGTTTAGTCCTGGGTCTCAGTGGGGTTCATCCTGGAGCAGGTCTCCAGTCTATCTCAGGGCTAACACAGAGAGACAGACCTATTGAATCCTATTAAAGCGCAGGTGTCAAGGATACGGCCCGCGGGCCAAAAGCGGCCTGCCAGAGGGTCAAATCTGGCCCGCAGCATGAATTTGCAAAGTGTGAAAATTATGTAGGAGACTGCAATTATCAGTGAAAATAACTGCCATCCTGGGCGGCACAGTGTGGTGGTTTGCATGTTCTCCCTGTGTCTGCGTGGGTTCTCTCCAGGTTCTCCAGCTTCCTCCCACCATCCAAAGACATGCTGGTTAGGTTCATTGGTGATTCTAAATTGATCATAGGTGTGAGTGTGAATGGTTGTCTGTCTCTCTGTGTTAGCCCTGTGATAGACTGGAGACTTGTCCAGGGTGTACCCCGCCTCTCGCCCTAGTGACAGCTGGGATAGGCTCCAGCCCCTCTACGACAATTCAGGACAAGCTGTTACAGAAGATGAATGAATGAATGAAAGTTACAAGCTAAATATACCATATCCAAATCTTTGAAATCCACTACCAAACCAAGTGTTAGTGTCTGTCTTGACTCTCTTGCTCTGGAAAAACTCACATTTACGTTAGAGGGTAAATATCTCATCTTTGACAGTATGTGGAGATCTTGTCTCAGAGGGGAGGTTATTTGAAGTGCTTTTCTCTTCGGGATAACCAAGTTAACTTTTGGACCACCGGTGACTCTGAAGGATGACTTATGGACTGTGCCAAATATCGCACACTACTGCCCTGTCAGGTTTACTTTATTGAAGGTGAGCCTTAATGTGATTGTTCTGTTTTGCACCTGTATTATTTGTATTTATAAAAAGCTATTGGATGTATTGGTTTAATGCGTTTAATTAAAATCGATCAATACATTAATAAAAAGTCAACAATTATTTTTGGGGAAACGCTTCATAATCCATCTATTTTTTGCTAATTCTTATCTTAAGCTGCAGCGTACTGAGCTCTCTCGCCCGTCACATAGTGCACACACAGTGTACTGAACGTATTCGTACAATTTAATCTTCATTTCACCCCATAAATGCAAACCTCATGTCTGGAGTGAAAAAAAATTATAGAAATAACTTCTGAAAAATAAAGAATATAAAAAAAACACATACTTTTGTGCAAATGCCTAGAGATAGCAGAGATAGTACAGAGACATTATTTAAACTCAACATCCTATTGGGGACCAAAAGCAAATGTGAAAATGCACTAAAGGAAGAAATGGTTTAATGTTTTGGGTTAAGCACGTAGCTACGGTGAGGGATTTTTGATGCGATATGTATTCAGTGAGAAGTCTTCATGAAGATAAAAAAACAAAAGACAAACGTGTCTGTGTCCCAATTTTCCTAGGAGGACGACACCGAGAGCAACACCCTCCGAGGAAGAACAATACGAGATCCTGTTCTGCCTGGAACTACGAGCACTGTATTCTCCCACGGCACACCCTTACACAGATTCCCTAACAAAAGCAGCGCGAGGGTGTTTGTTGTCATTGGCGTTCACTCCAAATGCCGCAGTCCTCGCTCCTGCAGGGAGGCATATCAGATGCTGATAGAAAATAAAAATTCATGAAATGGAAGTATCATCTGCGGGGTAATCGGGGCGTATCAGATGTAGGATAAACAGGAGGGTGAGAATGTGCTCTTTTATTCTGACACGGAAATCCAGAACGGGCTGTTACTGTGTGCTCTAGGACTTAAGGTGGCTGCAGGCGTGCAAAACATGTAAGAAAGAAAATACAATATGTAAATATGTTGAATGGCTTCCAGTGAACAGGAGCAGCTGTAAATCAGCATCTCATCCATCAATCACACGATTTACAGTTTGATCGCCGGCTCCTCATATCAACAAATGTCCCTGGGCATGGATTGCTCCTGATGGTCAGGACTAAAGCATTGCCCTGTAGCTTGCATGTGTATTATTATTATTATTATCTCACAATCATCTGTAGAACAGAGGTTGGTTATGTTCCACTTTAGTTTGGAGGGGTACATCTAGGTTGGTTTGGGTTTCTGCAGCTCCCCCTGCTGTGTGCATGTACACTGGAATTAGTTTACATGTAAAATAGGCCTGGTCTGGTCTAGGTGGGTGCTACAATGTCTAAGAAACATCCACACCAATGAATGCTAGGTCCAAAAGTTTCCCAGCAGAACATTCTCTGATGAGTCACAACTGTTTTGGAGGCACAAGGGAGACCTGTACAATATTAGGAAGGTGGTCATAATGTTATGCCTGATCAGTTTATCACCCAGACTAGACAGGAAAGCATAACATTCATCCGTAATGAAAAATGAATCCATAGTTTAGAGGGAGTTTCATTTTGGAAAATTCTATTTTTGCAAGAAGCTGATGAACAGTTGGACCTCCAGCTGATTCTGCTCACCATGAACTCTTTGTTTTTCCATAATAGTCTGTCTGCTCTCTCTTTAGTGTAATTCAACACTTTTTTAACACTATTTTTTTGATAAGATTGTGAAATGGCTTCATTTGAAAGACTGTGTTAAAGCAACTATGCATTTGGATATACCGTATAATCCTCTTCTTCCTCATTTGAGAAGTTTGTCGACTTCCACAGTAGCTCTGCCCATAAATCTCCTCTGTCCAAACACACTGCCCGGAAGCCGGTAATACATCCTCCTTCACGCTGGATCTGTAAAAAAATGCTGAAGAAAGCACTTTCATAAATACATTGAAGACTGTACGCCTCCAGAAGCTGCTGCAAAAACAGGCTCGTGTTATACGACTGCAAGTTCTCTGGGTGTGAAGTCCAGGTTGAAGTTTTTAGTTGCCGGTTGTTTTGTTTTATTGAGACAGTCGGCGTACGCTTTGATTTGTGGAAGAGACACAAACATTTAGAACGTCAGTGTTAACAATAGAGTTTAAGTGATTCATGACAATGGATAATTGTGTTTGTGTCCTCAAAAGCTATTTGGGAAACATTCTTGACATGACTGTCAGCCCTCAACGACACCCAGACCGTTCTGTGTCAGAGCCTTGGCCACAGAAAAATCACACGAAAGAATGACTCCTGTTCAGCTTCCTGTTTTTAACTTGTACCTTTTCTTTTGCCATAAAACACACCGATCAGGCATAACATTATGACCGCTGACAGGAGAAGTAAATAACATTGACCATCTTGTGACAGTTCAGTGTTCTGCTGGGAAACTTCTGGACCTGGCGTTCATTGGTGTGGATGTTGCTTAGACATGTAGCACCCACCTAGACCAGACCAGGCACCCCCACCCCATAGCAATGACACTCCTTGATGGCAGCAGCCATCCCCAGCAGGATGCACGCACAAAAACGGTTTAGGAACAACTAAAAAAAAAAAAAACAAAACATGAAGAACAGCACAAGGTGTTGACCTGGCCTCCAAATTCACTAGATCCCAAACTGATCAAGTATGTGTGGGATGATCCACAGGCCTCTCCCCTCACTATTATCATTATTATTATTATGATGCATCTTGAACTACATATTTCTGAGTCACAGGCTCCAGTCACTCATAAGGAGAGACACTCTAAGCCACTGTTGGTTTTAATCTTCTATAGGAATTTCATGACAGGAAGAATACTGAACAATAACATCTGGATCCTCGTCCTTACGCACTTCAAAAATGTTTCACTTTCAAACCCGCTTATCTGTCCAACTAATGTGCTATCTGCTAGGTCCATTTAGATTTCAGAAAAACCACATGCAACCGATCAGGCATAACATTATGACCACCTTCCTAATATTGTCTAGGTCTCCGTTGTGGTGACTCATCAGAGAATGGACATGGGCCTTCTGAGGGTGTCCTGTGGTGTCTGGAAATAGAATGTTGTTAGTGGGGGGGCCTTTGAGGGGAGGGGCCTCTGTGGATCATCCCACAGATACTTGATCAGTTTGGGATCTAGTGAATTTGGAGGCCAGGTCAACACCTTGTGCTGTTCTTCATGGTTTTTTTTTGTTTTTTTAGTTGTTCCTAAACCGTTTTTGTGCGTGCATCCTGCTGGGGATGGCTGCTGCCATCAAGGAGTGTCATTGCTATGGAGTGGGGGTGCCTGGTCTGGTCTAGGAGGGTGCTACATGTCTAAGTAACATCCACACCAATGCATGTCAGGTCCAAAAGTTTCCCAGAACACTGAATTGTCACAAGATGGTTTAAATGTTATTCACTTCTCCTGTCAGTGGTTATAATGTTGTGGCTGATCGGTGTACATGTCCTAGTTTGGACTGTCCTCTATAGATCAACAGATGCTGTATTTATGAGAGAAAATACCTGTGTATCCATAGTGGATGTGATGGTTACCAAAATACTGTAGTCATGGTAAACATTCACAGCAGCACAGGACAAAAACAAGGGCACAGAGAGTTGTGGGAATAACAAGGTTATATAACACTGTGAAAAGAAATGCAGGCTGAGGGAGCAGTGGAGGGAGGGAGGGAGGGAGGGAAGGAGGGGTTCTGGTCCCGGCGCTGAGACACGGTTTTAACACTTAGCAGAGAGGGAGGACGGGTTGTTAAAATCAAAGCCAGGGTCAGAGGTGAAGGGCTGCTGCACTGAGGCCGCGGCGTATAAATAGTCTCCCTGGTCATCATTTACACCGTGACCTCTCTGGGCTGGCAGCGATATAGATTGAGGCAAGCAGCATTGTTGAAAAAAACAATCCTAAGGCCCCTGCACATATTTAATCCACCCACAAATGTTTTTCACTTAACTGCGTTCATTCAAGAAGAACCAGGCCCACATGTAATCAATGCACAACACAACCAGTTAGCTTTCTGCCCATCTTGATCCATACTCGCAAAAGTAGACAATGATAATGAAACAGAAGGTTTTGCAGCTATGTCTAGCAAATTGATAACTCACGTACAGATTTGAAATACCTGTTTAAATGTCTGACATGTCAATAACAAATGCTACCACCTTGCATTTCTTTCTCTAGTGTTTTTCCAAGAGTGTTTTTTTGTGCAAGTGAGCTGCATGACGTAGTCCATCTTGTTAAAACTATCTTTCCAGGTACGGTAGAGCGGACTTCTTCTACACTGGTGTTACGTCACCTTCTCTCCAGCTTCCTCGCGGTCTGCTAAAGCGTGCACACGGCTTTGTTTTGCAGACTGTACCGCTCCTCCGTGTTCACCGCTCACTCGCGACGTGCAAAGTTCACCCAGCTGTGCGCTCGTCGTTCGTGGCCCGAGCATCTGCTTTTGTTTCCCTTACATTGTCTCAGTTCCAAGTTTGAAGAAGCAATAACTAAAAAACTAATCTCAAGAGCCACTGCTAATCAAGTCCTGCTATGAAAAGAAATATTAAGTATAAAGAAAATTTGTTTATAGGTAAAGATGATAAAAATTCACACAAATGTCTATTCCAAATTATGACATGATGGCATTCGTCCAAAAGGTCAAAGGTTGACTTCCCTGTTACGTATATATGAGTCTGTCATTCAGGTCATTGTTTATACAAAAGAGCCAAAACAAACGTTCCCATTTTAAGTGGCATACTTTCTTTTGTATCAACATCAGCAGCTTATTTGATATTGACATGGAACTGCATATTATTCTTATATATAGACAGATCAGCCATAACATTAAAACCACTGACAGGAGAAGTAAATAACATTGACCATCTTGTGACAATTCAGCGTTCTGCTAGGAAACTTTTGGACATGGCATGTGGATGTTACTTAGACATGTAGCACCCACCTTGATGAGACCAGGCACCCCCACCCCATAGCAATGACACTCCTTGATGGCAGCAACCATCCCCAGCAGGTTGGCACCCAAAACGCAACTCGAAAAAAACCATGAAGAACAGCACAAGGTGTTGACCTGGCCTCCAAATCCACAAGATCCCAAACTGATCAAGTATCTGTGGGATGATCCACAGAGGCCCCTCCCCTCAAAGCCCCCCCACTAACAACATCCTGTTTCCAGACACCACAGGACACCCTCAGAAGGCCCATGTCCATTCTCTGATGAGTCACAACTGTTTTGGAGGCACAAGGGAGACCTACACAATATTAGGAAGGTGGTCATAATGTTATGCATGATCGGTGTATGCTTATCATGTTTTATTGTGCGTTATTAAATAACACACAAGATGGCTAGGTTTAGGGGTGAGTATGGGGTAGACGTTCCTTGTGTGAGATTACACAGTGCAACATGACATCCAAAAATCACAGAATGTGTTCTCATAACACATGGCATTACTTGGCACTGTCTCCTAACACCAGGCTAAACTCTTTCGCAGAGACAAGAGATGCTTCTCTCCTATCCAGCAGCACATTAGCACCACAATACTGTGACGTGCAAAAGGTTCGGTTTCTCAGGATGTCGGGTGCAACATCTTTAAATGTCCTTGCATATTAATCAGTCACTGAAAAGAACAGTCCAGGACCGATCATGGTAATGATGTTTGTGTTTTCCTTTCTAGCTCCAAGACTGACTCCCTGGAGAAAACCACAGGTCATCAGGAGGTAGAAACCCACCAGAGAAAGAAGCTGCATGAATAGTCCCCTGATTATACTTAGTTTTAATGGGAAACAAATTGCACAGATGGGTGGAATGAGTGGGAAATGCCACATAAGGCTGGAATGTGTTAGTTTAGTGCCTTGCAAGTGGCGCTGGGGAATGTGACTCTGATTTATGTGTCATTACTTTTATGCGTCTTCCTTCTGCAGTGATACAAGCCCCTGGATTCTACCGTGTTCCTCTCTGTATCCCAGCCCCTTGGAGAACGCCAGGAGAAGAATTTGTCTTCCTCAGAGGGAGGTTTTTGCTCAGCTTGTTATTTGTCTTGGGGAATTAAATCTGGGCTTGAGAGAGAGAGAGAGAGAGAGAGTTTTCATCTCCCACTAGACATTAGGCGGACACATGTAGTCGTTTAAAGCCCATGAAATACAGGCAGGGAGGGGAAATAAAGCTAACATCCAATCCTTAATGCTACACTTTTCCACTCTATCATTGTTATGATTTCCATTTGTGCTGCTTTCCTGCAGAGGAAGGCATTTTAATAGAAAGTATTTCGAGAATATTCTGTGCAGAAATAGGGCGCGAGTGTATAGGACATAAACAAACCCACACAGACTCACCAGACGTTCCTTAGTCTATTTACGAAGACAGGTTAGTTCCGACAAAAGTATTATAGTAACCACTGTTATATTTTGAGTGCGTGTGTGCAGCCATGGGCCCTTTTAGGGGTAAACTTATATTTTTTGGCTGGCCTGTGTAGCTCTATCAGCTATGAGTGGGTGTTCACATCCCAAGTTTGACAAATGAGGGTTAAAATTAGCGAGATGTAACATAAATAACTGTTGTATTTCTGCAGCCTAATCTTGGGCGTGCATGGACGCTGTACAACGATCAGGCATAACATTATGACCACTGACAGGAGAAGTAAATATCATTAATCATCTTGTGACATTTCAGTGTTCTGCTGGGAAACTTTTGGACCTGGCATTCATTGGTGTGGATGTTACTTAGACATGTAGCACCCACCTAGACCAGACCAGGCACCCCCACCCCATAGCAATGACACTCCTTGATGGCAGCAGCACAAGGTGTTGACCAAGCTACCATGAACCCATTATCCTCAATATTCCATAACTGCAACCTAGTCCAGAAGTGTCCAGACGTACAAGATGTTCAGTGCTCAGAGACATGGCCAAGGAGAGAAAGGCTGAAACCCGACCAACACTGAACAAGTCACACACGTTGAAGGTTTTATGGACTGATGAGATGAGAGTGACACTTGTTGGACCAGATGGATGGGCCCAGGCCTGTGGCTGGATCAGCAATGGGCATAGAACTCCACTCCGACTCAGACGCCAGCAAGGTGGAGTTGGAGTACTGGTACGGGCTGGAATTATTAAAGATGAGCTTGTTGGACCTTTTCTGGTTGAAGATGGACTCAAGCCCAACTCCCAAACCTACTGCTAAGTTTCTAGAAGACACTTTGTTCACACAGTGGTACAGGAAAAAGTCAGCATCTTTCGAGAAGACCATGATTTTTATGTAGGACAATACTCTATCTCATGCATCAAAGTACTCCACTGCGCAGCTAGCCAGTAAAACCCCCTTTAAAGGGGAACTACGTTTTTACAACCTGGACCTTATTTCTGGCATAAAATACAATCGTTTACTCACCCATATAACTTTGGTGGAATTTGTAGTCGTTCAGGAGACATTTAGATCCGCGTATATCCATATAGTGGGAGTGAATGGGGCACCGAAACACAGCCTCTAAATAACGCATTATCTGCCACGAAACTCGTTCATTTCACCAATATTTTGTTATCGTATGCTAGTGCTATTCCCCGTTGAGTCCGGAGTTACCTGTTATCATCATCCGGGGTCTGTAGATTGACCTACATATAATGCCTTGTTTAGAGGCTGCGTTTCGGTGCCCCAGTCACTCCCACTATATGGATATACGCGGATCTAAATGTCTCCCAAACGACTACAAATTACACCAAAGTTATATGGATGAGTAAACGATCGTATTTTATGCCAGAAATAAGGTCCAGGTTGTAAAAAACAGTAGTTCACGTTTAAAGATGAAAGAATAATGACATGGGCCCCTTTCTTCACCTGACCTAAACCCTATTGAGAACTTGCGGGCCCTTGTTAAACACGAGATGTACAGTGAAGGAAAACTGTACACTTCTCTGAACAGTGTCTGGGAGTGTGTGGTTGCTGCTGCACAAAAAGTTGATATTGAAGCGATCAAGAAACTGACAGACTCCACGGATGGAAGTGTTATTGAAAAGAAGGGTGGCTATATTGGTCACTGATTTATTTTAAAGCTAACGTTTGTTTATTATTCTGACTTTAAAAGATGAAAACAAAGAAGTGAGATGGGAATATTTTCTTGCGTTGAGTTGCGTAATAATTCTGCACACTAATAGCTGCCTCATAATTGAACACACACAGATATTCTCTTGCAAAAGCCCAAACCTCCTTTTCGCTTATTAACATTTTGGATTGGCCAAGAGCACTGTTCATTCAATCATTCATTCATCTTCTGTAACCGCTTGTCCTGTGAAGGGTTGAGGGGGGCCAGTCTATCTCAGGGCCAAGAGCACTGCTGTTAAAACTAATCCTCAAAAGTACAACTTGCACAATGATTGTGACGCAGTGTGTGTATACTTAATCACAGTAGTGAGATGAGACAAACAACAAGCAAAGTGTTTTCATTCTTGCTTCATACTACTTGTTTGTTCCCTATGCAGCCAGGCTGTACGAGCACATGCATGGAGAAACAGATGGAAAGGAGGACAAGGACTCACTCTGACATGTTTAAATCAGTCAACATGTTTACGTAAATGAATCCTTAAACGTGTGTGTATCAAAGTGCATCTGTGTTTACCGTCAATTATTAACTGGAGACAGCCTCCTCTCAGTCGTATCAGTCGCACAGTGAAAAAAAAAAACTTCAGGTGACAAGACGTGACATCATTCATAAAGTTTCTCTACACTAACCCACACACACAGCCAACAGTACACACACTGTTTTCTACCAAACAGACTCGGCTTTTCTGCGTCCCGTGCGACTTGCACCTCAAACCAACATAAACCCAGTTTAGTTGTAGTCTTTTAAAGCAGTGATTCATCACGGTGGCAAGTTACGTAGGGTAAGAGGTCCCAAGCCGGTCGCAGCGCTGACTGGGTAACTGGAGAGCGGTTCTCCGCCGGGACAGAGAGTCCAGTCTGGTCGGAGGCAAGACCGCAGGGTTTGATAGGAGTGGTGCCGGGACAATCTCACTGCTCAGACTCAGACAAACACTGGGTTGATCTTAGAGGTGCAAAACAAACCTCTGTCTGTTTCCAGAACAAAAAAATAAACAAGCCTGTGCATTTAAACTAAATCTGTGGCTGTGAGGGAAGCCACAAGTCTGTCTATATGCATACGTACTATATGGGTGTTATACATCTGCTGTGGGAGACGTTTGACCAACGATAACCTTTACTTAGGATGTGAATTCTCTCTGTATGTCCATCTTAGGCCTCTCACATAAGTTAGAAAAGTCACAAGCTTATAGCTCCATGATGTCCACCAGCCTCTTACAGTGCTCCAGCTAAATTACAATGGTGGAGGAATAAGTCAGTGTTTGTTTGCTGCTAAAGAAAGGACAGCCTCACCGAGTTTGCTCACCAGGACCTGCACACAAAACAGTTGTGACTCATCAGAGAATGGACATGGTCCTTCTGAGGGTGTCCTGTGGTGTCTGGCAACTGGATGTTGTTAGTGGGGGGGCCCTTGAGGGGAGGGGCCTCTGTGGATCATCCCACAGATACTTGATCAGTTTGGGATCTAGTGAATTTGGAGGCCAGGTCAACACCTTGTGCTGTTCTTCATGTTTGTTTGTTTTTAGTTGTTCCTAAAGTGTTTTTGTGTGTGTGTGTCTGTGTCAGGCTGCATCCTGCTGGGGATGGCTGCTGCCATCAAGGAGTGTCATTGCTATGGGGTGGGGGTGCCTGGTCTGGTCTAGGTGGGTGCTACATGTGTCAGTAATATCCAATGAATGCCAGGTCCAAAAGTTTCCCAGCAGAACAATATACAGAAAAATGGTAAATAGTCTTGTTTTTATGTATATATACAAATAAGAACATTTAAGGGAAACTACTATCAAGACTGTTGAATGGCTAAGAGCATAATTTGCATCAAAAAATAGAGGGTTTGAATCCATAAATATCTCAAAGTCCTAACCTGAGAGGCTCCTACTCTAATACTCAGAATGAGAATGACTCCATAGGAAAGCTTCAAACACCACTGCTTTGATTTCCTACCACCCTGAATGCATAGTTTTTTGTTTTGGTTGAGAAATGTCCAAGGTGGGACTGTGACAAATCTGGTTCACAAAAAAAAAACAGCATAATAGCTGGAAATTGCAAAAAGAAGCCAGCAGAGGAGAAAGCTTGAGTGCAAACATATGTGAATCGACGCATGCTGATTGTGATGCACCGCAGCAGATGTGTGCATACAGTGTGTGTGTGTGTGTATGCACATCTTAAGCAAGTGTAAATGTATAAAACAGAGCTGGAAGAACTAAATAACAGTGACACAGTCCAGCATCTTGGATCCTGGTGAAGTTCTTACAGGCCAGGGTGTATAATTTTGGATTTCATTGTTCTGCTGCCGCTGCTGCTGCTGCTGCTTGTGAGTGATTATAGGCCTGATTTAAATGAACACGGGCCCCTGGCTCAGCAGACAACCGTGCGCTGGCCATTTTTAAGATTCACACAAAGCCTCAAGTGGACCAAGAATGCATGAGTCATTATCTTCAATGTAGGAAACGCATTTCATTTAGCTTCAGTGCAGCAGATCCAGTGGATATTGCATGCAGAGGCAGGGTCTACATGCGACAAAGCTGTGGGTTGGATGTGTTATGAATGAAATATACACCGACCAGCCACAACATTATGACCACTGACTGGAAAAGTTAATAACATTGACCGTCTTGTGACAATTCAATGTTCTGCTTGGAAACCTCAGAACCTGGCATTCATTCATTGGTGTGGATGTTACTTAGACATGTAGCACCCACCTAGACCAGACCAGGCACCCCCACCCCATAGCAATGACACTCCTTGATGGCAGCAGCCATCCCCAGCAGGATGCAGCCTGACACAGGCACACACACAAAAACACTTTAGGAACAACTAAAAAAAAAAAAAACATGAAGAACAGCACAAGGTGTTGACCTGGCCTCCAAATTCACTAGATCCCAAACTGATCAAGTATCTGTGGGATGATCCCCCCTCCCCTCAAAGACCCCCCAAACTAACAACATTAACTGTTGCCAGACACCACAGGACACCCTCAGAAGGCCCATGTCCATTCTCTGCAACTGTTTTGGGGGCACAAGGGAGACCTACACAATATTAGGAAGGTGGTCATAATGTTAAGCCTGATCGGTGTATTAACATTAACATTTTCACATCATGATACAACCAACAGTTTTGCTACCCGTGTCGTCTTCTTGAAACGGAGTCACAGATCTCGTCTTGCAGACTGGGTTAAGGCGAGTGTGTCAGTGTCCAGGGAGGACAGGTAACTCTTAACAAAGCCAGGATGAATTCACAGCTATGTGAAATAGGAAACCATGGCAGTGAAAGCCTGCTCGGTATTCACGTCCACATGATGTAGCATACCTCCAGCACATGGCTGGCTGTGCTGCAGTGCCATAAATCCACCGGGTTTGCTTTCATCTAGGAGCAGAGCTAAATTAACAACAAATGTTGTCCCTCTTTTACTCGACCTCCTCGAGGTTCTGATGAAGTGCTTCCAGAGGAAGACTGCAAGCGGCTTAATGTTTTGACTTGTTTCGCTCCTTGTGCTGGACTCTGCAGCCTGAGTGGCTGTGGCTTTGAATCCTCGCCCAGCAGCTAATGTTCGGCTATTTATTTAAACCATGACACGAGTAGCTCACAGCTTGCACACTGCGCTAAACCTTTCCCCACTACAAACTGCATTCTTCATTATAAGAGGCATTTTCATACTTGAAAATAGACACGGATGGTGCAATAATAAACACGTGCAAATAGTGTGGTGGAGGTCCAAAAAAGAAGAGCCGGAGAAACGTCTCTGGTCAAATCTGGTGCATGGACGCTGAGGCCGGTTTCACGGTGTCTGCCAGGCAAATAAACACGAAGCACACATCACAGCAGCGAGGCTCCATTCAGTGCATTTTTTATTTTTTTTTTCAAACCAGCTTCCAGTCCAAGAACTGCTCAGCCTGTGTCCACAAATATGTGGACTGAAATCTTGCAGCAGCTGACCGCAGTCCAACTGTGTTATTTAAGGTTTTGTAAACTCACAGCTTTCAACCAGGCATGTGGTACACCAATCATTAAGCTGTTTTCTCACTGCATGTCAACACCAACACAGGATGGGCATCGGCGCGATAGCATGATGGACGAGCACAAGTACGAACACAAAGGCACATGTATACACACACACACACACACACACACACACACACTTCCCAAAGGGCTTCGCTTTCCCAAAAAATATCTCAATCTCCTGCCAGCCGGTGACAGGAGAAGAAAAGCCAAGAACACTTTGACCAGAACGTTACTCTGCAAAACACTTTAGCACAGAAACCGGTGAGTGGTTTAGAAATTACCATTCTACATCTATGCATCTGCAATTTTAAAAATAATAAAACATTTAGAAATTAGTCTGAGCGTGTCTAAAATCTTTTAAAGTGGTGATCTGGTGCTGTATAGGCTGCCAAATTATCCGGGCGGACGCTAACAATATTGCAAAAAACGAATTCCTAGAGCATTTTTTCCCTCATTCTAACCCACCGTTATAAAACAGACAGCTGTAAAACTGTTTACTTGGACTCCTCCTGCAGAAAAAAAGTTGGTTTTTATTCTTTGTATTGAAAATGTTCTATTGAGAACTCAGATCCTTGATGTTTCTGACCTTGTTCCTGCATATAACCTACTTTTGCAAAACACAGCAATATAGAAAGACTTGAGACCAAGTGCAAATGAACAGGAATGACTACATTTTATTTTTCTTTCTTTCTTTTTTATTTTTTTTCCACTCTCAGTTTGAGTAATCATGTTTGCTCGGCGGCGGTGGTGCACATGCCTGTTTGCCCAGTCACATATTGGGGCTTTGCACGGCTCAAAAATAGAAAGAAATAATTTGTACAGTAAATTTAGTCCCACCATCTGACCCAGTTGTTTGAGCAACTTTGATGTCCGACTCCTGACACGAACCACGGCGACGGGCCGCGGGCAGAGCAGAGTTTCATTGCGACATGCGCCGAGGAGAAGGAGAGCGAGACGATGGGATAGGAAGTATTTTTATCGCCGTCCCCAAGCGGCGCAAAGGCCGAGCATTTCATCACCAGTTATCATGCGAGCCAGGAATGCTTGGCTGGTGTTTCTTCAGCGGGCCTCTTGAGATCCAGGCCGAGGCTGATAGCTCGACATCCTGCACACAGTCTCTGCAACAAAAAAAAAAGGTAGAGACGAGAATCAGGCTGAAAGGAGACTATCTGATCTGAGACGGAGCAAAATTATGCTACACGGAAAGGTGTAAAAGATTTTGTCACAGGTAATGTTTTAATTATGAAGCTCCCTGTAGGATTTAGAGCCATCTCTCATAGCGTCCTTTGTGGAGGACGGCGGCTGCAGTCGTCTTGGATGCACAGAAGCTACACCTCAAACAGCCAGCAGCTTCAAGTGTTTTAAAAGTCACAAGCGATTCCCTTTAGTATTAAATACTAGATGAGCCCAAACTGTTCAAAGATGAAAATCACGGCAATAAAACAATGGCAGTTGCAAATAATCATAACATGAACCATCCAAGGCAACTTTACATCACTGGGTCACGACCTCATCATGTTATAGAGACAAACCAGACCAAACTCTTATACTATTTTCAATCCAGCTGTACAACAACTTACCTTTCTGTGACAAATAAAAAGGTAAAGTGCTTTACTTGTCATTATACAACGAATCATACAATGAAATTTCATGGTCGGATTGAGGGTTAGTCCTGAGCCGCTGCGACTGCGCGCCGCCACTGTGGGCCAACCTGACCTGGCGCCCCCAGCACCTAGCATATTTTGATGATGGGAGGAAACCGGAGCGCCCGGAGAAAACCCATGCAAACACGGGGAGAACATGCAAACTCCACACAGAAAGGCCCTGAGAATCGAAACCTCTCCCCCCTGGGGATTCAAACCGAGGACCTTCTTGCTGTGAGGCACCAGTGCTACCCACTATGCCACCGTGCTGCCCAACTAACTCCGTGTTATTCATGTCAATGCTATTCAATCCAACCTTTATCTTTCCTATGTATATGGTGCATTTACTTCTATTTCTAGTAGAAAACTTGGATTTCGAGGGGAGCACCTCTAGAGGTGCAGCTTGGGACAGAGGGGTCCCAGGTTTGCCTCCATGGCTGAGGTGCCCTGAGCAAGCATCTAACCCCCAAATTGCTCCCCGGGTGCAGTCTTTCGAGGCTGCTGCCCTCTGCTCAAACTGTACACACTACTGTGTGAACGAGATTCAGATTCAGATTCAGAAAACTTTATTTGTCCCCAGGGGGCAATTTAAGGCACAAGTGAGCAGCTTAACGTGCAAGTACAGACATTTTAAGGAGCAAACAAACAGTTCAGATAAGGGTTAAAAAAATATTTTTTTGCTTAAATTACTGTATTTTCTTTAACTGCTTGTTCTCTGGAGCTGATCCCAGCTGTCATTGGGGCGAGAGGCAGGGTACATTCTGGACAGGTCTCCAGTCTATCTCAGGGCTAACACAGAGAGACAGACAACCATTCACACTCACGGCCAATTTAGAATCACCAATGAACCTAACCAGCATGTCTTTGGCTCTATGTCACTCTTATTATTTCTTATTAGATGTTACATCTATTTTATTCTTTTTTTACAAGTGCTTTTCAAGAGATTGGCATCCAGAAATTATGAATAACGACAACAACAATAATAATAATAATAATAATAATAATCCATCATCTGTAACGGTTTATCCTTGGAGGGCCGCAGGAGCTGCTGGAGCCTATCCCAGCTGTCATTGGATGAGAGGCGGGGTACACCCTGGACAGGTCTCCAGTCTAACTATTCACATCCACTGTATATCCATTTGAGAACCCCCAATTAACTTAACAAGCATGTCTTTGGACTGTGGGAGGAAGCCGGAGCACTGGGAGAACTTGCAACTCAGCAAAAAAATAACAAAATAATAAAGGCCAGGAGGAAACTTCTAGCTGGGACAGAGTTAAGCGCTGCACAGGTACAGGGACAGAAAAATAGAAAATATGTAAATATAAAGGCATAGGGAGTGAAAGAAAGCAGCCCGGAAAGGATGGATGAGAGTATCTTTGGGGAACAGAGGTGTTATTTTACTGTGCTTGGTTTAATCTACTACTACTATATACACAGACTGAGAGATTAGGTTTCTGCTAATCATTCCACGTGGACAAGGACTCTCTCCTTCGACGCCGTGGCTGCTGTTTAAAGCTACTGTGTATGCAGGAGATGTTGCTCCAATACATTTTTCCACTTCACAATTCAGGGACTAATGGTTTTCTTTGGCTCAGCCCTCCAGCGATAAGTGAATTGTCTCTGGCATGACTGTCTTTCCCCTCCAAAAAAAAAAAAAAGCCGACTCAAGATGTTTCTGATTTATACTGCACTTTAAAATAAGTACTGCTGCTCCCTCCGGAGACTTTGCGGGTAACCTTGCTCTCTCTGAATGTCTCTGAGCAGAGCTAACTTTAACTTAAAAGAAAAATCATTTTCACCAAGCGAGAGGTCGAGATCTCCTTTTGATAACGACAGACAGAATATAGGACATGCACTGCAAATTTCTACGGACTTAAGCACCTGTGTGCCCTGACAGGGAGGATTTATGGCGCAGGGCTAAACAGCTGGGTAGGCTTTTCACCGAGACGCGGTGGGGCAGTGGGAAGGGAAACACCTGCTCAGTAATGGAGTTTGGATCATGTGAAATCCAGACGGCCGAGGAGGCACCGACGCACATTTATGATGCGTTTAAACGACTCGCCCTCAATTACTGGTTTAATATGGCACCAATAACAATAGAGTGGAGGTGAGCTGGGAACAGGGTGTTACTAATAAAACACGCCGCAAAGAAATGGGAACATTTGAAAGACAGAGCCGGTCCACGTGATTTAAATAATATCAAGAGAAGCAAAGAGAGAAGATGATTTGTCAGAGATGTGTGTCTTTAATTCTGAAACATCCACACAAATGTTTTTTACACTCATATCAACCCTGTCTCCTAAACTGTGGTCATCTGCAGTTTACTGCATTAGACTAGGGCGGGTTCCCCCAAGACATAGCCTTGGAAATATTTAGTTTAAAGCTCTGTGAAGCAGGAAAAATAAAAAGTTAAAAGTGTCTTTTTCCGTATTTCATGTAAAGACACACCTTGTGACTCATCCCAGGTGTTTTCTTCAGTTTCCTTGACGTAACCATGCACTGTAAAAATCTCTTTGTGGCGTGTTTTATTATTCCCATCTCACCTCACCTCCACTTTTAGGTACTTTTGTATACACCGATGAGCCATAACATTACGACTACCTTCCTAATATTGTGTAGGTCTCCCTTGTTGCCTTGTGACTCATCAGAGAATGGACATGGGCCTTCTGAGGGTGTCCTGTGGTGTCTGGCAACAGAATATTATTAGTGGGGGGGCTTTGAGGGGAGGGGCCTCTGTGGATCATCCCACAGATACTTAATCAGTTTGGGATCTAGTGAATTTGGAAGCCAGGTCAACACCTTGTCCTGCTTTTCACGTTTTTCGAGTTGTTCCTAAAGTGTTTTTGTGTGTGTGCCTGTGTCAGGCTGCATCCTGCTGGGGATGGCTGCTGCCATCAAGGAGTGTCATTGCTATGGGGTGGGGGGGCACCTGGTCTGGTCTGGTCTAGGTGGATGATACATGTCTAAGTAACATCCACACCAATGAATGAATGTCAGGCGCAAAAGTTTCCCAGCAGAACACTGAATTGTCACAATTGTCCTGTCAGTGGTCATAATGTTTCGGCTGATCTGTGTATATATTTATATAGAATGACCTGATTGAGGCCTAGAACAGTGTTTATGTGTGTATGTGTGTGTGTGTATAGCATAGAAGGGCAGGTGTTTCAGTTTATTCCAGGAAAGCTGATGGAGTGTGCGGCGTGTATTTATAGCCGGTGAATCTCCAGCAGCGTGGAGCCCCGAGTCTGGTGTGAAAATACACCTCTAGACATACAACAGCAACACCACCGGAGAGCTCTCAGCCAATCGGGGCACGCGCCGGTTATAATTATAATCTGCATGATGGATATGTAGCGCTTCTGTCCACACTGCAGAGTACAGAGCATCCTCTTCACTGCCAGCGCCTTGTATGCACAGCAAACACAGACAAATAGTGTGTGTGTACTCAGCTATAAAGAGATGGAGGGGGGGGGGGCACAAGCAGTGGTACGGATCTCATCAGTTTCTTATTTTTAGACCTCTTTTATCCGTTAGTAGTTAAATATCTATCTCTTAAATCTCTCTACCTATGCTGCAGAGTTTCTGGGAGGCTAAACGTTGTTCTCCATCCACGGCACCTTGATGGCAGATCTGATCATAGAGCATTTTCATCCACCAACATCAGTTCCAAGCATTTTTTTTATTATTTAGCGACTGATTTACTTTAAATTTAACAAAGAATCTGGTGTTTTGGCGCATATAGGTTCACACTATAAGTCCTATTGCCTTTATAAAATATGTGTTCTTTTAGTAGTAGTAGTATCATCTGTAAATTTCATCTAAGAATTTTGCTCCCTCACATCACAGGTTCTGCTCAAGCAATCATTTTTACAGAACAGCAGCAGAAGAAGAATTGCAGACACAGTGCTCTACTTCTCAAGAGCGTTTCACTAGTTCTTACTTTGCCGTCAAGCTTGAGTCACATATGTTCAGTGGTGCAATGCTGCCCCCTTTAGTACAGGAAGTGGAATGACAAAATATATAACAAGACTAACCTGCCAGGAGAAACCTGTGCACGGATCAGGCTTAACATTATGACCACTGACAGGAGGAGAAGTGAATGACACTACCCAGCACCCACCTCGACCAGACAGGCAGCCCAACAATTAAAAAAAACAAAAAAACATGAAGAACAGCACAAGGTGTTGACCTGGCCTCCAAATTCACTAGATCCCAAACTGATCAAGTATCTAGAAGGGCTCTCCAGTAAAAGGCTGTTGCTCAGGCAGCTCATTTCACAGCTTCAGGGTTCTGACTAATGCTCTGTCATCTACAGCTGTATCATGTCAACAACAAGAAGAGAGGTCAGACATTCAGTGTTTGTAGTGGCACAGAGAAAAGCCATGAAAAGAGATCTTAAAATTAAATCTAAAACTCACTGGGAGCCGGTGAGAACAGGTTAAAAGCCTCTTTAGTCTGTTGACAATTAAGATAATCCTTTGATTTATCACACAGTGGGGAAATTTACACTGTTATAGCATCATATAGTTAAGGATCTCTGATAAGATAAAGGTAAAATCATGACTTCCCAAACTGCGTAATGTCAACATATGATTTACTTTATGAGGATTTGCTTTTTATCCCCAAGGGAAGCCCAACTAATGATTTCTGCTGTGAGTATTATCCATAATATTGAAGTGTTCACATGCAAACAGTGAAAACGTCCTCCAACCACAGAGTCTGCAGAGCTGGTGTGATGGTCAGGTTACTTTCCACTGAGTGGATCATTAACTTGAGTGATTAGTGAGGGCGAGACCCAACCAGTTCAGACTGAACTAAGGTACACACACACACACACACTAAATATATCACTGGATCTTTAATTACATAACATGAGCCAGCTAAACATGCAACTTTGGACATCTTTAGATAGTTGAGAAGAAAAAAATAAGTGGAGCTCTCACAGCGGACACGGCAGGATATCCAAAAACACAACTCCAAACTCAGGTGAGGACCAAAACCAAGACAAACCAATTCAGTTCAATTCAATTTTATTTATATAGCGTCAATAACAATACAAATCGTCTCAAGACGCTTTACAAAAACCCGGCCTGAAACCCCCAGAGCAAGCCTGAAGGCGACGGTGGCAAGGAAAAACTCCCTTTTAACAGGAAGAAACCTTGAGCAGAACCCAGCTCATATGGAGGGACCCATCTGCCTAAGGCCAGCTGGGTACAGACAGAAGAAAGAAACCAGTGGTAACATCACAACTTCACTGACAACAAAGGGAAATACAGGGCTATATACACCTGGGCAGAGGGGCTAACGAGACACAGGTGAAACTAATCCAACAAAGTGAGGAAAACACAGGAAGTAAAACAAGACAAGAACCTTACAAAACAAAAACAGGGTCAGGGTCACAGAAAATACTCAAAACCATGAAACCTGTGATGCACTTAGGCACCGGGATAATAGTACAGAAATACTTGTCTTAATATGTCAAACAGAAATCAAAGTTTTTCTTAACAATAAGTGAAGAATGGAGTATCGGTTCAGTGACGGTGTCAGATCCAGAGCAGCAGAACACCCCTATGCTTGAATATCCCCACCTTAGGTCAGCATGTGTTTAATAAAGTTTGGTAGAAGCCTTTCTTCTGGTTGTCTCTCATCATACGTGCAATCTTCTGGTCCACTGTGAATCCGCTGTGCTATGTCGGAGTGCACGCCAGGTTCTTGGCCTTGTTCACTTCCTAATAAGTGGTTTAGGGGATGCTGCTTAGCCGTAGCATATCGCATCTCTAAAGCCCTCAGAAGGCCCATGTCCATTCTCTGACGAGTCACCACAAGGGAGACCTGCACAATACTAGGAAGGTGGTCATAATGTTACGCCTGATCGGTGGCAACATGTTGCCTAAGCATGACTGTTCATTTTCCCCCTTGTGAGAGCAACATGTGTCACCAAACCATCTGAGGTTTGGACCTTCATCTCAGCTTGTTGAGATCAGTTCTCCTCCCCCTATCCCGCTGCCTCCACCTCAGTGCACTTTTAATATCTTCATGCACTCATGTTAAGTTTTAATATTTATTTATTTTCACCAAATCAGTTTTATTTGTGCTTATGTGAGGACGTGTGTGGGGGTGAAAGTATCTTCTGGGAGAGCTGTTTCTAAATGTCCCTGTATTGCTCCCAGTGCAATGACAAGAAAGACTTTCTATTCTATTCTGTTCTATCTACTCAAGCTGGCATTGCCTGTGATTGGGTTCGTGATAGGCCAGCCCTGCAGCCCCTGGACCCGCCTCGTCCAATCAATCTGATGCATTTGCACGTTACGTAAACGCGCCGCCTGCGTGTTTGTTCCAAGGGGGAGAAATTAAAAAGCGACGCTCTCTGTCCCATCGCTCTTTCCAAGCAGCTTGAGGAGCGCTGGGCGTGTAGGAGGGGTAAGAACACTAACTACACCTAACATTGTTTTTGCAGGATGCATGTTGTCTATTAACGAGAGGGGCTGCTTGCTCAGGTTTGTGATATCAGACAGAGGCAACAGGTGCTTAGAATATTCTTATTCTTGCGTGTGACTTGCAAGATGCGTGATGGCGTGTTTGCTGGGGAAACTTTTTCTTACTCCGTCCTGTCAAATGCCTCCCAGCTTCTCTGTCTGCACTTTCCATTGGTCAACACTTGGAGGTATGTTCCCAACGGAACCATGTGATTGGAGTAAGCAGGTTGGCATGGGCAACAGGCCCCGCCCAATTCTGTGCAGGGTCAGTAGACTGTCAATCTGTTACTGGGCACTTTTACAGTTTCCTTGGCCAAGCATTTACTGTGCATTGATTATGTAAGCATCTGAAGGCTTTTATTGAAACGCTGCATGATCAAGGTGCATCCATGCATGCTTTACTGGTATTTGAAATACTACTTTGCCTGTCTGTGACGCCTTTTCATTTGAGTCTTCAGTGAAAGTAAATGTGTGATTCTTCTGGATGAGCAAGCATGCAACATACACTCAACTGGAAACCTGTTATCTACACCAGCCTTAAACTAATCTAATTCAGCAGCCCTCCAATAAATCATCTTTTTGTGAAAGCTTTAATGGTCCAGTTTGGTTGTAACTGTCTCACAGAGGAGAAAGGTCAGTCAATCAATAACTTTATCAAACGCTTCAGACTAAACTAGAACAGTAGTGGGCTTCGTGAAGGTTTGCTGCAGAACTGCACTGGTTTAAAGTGAGCGCGGTGCTAAATCTGCACGCTCCTTCTCGTCATGCAGTTTCACGTTGTAATCTGCAAAGCTCCTTTTGATGAATGTGATCACATGGCTTTTTTAGATCCAGTCACATGTTGGTAATAAGAGTGATCGAGTGTCTTGCTATTAGAGCTGCCACTAACCAACCAACTCGATTAATGGGTCGATTATTTTTGCAGATTTTCATGGATTTGTCAAGAAAATTGTCATAAATTCTCTCTTCTTTAAGATTCAACAATCCAGTGTGATGGGAAATGTTGAGTCTCGATTGAGAGACAGCAAATATTTGACACTTCTGTGAATCAGCTAACCGTTGCAGGTCTGCTTGTTACCCCGTCCTGCTGAAACGAGGCCTGACCAGTCACAGAAACCAGAAGCACAGTCTTATTTTATCTTATTTTATCTTGACTTCACTGAGTGGGTAATCTCAGTCATTGCACTGATTCAATCAGGGTCACAATCCTTTTCTAGCAGAAGACACAGTGGAGCAACTTGACGGCTTTCCATTTGCTTCGCGGCTCCAAGTCACCGGTTGTCCCGTCGGTTTCTCTCCCTACAGAACACAGCGAGGTGCGAGGATGAAGATAGCCGTGATTGGACAGAGTCTGTTTGGCCAGGAGGTGTACAAGGAGCTGAGGAAGGATGGCCACACCGTCGTAGGAGTTTTCACCATCCCTGACAAGGACGGCAAGCCTGACCCACTGGGTGAGAAGAGAGATCTAAAGTCAAATATTAATGGAGGTAGTTCTTGTTGTGGTAGGTGAGCTTTTCTAGGACACCTTCCATGTCATCAAACAAAACCTGAACTCTTCACCCAATCACTGTGGGCCTTTAAACCTCTTTTATCAGTGTTGGAGTGTAATGATGATTTGGAGTCCTGTGTGTCGTGTTATCTCTACAGTATGTGGATATCGGAACCATGACGAGCAATAAAAAGTCTAAAATGGGATTTACTGCCGTGTAAAAAGAATAGTAAAATAATTCTGATAGACCTTGACCTAGAATCTTGTATTAAAGCAGGAAAGAATATGCTTGAAGGAAGTTTCAGTCAGGTACTTGTGCAATGTGCAATTCACTTTAGCATTTACAATTTCATTATGTAAGTTTTTCTGTGTTAAACCTGCAGCAACATCACTTTACGTACTTTAAACTTGGGTATTTATTCCACAATAATTATTCTATTTCTTCAGCATCACATGTTAAAAGGTGTTTTCTTCACTTTTAAACACTGATTTGAGCATTTGCCTTCCTTCATCCTCTAACGTGGCTTCTTCGCCATCCTGCCCTGCAGCCACAGAGGCAGAGAAAGATGGCGTGCCTGTCTTTAAGTTCCCCCGCTGGCGAGTGAAGGGCCAGGCCATCCCGGAGGTGGTGGCTCAGTACAAGGCTGCGGGCGCGGAGCTCAACGTCCTGCCCTTCTGCTCCCAGTTCATCCCCATGGAGGTCATCGACCACCCCAAACATGGCTCCATCATCTACCACCCCTCCCTGCTGCCTCGCCACAGAGGAGCTTCTGCTATTAACTGGTAAGACGTGGTTGTATTTATGTGTGTGTGTGTGGGGGGGGGGGGGGTCGTTTAGAGGTGCTGGTCTTTTACCCTGCTGCCTTGGGCTTCACAGGACCCTTATTCATGGCGACAAAAAGGGCGGGTTCACAGTGTTCTGGGCTGACGATGGACTGGACACTGGACCAATTCTGCTGCAGAGGGAGTGTGACGTTGAGCCCAACGACACCGTCAATACAATCTACAAAAGGTTTCTGTTTCCAGAAGGAGTCAAAGGCACAGTACGTATGGCTGTACGGATGGAAAACATTTGTATTGTGCGTATGTACACCGATCAGGCATAACATTATGATCACCTTCCTAATATTGTGCACCTTGTGCCTCCAAAACAGTTATGACTCATCGGAGAATGGACATGGGCCTTCTGAGGGTGTCCTGTGGTGTCTGGGAACAAGATGTTGTTAGTGGGGGGACATTTGAGGGGAGGGGCCTCTATGGATCATCCCACAGATACTTGATCAGTTTGGGATCTAGTTAATTTGGAGGCCAGGTCAACACCTTGTGCTGTTCTTCACATTTTTTTGAGTTGTTCCTAAAGGGATTTTTGTCAAGGGCTGCATCCTGCTGATCAGGGAGTGTCATTGCTATGGGGTGGGGGTGCCTGGTCTGGTCTAGGTGGGTGCTACATGTCTAAGTAACATCCACACCAATTAATGCCAGGTCCATGTTATTTACTTCTCTCGTCAGTGGTCATAATGTTGTGGCTGATCAGTGTGTAGGCTATGACGCATATGAATTCTACTCAAGATTGTTTGTCATGTGCACGGCATAACTTCAAAACACTGTAAAGGCTGAGACGTCCAGATTCACTCACACAGGAAACCTTTGCTCTCATCACTCACTGTTATATTTTAACATGACTTTGTTTTGCCCTCAAGGTGAAAGAGGACCATCTGGCATGCAACCGTGTTACACATTATTAAATTAGGCTCTCAGATCAATGTGAAAGATGCATTGTTTGAGATTAAAACTGTAGGACATCACGTTTTGTGTAGACAGAACGGAATCTCCAAAGGCCAATAACCATATCCATAACCGCATCGTGTTATGGATCCTGCTTCTGCTTGTCCGGTTTTAGTCGGTTTCCCAACATGACAAACACCGCGATGGCAAAGTCCAGAAAGATAACACAAGTTTGTTTTATTTTTGCTTGAGCTGCATTGTTCTGGTTCCAGGTGGAAGCAGTGAAGCTTATCACAGAGGGGAAGGCCCAGAGGATTACGCAGCCACAGGAGGGAGCCACGTACGAGTGCATCCAGAAGAAGGACAATGCTAAGGTGAAATGCAAGTTATAAAAAAAGAAGTGTGGAGTAGAATCAAACCTGCACATTAGCGTAGGTAAAACGTGCACGTCCTACTGAAGCAAGTACACATGGCTATTAAAAACACACAGGAGCATTATAACTATTAGTGATAATAGTTTCCTCTGTTTCCTCTGACAGATTGACTGGAACCAGTCGGCTGAAGCTTTACACAACTGGATCAGAGGAAACGACAAAGTGCCCGGAGCCTGGGCCGAGGTTGATGGACAGGTAACATGACAGATGAAGAATGAACTGTGAAGTAAATTCAGTTTATGGCTACAAGAGACAATATTGAAGATGTGTCGCCAGTGCATACAAGAACATTATGACCACCTTTCCAGTATGCTGACTGCTGTTGTGCTGTTTTACTATACGTCTTTCTCTCTGGTGCAGAAAGTGACTTTCTATGGCTCCAGTATGGTGGATAATGGCGCCGCAGCTAAAGGTCAACCCCTGGAGATACCTGGAGCCAGCCGACCCGCCATCGTCACCAAGGCAGGACTGGTGCTGTTTGGAAACGATGGCAAGACGGTAGGTCTGCTTGTTAACCCTGGGGACATGTTGGAGCATCTTTTCACCAGATTCCCCTGGGTTTCTATAAGCCAACAGAAATGATTGGCATGTAGGCATTACAACTTCAGAGAAATCCAGACATACAGTTTCGTATACCAATACCTAAACCAATAACTTTAACTTCTCATGTATACAAGTATTCAGGCCCTTTGCTGTGACTCTCTAGCCTGACGAGCCAGACCCACATTAAATGTAGGGTCTGGGTACTTTCCATAGACAGGGCTCAACCGGAGGGGTGGGATAAATGGTTGTCTTTCAAACTCCCTCTCCACGCAATAGGACAGCGCTACAACCAATCAGAGCAATGAAGAAGGTGACGTAGTCAGAGCGACGGAAAAGAGACTTCCTTGCATGTGTTGTGGAAAAAACTTATCCTAATAGATATTAAATAGTTCTTGTTGCATCCTGTTTTTTTTTTTTTTTTTATGAGTTCGCCTACAGGTTGAGTTTCTCCTGCATTAATCATTTTTAAGCTGTGGATCAAACTTTTGCCGTATCCGGTTGGCAAAACTCCAAATACATCCTTCTTTTGTAAGAACGACCTCAGTGCAGTTTCTTGTTCTTTTCTCAGAGAAAAGCTTAACTTCAAGTCTTTCAGAGCGGCGGCCAAAGCCGATTCGAAAGAAAGTTGTTCGCTAGCAGCAGCCATCGCTCTGGTAGTTCTAGCAGGATGGGGAATTCACGCGTAATTCACGGAATTTATGGTCGCAGGTCAGTCGTCATCATGTTAAGCACGCCCACCGACTCGTGATTGGCCCGGTCCATTTTGGATTTTTCGAAATCTCAAGTCAACGGAGAGTAACTAGACTGCCCCTGGAAGCAAATGTAATTTGCTGCCGCTAGGGGCGTGTCTAGATTCTAGGCTAGTGACTCTCCAAACTGTGGTCAAGTGCAGAGGTCAATGTAGAAAAGAAGACACAGCTGTCTATATATAATATATATAAAGGTCCCACCATTCACAGTGAAAGCTCTCTGGACAGAATAGAGATTTTCTTAAAGAAAACCTGCTGCATGGTGCTGCAATCTGAGATGAGGATGACAGTTCACCTCACTTTGGGATTCCTGTCCTCCTGAAACGCCGAGCACAAAATCCGACTTAAGCTTTGTGTTACAAAATTAAAATAAAATCTGAAACAGAATAAGTGAAGCAGCTGAAGTAGCTAAGGCATTCGCAAGTTCCAACAAAGAGAACCCAATCAAGCCAATGAAACAGAAATATTAGGCTTTGGTATTTGTTTATTCAGTAAAATTAGACAATATTACATTTCTGTGAGGTGCAAAAGCTATTGCACCTCTAGGATTTTACAAGTTCATTACAAGGCTAAATTAGAGTCAACTCTTTCTGATCAATGTATGAGACTCAGGTGTTGTTCAGCGGCCTGTTCAGTTTAAATAAATCTGGGATTTGTCTCAGTCTTATCTTGGCACGGACAAAGGAGCTGTCTGAGGAGCTCAGTAAGAGCTGTTGTTCTACAGGCTGGAAAAGGTTACAAAACCATCTCTAAAGAGTTCGAAATGAACAAATCCACAGTTCAGACAGATTGAGAACACATGGAGGAGATTTAAGACTGTTACCCTCCACAGGACAACAGGTGGACCACTCCAAAAGAAAGACGCAGAATAGTCTGGGAGGTCCCAAAGGAGCCCAGGGGAACTTCTAAGCAGCTAAAGGCCTCTCTCACATTGGCTGATGTTAATGTTCATGAATCCACCATCAGGAGAACAATGAACAATCATGGTGTGATAAGGACAAAGACGCTGCTCTGCAAAAAGAACATTTCTGCCCGTCTGCAGTTCGATCAACATCACACGGACAAGCCAGAAAACCATTGGGAAAATGTTTTGTTGAAAGTAAAACTGTTTGGTTTAAATAAGAGGCTCATGTCTGCAGATGACCGTACGTTGTCTCACTGGATTCTTTCACAAAACCACAAGGAGACGTTGTCCTCAGCGGCTGAAACTGTTGCAGCACAAAACCAGAACCAATTCATAACCATGACATAAAACCACAATTGTGTGTTTTTTATAATTCTGCTGTTGTGCAAACAAGGAACAAATTGTTAATTATTAAACTGTAGCTAACTGTAACTGTAGGTAGTTTGTGCTATGCTAACTCTAACCATGTCAATGTTATATAATTTTACCACTTCTACTATTTTTCTTTAAGCTCTTGGATGTTTTTTTTATGCTCAGACAACATTTGGCAGTTTGGATTCCTGTTAAAAAATAATTTATTCGCTTCCTTAAAACGGTTAAAGCAAGGTTTTCCAGAATTTCTACTCAGATTTTACACTATATGCAACAAAGACCATTAACGATGTCTGCTCCGGAGATCTCTTAGCCCAGACTTTGACTCGTGGACAGCTGGATGCCATGAATCTTTCTCATGTGCCTCTTCATCAGCAGCCTCTCGGTGAATAACTCATCGCAGTCCCCACATTTGTAAGGCCTTTCCTCTTTATGTTTGACCAAAACGTGTTTCCTCAGAGTGGAGCCCCTGTTGAAGGATTTGTCACAGATGTGGCAGCTGAACGGCTTCTCCCCTGTGTGAGTCCTTATGTGTTCGGTCATGTGTCCTTTCAGCTTAAAACACTTGCCGCAGAAATGACAGCGGTAGGGTCTCTCCCCCGTGTGCACTCTCATGTGATTCCGCAGGTTGCTCTGACCGGGGATGTGTTTGCCGCAGATGTGACAGTCGAAGTTGCCCTTGCCGTCGTGCGACTTGCTCTCGTGCGTCTTGAGGTGCCACGTTAGCACCGTCTTTTTGGTGAATATGTAGTTGCAAATGTGGCAGCGGTACAACGTGGTGCTCGTCATCTCTTTGAAAAGCTTCGGGTCGTCCTCGGAGGTCTGCTTCGTCTCTCTGCTCTCTTCCTCCGCTCTGCAGTCCTCCAGCTGCTGCACTGTTTTGATGAGTTCCCGTGTCAGGGCGTCCCCGTCGTCGCTGTCCTCCACTAAAGATTGCTCCTCGTTTCCATTGAGCCACAGCCCCTCACTGTGCTCTTCTTTAACCTGGGAGTGACCGGGCTCGTCCTGGCACACACTCTGGTTCCACTCTTGCTGTTTAAGAGGAATGTCCTCTATGCATGTTGGCTCAGTTGGCTGTTTGACATCTGCATGGGCAGAAACAAAAATGCATTACACTAAGGGGTAGAGATCAGAAATGTCAGACAGTGCCAAAATAGAGCTCCACCTTTCAGAGTTTACTATACAAGTAAATACGATTGCTCTTGAAAAATAAGTTGTGCACATGAGTATGAGACAATCGTGAACAATGAACTGCACCTTCTATATACACCGATCATAGTGGTGTCTGGCAACAGAATGTTGTTAGTGGGGGGCCTTTGAGGGGAGGGGCCTCTATGGATCATCCCACAGATACTTGATCAGTTTCTAGTGAATTTGGAGGCCACGTCAACACCTTGTGCTGTTCTTCATGTTGTTCCTGAAGCGTTTTCGTGTGTGCATCCTGCTGGGGATGGCTGCTGCCATCAAGGAGTGTCATTGCTATGGGGTGGGTGGGGGTGCCTGGTCTAGTCTAGGTGGGTGCTACATGTCTAAGTAACATCCACACCAATGAATGCCAGGTCCAAATGTTTCCCAGCAGAACATTGAACTGTCACAAGATGGTCAATGATATTTACTTCTCCTGTCAGTGGTCATAATGTTGTGGCTGATCGGTTTATGGTTGAAATGACAATACTAAACCTCTTTGACCTTAATTTGATGTTTTTGAAGCATGCAAATAAATAAATAGCAAAAATGAGATTAGTGCTCCTTCTGTTGTAAGTCAAACCCCATCCAGCTCTCTCCTTCCTCTGAATGGTAAACAGAGATCAACACTGATTGCCTGTAAAGCCTTTAATAGGCTCATCTGTCTTCATTTAAATAAAAATAGACTGCGTACAAACAGAAATATGGTCAAATAACATTTTGCATCGTTAAATCTGAATCAGGCCTGTGAGGATGTGACATCCTGTGCAGACTGAAGGCTGATGGAGAGGCTGCCCTGCTCTCATCCACCTTCCAGCTGCGACCCACCACGGTTCGTGATTTGACGTTAGCTTGTGTTGCATTGCTACTGACGGTCGGATAACCACGAAGCCAGCTGTAAACTGAGAGACATACCCGCCCTGCGCAGTCTTATCTCCGGCTTGTAGACCAGATCCAGCAGCCGCTGCAGCCTCTGGTTCTCCAGCGTGACTCGGTCCACCTCCTCCTGGTACTGGACCACTGCCTTCTCAACGAAGCCGTAGATGTCCACCGCAGCTGCGGTTAATCTTTCCGTCAAGAAAGCGTTGAATGACTGAAGCGTACTTGTCGCCATCCTGCGACTCGAGCCTTATTTTTGCTCCTTGCTTTCTACCACAGTTGTGACGTTCGTGAACGAACCGAATCTATTGACCCGGCTCTTTAAAACGAACGACAGGAACCGAGTCACAGTTGAGAGCCGTACTTTTTTATTATTATTATTTTTGTGGACAGCTTTATTTGAAGAGAGTGGTTGGTAACTTAAAATAACAAAATGAGTCAAAGAAAACGCAGCAGTATCAGGATGCACGGGATAAATAAAGCTTCTCTCTATTATGGATCGATATTTCAGAATAACTCCCAATATAAATGTCCCACCAATAGAATATATATCGGTGGGATGTCTGAGTTTGAATGATTCTGATCCAAATCTTACCTTATCATCCCTCCCAGTGATTATTTCCAAGATAAAGGAGTTACCACCAGGCTGGCATCCTTAAAAATAAAATATAAAAATGAGCTTGTACAAAGTTGAAGGAAGATGATTTAGCCAAACAGAGAGAGGTGCTTGGTTGAATCTTGCTGTAGTGTGAGAGACCTGAGGCAGGGGCAACAGGGGCGACACTATCCCAACCAAAGCCCAGATCCGGACACCTCACCTGTGAAGAGACCTAAAGGTGGCAGTTCACAGACGCTTCCTGTTCTATCTGATCAAGCTTGACAGCAAGAATGAGATGAACTGCCAGCGTGCAAAGCTTGTAGAGATTTACCCAGGAATATCCAAAGCTAGCCACATTAGCTTCTTTAAAGTACTAAATTAAGTGTCTGCATACATTTACACATGAGAGGTTTCAGTTACTTTTGTTTTCAACATATTTGCAAAAATATAATAACAGCCCTGTACAGGAATCTAAGGTATAGACAAGCCTAGTGTGTTCAAGTTTTCCAACGACAAAGGCTGCCTGTTTTATATAGTTGTGCATGATATGATTCCTCCTGTTGTAGACATGACAGTATATTAAACAGATTATGAGCTTGTTTTTCACATTTCCCCCATTCTGTGCAGCTGCTGGTGAAGAATCTGCAGTTTGAGGATGGGAAGATGATTGCTGCAGCTCAGTACTTCAGCTCTGGGAGCAGTGCTGCCGTGGAGCTCACAGAGGAGGAGAAAACCTTTGCCGAACAAATGAGGGTAGGAAGAACAATTTAAAGCATAAACAAATCTAAATGTTAAGCACAAACAAATCTTGTTTGGCACTCATCTTTTTGGCACTGGGTCTTCCAGGCGGTGTGGCAGAGCATTCTGACTAATGTGAGCCAGATTGAAGACTCTACAGATTTCTTCAAGTCTGGTGCTGCTTCCATGGACGTGGTCAGGTAATTAATGAAACCATGTTAAAGTTTAAGGGTTTTTCTCCATTTGAACGGTTTCCTACCGCGTTGAACTTAACGCATTATCTGCCGCGAAACTCGTTAATTTCACCAATATTTTGTTATGATACGCTAGTGCTATTCCCTGTTGAACAACTTGAGAAAATACACGCTAGGACATTGCATTTAAAAACACAGCTATTGTATGTGCACAGACCTGCAGGAACCCCACAGAGGGGTTTGTTTTGCTCTCTTACCGGCGTCTGTGTCTGTGCTGCCGGACTCTTTCCTTTTAGTACTTTTTTCCTCCAAGTCTAAACTCATGTTCACTAATTTTTTAAGTTTGGTGCGGTGCAAGTGTAGCTCCAGAAACAAACATGAACTGAACGCTAGGTAGGAGCTGATCGGGTATGAGCGGGCATCAGTTTCTGGTGATATGTGGGTGTTCACGTACAGTAAATCATATTGTATAGGCCCTAAAACTATCATATATCTGTCAACACTGATCAGCATCCATTTGGAATACAAACAATGAGTTTTAGTCTAGTCCACCTCAAGCAGCAGCTACTACAGTAAAGCGTTGCTTCCACATTATTGCATGAGTCACCTGGTTGTTACTGACTTCAGGCTTGTGGAGGAGGTGAAGCTCCGGGCCAGCAGCTGCCAGCTGCAGAACGAGGACGTCTACATGAACACCACTTTCGGGGATTTCATCCAGATGTGCGTGAGGAAGCTCAGAGGGGAGGACGACGAAGAGGAGCTGGTGGTCGACTACGTAAGCAGCTATGTTTTAAAATTGGACCGCATTTGTTGTTGATCAGCGCCGGAAAATATGACATGTTGACAGATATTTCGTACATTGTGCAGGTGGAGAAGAACATTAACAACATGACCATAAAGATGCCTCATCAGCTGTTCATCGATGGAGAGTTTGTTGACGCTGAGGGAGGAAAGACCTACAAGACGATCAACCCTACTGATGGATCGGTGAGAGATGGAATATAGAAACATTTCATGTGTGCTATGTAACTCCTGGGTCATTCATTGTACACCATCACCATTCTTTAGGCAGATTACAGAGCTAATAATGGACATGTAGCTGTTGATTGGTATTAAAACATGTCCTATTTGTTATCAATATGTCCTCTATCTGTCTGTCCATCCTTCAGGCCATCTGCGACGTGTCTCTGGCCCAGATAAGTGACGTGGACAAGGCAGTGGCTGCTGCTAAGGAGGCCTTTGAAGAGGGAGAGTGGGGCAAGATGAACCCAAGAGACAGAGGCAGACTCATCTACAAGTCAGTGCACTTTTACTCACCAGCAGCTTATTAACAGGATGCTCCGTGGAGTATTCAGTAGAATTAACAGGTATAACAGCAGGATGCATATTAGGTTATCCACTAGTAGCTCTGTGGAGTAAAGCTTCATCAGTGGGTCCCAGGTTTGCATTTCATATAACCAAGCCTGCAGGCATCTAGTTACGCACTCCTGATGCTTTTAGGTACTTACTGTATTATGTTCCACCATTTGACAGTGTATTCAATGAAGGAGGCTTCACAATAAACACAGCTAAGCAGCCACTTAGACCTGTGCACACTAACCATTGAGATCCGATCACACAAAGCGTGTATGTGATGGGCCACCTACTCAAATTATGTCCTCTGTGCACTTACGAATTTGCATGCCAGTGGTGTCAAAGTGCGACAGCAGGCAGAATGGATTCTCACTCGAGACTCCATTTGGTCTTTGCAAATCGAAATGTGCTCGCGTATCGAGCGAGGAAGTGACGTCCGATCGCAAGTGATGACTTGAGACGTATATGGGGAAGCATCCTGGGGCCTGTTCAGACTTTGCATTAAGATCCGATGTAAAAGACAGGTGTAAACACCACCGGGACGCATTTGAGAGATCTGATCTCTGACCACATTTAGAGGTGATCTGTGTCATGTGTCCACATCATGAAGAGGCACCATAAGTGATGTCTGTTCACTAGTAATGAGAGCCTTTTAAAATATTCTGTCCTAGTAGCTGTTAACTAACTAAAAAGTAAATAATCTAAGTAAGATTTTACAAATGAAAGAATTTAATATGAGTACACGGTTTGAGTTATAATCTGAGTTTAGTGCAGGTCTAACTAGCGTCAGGGTGGAGATCAATAAGTAACAGAGCGGTTCTCGGTTCTGGAGCAGTGGTAGAGGTCCATTAAAATATTCTACTGCGTCCCAGATGATGTCGGGGGTTATTTACATAATGCCAGGTCTGAACACACGTACCTAAAGATGGTCACTTGAGATCTGATAGCCCGGATCAGATCTAACCCTAAGTCCGTGATTGAAATGACTTAGAGCTGTCCTGCGCTGCTGTTAACCCAAATATTACTCACTAACTTTAGTTATGTATTTACCATTATAGATCTACTTGTTAACTGGTACATGTACTGCTATTGTAACCGTGCCCTAAAGCAAAGTTTTTGGATATAAATACAGCATACTGCATGTATTAAATCACTTCCTTCTGAATTATTATTGCCTTATGTTGTTATGCTGACCCTGTGTCTCGTCTACCACTCTGTCCACAGGTTGGCTGACCTGATGGAAGCGCACCAGGAGGAGCTTGCCACCATCGAAGCCATCGACTCGGGAGCCGTGTACACTCTGGCCCTCAAGACTCACGTGGGCATGTCCATCCAGACTTTCCGCTACTTTGCCGGCTGGTGCGACAAGATCCAAGTGAGACGGCTGCTTTTTATTAAAAGACACCCTGCAATGACACGTAGACAAACGTGTACATAACATGATGTGCTTTTTGCTTTAAAGGGCAGCACCATTCCCATCAATCAGGCCAGACCAAATCGAAACCTGACTTTCACCAAGAAGGAACCGATAGGGTGAGGAAGGAAGAAGTGGACTTTGACCAGCGCTGGTGCTGTTACCCAATTATCATCTCCTCTTTCTCTTCAGCGTGTGCGCCATTGTGATTCCTTGGAACTACCCTCTGATGATGCTGGCCTGGAAGACTGCGGCGTGCCTCACAGCTGGAAACACAGTAGTCCTGAAACCTGCGCAGGTCCGTCTCACATCCGACTGACACTATCGTCTATAAAAGACTAAAATCACGGAGGTCATTGATGCTTTTTGTTTCCAGGTGACGCCGCTGACAGCACTGAAGTTCGCCGAGTTGGCAGCTAGAGCGGGACTGCCCAAAGGGGTGATTAACATTCTGCCTGGGTCAGGTAGGGAAACACATTCAGCCCAGTTAGATGTTAAATTCATGACACAAGCCCGAGGTTGACTTGTGAAGCTCGGGGAGTTGCTACTGAAACTCATTCCTCTCCTGCAGGTGCTCTGGTGGGTCAGCGTCTGTCTGACCATCCTGACGTCCGTAAACTGGGCTTCACGGGTTCCACTGAAATCGGTAAACACATCATGAAGAGGTGAGAAGCGGAGCACCTTCTAGAAATCTCTTGTCTAAACTAGCCGTGACCTAACTCCTGATTTTTGTGCGTCTGTCTTCGATGTAAAGCTGCGCAGTCAGCAACGTAAAGAAAGTCTCTCTGGAGCTCGGAGGAAAGTCCCCGCTCATCATCTTCAGTGACTGTGACATGGACAAGGCTGTACGAATGGTGCGTGCATTTAGGCTGAGGAGTATTTCTTTTGTCGTTTTGCACATGTGTAAACAGTTGTTGTTTGTGCGCTTCAGGGCATGAGCTCAGTGTTCTTCAACAAGGGAGAGAACTGCATCGCAGCTGGCAGACTGTTTGTGGAAGACTCCATTCATGACCAGTTTGTGAAGAAAGTGGTACGTGTTTTTATTGCTATTCGTACGGGGACTTTTCTTTCATACGGCCGGTAAATCATTTCATTTGAGCTCTGACTCATGCTAATCGTAATATTAGCAGACTACTGTGCAATTTTTAGCACCGCAGCAGGTTGACAGTGTAGCTTTGGACGCTACGCCGTAACCTGACATCCACCACGTAGAAATATAACTACGTGACGCAGACCTTAACGTAAAGTGATTGGCCCGAAATGCATTTCCTTATTCACATGAGCGCAGAAAGTTCTCCTGTTCAGGCTCCTACACACGATCTTCTCTCTATGTTCAGTGCTGCAGTTTATTAACTCCAACCATAGACTGTATATAAATATGGACACTGCATCCATACTTCCTTGCATTCGTCAAACTGACCCTATTTTCCCGAGGATACGGGCGGCGCCGTCTTTTGAGTTTGGTGCCAGAGTCTGAGCCGTGATACAGATGCCCCGCCCACATTTCCTCCAGACTCGCCCGTGTTTTCGTCTCATTAATACTGCGCTCCGTTCTAATCGCAGATCGAGGAAGTAAAGAAGATGAAGATCGGCGATCCACTGGACCGCTCCACAGACCATGGCCCTCAGAACCACAAAGCCCACCTGGACAAACTGGTGGAATATTGCCAGACCGGTGTCAAGGAGGGAGCCACCCTGGTCTGTGGTGGCAAACAGGTGCAGCGACCAGGTAAGCAAGCAAAGGTTTGAAGATACGACCCAGTGTGACCCATGTGTCCTGATATAATTGATGCTTTACAACGATTCCTAATTAATTTCTCATGTGGGTTTCTAACATATTGTCTTGTCATACGTCTGCCTCCAGGTTTCTTCTTTGAGCCCACAATATTTACTGATGTTCAGGACCACATGTACATCGCCAAAGAGGAGTCGTTTGGCCCCGTCATGATCATCTCCAAGTTCAAGAGTGGGTAAGTCAAACGTCCACATCGCTTCACGCTCCCCACGTTTTATTTACCGCATCGTAACACAAACCTTGTGTCTCTCCTCTTCGTCTCCCTGCCTCTCAGCGAGGTGGACGACGTGCTGAGGAGGGCCAACGATACGGAGTACGGCCTGGCGTCGGGTGTTTTCACTCGAGACATCAGCAAAGCTCTGTACGTCAGCGAAAGGCTCAACGCTGGCACCGTTTTTGTCAACACCTACAACAAGACTGATGTGGCGTCGCCGTTTGGAGGTTTCAAGCAGTCTGGATTTGGCAAAGACCTTGGTAAGAAAAGCTGTAGTTTAGTGAAGCTTGTTACATACGCCGTGAGAAGCAAGACATTTGTTCTTGTTCTCGAGGTGGGCAACGACAAGAACAAAGTTTGTTTCTGCGAGGTCATTTATACTTCACGAGTCATTCGGTCAGTCATTTTGACAACCATGTCCGTCGGATCAAGCCGTTCATTCAGCATGCACCCAGAGACAGTATGACGTCCCATTGCCACCCAGGAGAGATTAGCGGTCACACTGCGAATATTATCATCTGGGAGCTCACAGAGTGGCGGCTAGTACTTTCGCTTTTCCGCATGCCCACGTCCAATTTCTGAAGAATTTCACAGAATAGTTGTCGGACATCACACGAGAAAAAAGTTCTATCCGGTTGATGTGTCGAGAGTAAGTTGCAAGAACTCCCAAACAAGGGCTATAAGAACAAAAAGACGTCATTTTGTTCTTGTAGCCCGAGGAGCGAGAACAAATTTCTCATATGTAACACAACTCAACGTCATACACGTTTTCTTCTTCTGTATGTCAAGTACAACGAAATTATACGTGTCACATCTGAATAATATGTGATTTAAAAATAATAACTCTCTCCGGATACTCTTCTCTGACTTCCTCCCACAGTCTAAAGACATGCTCATGAGGTTAATTGGTGATTCTAAATTGGCCGTAGGTCCAAAAAAGCTGGCAGCATAGGACAGAGTGCAATGTACAAAAGCGGTGTGGTGACTAATTTCATATTTACCATCACTCCAACAGGACAAGAAGCTCTCAATGAATACCTGAAGACAAAGGCGGTGACCATCGAGTATTAAGTCACGTCATGGCCAGAAGGCAGTGATGTGTGTGAGAGACACTGACGGAGGACAATAATTCTGTATGTGCACTAACATGCCAACTGATCACTTTAACATGCTGTATCCTCACTAACAGAGCTATGACCCCTGCTGCAGAATGTTTCTAGGTAGCCCCTATGTGACTTACTATGTAATTTAATTACAATTTGTTTGATCAAATGTCATTAATTTCTAATATGGCTTACATTAGGTCAGAAAAGTCTTAAGAAATGTAACATTTCCAATAAATGTTTTTGGTTATCAATGAAAACTGCTGCAGACGTCTTTATTCTTGGTGTGAGTCTTTTTCTAAGCTGAAACTCTAGATTCCTGATTTTTCACCATCTTGTTGTGATGAATATAATCAGAAAAGACATATAAACACTTTCCTTCCATTAAATAGTCATGATTATTCCAATCAGGGCCTAAAACTAGTCACTCGTCATATTTTTGTTTCTCAATCTAGACTCTAAATAAGCCACAAAGTGAAACCTCATCAGTAAGTATTTGAGTTAATCCGCCTGTCGAGCGGTGGGATATATGAGGCGCCAAGAGAACAGTCTGTCCCTGAAGCTGACGTGTGAGAAGCAGGAAGAATAGGTGTAAGAATCCATACGATTGTGACTTTTTTTGTTTTTGAACGCAAGCGTGGGGCTTTTCAGAGCTAGCTGTGACATCACAAGGAAAAGACTTGAGCTGCTGACACTAAAAACAGGCAAAACATGATCCAGGTCTGGATTGCTTAAGGAGGCAACAACGCTAGGAGACATCTCCAAAGCCCAAGATTTACACCATGTGTCACGTACACTAGCGAGGATGGGAGGACCCAAATGTAAGACTTTAATAAAAAATCAAAAACCAGAACTCAAGACGCTGCAGTGTAATCCAAAAACACATAAATCCAAAAGAAACAGGTGTAGATCGAAAACCAAGTTCAAACCACAAGGAAAAATACAAAGAGGTTACAGCACAGGGGAAACATAAGAGAAGGCTGGACAGAGAATAAAGTGAAAGGCAGGGCCATATATATACACATGTATAGGCAGAGGAGTTGATGAGACACAGGTGAGACTAATGAGGGCGGAGCACACTGGGAGAAACCAATCAAACAACCAAAGGGGGGAAAACACAGGAAGTAAAACAAGACAAGAAACACAAAGGAAGAACTGTACAAAAATAAAGACAGGAAACGCAAGAAAAAAAACAGACAGAAAAAAAATCAAAATCATGATGTTATTTGCATCTGTCCCATATCATGTGTTGATGGTCATATAATGGGACTCTGTTTAGGGTAGGACCATGCGATCCAAAAAGGGGTCAAAAGACGTAAGTGGATCCAGGAAAGCTGAGAAAGGGACCTTATGTACACTGACCAGCCACAACATTATGACCACTGACAAGAGAAGTGAGTAACATTTAAACCATTTTGTGACAATACAATATTCTGCTGGGAAACCTTTGGACCTGGCATTCATTGGTGTGGATGTTACTTAGACATGTAGCACCCACCTAGACCAGACCAGACACCCCCTCCCCATAGCAATGACACTCCTTGATGGCAGCAGTCATCCCCAGCAGGATGCAGCCTGACACAGACACACACACACAAAAACACTTTAGGAACAACTAAAAAAAAACATGAAGAACAGCACAAGGTGTTGACTTGGCCTCCAAATTCACTAGATCCCAAACTGGTCAAGTATCTGTGGGATGATCCACAGAGGACCCTCCCCTCAAAGAACCCCCCACTAACAACATCCTGTTCCCAGACACCACAGGACACCCTCAGAAGGTCCCATGTCCATTCTTTGATGGGTCAGATTTGTTTTGGAGGCACAAGAGAGATCTACACAATATTAGGAAGGTGGTCATAATGTTATGCCTGATCTATGTATATATACGACCTGTGTGTCAGTGCGTGTGACAGCCCACCAGCTTGGTCTCTGCCTTTAAGATGACACAGGTACGGGGCTGCACTGCCCTCTGCTGGACGCCAACTCAATCGCACATCACGCACAAATAGAAATAGACGACATAAATAATTAAATAAAGAAGGATGCTTTCCGCCCCCTCCACGGATGATCACATCCCCGTGTTTTCTTGATCACGGCCCACTCGCACATTTCATTGGAGCCTGAACTTAAGCTGGGATGGGCACCATTATGCAGGAGCGAGCGACACAAAGATGCCCGGAGAGGGTTCCCACCACCAAGGAGAGGGAATGGAAGAAGAAGGCGTCGTGGAGCATCAACAGGCCTAACGCGGCTAGGTAACGTCAGATATCATTAGCCTGTGGTGATAGTGATAGTAGGTGGAGGCTGCTGTCGCCTCGGTGGCTGATTGTTGGAGTGTGGCAGCACTGTGGTGCGTTAAAGCCCACCGTGTGTATGAACACACAACAACGAGGACCGCCATTTCTGTCCTGCAAAGCACCGCTTATTGTTATGGTTTCTATATTCCACACATGAAGGTTTTACGCACTGCCATCATTTTTATAATTTTTTTGTTTTCCAAGCAACAAAACAGGAAGGCGGCAGTCTCAGAGGAAGTCTCCGCAGCCGCAGCACATGCTCCCGAGTCAGGAAAATAATCATGAGAAAGTAAGTGTGAAGTGTCGATCAGATCCAGTGTACCTGTACTCTGATGCACCTGTGCAAATGGCAAATAAACTCTATTCTATTCTAAAAAAAAAAAAAAAACATTAAGCTAAAATTGCTTGAAATCAGTAAAAAGATTATTCTTTTTTTATTTAGAAATTCCACAAATTTGCAGCTTTTCAAATGTATTTGCTGCTCTTCTCCTTGGTTACATCGCCTGTAAATTACCGCAGCAACCCGGGTTCGAATCCCGGTCACGGCACTTTCCTTTTATTAGTATTATTCTGTTTTCCAACGCTGCTATGACTCTTTGATAGCAATGTCACTTTATTATTTGTCATTTCTGTTGCCTTTTTATTATTATTACTAATTACATTCATGTGTACGCTTCTGTATATATACAGATAGATAGATACTATATTAATTTCACTGTTGCAGCACCAATGTACAGGCACTCAGAATACCATACTTATCTACATACACAATATTTACAATATTTACAAACTATATATTATAGTTTTTATCTTAATGCTGCTATAGCTTTCAGTTTAATTGCTGCTGAAGTGTATATCATTCTTTTTTTTTTTACTGGGCAGTGACAATAAGGGGGCCCATGGTGTATGTTACTTTTGGAACTGTTTTGCCCGTTCAAACTAATGAAGCCGCTTCAACTTGAATAATTTGCGCGTATGATTTACATGTAGCATAATCGATCATACAAACCTCACCTGAAGCTGCAGGAGCTGTGGTCCCTGCTGCAAGGCTAAGCTAGGCTAGTAAGCTTTTAGCACCAACAGTTTACCTGGTGTTGGACCTACCCTTTCCCTCCATTATGGTTAAAACCATCTGCTGTATAATTTATGACTTAAAATAGATAATTGTTATGAAAAAGGTGGATAAATTTGCTTTAAACTTAAATTAGTTCACCACCTAGCCCGCTTTTGTTTCCTCTATAAACATTCTGTGGTCTCACAGTCTATATCCTGAGATAAACTATAATTAGTTGAAAGTATGAACATGTAGTTATAAGTAGAATGTGTAATGCATTTGCAATATGATGCATTGTTTGCTTGTTTGTAATGTATCTGCAGCAAAGAAGAAAGCACAAGCCCAACACCTCGTCGACCAAACGCAATACTCCACACTGCAGGTGAAACCGCTGTTTGTGCTGACTTTGTGCTATTCTGGACTGACTGAGTGCTAAGATAATAACATTTACTTTTCTCTGCAGTGCTCAGGGAACCTCAGAGTCGGTGTATCATCCTGTTTGCCCTGGACTGGACGGGATGGAGCCCAAAGTGCAGCCAACTTCTCAGGGTGCCAGCCGCAGAGAACACAAGCACACCGGCTTGAGAAGGAGCAGACACACAGAGGCCTTCCCCAGCCACCGACTGTCTGATTCATACACTAACCTCCCGGAGAGAGACTCCACAAAACTGGAGGTCGGAGGACGGAGTGGACACGAGGAGGAGGACAGTGACACTGACTTGTCTGAGTCAGAAAGACTTCCTGCATCGCCTTCTGTTCGTGTTCCTCCACAGCTCGAGCTCAGGCCAGAGGTCATTGAGGCAGAGGACTGCTCCTTTCACAGCGTCCGCACCAAAGGGCAAGGCCGTGGTGGTTATGAGTTCCCAGACTTCCTCCCTCCCCCTTTTAATTCCTGGAGCCTCAGTCAGCTGGCTCTTTTCTACAACATGGAGGGCAGGGGTGCCTCTCGGCCCAGACCTGTTGGCCCTTTGGAGAGGTACCTGGAGAGGCTGCTGCAGCTGGAGTGGCGTCAGATCCAGACTGCCCAAGATGAGAGCGGGAAGTCAGCGGCGTCAGACGTTATATCCAGCTGTCACAGGTCGCCTGCTGCTGCTTCATCACGCCTCAGCTCTCCCAAGTGCATCCTACAGTGTCAGCGTGCCTTCCCCCTCACCTTCCTCTCCTCCATGTCCAGTCACTCTGCCCTGCTGTCGGGCTGTGCCTGCACACTCTGCCGAATACGCTATTCCAACTGTAGCACGTCATGCTGCCGCTCCACTCACAGCCACACCCGTCAGTCCAGACTGAGTCCCATGCTGGAGCGCAGCAGGGGGCCCATGGTGCTCCCCAAAAGAAGCTACAGCGAGAGCCGGGTACACTCCTCAGACAGCAGCTCCTGCGCCCAGAGGTTCAGCAGCCCTGTGAGAACCAACAACCACCTGAGGAGGATGCAAGCCTCAGGAAACATGCGTACCCCGGTCCAAGGTGCTACTGCCAGGCCTCCGTCCACCGCCAGGGAGTCCAGTGACGGCGCTGGTAAAGGCGAGGAGAGAGACTACAGGAAAAGAGGGTTTAGGAGGAGGAGTGGCTCAGAGCAGAGGAGAGGTGGAGTGGAAAGACAACAGAATGGATCAGAGAAAAGACGGAGTGGCTCCGAGTGTAGAAAAGGAGAGCGGAGAAGAGCAGCCGAGTTTAAGGAACAGGAAATAAAACCAGATGCTGTCACTGCAATAATGGATAATTTACCTGGGTCCAAATATTCACCTATACTGAGGCAGAGTAAGCCAAAGCAGGTTGAATTTCTTACATAACTAAAAGTTGTATGTGTAATCTGAATGCCACAGCTGCAGACGTGATTATGAATGTACATTTTCATTTCCTCTCTGATGAACGGGTTCACTAAAAGTGTAGCAAGATTGTTAAAGTCTTATTATAATTTGCCTGCTTAATTCATGTTGTTGTCCTCATCTGTTACATGACAATGTTGGACTGAATGCTGTGATTGCAGTCAAATAAGCTAATGGTCCAGTAGCTGTTTACATGACTGATCATAATAAAATAAGTCTTTTATTGCTTGTTATTGATTTAAATTGATCCAGTAAACCTCAGTCAATACAATACGTATGTACATATTTGTATGATATATTTTCCAGTGATGTGAATGTAAAGAAAACACATCAGAAACAATACCTTTGATGTCACTGGTTCTTTTTATGAATGAAGCGGTTATCCACTCAATAAATCAGGAAACTGAAAATTGACATTTCAGTGAACGTGCAAGTAGGAAAAAAATAAAAATCTACTGCATCCTGCAGACAACCCAGCTACTGACATATTAAAGAGATATAAGAACGGCTCCAAAATCAAAACAAATTAAATTTAGTTGGTGGCCAGAGTTACAAAAGTAAACTAGTCCAGGCCTCTTCAACAACTCCCTTTATTCACATCTTCTCAGGTGTGGCCAATCAGGCTAATTAAGCGCATGCAGCACCCAAAGACATGCGCCAATGCTCTCTTCTTCGCTTCCCCCCCCCCCCCCCCCCCCCCCCCGAGTCTTCCGGCTTCTACTGAGCATGCGCCGTACTCCTCGTTAGTATAGTGGACAGTATCTCCGCCTGTCACGCGGAAGACCGGGGTTCGATTCCCCGACGGGGAGGTTTATGTTTTTATCCATCACAAAAAAAAATACAGGATCCCACGCACGTCCTTTACCGTAAAGAGTCAATTGTTGAGAGTTTAGACTGTCAACCGGTAAACTGAAATGAAATACAAATTACAACAGTTTCATTTTTCTATGTTTTGGAACTCAGTTTGTAAATTGAGTAAGCATATAAATTCCCCCTCTGGGATAAATAAAATGCTTGAACTGAACTGAAATGAATTGAAATAATGCCTGTGAAGCCCTCAGACTCGTGGTATGTGTCTTCAGATCGAGGAACATTTGGCCCAAAAGGTCTGGGGCTTTCTTTTATACACTGTTCCTCATATAAAATTGGCAAAACTCTTCTGCAGCCAAGCAGGAAATCCATTATTGTAATGGTTTATAACGTTTGAGAAATTATGAATTAATGTGGTGGTTTTAATGAGGCCAGTAAAGAACGTAAAAGACAAATTCATGGTTTCTAACACTAAACTATTTCTGAATACTTTGCAGCTTGTTAATGTGACACGGAGTGAAACACACAGAAACCTTCATATCCTGTAAATAAATATTTAATCCTGAATCATTTCTGTACAACTTTAACTTGACATTGACATCATGGTTAATACAGATTAGTGCTCTCACAGAGGTTAATGTTTATGCTTTTTATTTATTTTTTTTGGGGGGGGTGGAAATGTTTGTGAAGACTGTCAGTCACACAGATCATATGAACAAAAACAACTGGACCGGTTGCACCACTCATCTCTAAGGGCTGAGGAAGCCCCTAGCAAGAGTGGTGCAACGTTTTTAAAACACTTTTAAAGCTTTTAAAAATGTCCAGTTGTCTGTAGAATTTGGAGGAATATGTAATGATCTGGATGACTGAGAAACTTCACAAAGGGGGAGGGGGATGGGGAGGGGGGTAAGGGTTGGGGGTGGGGGGTGTCTAGTCCGGTGTAGCGTTGCTGTGGCGGCGGCTCATCATCTTGCGAGCTCTGCACCACAAGCCATGATGTTTCTTCTTTCTCGTCTCATCTTTCTGTTCATCCTGAGACGGAGATACAACGGCTTCATCATCACTGGTCTTTGGTTGTTTTCTAAAGAAGCTGTGTTTCTTGTCTCGTTTGTCGTCCTGCGGTGGAGACGCTGTGGCTTCATCCTCTTCAATGCTGCTGTTTTGATGCTTTTCACGCGTCAAGCCCCTTTTCTTCTTCTTCTTCTTCATTGTTTTCTTCTTGTTCTGAAGGGCAAGCTCTTGAAGACGGATGTTTTCGGCGATCACAAGCTTCAGGTCTTCTTCGGCTTTGCTGGCCTTCTCCTTCAGGGCCTCTTCTTTCTCCAGCCACAGCTTCTCCATCTCTTTCAGTCTGGTCTCTGAGCTCTCCACTCTCTCAGCCAGCTCCTCCTTGAACTTCTCCTCCAGAGCCTGGCACTTGTTGATGCTCTGGTCCAGTTCAGCTTGTTTGAGGCTGAGCTCAGATGAAATGACCAAATGGTCACTTCTTACAGTGTCAATCAGGTTGTCTTTCTCGGTGACCTGCTCCTGCAGCTGGTTCACCTTCTTCTGACATTCAGTTTCCATTTGCTGCAGGTCAGAGCTGCGCTGGGTGTCGTATGTCGATCTGAGCTTTTTCAGCTCATTCTCAAAGTCAGTCTTCATCTGGTCACAGGTTTTCATCAATGAATCTGTGACTGTTTCTGTCTCCGTCTTCTGAGCATGAAGAGTTCCTTGAAGAGAGGAGATTTCCCGGTCTTTCTCCAGAATAATTTCCTCACTTCTCTTGCGCTCCTCAGCCAGCTTCTCCTTAAACTTCTCCTCCAGAGCCCGACACTTGTTGATGCTCTGGTCCAGTTCAGTTCGTTTGAGGCTGAGCTCAGATGAAATGGCCGATAGCTCATTCTTGACGGTGTCGATCAGGTTGTCTTTCTCAGTGACCTGCTCCTGCAGCTGGTTCACCTTCTTCTGACATTCAGTTTCCATTTGCTGCAGGTCAGAGCTGCGCTGGGTGTCGTATGTCGTTTTGAGCTTTGTCAGCTCGTTCTCATAGGTAGCCTTCAGACGGTCTGCAGTGTTCATCCAGAAGACTTTGCGTTTCTCTGATGCCTCTACTTCAGCACGGAGTGAGCGGATTTGTTCTTCTTTCATCAGGTTCTGCTCCTCGTCTTTCCTTGCGGCGTTTAAAGCTCTTTCCAACTGGCTAATCTTCTCGTTGGCCATATACAGCTTTCTGCCCAGCTTGCTCTGTAAGCAGCGATTGTTGGTTTCCATCTGCATATTTGTGTGCTCCTGTTGGGTCGCAAGACCTGACATGGTGCTCAATGCAGATTTCATCCCCTGAATTTGGTTCTTCGCAGTATGAAGTTCTTCTCTGACTGCGAGCACATTAGAGCTTTGATACATCTCTCCAGGTTGTATGTCGTGCCATGGCCTGGGATGCTGGGGGGCGTGAGTCTGTGCTCTTCTCGATCCCTCATGTGAGCCCATATCTGAGCTGGGGGGCACTCCTGCAGGTTGCATGTTATCCTGGTGCTGGCGGTGCTGGGGGGCGCGAGCTTGAGCTCTGCGCGATGCCTGATGTGAGTGCATATCCGAGCTGGGGGGCACTCCTGCACGTTGAGAGTTACCCTGGTGGGTGCGAGCCTGAGCTCTTCTCGATGCCTGTTGTGAAGGCATTGATGATCAGGATTGATCAGTTGTAGGAAACTGTAGTTGACAGTTAAATCCTCGAGGTGGCGCTCGTTGTCTGTGGTTAACGATGCCGGATGTGTGTGAACGGGTTGTTCGTTGTATCTGACGGTGTCTGGCGGACGTGAGTCGGTTGACGGTAGTCTGAGTGCGTTGATCGTTGCTGATCGTGGCTAATTGTTGAGAAACTTCTGCTCTGATTTGACTTTAAGAGGTTAGAGGTGTGACGTCATCGTAACACATCAAAGAACATCACAGGAAAAAAACTTTTCCTTTGATGTCATCGTTCTCGTCCTGTTCTAAAGTGATGACGTCAATGACTGAGGACGAGGACGATGAAGATGATGAAGATGATGATGAAGATTATGATGGAGATTGAACATCATGTTTGATCATGTGCCAATCAGACTAATTCAGCGCATGCAGCACCCAAAGACAGCCAGACATGCGCCAATACTCTTTTCGTCTCTTTTTCCGAGTCTTCCGGCTTCTACTGAGCATGCGCCGTACTCCTCGTTAGTATAGTGGACAGTATCTCCGCCTGTCACGCGGAAGACCGGGGTTCGATTCCCCGACGGGGAGATTTATTTATTTATTTTTATCCTGTTGCTCTTCATGACCTTTACTGTCTGTCATTTGGTCCCCCATCTTTGGAAACACTCCACAGTCATCCCTATCCACAAGAAAAGTAAAACAAAAGCTGTGAATGACCTTCGGTCCGTAGCTCTCACCTCCCTAGTGATGTCCCCAGGGGACAAATAAAGTTTTATGAATCTGAATCTGAATCTGAATTAGCCTTGATGTGACTAAATTAAGTTACTTTCACCTTATGATGTTCATGAAGGTGATCAGTGACATGTATAAATGCCCTGATAGTTGTCTTTACTGTCGCTTACGGCCATACCACCCTGAACACGCCCGATCTCGTCTGATCTCGGAAGCTAAGCAGGGTCGGGCCTGGTTAGTACTTGGATGGGAGACCGCCTGGGAATACCAGGTGCTGTAAGCTTTTTCTTACACTTCACCAACAACAGAGGACGCTGCTGGGTCTCCTTTTGTATGCAGTCTTTCTACAATTACATTTCATTCTTTGCCAATAAACCTCAGGAAGATGAGGAGAAGTTGTGAGGGATTGAAAGTGCAGTAACATATGTACAGAAACAACAACTTTAATAATTTCCTCCATCATCAGAGGGGTCTGCTTCCTTGTCAGTGGAGACACAGCTACAGATCATAACCAACAATTATGATTAAATCAGTTTAAAAGTGACACTTTTTGTCAGTGCATTTTTGTCTGAAACCTGAATCTCAAGTCTAATAAATTACTGTATGAAATAAAATGACATTACAGAATTTGATTTATGATTCACTTGAATAAAGTAAAAGTCACATTTGCTACACTTTCTAACAAATTATATAACTGTAAACTTGAAAACCAACATAAAATCACTCACAAATGAGAAAAGAAACAATCCCTCAAACAGTGTTATCTTTTTCCTCGACTTAATATTCCAGCAGAGAGGCCTTCAGACTTAAATGACTCTAGACTGCATTGTTTCCATAAGAAGCTACTAACAGAACTGTGTCCAACTTCTCAGGCAGAAAACACAAGTACACCGGTTTGACAAGGAGCAGGTACACAGACGCTACTCATCACTCAGCAGGTTGAATTTCTTACATAACTAAAAGTTGTACGTGTATCTGTATAAATATCCAGGAGAAAACTTTACACTTTCCTAATAATAAACTGCAGGCAATTTTCTCTGCCTCACAGAAGAGAGACTCCTTAAACTCCTTCCAGTTCATCTCCCTGGTCATGCCCTCATCACGGTAGAGAATAGCATATTTTTGATGGGCAGTAAATGTATTACCACTCCAGGGAAGCCTGTATGTACATGTGGGCTGTTTGGTCCCTGTTTAAGTGCGAGGTGGCAGAATCTGCAGAGGCGACCTGCTTGTTGTGTGTCTGATCTTTTCCTCTTTTTGTCAGTCTTTTCCTCCACCCGTTTCTTCGTGGCCTCCAGCTCCCTCTGTAAGAATTCTGTCATTGAAAAAGCTTCAAAGGGCATTCTGGTGTTAGACAAACACTCAGCAGAATAAGTTTCACGTACCTTTTTGGAGCAGTAAAAATAACAGACAGACCCATCAAAATATCATCCTGCAAATAGAACCCCTCGGCTACCTCCTCACTCTCTTCCAGAGACATGATGTTTCCCTCAACATGGCCACAGAAGGGTCCTGACGCTGCTCCGCAATCAGAGCCTCCCTTGAAAAATGGCTGCACTCTCCTGCTCCAGTTAGCTTCATAAAGAGTCTACTAATCCAACTGGTGGTTCCTCTTTCTCATTTACAGAGGAATTCAGTGACTTGGACATAGAATGTGTCACTACACAAGCCACAGAGGTTTCAGGATATTCCCTTCCTAGGGCTAAATTCTCAAACATCTCGCAAGGCACTTCTTGTATTATTGGAGTGAGACCACCACTCAGCACAGCATCCACATGGGAGCGGTGTGCCTCACCGGGATGAACTCGAGCGCCACCTGCAGATGGCACGAAAACCTCTGCTTGTTGTTATTCTTTCCTCTGAACACTCACAGAGTCAACAGATTTACTGGCTTCTTTTCTTTTCAATGCCTGACACGTCGACAAGTCACGATGAGTTAGTTCAGTTAGTGTCTGCCATCCTGACCGCTTTTGCTAAGGTCTTTCACCTCCAGGTCATTAAGGTGGGCTTCAGTGTACTGTGGTAGACTTATTTTAAATTGCTCCATCAATATTAACTCAAAGAGTTCCTGATAAGAGAAAACTTCAGTTGATGACAACCACCTGTCAAAACCCACTTCCTGTCACCTTGCCAAATCAAGAAAGGTTTCATCCCCTCTGCACCTAAGTGACCGAAACTTTTGCCGGCACGCTTCTGGCACCAACTCGTAGGCCACTTCATTTGAGTTAACCTTGGGCATTAATTGATTAGGATTGTGTGTGTGCGTGCATGCGTGTGTGGGGGGTTGTGTGTGAGCGCACACAAAAATAAAATGGGCCCCTTCTCTTACTGCACTTTACTGTGGAGAAAATAAAAGCAACGGTCCGGTCACAAACTGTTTGTAGCCTGGCTGTCTGGCCATTTCATTCCTTTGACAGCGTGCATATATGGTTGTGTGCACATGCACACGCACACAAAATGTGGTTACAATGGGAGTCAATGGGACATTTTAGAATTTTTTAAATCTGTTGCAACACAACACTCTGTTGCTCCTTATATCCAAACCCGAATTCCTGTCTCAGGGCTGGTCCCGGGACAATATAACAATCTATCTATTATATAACAATGCTATCTGATGGACCTTTGTACCGTTGACTGTCTGCAGGGTAAGGACGTGAGCCAACCCGCAGAGACCGGTGCCGAAGCGCGACGTGAGCTGATCCCACGGAGCCGGAACCAGAGCAGGAGGTGAGCCGTCCTGGCTCACGTCCTTCCTCTGCAGACACACAACATTACAAAGGTACAAAGACAATATAACAATATTGTCATGCTCAAGAGAGTAGTGAATCGAACAGACGCCTGAGGGTTAAATTTCTTTAATTGTACATTGCTATCTGATGGACCTCTGTACCATTGACTGTCTGCAGGGTAAGGACTTGAGCCAACCCGCAGGGCCGGTACCGGAGCACAACGTGGTCGGTACCGGAGCAGGATGTGAGCCGACCCTGCGGGGCCGGAACTGCAGCAGGATGTGAGCCATCCTGGCAGGGCCAGTACCAGAGCAGGACATGAGCCGTCCTGGCAGGGCCGGTACCGGAGCAGGATGTGAGCTGACCCCACGGGGCCGTTCCTGGAGCATTTTCTGAGGCTGATGGCTCCTCTTCGTCACCAGGCATGGAGGAGTTGAAATTCGCAAGTCCAGCGAAGCAGAAGAGGATCATGACGACCAGTGTCTTCCGTCCCATTTTCAATCTTCTCCGTGTCCAGATGAGCGTTGACTGGCTTCTGTCAGAGCTGGCGCTGAGAGGCTCCTTATATTGACCAGTGATGATGTCATATCATGGGCAGTAAAGTGCACAAAGTATCACGGCCGGGCACTGTGAAGTGCCGGATGCCTGCATACCTTATATGGTATGCAGGTATCCGGCACTTTACAGTGCCCGGCCGTGATACTTTGTCTACTTTACAGTGCCCGTGATACTTTGTCTACTTTACAGTGCCCGTGATACTTTGTATACTTTAAAGTGCCCATGATATGACATCATCACTGGTCAATATAAGGAGCCTCTCAGCATCAGCTCTGACAGAAGCCAGTCAACGCTCATCTGGACACGGAAAAGACTGAAAATGGAACGGAAGATACTGGTTGTCATTATCCTCTTCTGCTGCGTTGGACCTGTGAATTTCAACTCCTCCATTCCTGGTGACCCAGAGGAGCAATCGGGCACAGAGAATGCTCCGGTACCTGCTCCGTGGGGTCGGCTCACGTCCTGCTCCGGTACCTGCTTCGTGGGGTCGGCTCACGTAGCCATTGTGACCCACAGTGAACACTGTGAGAGGCATTCACCAAGAGACTGTACCTTTAAGGAAGTGATTGTTTTCAAGTCAGCACTTCCGTGTTTACGTGTGTGGCAGTTTTCACCTCACTTGCTGTACAGTATTTTGGAGTATACAAAAAATGGAGAGTAAAGTTGACTCGACACATCTCCGTCTCTTGTCTCGTTACTTATTGCACTCCACATCAGTTTGATTACTTAAAATCACTGTTATTTATGCATACTGCCATTGCCCAGGCCAGGTATCTGATATCTGCTTGTTGGTTGGTATCTGACCAGCTGACTGCTAGCCCGCTGGTCATTTTTATCTTTTTTTTTTTTTTTTTTTCCAGTTGGACAGGGCCTCTAAATGTGTTTTGGATCTTGGCACAAGGGATTGTAACATGCCTAGAGTGACAATTAGTTTTCCGTTAAACTAATTTTGGGGGGCTGGGGCATTTATTTTTTTTTAAAATCAGTCTTGGATATGACCAAGATTATCTAAAATATTGACTTTGATTTATTGTTGTGTTGCAACAGATTTAAAAAATTCAAAAATGTCCCATTGACTCCCATTGTAACCACATTTTGTGTGCGTGTGTGTGCACACAACCGTATATGCACGCTGTCAAAGGAATGAAATGACCAGACAGCCAAGCTACAAACAGTTTGTGACCGGACCGTTGCTTTTATTTTCTCCACAGTAAAGTGCAGTAAGAGAAGGAGCCCATTTTTTTTTTTGTGTGCGCTCACACACAACCCCCCACACACACATGCACGCGCACACACAATCCTAATTAATTAATACCCAAGGTTAACTCAAATGAAGTGGCCTACAAGTTGGTGCCGGAAGCATACCGGCAAAAGTTTCGGTCACTTAGACCTTTCTTGATTTGGCAAGGTGATAGGAAGTGGGTTTTAGTAGTGCAGTAACATATGTACAGAAACAACACGTTTAATAATTTCCTCCATCATCAGAGGGGTCTGTATAAAATAAAATGACAGGACAGAATCTGATTTATGATTCACTTGAATAAAGTAAAAGTCACGTTTGCTGCACTTTCTAACAGATTATATAACTGTCCATCATGAAATCAACAACAATCCAATCTCTGCTGGAGGTACTTTGACATTTTCTCTTGGCAGCTACAATAATCTTGTTTGTCTAAATAGTTGACCACAGAATGAAAAATGTATGATGACAATCTGACCATGACCACGTGTCACAGGAAAAGGACACACAGAGTAAAAAGTAAATATAGAGACACAGTCCCATTTATATATAAACCACTGACTGTACGATATAAACAAGGAGACCCAGCAGCGTCCTCTGTTGTTGGTGAAGTGCAAAAAGCTTACAGCACCTGGTATTCCCAGGCGGTCTCCCATCCAAGTACTAACCAGGCCCGACCCTGCTTAGCTTCCGAGATCAGACGAGATCGGGCGTGTTCAGGGTGGTATGGCCGTAAGCGACAGTAAAGACAGCTATCAGGGCTTTTATACATGTCACTGATCACCTTCATGAACATCTGAGACCGAGAATAACTTAATTTATTCAGATCAAAGCTAATGAGAGAAGAGAACAACATGAGCTACAGTAGATTAGCATTTCACAGCACCTCTAAAACGCTGTTTCCATAAACGACAGTAGCTACATATATTAAATACACGTTTTCTAGATGTCACAGTGACACACCATTTCAGTTTGGTATAAATGTATTTAACAAGGTGCACCTGTTGGTTTTCTGGTGTCTGCTTCCTGATTGAGAGACGAGGTGACAACATCCAGTCTGAGCAGGGTTGCCACCATCTCCCTGAAAAAAATAAATAAAATAAGGGACACCTCATTGGCAGGGCCTGTTAATTGTCTTATTTTGTATTTTTAATAACATAATTAACAGAATACAATAAATATCTTTCTTAAATAGAACCCTGTCCTGCTTAACTTAAAACGGTATAAATTAATATAAAACAATAGAAAGCAGAACATTCCACTTGTAAGAAAAGTGCAAACATAAGTTGTTGCTTTGTTGTCTTCCGGTACCTCGACCAATGAGCCCTCATTGGTCACAAAGCATGAGACGGCCTGTGAATCTTACCGTAAATGTTCACATAAAGCGCCCTGTTATTCATTAATTCCACTGACAATTTTGCACACCATTTTTTATTCTTGCGGTATTACGGGACAAAGTGCATCCCCTTTCAGCTCAGTACTGGACGCGTACTTAATCTAAATACGGGACGATTCTGTTTTTCAAGGGACAACCATAGGTCTGAGCCAGAATTTGATGTGTGGTGAGAAATTTAATGTTTGTGTGTTATTTAAGTAGAACTGTCACAACGGCATGGGTGCAGATCCCGGGGGGGATGGGGGGGGACATGTACCCCCCAATTTGTGAAAAACATGAATTGTCCCCCCCAATAAAAATTATTCAAAATTGAACAAATGTATTTTCAGACTTCACATTCTTCACATTTTAGATTCACATCTAAAAAGAAATGATTGGTATGGTGCCATGGTATGAGTTGCATACCGACAAAAAACAAAAATCACTTTTGTGTCCCCCCCAATCCTGACATCGGATCTACACCCCTGCACAACGGGTAGCGGGGGTTGGGATTTAGGACCCAAACGCAGGACTTGAAGGAGGCAGGAGTAGGCGAAAGATATTTAATTAACAAAAAAAACAAACTTACAAAAAACCAAGGGCACTGCTGACAGGGCAGGAACTCCAAAAAACAAAAATCAAAAACACTATCTAAACTGTAACGTGGCATGAAAGTCTATGGCATGGAAAACACTTGGCATGAAAAACACTAAACATGAAAAGCATTGCATGGCATGGCATGGCATGGCATGGCATGGCATGGCATGGCATGGCATGGCATGGCACGGCATGGCAGACAAACAGTAACATGAAACATGGTCAACGAGTAGGACGACGCGACAGGGACAAAGGGGAAGGCAGGGCTATATATACACACACACGAGGAGCAGGGGTGACAAGACACAGGTGAAGCAAATCAAGAATTAACACAAGGTGAAACCAATGATCTAATCAAAAGAAAACATGGCGTAAGAAAACAGGAAATTCAAAACTTAACAAAATAAAACAGGAAACAGAAAACCTAAACACTAAAACATGACTATGAAAAAAATCCAAGACTTAACAAAATACTACAGAAAATCCAAGAGACTTAACAAAATGCAATAAACAGAAAATCCAAGAAACTAAACCCGTGACTGTGAAAAGACATGACGAAAAGACTTAGACTTAGACTTAGACTTAGATAAACTTTATTGATCCACAAGGGAAATTGCTTGGTTACAGTAGCTTAGTTGTCATAAAAAACACACTCTTAAGAACCTCAGATAAAAAGAAAAGATTAAGTTAAATAAAATAGAAATAAAAAATAAGTAGAATAAGATCTAGTAACATAAAATAGAAATAGTATAAGCCAAAATGTACAAATGATCATATTAGAATATGAACAAATGTACAAGAAATGGAAGAATATAAATATAAATTATATATACAGGGTAAGGTGTAAGGTGCAGTGGTGTCCATTAACATTAATAACACTGAGTTATCTGTCACAGAAAGGTGAGTTGTTGTACAGCTGGACAGAGAATGGTATGAAAGTAGTCCTGTAGCGTTCAGTGTGGGAGCGGAGCTGGATCAGCCTGTTGGAGAATGAGCTCCGCTGCCCCTCTATTGTCTGGTGTAGTGGATGTGACGGATTGTCCATGATGGAGAGCAGTTTGTCCAGTGTCCTCCTGTCCCTCACTGAGACAAACGTCTCCAACTTACTGCCAATCACATGACCAGCCTTTCGGATCAATTTGTCGATCCTACTTATGTCCTTTTTGCTGGTGCTGCTCCCCCAACAAACCACAGCAAAGTACAGTGCACTCGCAACAACAGACTGGTAGAACATCTCCAGCAACTTGCTGCACACGTTAAAAGACCTAAGCTTCCTCAGGAAGTAGAGTCTACTCAGTCCTTTCTTGTACACAGCATCACTGTTGTCCCTCCAGTCCAGTCTGCTGTTCATGTGGACTCCCAGGTACTTATAATGGTCCACTACTTCCACCTCCAGACCCTGGATGGAGATGGGCTCCACTGGTGTCCTCTTCTTCCTGAAGTCAATGACCAGCTCCTTGGTCTTGTCCACATTCAGGAGTAGGTGGTTTGTCTGGGACCACTCCACAAAGTCTGCGATCAGTGTCCTGTACTCCACCTCCCGTCCATCTCTAATACACCCAACCACTGCAGAGTCATCAGAGAACTTCTGCAGGTGGCAGGACCCAGAGCTGTACTGGAAATCAGAGGTGTAGAGAGTGAACAGAAATGGAGACAGGACAGTCCCCTGTGGTGCCCCCACATTACTGACAACAGTATCAGACAGGGAGCCCCCCAGCCGCACAAACTGGGGCCTGTCAGACAAGTAATCAGTAATCCAGGAAACAATGGAAGAGCTGACACCCATCCTGAGCAGCTTCTCACTCATCAGAAAGGGCTGAATGGTGTTAAAAGCACTGGAGAAATCAAAGAACATGATCCTCACAGAGCCCTTTCCACCATCCAGGTGAGAGTGAGCACGGTGCAGCAGGTAGATGACAGCGTCATCCACACCAACATGAGGCTGATACGCAAACTGAAGAGGGTCCAAGACAGGGGTCACCAGGGGTCTCAGCTGAGCCAGGACGAGTCTCTCCAGGACCTTCATGACATGTGACGTCAGTGCAACCGGTCTGAAGTCGTTGAGGCCAGATGGGATGGGCTTCTTGGGCACCGGCACTATGCAGGATGTTTTCCACAGCACCGGTATCCTTTCCAGCTTCAGACTCAGGTTGAAGATGAAGTGCAGGATGCCAGACAGCTGTGAAGCGCAAGTCCTCAGGACCCGGGGGTTGACACGATCGGGGCCTGCTGTCTTGCCTTGTTTGACTCTCTCCAGCTGTCTTCTCACCTGGCCAGGCGTCACAGTCATAGGGCTGGTCTTCTCATTGACATGACGGAAAACCAAGAACGGAGGACATGACGGAAAACATGACAAGAACTTGATTTTGTTTTGGACAAACAGCGTTTTTGGAGGGACTGTCTATGAGATGCCAATCAACTGTGCAGGTTGAGCTAATGTTGTATATGTTGTTTTTTATTATTTTATTACATCCTTCGTTACAGTTTGGCACGAGCCTTGATGTGGCTACTCTGACTTACTTTGGTCTAACAGCCAATATTACAATGTAATGCTGATATAGTGTGTGTAGTGTTGTGTATGAGGGAGGATCTGCATCTGCTCACAGATGTTGGCTTTCTAATTTAGTTTCCTTTTCTTTAATTTATCATCAACCACATTTTTTAAGTGTTCAAAACTGTCATAGACACCATCAAAACCAGAAGTGGTTGATTTCCTTGTTGCTGGGCAGAAGGTGAAGATTTTCTGTCTGCTTCCAGCAGCTTTGTCCTTGGAGGGTGTGTACCTCTTACGCTGCCCACCACACTGAGGTACTTGGCAGGCCCCACATGGCTTTGAAGATTTATGAGGCATGCTTGGGTTGGATGGCTGTGCAGGGGGCGGTGCTGCAGGTGTGAAGTGTGAAGTGTGAAGAAGCATGGAGGGAGCCTGTGGTTGTGCAGGAACCCCCAGGAGTACGGGTGCTGGCAACACTCTGGGTGCTATGTGCTTGGCCGCAGCAGGCTTAGGCTGAATGTGCCGGTTCACCAGCTCCGGTTCCTCACCATCCAACCTGTGTGAATATTAAACATGTGATGATGAGTGTCAGTATGATTTATGTCCACACATTACAAAATGTCCACATTTCTAGCAATGAAGTGCTTAAATAACTTACCTCCGCTTCTCACCACGCCTTTTACCAGCAACGTGATGAACGTCCTGGTACTGCACCTGAGGTCGATCTGGTGGTGGTAGGGACGTTGGCAGGGTTGGAGCTGCTGGCATTTGCTCATGTGAGAGAACTGTCCAGTGAGGCTTTGCTGTTGGTATTACTGTAGCCAAGGTGACATGTGACAGAAGGGAACTCTCTAACAAACTCCAGCATTCGCTCCTTTTGCCATTTAAGAAGCTCATTCTTCTCACCCTTCTGGCAATATTCAGAGAGCAACCATACCACCCAGCCGACATCGTTTTCAAGTAGCCATCTGAATGACTGTCCAGCGTATTTGCCGAATGTGACGACTAACTAACCAGGATCCAGCCATCCAGGGTCTACTGCTTTGCTGGGGGCCTCAGCCACAGTCTTAGCTGCATCTGAACACAGCAGCTTGGCCTTTCCCTGCCCATACATAGGAATGTGTGGATACAGATGTTGCTTCAGTTCAATTGTTGTTTGAAGGTGAAGATTTTACCACACACATCACACTCAATCTCCTTTGGAGCATGAAGCTTCATGTGTCTTGTCAGGTTAGTCCTCTCAGTGAAGGTCTTGTTGCACACACTGCATCCGTGCCCCTTCCTCTCCATGTTTAACCTTTACAACATAAACAAATATTTATTAATTAAGTGAATATGGAGCTGTGTTGTGTTTTGTCATGTTTTAGATACGCAGCTAGCTCATGTTTTAACAGTAGGTTATTTGATGAGGTAACTGAGGTCACTAGGTATATAATAGATAGACAATCACTTGTTTCACATTTACAATAGATTACAGATTAAGTAAAATGCTGTCATGATGATAAAAGTGACAGAATGTCCAGAAATTCTCACAACAATAAGATGCCAAACTACTGGCAGGTTGTCAATAGCCTACGTTACAGACCGAACTGCCGTTAGAAAAGCAGGGAAATAAAGAAGACAGTTGAAATACAATATGAAGGAGATGATGTCGGGACGTAAATTTAAATCCTGTGTATAACTGCCACGCGACCTACTATTCGGCTTATAAACGGCACCGTTTCAATACACATTAATCAATATTTCACTCAAGCTGTCCACTGCGGCGTCAGACTGTCATGGCCGCCGTACGAATGTGCCTCGCTCAATGATTGGCGGGTTGAGCGCCGGCTCTGCTGAACAGCGCTCAACCATTGGTCGCGATAGGGACTTGGACGGCAGATCGCCTGGGCACACCAGGTGCTGTAAGCTTTTTACACTTCACCAACAACAGAGGACGCTGCTGGGTCTGCTTTTGTATGAAGGGTATTGTGTGAATTTACTTTTTACTCTGTGTGTCCTTTTCCTGTGACACGTGGTTGTGGTCAGATTGTCAATATACATTTTTCATTCTGTGTTCAACAATTTAGACAAACAGGATTATTGTAATTATCAAGAGAAAACATCAAAATACCTCCAGCAGAGATGACGGATTGTTTATTTCTCACTTATTTTTAGTTAAAGTAATTTCACAATGGTTTTCAAGCTTTGAGTTACATCATTTGTAAAACATGACTTTTACTTTATTCAAATGTATCATTTATTAATGAAACTTTGAGCTTCCATAATTGTAGAGAGAAAGACTGCATACAAAGGGAGACCCAGCAGCGTCCTCTGTTGTTGGTGAAGTATAAAAAGCTTACAGCACCTGGTATTCCCAGGCGGTCTCCCATCCAAGTACTAACCAGGCCCGACCCTGCTTAGCTTCCGAGATCAGACGAGATCGGGCGTGTTCAGGGTGGTATGGCCGTAAGCGAGAGCACAGACAACTATCAGGGCCTTTATACATGTCACTGATCACCTTCATGAACATCTGAGAGTGCCTATAGCTGTCAAGGAAAGTGACGAAGCAGACAAAAGTAACATAATTTAGCCACATCAAAGCTAATGAAAGAATGTTGCTCTTAATGTACTTCCTGTTTCCTGTGACACGTGGTCGTGGTCAGATTGTCATCATGCATTTTTCATTCTGTGGTCAACAATTTAGACAAACAGGATTATTGTAGCTGCCAAGAGAAAATGTCAAAGTAACTCCAGCAGAGATGAGGGATTGTTTATTTCTCACATATTTTGTTATTACAGAGTGATTTCCCAACGGTTTTTGAAACTTATAGTAATATCATTTGTTAGATAGTGTAGTAAACATGATGTTTACTTTATTCAAATGTATCATTTATTAATGAAACGTTGATAATTATTGTATATGAGTTTCAGGTTTCAGACAAAAAACCAAAATTGTCACTTTTAAACTGATTTAATTATAATTGTTAGGTACAATCTGTATCTGCGTCTCCACTGAAAAGGAAGCAGCCCGCTCTGATGTTAGAGGAAATTATTAAACCTGTTGATTGCAACTGCCCTACTTCCAGTCCCACACAGAGCATTTTCATCTTCCTGACGTTTATTGGCAAAGAATGAAATGTAATTGCAGAGAGAACGACTGAAATACACCCAGCAACGTCCTCTGTTGTTGGTAAAGTGTAAAAAGCTTACAGCACCTGGTATTCCCAGGCGGTCTCCCTCCAAGTACGCTTGAAGGTGATCAGTGACATGTATAAAAGACCTGATAGCTGTCTCTGCTCTCGCTTACGGCCATACCACCCTGAACACGCCCGATCTCGTCTGATCTCGGAAGCTAAGCAGGGTCGGGCCTGGTTAGTACTTGGATGGGAGACCGCCTGGGAATACCAGGTGCTGTAAGCTTTTTACACTTCACCAACAACAGAGGACGCTGCTGGGTCTCCTTTTGTATGCAGTCTTTCTCTCTACAATTACATTTCACTCTTTGCCAATAAACCTCAGGAGGATGAGGATAACTTGTGAGGGATTGAAAGTAGTGCAGTAACATATGTACAGAATCAACACGTTTAACAATTTCCTCCATCATCAGAGGGGTCTGCTTCCTTGTCAGTGGAGACGCAGCTACAGATCATAACTAACAATTATAATTAAATCAGTTTAAAAGTGACACTTTTGGATTTTTTGTCTGAAACCTGAATCTCAAGTCTAATAAATTACTGTATGAAATAAAATGACAGGACAGAATCTGATTTATGATTCACTTGAATAAAGTAAAAGTCACGTTTGCTGCACTTTCTAACAAATTATATAACTGTCCATCATGAAATCAACAACAATCCCTCATCTCTGCTGGAGGTACTTTGACATTTTCTCTTGGCAGCTACAATAATCCTGTTTGTCTAAATAGTTGACCACAGAATGAAAAATGTATGATGACAATCTGACCACGACCACGTGTCACAGGAAAAGGACACAGAGTAAAAAGTAAATATAGAGACACAGTCCCATTTACATGTAAACCACTGACTGTACGATATAAACAAGGAGACCCAGCAGCGTCCTCTGTTGTTGGTGAAGTGTAAAAAGCTTACAGCACCTGGTATTCCCAGGCGGTCTCCCATCCAAGTACTAACCAGGCCCGACCCTGCTTAGCTTCCGAGATCAGACGAGATCGGGCGTGTTCAGGGTGGTATGGCCGTAAGCGAGAGCAGAGACAGCTATCAGGTCTTTTATACATGTCACTGATCACCTTCATGAACATCTCAGAGTGCTTACAGCTGTCAAGGAAAGTGACAAAGCAGAAGAAAGTAACGTCATTTAGCCACATCAATGCTAATGAGAGAATGTTGCTCTTGAAGTAGGCTACTTATTTAGCTTTAAGGATGTTGATCGCAGGAACTGGGTCAGAATGGGGAGGTGCTAAAGAAACAAACAAACCAAATTTAAAACATCTTAAACATTAGCTACAGTAGATTAGCATCTAACAGGTGGTCCCTCCAAAAACACTGTGTGCCGATAAGAAAATCAAGTTCTATTAAAAACGCACAAACATTTTATTTCTCACCACAAGTCAAAGTGTGGCTCAGACAGGATGTTGTCACCTCATCATTCAATCTCTCACTAGCATTGATGTTGCAAAATTACGTTACTTTTGTCTGCTTCGTCACTCATGAAGGTGATCAGTGACATGTATAAAAGCCCTGATAGCTGTCTCTGCTCTCGCTTACGGCCATACCACCCTGAACACGTCTGATCTCGGAAGCTAAGCAGGGCCGGGCCTGGTTAGTACTTGGATGGGAGACCGCCTGGGAATGGCCAATGACCCCCCCAAGTCCCTATGGTCAACCTGGGGCATCGGTAATCCTTTTCCTGGGAAGAGGGGAGGGAGGGGTCCAAGCTGCGGAGCAGAAGGTTGCAGGTTCAATCCCAGGCTGCGGCAAGGATGAAGAAGAGCTTCAGGGGTCGCTAAGACAGTGTGGAGTCTTAGCAAATGATGTATTAATGATTACTATTACATTAGACTCTGTAAGGAAGAAGGCCCAGCAGAGGCTGTACTTTCTGCGTCAGCTGAGGAAGTTCAACCTGCCGCAGGAGCTGCTGATCATCTTCTACACTGCAATAGTCCAGTCTGTCCTGACCACATCCATCACTGTGTGGTTTGGATGACAGGGACAGACTGCAGAGAACAGTCAGGGCTGCAGAGAAGATCATTGGTACCGATCTTCCCTCCATCCAGGACCTGTACCGGTCCCGGGTCAGGAAGCGGGCCAGTAAAATCTCCACAGACCCCTCACACCCTGGTCCTAACCTGTTTAGTCTCCTCCCCTCAGGCCGGCGTTACAGAGCACTGTACGCCAAAACCACCCGTCACAAGGACAGTTTCTTCCCCCGGGCTGTCGCTCTGATGAACTCTGAGCAGTCACAGAGTGTGAGACCATTCACATGAACAATAAACAATAACTCTGCACTATTGTATATACTCACTGTACAAAACCCTGGTTTGGTCTATATATCTGCTCTTATCCTATATTTTATGTGTACAGATTGAGATTTATTTTATTTTATTTTTATTTCACTTATTTAAGTTGTTTCTGTACTAGAGAGAAAAGTTGCTGGAGTCAAATTCCTTGTATGTGTACATATTGGCCATTAAAGCTGATTCTAATTCAGATTCTGATTAATGAATGGAGAATAAAGCTCGTAGTAAATACAACATCTGAGGGGCAAGCCTTTTCAAGATTGCTGAATTCAAATCTGCTTCAAATCTGTAATGCCTAAACATAGAGAAATAATAATCATAATCATATGAACCCCATTGATGATGCATTACAAGTGAACAGGGTAAAAAAGTCAATAGATATAGCCATGAAACTTCTGTAGATTACTGCTTACCCTGAGACAACCAAAAAATCGTAATATAAGATATGTGAAATTTTGTTTTCAAATCCAAGTTAAGTTACATCATTAATTATGCGCTAATTTGCATCCAATATCTAAAATAACAACTAATATTGTTCATAAGGAACAAGCCAGGGAGGTTTCGTGTAGATAAGTGAACACATTTCAAACACATTGCCTATCTTATTAGGCCTATAGGCCTATGTTATTGTGGTAATTAGGAGGCTTAAAACAAATTTTTTGAGCCTGGCACATAGCAGATTTGGATTCAGCAACCTTAAATGCCCCTAAAAATGTTGAATAAGCCCATTTTCTGAAATCCTGCCTAGTCTATTGGTGGGAAGTGAAAACTTGCAGTAACATCTTACACAAATAAATATGCAGCCAGTAAATGTACAAACAAAGAATTGAATTAATGGCAGTAACAGATTGCCTAGAGTCAGATAAAGCACTGGATGTCTTTCTGCTCACAATGTAAAAAAAACAACAAAAAAAAGACACATTATCATTCTTATCCAACAAATATGCAAGAAAATATATTCTATTCTATTCTATTAATAACAACCATAATAATAATAATAAACTTTATTTATAGAGCCGAACATCTTTCATGCAAGAATACAGCCCAAATTGCCCGACCAAAGCAATATCAGATCCAACAAAACAACAGTTAAAAACAACAAATCAATTTCAACAAAATATAATATAATATAATAATAATAATAATAATATATAAACATCCTTTCCTACGGCTGCACAATCTGGCACAGCAGCTGCACTTCTGCTGAGAGGAAAAGCCTCCAGAAAGTTATCAAAACGGCACAGTGGATTGTTGGTTCCACTCTCCCCTCACTCAGTGACATCTACTAGAGCCGTCTCCACAAGAGGGCCTCCAAAACCCTGATGGATCCCTCACACCCTGGACACGGCCTGTTCAGCAGGCTCCCATCAGGAAGGCTGAGAACCTTTTGGGCTAAAACCCAAAGGTTAAAGAACAGTTTTTATCCAAGGGCTGTGGATCTCTTGCTCAACTCCTAATGTAACTTATGTTTTTAATATGTTGATGTATTTATTTGACACTGGCACTTTGCACTTTATGTGTGCAAACACTTAATTATTTATTGATATTTAGCTCTTTGCTGCTATAGGAGACTGCCGAGCGAAATTTCGTTGTATGTTTTTTATGCAATGACAACAATAAACTTAACTTAACTTAACAATAACAGCCAATATTACAATGTAATGCTGATATAGTGTGTGTAGTGTTGTTGGAAATAATTAGAATTAAAATAATATTGGACCTGATACTTGCCACAACAATAAGCAACACTGCAGGGAATCGAACCACATCCCAGTAAAACCAGGAACACCAGTGTCTTCTGCTGGTTGAGGCTCTCTAGCAGAACCTGCATTAACAGTAACAGTGAGGCAGGTGTTATAAATGGTATAATTTTACTTAATGATGTTTATCAAATGTAGTGACATATAGTGCAGCCTTAGATTTATGCTGTACATGAGCTGGATGTTAGGAATGTATAGTGATTTAGTGATAGTAACTTATTCCCACTGTGACCAAAATCTGCTGTTGAACATATGACAGTGAACGACATAAACACACTGACTACACAGTAGAAAGAGATTTACCAGTTATCACAGCATATAATGTATATACGCGGCCGGTAACCATGGCAACATATCAACCCGTTCACAACACTGTCACTAACGCCAGACTCCATTAGCGGAACGGAAACAACCACACAAAGAGCTGGAAAAATGCTATACCGCTTATGGAAAACTCAAGTTACCACAACTATTTACATCTTACACCGTTTGCCGAGACTTCGGCGTAGTTTGCACAACACATAAATAAGTCAGAATTAGATTATGAGCCTGCAAAGTCGTCAATGTGTTGTGTAAATGCAGCAAGGTCGCCATTGAAGTGTACGCTACGGCGTTCATTACAGACCGAACTGCCGTTAGAAAAGCAGGGAAATAAAGAAGACAGTTGGAACACAATATGAAGGAGACGATGTCGGGACGTAAAATTAAATCCTGTGTATAGATGCCACGCGGCCTACTATTCGGCTTACAAACGGCACCGTTTCAATACACATTAATCAATATTTCACTCAAACTGTCCACTGCGGCGTCAGACTGTCATGGCCGCCGTACGAATGTGCCTCGCTCAACGATTGGCGGGTTGAGCGTTGGCCGGCGCTGAGCAGCGCTCAATGATTGGCGGGTTGAGCGCCGGCTCTGCTGAACAGCGCTCAACCATTGGTCGCGATAGGGACTTGGACGGCAGATCGCCTGGGAATACCAGGTGCTGTAAGCTTTTTACACTTCACCAACAACAGAGGACGCTGCTGGGTCTCCTTTTGTATGCAGTCTTTCTACAGTTGCATTTCATTCTTTGCCAATAAACCTTGGGAAGATGAAGATGCTCTGTGTGGGACTGGAAGTACGGCAGTAACAATCAACAACTTTTACAGTTTCCTCTAACATCAGAGGGGGCTGCTTCCTTGTCAGTGGAGACGCAGATACAGATCGTACCTAACAATTATAATTAAATAAGTTTAAAAGTGACACTTTTGGCTTTTTGTCTGAAACCTGAATCTCAAGTACAGTACATTAGTGTATAAAATAAAATGAGAGGACAGAATCTGATTTCACTACACAAGTGGAAACAAATATGGAAGATCAATGTTTGTAACTCTCGTGTACTCCCCACGACAATACAATTTTGTGATACAGTGATTCTGAGATACTCTGTTCATCACAAGACAGTTTATCTACGATATATCATGATGTATGTGTGACAGAAGAGGAAAAAATATTCCTGAGAAGGCGAAAAGTATTTGTATTTATTCAATACATCTGTCTTGCAAAGTGCAGCGCCACAAAGCAGAACATTTATGGCCTTAAATGTGCAAATTTAATTTACATGAAAAAAAATACATAAATGCAAACATTTTCAACCAATGAGAAATCAGAGAATTGAGTGATTTTTTAACCGAAAGTCTTACACCATTGGACGATATGCAGCGTTGCGTTCAGGTGCAACTCCAAAAAGGAGGACAAATAAGCGTCCGGCTTGACGCAGGACAACAAGGCATTTAAATTCAGAACCCAACGTTTTCCAAGTGTAATGTCTTGCTTATTTAGCATGTTTTTAACACGATGTCCAACCGATTTCTTTTCATAAAGGCAAGTTAGGCTATTGTTTATAATGTGGCTTACATTAGCTAGTGACATCATGCTGCCGTTATGACTTAGGGTATCTGTGACAATGAGACACTTACCCTTCCAGTGCTGACGACAGTGTTTTTAGCTGACAAACTCCAAAGCTGGATGTGCATCACGAAGCCTGACTGCGTCCATTTGTACCCCTCCAGGTTCATGTATGCTTTCAGTAACTCTCTCCGGAGTAGGACCAAGACATTGCTCGAAAAAACAGCACACCTGGGGCATGAAAAGGGTCCGTGATGTATAATCTGTCGAGTTTAGCCTTGTACTGGTCCATTTCTATCTGTTTAAAGTGCTAACGGGCAGAAATCAGCGCTGGCGCCATTAATTTTTCCTGCCAATATGGCGGCGTCAAAAAAAAAAAGTCACGTGGCGCCCGGAGCCCAATGTCCGTCAAGGAAGCTATAAACACTTTACCAACAACAGAGGGCGCTGCGGGGTTTGTGCAAATATACCAATAACTCGGCTGTGAAATGGAAAAGCTTCTTGTTTTACAAAATGAATGTTGCCTTTCATTCTTTGCCAACGAACCTCAGAGAGATCAAGATGCTTGGTTGCTTGACTGAAAGTAGTGCAGTCACATAATGTAGAGAATCAGCCACTTTAACAATTTCCATTTGGTTTTTAGGGGCTAATTATTTTTCTTTTTGTTTCTTTGTCCAAACTACAATGAATACGCAATTCTGCCCTATGTGTACCTAATATATGTTATGTACAAGATCGTTCATTAAGTGGGACAGTGAGGCCCTCAGCCTCAGCGGACTTTTCCCACATGATCCACTGACTCTCTCCAGTATATATGACTTAGTATTTATTTTCATGTTAAATGTGTGAAATATTGCTTTGATACTATTCATTCCAATCCATTCATCTTCTGTGACCTGTAACCAGACATATCTGCAGCAATTATCTGATGTTCTTGGTATATTTAACCATGTCTGACGGGAGCTGACAGACAGAAATAGACACAACATGCACATGGCGTCATACTTCACAGAGAGACAGAGAACCATACACATCTATTGCCAGTTTAGAGTCACCAATTAACCTCACGAGCATGTCTTTGGACGGTAGTCGGAGAAGGAAGCCAGAGTACCAGAGAACCCACACAGACACAGGGAGAACATCCCAGTCGGCCTGGATTTGAACCTTCTTGCTGTGAGGCATCAGTGCTAACCTCCACGCCACTGTGCCGCCCCATCACATACCAGTAAGTTAAAAACAGCTGCTGCTCCAGAATAGCTATACAAAATATTTTTATTGAGTAGAAAATGTTTTTCATATATCATCATTAAAAGAGGTCTCAACACATAAATCTATAAATTCAAAACAAACATTTGTTCTCAAAAACAGGTTTTGTTCATTCAAAAATGTAAACAGAATAATATAGCTTGTAGTCTGTTCTTTTCTGTGTTGTCAGCACTCGGTGCTATTAATTCTGGAAATGCCAAAATTCAAGACATTATGTCAGCCTTTCGCAAACAACAAAGGTGCAAATAAAGTCACAAATGTTGGGCCTTTGTGTCACAGGCCGTTTATTATTAGCATAGCTTTCGACTGCCTTTCTTTTTTTTTAGGTCCTTCATGACTCATGTCTCTGAGAAAAGTCCATGAGGTTTAAAAATGTTCTTCATGTTGGCACCGCTTTGGACTTCAGAAACATCCTGCTGTGCCAGTAACCTGGATTGTCAAAAGAATTATTGTCACCAGCAGCAGGGTCACACACCCCGACTCCAGCTCTCACTTTTACGTTGGGGTCAAATCCAGATTTATGTCCTGTGCCCCCCACCGCTCCCTGCCCCTCACGCCGCTGCATGTTCTGGTACACCACTTCATCTGTTGGCGGAGGGGCAGCAAAGCAGTCCATGTCCTCGTATTCATACGCCTCTTCCTCGTCTCTCCCTTGTATCTTCACCTCCTTCCTTTCTTGAAGAGCTTGCCGCAGTTTCGGCTGTCTGTTTGTGTAATGATAGTCACTGTCCTCCACATACTCTTCGTCGCCCTCCTTCTCTACCTCCTCTCTCATCCTTGCCGACGCTTGAGGAGGAGGAGGAGGAGGAGGAGGGTCATGTTCTGGAGGGCCTTCCTCTTTTTCACTACCTCTGATGTCCATGTATTCATATTGAACCTCACCGGCTCCCAGCTGCTCTGAGTCAGAGTTGTCCTTGCTCCTCGTTTGACCTCCCCTGACCTCCATGGATAGCGCGATATCATATGAGCATGATGTCGCTTGTGATGATATCGAGGAGGTCCGTTTCTTGTTGGGCTTCGGCCATTGGCTGCTCTGCCTGGGTGCCACAGGTGCTACACATATCTGCTTGTTCATATACTCGTATTCTTCTTCATCTGGGTCATCCAAGAGCCCTGATGAGTGAGATTTGCGCAACCTGCCAGAGGTGGCTCGAGATGAGTTAAGCAGGGTTTCTGCGGTACAAAGAGGAAATTAGATAAAGTCAACATGTGTATTTTTAGTTTTTTTAATGAAGAACGTTGATGTTGTTTTCCCCTTTTCCCCAGTGCATCTGATGCTGTTTGATGATGATCAGCATTATTGGTATCTGTGCAGCAAATAGTTAGCAGCTGGTTATCTTAGCACAAAGACAGGACACATGTGGAATCAGCAAGCTAACAAACACGTGTAAAGCTTATATGCACACATGTGACATATCCTGACACTTTCTTGGCTGGCACCACCAACTTCCTGGTCTTTGGTTTGCTTTGGGAGCGGAATTAATTGTATTTGCATATCGAAGATTATTCTGTGCACAGTGACAATGAAGACTTCTTACAACTTATATGTTATTGAGACGTCGGGGGTTTTGGTAGGAAGATATGGCAGTCTATGTGCTAAGCTAACTGGCTGCTTCATATTTACGACACAGGCATGTATGCTTTTGAATCTCATCATCTATCTAATTGCTTCCCAAAATTGATGTAAAAAAAGATAGCCTTTCTCAAACACAGTTAAAGATTATATTCAGTGTCATGCTTATTTCTTCAAATGCTTGCACAACAATCGATAAAGAAGGAGCTACAAAGCCCTTATTATTAACAGTTAGAGCTATGTAAATTTGTAATCATGTCATCACCTCTCTCTGGGGTGCCTCCAGGAAGCACATATCCATTCTGGTCTTCCTCCTCCATCTCTGGTGAGGGAGTCTCCGGTGGCCCTCCGGACATGCTGTCCCTCTGCGACACATAAGCACTGTCCTCGCGATTACGTCTTCTTTTCAGGCTCCCCGTCAGGGCGAAGTCCTCGCTCACCTCGAACTCCAGTGCTACCGCACAGCACTCCGAGCTCTCGGACACAGTGCGGGCGGAGTTCAGTCGAGAGCGCGACTGCCACATTGGCTAACGCAGGACGGCATAAACAGAGCTGTATTAGTAAGCTGATGGTCCTGGTGATAATGACCAATACAATACACTAAACACACAAAGCAGCATTAAAGCACAAAAGCCTATTTTAGTTACCTGTCCTCCGTTGTCAGCGCTTGGCGTCATAGGCAGGTAACCTGCCCCGCTTGCTGGATTAAGAATCACCTTTACAAGACAGGAATGAGTGTCAGACACATGAGGCAACAAGAAATGCCTTTCCATACATGAACTAGACATTCATTTGGCAGAAAGTGGTGTTCCCTACTCTGTGAGTGTCCATCTTGGAGACGCGGCTAAGACTTCTGGATAAGTATTGTGGGACTGGAGCCAAACCATCTGGCACCACCCCCTCACCACCCTGGTCCTCCAGCTCAAGATCTAGATCATCCAGGTCGTCCAGGTCTGTACTCCGGTGTGCAAGTTCGTCTGGGGCTGAGTCCTGTTGACCACAGTCCTCCTAGAAGACCGAGTTGAGAAACAGATGAGCATATTGCTTGTCCACAATAAGCAGAAACATTTCTTTAGACAACGAAAATAATGTCAAGTAGCTACTGATAGAGCAGAGCTCGCCTTACTTTGATAACCAGGTAGCGAAATGGATCTCTGGCCATTCTGGTGAATTCATTGGCCAGTTCCTTGAAAGTAGGCCGGACATTCTCATCAATCATCCAGCCTGGAAAGTTAAGGACAAAATCATAGTTTACCACTAAATAATGATAAATGAACGCTTAAAATGAATTTAAATATTAAACCACGCCACGAATCTGCAACCATGCAAGCAGCACTGTAAGGTGGTAGGGGTTGAACGACTAATATGTGATGAAAGTCGAGTCGATGTCAACTAGTCAATGATGTCACACATAAAAATAGGCATGGATAAAAAAATAAAAAAATACATAATAATAAAAATGCGGTGTATCTCCGAAACCTTTTCCACACACTTGATAAACCGTTGCTAGCTTGCTGCAATGACTGGCTGGGCTCCTCACCTGTCTTCTCGGTGGCATCCATGTTGTTATTGTCATGTAATCTGCGACTAGTTGACTTCCTGCTTAAAGCATCATGGCACGGCAGTATAGTCGACTAGTCGGTACAAACAACCCTATGAGATGGTGGTTCAAGCTACATGCTAGCTGATGTCATATTCATTGCAATCCAATGTGGATAAGTAAATGCTTTGGGCTAATGGTGGATGCAGACAAAAAGTCCAACAGTCAGATTTAGTCTCTTAAGCACCATAAATGTTTGAACCAAATTTCATGGTGGTTTACTTAAGAGTAGCATAAGTATTTCAATCTGGACCAATCAAGCAAAAAATGAGGGAGGTACTCACACTTAACCATGACCATGTAGACGTCAATGGTGCAAATCTGAGGCTGGGACAGACGCTCGCCTTTTTCCAGCAAGTCAGGAACTTCCTGTGGACGCATTGTTGTATACGGCTCCGCGCCATAAGACATCATCTCCCAGATTGTCACACCTAAAGGAAGGCAACTAGTTAACTTCACTTCATTTCACTTCACTTCAAACATTTCTGTTTTCAACAAACAATCAGCATGAACTGTTCTGGCAGCTGTCAGGTGCTTTGAAACTCACCGTAACTCCAGACGTCGCTCTGATGTGTGTATCTGCGAAACAAGATGCTCTCCAAGGCCATCCACTTGATTGGTGTCTAAGACAGTGTGCGAAATAAGTTCATGTCAGACATTCATCGTTATACTAAGAGTCTGTCTAATGCATATTTTTTGTGCCATAAAACTCACCTTGACCTCATTATAGAAGTACTTCTTGTCATCAGGATAGAGCAGGTCTGCGATGCCGTAGTCTGAAATCTGGGCCGTGAAATTACTCTTCAGGAGGACGTTTCTGGCGGCCAGGTTCCTGTGGACCATCCTGTTCTCCTCCAGGTAATTCATACCCTGACAGGAAAGGGCAACGATATATCAGTGAAGTAAACCAATCCATGTACACATGTCTAAGTCTGCCTTCACACACACGAACTGTTCAAGCCATCGGTCCTTTACCTTTGCGATTTGAACACACCAGTTGAGCAGCCTTTGCCGGCTGAGCTTGTTCTTGTAGTTCCTGACGTGCTCCAACAGCGAGCCTGGACTGCTGAGCTGGGTGACGAGCTGCAGGCTGTCACCGGGACAGATACCCAGGATCCTGACAACGTTGCTGTGGTTCAAGCTTCCCATTGCCATCATGTGCTGTGGCGATAATTCAGTATAAATCATTAGGGATTTGGTCAGCGTCAACACTGGAATGGTTTTGAGTGTCAAATACTCATTGCCCAGAAGCCTGAAATGTGACTTCCTAAAGGCAATGAGTAATTAATATTCAAAAGACATATTTCATGCAGATATTTTCTTACATCTGTCAGCTCACAGAACGTCTGTCGACCTGTGCGATCAGTAATAAGCTTTATGGCCACAGGAAGCTTCACGGTATCTCCTTCAGGAATCCAAAGGCCCTGTGAAATACAGAAAGCAGTAAGACACATTAATTATTTGTTAAATGAAGACAAGCATGGCCCATTGTGTAGGAAGTAGTCACAATAACAAGTACCTTATAGACTGATCCAAACGCTCCATTACCCAGCAGCTTGAGCTTACGCAGATCCGTCGGCTTCAAGATATGAGCGTGGACTTTAGCCTCTTTCTCCTCCAGAGGCTCCAAACTCTGCGGGAGCACAATGGGGCGTTTAAACAAACTCAAACTAAACAGCACGATGAAACCTGAACAAGAAAATCTGACTGACCGCGTTCTCCATGTATCTTCTCATGGCTCGCTTGCGACGGATGGCGAGGCCTCTGCGGTACAGGACGGTCAGCACGAAAATGGAGAACGAGGCAAAGATGAGGGCCACCACTCCCAGGACGATGGCCGCCGTCGCTTGTCTGATGGCAGGTGTGGAAAAGAAGACGTCAGAGGGTTAGCACTCGATGCTGGATCAAAACGTTGAACACTGAATCTGTTGGAATTAGAGGTGAACTTACCCAGAAATGTACCGGGCAGACCCCACACAGTCCCCAATTCTTGGACCCGTGCACCTGAACACAATATCCAAAATAAGTTTGTTTGAAGGAAAAAAAAAAGCAAAAAAACATAACCTCAGCCTTCTAGTAATTCCCTACCCTTGGGTGCAGTTGAGGTGACAAGGTTCACAGCGGCCCTGCTTGTTGGGGTATTTAAAGATGACTCCCTCCCCGCCCATCACACCCTCAGGACACGAGGAGACGCAGTGTGGACCATCCTGCAGGCTGGCGCATGATGTACACTGATCTGCTCCCTGGAGACAGAGAGACACTTAGTACAGGCAGATATTTTTATTTGAACATGGTGCATCGTAATGACTGTTGTTAAACCACAAGGTGGCAGCAGAACACTTAAGCCCAAAGTTATTTCATCTCCCTTAACCTTTAAAGCCTGGTGTGATGTACTCATTAAATTATCATACCGGGCCCATGCAGGTCTCCTTCCCCTCCTGGACCTTACACTCAGGGTGGCAGGGCATACACTCCCCTGACTGCGTAGCAAACTCCCTCCGCTCCCTGCAATCAGGAAAAGGGCAATTCACAACAGACGACAGATAACATTGAAGCCCTTGACATTACTCACGTTAAGGCAAACATGCCTATTAATGTTATCGATATCAGAAGCTATTTCGTGATGACTGACCCAGATAAGAACATGCAGTCTGGCACGCATGTTCCTCCCCTGCTGTATTTCTTACAGGAAACACACTGGTTGGGCCCGGGACCCCAGCAGCCATCCGTGGAGCACAAGGGGTCGCACACGTGACCCTCATTGACTGAAGACGCAACAGAACAGAAAGGATGTTGTGTTTAAGATCATGACGTGGCCTACCTTAAGCAACGACGTGGTTTAAAATGACCCACTCACCACACTCGGCGAACGGTCGGTTGTCCTTATCAACGATGATCTTCTGGTGCTTCGACGTCTGGGAGCCGCTGTTCAGGAGGCGCGTCCAGTTGACTTTGCTGGAGTAGCAGAGTTTTTTGTTTCCCTTGATGTAGACGCCGCCGTCGTTTATTTTTTGCAGTGATCGCAACCCGAGGGAGGTCAGGGATTGGATCTTTATTACCAGGAGAGAGTAACCCCTGTAAGAGCAGGAAGTGAAAACGTGTTAGAAATCCATTGTTGACAATGGTGTGATTATGTTTGAGGCTTAAACTCCACATAGTAAATTCAGGTTTTGCAATTTTGTTATGTTGTGAAATTTAAAATAAATAAATTAAAATTTAGGTTTAAAAATTAAATTTCTAGATTCCCAGCAACAGAAAATGTGAATTCTCATGAATGTCACTATTTAAGATTTGACATTTCACTCAACTTGAACCGAGTGGCGCTTAAACATAATTCTTCTAATATCAAACTGCGAAACCTGTAACTATGTGCAAACCTAATAAAGTCAATAAATGGAAATAATTTTCAGTTAAAATACATGTCAGATTACAAAAGATTTTAAATACCCATCAGCTTTTATTAAAGAGAGCATTCAAGAATAAAGAAATGTACCCGCCACCATCTTTATCACACAATCCCAGCCCACGATTAGGCTTCTAAGAATAATTACAGAATAATGTAGAATAATAATAGAAACTGAAAAGATGCATTTGATTGGACAGAGAGAGACAAGCATGTGAAATGTTTACCGTACTTTTTAGAGCTCACTCCTCTGAACGGTGTCAAAATTATATATAACAAGGAAATGAAGACACACACACACACAAACAAAACAGATTTACGTCAGGATAAGACAACATAACCTAGAACATGAATGATGTTGATGAAAAAGAAACAGAAACAATAATAAGGAAGAAAACAAAAAAACAACTGCTCACTTGTAAGGTGTCCTGCCTTGAATTGTTTGGAGGTTGGAGAAGACAGACAGGTCAGTCATGTTTTCGGGCCACGCCTGGATACTAAGGCTGTCTGAAAACGGAGATAAAGACCTTAACCAGACGGCAAACACCACGGCGTGACATTTGGAAAACAAAAAAAAACAAATCTATTGACAGTTAAAAAAGAAAAAAGAGCAATTCATGCACATACGCACCTGTTATCTCCCGCACTGTGTTAAAAATCTTCAGTTTTCCTGGATCTAGAGCTGGTATGCCGTTGTAATCATCACTTTGAGCCAAAAGAAACAAATAGATAAAGTCCAAAACTGCACCAAAACATCCGTAAAACACGAATAAATTTTGTAAAATCTCTGTTGTACTTTATGAGAACTGCTAGAGTGAAGAGTTTCGTTTACCCATTAATCCCCGTCACCAGGAAGTGAAGGCCGCCTTGGATCTTGGTGCAGTTAATGAAGCTGTCTATGTTGTGAGCGTCCACCGTTTGTCTGGTTGGAGTTCCTGTACCGTGGCAAACTGGGGCGAAGTTGAAGAAGAGGGAGAAGAAAGGGTTAATAAATCTAAGTAAGGCTGGAAGGAAGGTACATTTACTGTCCATGAGTATAAATGCAAAGCACTTGATCATATTCAAGTTGATTTTATGGAGACACGACACATTTTGTTTTATTTTAACGCATTTAACAGAGAACTAAGTAAGTAAGTAAGTAACTCAACCGGAGGTAAAGATTTGTGTAAAATTAGCTCCATTGCATTAGATTTGTCCGTTGGATACTTCAAGTGCTATTTAAAAAACAGTTTCACTACTTTAGTCAGATTTTGTAAAATTGTACTTGAGATACTTTAACCAGAGAGAGAGTTATCTTAGCGTGTTTTATTTGTTGCATGAAACAACCGTCTTGATTTGTTTGTGTAGCAGTAGCTTCGTCTTGCGTCATACCTTTTGGACACAGGCCTCCACAGGGTTCACACCTTTTCACTCCATTTTTCTCCACCTCCATTTTATCAGACGGGCAGTTGCTCACACACGAGCTGCCGTCCACCACAAAGTTTACTATTAAAAAAAATAACACAAATTAAAAAAGGTCTGTGGCTAAATTAAACCTTCAGAGAACTCAGCTGAGGCTTTATGAGAAGCAAACGTAAAAACTGCATGGCGGCATGTGTGGGGACTCACTGGGGCACTGGGGCACGCATATAGTGCCATACTGATACTTGGCATTGGGGTTGGGCTCCATCTTGAATGCATGCTTGTTGTAGATCAGTGTCTGTGGACACTGTGGCACGCAAGATCCCGAGTTGTTAAAGTTCCTGCAAGCCTGCAAAATATCACGCGTGTTACATTAAAACACACAGCCAACAGATTGTCTGTTTTGGTCTGAGGTACATTTGCCACAGCAGATATTTGGATTTTTCACAACAGGAAATAATGTTAATGATGCTAAAATAACATGAAAAAGTGTTATTTTAAGTTGTGACATCGATGTTTTCCATATTGTGACACGTCAACAACAAAAAAAAAGCTCTATTGAAAGTTCAGACTTACAAAGCAGTCTGTATCCAGCGAACCGGTGCAGCCTCCAGCACATTCATTATGACAACAATCGCTTGGGTATCTACCAAAGCATCGGCCGTTACACTGAGGGGCGCACACTGTTTTTGTCACTGAAAAGAGAGTGGAGGGTCTGTTAATTTGTTAATCCATCACAGCAGCTGTGACACATCGTTAAAATCATCGATGTGTACACAGTTAAATACGATTGAAAATGTTAAACAAAATATGTAAATCATCCAACCGTCCAGCATCCATGACTCAACTCTGAGGCATTTTTTAAAACACCTCGAGGCGTCCACGACATTACAAAACAGAGTCGTTGTGTGTAAAATAAAGAGATCCTAGATAACGGTTTAGATGTCACTCACAGATCTGGCATGTGTCATTTCCTGGACCCCAGCACGGCACGTCTCCACAGGCTGTGTCACAGGGCTCTGAAATACAGTTTTATTGTCAATAGATGGATTTTAACAAACCATAAATCTAGGTTTGAATTATTCAGAACAGTGTTAGATGCTCATATTAACACTTAAAGAGTCACTGGTTGCTGTGATCATCCCCTTTAGTTTTCAGTGCAAGAGATGGAAGACGTAACCTTGATAAGTTCACAGTAGCAACAAACAAAAAGTCTGTGACTCTGAAAAAGCTAAAACAGAAGTAATTGGACTTTCAGGGTTTCTTGAAGACGTTTCCCCACTTCACCCACAGGTAGCCTCATCAGTTCGAACTGCAGGCCCTCGGCCGAATGTTGAAATGTCTTCAGGAAACCCTGAAAGTCCAGTTGCTTTTGTTTTAGCGTCGTTTCAGATATGACCATGACCTGGATGATTGAGAATCTTCACGGACTTTTCTGGAAGATATCGTACTTGACCTTAGCTAAAATCTAAACGTCACAATGCATTTCTACTGATAACAAAGAGCGTGGAATTTGTTCCTCATTTCTTACACTTAAAATAGTCTTTTCACAGCCAGTGATGAACAGAATCCATCCTTTAAGGTAACTGATGCTCCTATCACTGTAAAACATCTCCGCCCCATTAAGTTAGGTGATTGTTTTTCTTCTCTTTAACTCCAATAGTCATGACATGAACTATATTTTCTAGGTTTTCAAAAATTAAACTTGAAGCAATTAATTTGTCTGGACTTCTGTGAGTTTTGTCTGTGTGTTCAGCGTTCATTGAACTCATGTCTTTAGGTTTTGAGCTGAAAAAAGCAACGGAGGTGCTGCCTTTTTTGCATTTTTTTTTATTTGACAGAACTATTACTATAAAATGATAAAACAAGGCTCTGGAAAAGAGGATTAAACCACAGTATTACAACGTCAGCAAAAATATTGGCACTGTAAGTGTAATGGATGGGTGGATTTTAGAAGCCATTTCCCCACCAGGAATTTTGATGGATCAAATTTTAATGTCCTAAATAAAGTGCCTAAGATTTTTGAACAAACAAGATGTGAATTGAGACAAGATGCAAAATCTAAGTAGAAACAATTTAAAAACCTTGGGACTCTCAATTTAAAACGGCAAGTGATTTGAATACAGCTAAAATGATCTTAACTTGGGTATGTGAGATAAAATGAGGTCTCTTCAATGGGTAATGGAACCTAATACGTTGTATTAACTCATAGTATAAAGCTGAAACAAGAAACACAGGTACATTTTTGTTTTACTGACTTGAAATGCCCTACAGTGTATGTGTGGTCATTGTCCTTTGCACTCACTCTCAGGCCCATTGTCCTCAATCATAATATCAGCCGTCCCATCCTTCACTATGTCCAGCCAGTTCACCTGCGGGGCGTAGCTCAGGTACTTATTCTGGAAGATCTTGACTCCGCCCTCGAGTATCTCTGTGGAAGGCACACATGTTAAAAAAAAAAAAACGGGGCGGGACAATTAGCAAAGCAAGCCTCGACAGGCCCGTGACTCATGCTCATCAAAACCCCTGCCATTCGCTGTTTACTACAACTCATACAAGCCGAAGTATAATGTGTTTGAGCTCATGTTACACTGGCAGTTGAGCGGTTGAGCGCATGAGACATTCCAGGGACTTCACATCACCGCGAGTGCACACGTCGTGGCCCTCTGACGACCGGTATTCTGCAGGTGTGGCTGCACTGTGTGGGCGTGAGAGCTCCCAACAGTAACAGGTTGTCACGTCCAGCCTGCGCTCTTATCTGCAGTTACACTACGGCCTGCCAACGCTTTAAGCACACTCCATACATTAACTGCGTGACTTCCTGTGTACCTGTGAGGTGTGTCAGGCCCAGCTCTTGAAGGCCATGCTGCCCGTCCTTCTGGTAGTTGACCATCACCGCCAAGGCGTACTTGTCCTCGTACAGCGTGGAGCCCCTGATGATGCGAAGGTTGTCGAGTGGGAGGCGGCTGAACTCGTTGAGGGCGAACAGGATGTGGCCTGTCACCTCCTTAATAGACTGCAAGATTAATAAATTAAAAAAAAAATAAATCAATGAGGAAGGAGGATTGCTATGAAGGTGACGAACTGGCAGCAGAGGTGTGGTTTGCTTGTTATGTTAGACACATAATTGAGCTCATTGAGACGGAGACATCATCCGCTTTATATGATATCATCAAACCGAGCATGCTGTGACTCTTCTGGAGCCTCATATGTGCCGTTGTTTCCCACAGCAGAGAGTAGAAAAGGTTGATTCACATCCTTGTCTAGACTAGTTTTCAGTACTCACCTTCACATGAGCTACATTCATTGAAGGGAGCAGCATCGAGTTGCTCTGCTCTCTGTACAGTACTCTCATTGATGCGGCGTTCACAGACTCACCTTCAGGAAGCTGAAGTCTCTGTTGTGGTCCATCATGGTGATCTCGAGGTTGCCCATCACGATGTCACAGCCGCTGTACATCTTCTTCATCAGGTTGTACTGGATGTCTGAATTTCCCGTCGTGCTCAGGCCGTTCTGGGTGCCGGCGCAGACGACCACTGGGAAAACAAAAAAAAAAAAAAAAGAACAACCACGTTTTAATACCTTTCATGACATTGGGTCAGATGCTCAGATTGAAAGAATAAACCTTTTATATTGTCAGCTGAACCTGTGAAAATACCTATAACTATTAAATACACCAATCAGGCATAACATTATGACCACCTTCCTAATATTGTGGAGGTCTCCCTTGTGCCTCCAGATCAGATGTGACTCATCAGAGAATGGACATGGGCCTTCTGAGGGTGTCCTGTGGTGTCTGGTAACATAATGTTGTTAGTTGGGGCCTTTGAGGGGAGGGGCCTCTGTGGATCATCCCACAGATACTTGATCAGTTTGGGATCTAGTGAATTTGGAGGCCAGGCTGTTCTTCATGTTTTTGGGTTTTTTTTATTTTTTTTTTTAGCTGTTTCTAAAGTGTTTTTGTCTGTGTCAGTGTGTGCCTGTGTCAGGCTGCATCCTGCTGGGGATGGCTGCTGCCATCAGGGAGTGTCATTGCTATGGGGTGGGGGGGTACCTGGTCTGCTCTGGTCGAGGTGGGTGGTAGCATCCACAAATGCCAGGTCCAAAAGTTTCCCAGCAGAACACTGAATTGTCACAAGACGGTCAATGTTATTCATTTTACCTGTCATGGTCATAATGTTATGGCTGATCGTTGTATACGAATATACATCGGTGAGGCATTCTTGCACAGGGTGACAGGGTTTCTTCTTTACAGTGAACTTTAGCGCTGTAACTACTCATTAAAGCACTGAATAAGAATTCATCCACGGCTGTGTGTCCTCCTGTTTGTTGATAACCCACTGACATTGTCAATACTGAAAAGTGGGCTGTTGTGGGCGTTGCAAGAAGGTGTTTGTATTTGTATTCAGGTGTGCAATTTGCACACAAACAAGACACTTTTAAAGAAACCGAAACTATAGATATATATACTAAAAGCTATGCTATAAATGTTTGAAACTGCCCATAGAGGATGTAAACATGGCTGTAACAGGAGTTCCACTGATTATATATTTACATGTTTGTTGGTCCAAAAATATATATTCAGCTTTATAGCTTTATCCACCGTGAAGTTAAGTTAAATTGATCATATTAGACTCTTTTCCCAGTGGGAAGAAAGCGGCAAAACACTCGCTGAGGATGACAAAATGACGTCACAGCACAAATAAGTGTCCTACTTAAATCCTAATAAATGTTTAATGAGCAAACAGCGTAAGTTTTTACAAAGACCTATTCCATGCGCTCCGAGCCCCCGTCTGTGTTCATCGTGCTCAGTGTGAATGAATGTACTGTAAGAGTGTGAAACAAGCCAGGGATTGTGTTCCGGGCATGTCCTTCCCTCAGACAAACATACGAGGCCTTGTTTATGGTCTGTGGGAGTTCAGCCATTGAGCGTCACTTGTGGGCTGCTTTGCTATTCAAATGTCAGACTGGAGAGAAACAGCAGAAGGAAAATGGACAGGAACACAACTGTTGATCTGAACATCATTGATGTACACTTTGCACAGGCAAACAGTACAGTATAGTCGTGCACTGTAAGCTGTCACTGCTGTTGCGCGTACTTCTATTAAGAGGGACCGCTCAGGCAAACGCCATCAGATTGGACTAAACCTTTTAGATGTTCACGAGGCACATGGGTGACACTGTCCACATATTTATGGCTGTGATGTGTAAATCTACCTTTAGCAGCCTTAACCTTCCTTTAAGAAAACCCCAGAGAGCATTCTTCGCCAAGTTAAGGCTGGTTAAAAATTGACATTAATGGATTTGTCACACCTATTATTTCTCTCGGTGTCACATCTATTTGACAGAAACAAGCCACAGTTCCAGTAACGCTTTGAAGGAAGCAAACAGCACTTACACCCTGCAGCCTATTCAACTACAAAGTGTAATAAATAACAAAAACAAAACATATTTGTGGTGGAGGAAAACAAATATGTTTTTTTCCACCAGAGATCACAACCGACAATGCTGTTTGTCGCTTTCCCCGCCCTCCCGCAACGGTCACAAGCGTGAAATGTTCTCGACTCGCTCACAAACACATTCCATCGACGAACAGAGCCCAGAAAAACAAGTGGATCAACAAGGGCATAAAAAGACTAATGATTACTAACCCTGCAGCACAGGTACAGAGGTCAGGTCAAAAAGCAGCACAGGGACTGCACGCGCTTACATCTTTACTCATGTCGTTCTTATTTTTAAAAACCCTCCAATGCGAATCATTAAATTACAGTAAAGACGACTTAATTTGTAATAAGATTTAGGGTGAGGTCAGGTTGAGGCGAGCTGTGATCAAGGTGAGGATAAGTTACACCCCACTGTATACGTGTGTGTGCGTGTGTGTTCATAAAGGTCTGATAAGGGTTATTTTATTGTGTTTCTCAGAACATGAGGTCAGAAGGAACTGGCTCCGCACCAAACACATAAAGTAGTCGGCTCGCTCATTGTGTTTAGCTGATGCAGAGGTATTTTTTTGTTTTGGTACAGAGATATTTCTAAATTTGTCGCTCTGTAAGTCCAGTCACCATAAAATGAAATAAAAAAAACAGAAGTGAATGGGATTTATTTGTCCTGCTTTCCATCTAATAATGACTTACTCATAATGGCGGGATCTGGGATTACTCAAGAAACAACCGGGACATTGATTCCGGGAATAAACGCTGTTGTCCATGTGTTTGGTTTTTCTTTTTTTATTTGTCTTGCGTTGAGTAACGCAAACTCAGATCACCTTCCTGTCATTAGAGTGACGTTAGAGGGTCTGTCTTTAAACCCGAGCACACACCGAAAAACAGTTTGAATGAATCCACGCCGCTATCAATCGTTCTTGTGTAAACAGGAGGGTTTTTCCAGATTTTCTCAACTTGAAGAGACAAATCATCTTAACAGAAACTCTGCGTTACATGTCGGATCTGAGCTTCTGGGTTTGTTGGTGCATTCACACAATGTCATAACTCCAGGATTAAAGTGTCATGTAGTATATGTGCAGTTAATCATTGCGTTTCTCCTTCTTAATCCTTTGAATCAGCTGTATATGTGTTAACATCGGATTTAATAGTGTCTGTCAGCAATAGCGGCTGTTGGAAATCAGTATCTCTGACCTGTGTTTCTGGTGCTTGACCTGTACAGGTACTGAAATCTGTTTATTCAGTTGTGATTAAGCAAAGGTAAAGGAAACTTCTCTGTCTGCTTTTACTCCCTTGTGAGGCCTTTGAAGATTATAAAAGATATTCACTTGTTGGTTGTGGTCACAGACTGCTAGGCTAAGCCCACACTTTGTTCAGAGTCGGGGATCATCGTCAAATTTTTAACTCGTTAAATTCCACGTAATCGAAACGTGAAAAATAGCCTAAGGTGAGTTACGAGACGCTCGGTGATGAAGCTCTTTATCTACCCCACCTTACTCAAGCTGTGTGCTATCAGCGGATGACTGTTGACTCTGCGCTGTTGGAATTACCTGTTGGGAAACCTTCCACGGGGACAGTATGTAGAGTATGCGCAGCAGCACAGCCCACTATAGAGGTGACAAACTGGTCTGTGTACACATGCAGGACAGTATATGATGAAATGGCATGGGCGCAGTGCGGGCTGCAGCTGTAGGAGCCGACAATCTCAACAGGCCGAGTGGGATTTCTCCGTCAAAGGAAGACTTTCAGTGTTGGCAGATGGATGATGGGGAAAAAGATGAATGGGGTGGAGGGTTTAGAGCCTGTACACACTGACGCACGCTGACAAGCACAATGGCCCTATGTTGAAAGAGTCCCAAACAAGCGTTGAAGTGCATCAAACATGTGCATCTGCACTGACTGTTTATCTCCCGACTCTTTTGCAAACACTATATGTGCTCAGTTCATCGCCTGCTATCTGCACATGAACTCGGCGTGGTGTCATTGTCCTCCTGCGCTTAAAAGTGTAACCTAACACACGATGAAAACACGACACGGATCGGGTTTGGCTGTTATTTTCATTCGGCTGTTACCAAGGTTTCATTCCCCGAAAAGAGCGAGAGAAAAGAATAGAGGGAGGAGGAGATAAATAAAGCAGCTGAGACGATGACTGAGGTAAACAGAAACTTGGCACAGGTTGGCCCGAAGATTACTGCATACCTTTAGAAGAGAGTGCGCGCACACACACACACACACATACACGCACACGCGCGTCAAAAAAAAACAAGATACCTGAGTACGTGAACTGGTTCGCAGGCAGCGGTTGTGTACACTGAACTGAACTGAAACGAATTGCGGGATTCTTCTCCTGTGATCCCACCGTGCAAGATGGCTCCATGAAATCTTACTACACACAAGCAGAGAGCTGCTAGACGTCGTGCTTTGGCAATAAAGAGCGACAGCATATTTGCTTTTTGACACATCAGTTATTTGGTTAGGTCACACCCGTTGCAATTGATAAAGGTCGCACAGATTTTCTTTCTGCTTTGCTGAAAGATAAAAATATACATTTTACTGTGAACACAGTGACGAGGCTGAGTCATCCCTGACGCATCACACATGCAACATGTGAGGCGTTAAAGTAACATGCACCGATTTGTTACGATGGTGATTTGTGGAGGAAAAATTGCAAGAACTGCATTTGAACATGCTAATACTACAAGTTGTGTAACATGAGTCCCTCAAGAGCTCAGACGAGCGTGACGAATATGTTTTCGCTCCACTGCAGAAAAATGCGGCGAGGATGTGAAAAGACAACTGAAGTTAACGTGAAACGACACCTCAAAGGCCCAAAACAGCGCGGGCGTCAGTTATTCAATCAGCTAAAATATTACTGCTGGCATGTGTCGAAAGAATCTCTTGGGATCAGTTTATACTTGTGAACTTTCTGAAACGGTTTAAAGTCACAAGACGTGCATGAAACGCTCTTCTTCGCTGTGATAATAAAACATACATCAACAATTAAACCAACACGTGTCCTTAGGCAAGACAGTGAACAAAAGTAGGGCATGAATGTGTGCGTAAAATGCTTTGGGCAAACGTCGAGATAGAAAAACGCTGGACCAGAGCTGATCTTTTTACCCCTTTTTGAGAGATCGTACAACTGTATTCAGTGTTTTATGGTTAACGAGGCGCTGTACTGTATCTCCAGAGCATCAGTCGGTGATCTCACGTTCACATTGTTTTCCTCAGAGTCAGAGTCGGTGCATTCCCCTGCAGCCAGGTGGCAACAACAAGGACACCAGGTCAGAGTTCACAGAGCGTCAGCGGGATTCAAATCACAACACCTCTCTGCCTCAAACTAACTCATCACAACGCTCACAAGTAGATGCTCTGAGCTGAAATCGGATTGTGTTAGCTCACGCCGCGCCACTCTACTCCACGATCCGGCCATAGTTGGCAGTTTTAGAGCTGAATGAGTCAATCAGCTGAAACAAAAAGTCGATTTTGAAGTTTTCATTTGAAAATAATATATTGTTTAAACCGTCTCATCATTTTTTTTTTCCTGATTTAAAGACATATTTTAGCTCAGTGATGTGTCTATAAATGATAAAAACATCTCAATAATGTCAGATAATGGACACATAATAGAAACCACTGGCCAATTTACACATTAAGACTTTATAACAAACGCGTCGTCAGTTTCTAAAGCGTGACACACGGTTGTAGATGAAACTATACCAAAAATATGAATGAGTTTCACCATTCATCCTGTAACAGCTTCCTAAATCAAGGCTTTTGCTTGTAGCCCATCAGAGTATTTTTACATTATACTACTTCTACTTAACTGGAATCCACCGAGAATCATGAAACTGAGAAAACACATATCAGAGATAAAGTTTCTATTGGAGGGAAAGGTTTTTTGTTTTTTTTTGGAGCTGGGTTTTCGGTGAGGTGGTGAAAGGTTGGGCTACTCTGTCGCACAAACCTTGAAACAATTGGGACAAACACGATAAAGCACACACAAGAGTCGTGGGAGAGGTGCAGGTGACTCACAGCAAACAAGTTTTGTGTGTGGAACAGGTTCTGAGGTTTGTGAGGACAGGTGTTTTTCTTTTTTTCTCTCTACATGAGAGCATGAGACAGCGCTAACCTGAGGTTTTCATGGAGGGATTTTGTGAAATAAATACACCTTTAATGTTCCGGATCAATCAGTTTAAAAAAAAAAATATGTTTGTGTAGGTGCGAATGTGTGTGAGAGAGAGAGAGTGAGAGAGACAGAGAGAGAGAGAGAGAGTTCACGCCCACCTCCTTCTGTCTGTGCGCTGCAGAGTTGGAAAGCCGACAGCAGCAGGACGCACAGCACCTGCTGCGCCTTCCTCATGACAGCCGTAGTCCTCATTTAAATGTCCAGGCTGGCGACGTTTTAAAGATTAATTACCGGCATATTAATAAGAAAAAAAGAACCAAAATCGTCCTCAATCATTACAATCCAAGGCTTGTCTCTTCTTCTTCTTCTTCTTCTTCTTCTTCTTCTTCTTGTAAACTGTTCTGGGAATAATCCGAATTGTCCTGAGTCGATTTATTTTTGATTCCCCAGCTTAGACGTCTCTCTGTTTCTCAGAAGTGCGATACATCCACTCCGGAGAGGAAAAACCTCGGCTTGTGTTTTCTCTATTTGACAATTAAATGAGCCGCATCTCTACAAGACGCCCGCTCCGGTCTGAGTGAGGAGGAATCACTACAGCTCAGTGATTGGAGCGCAGCGCCGAGAGCCAATCAGAGGCCGGAGCGGCTCTTTCTCTGGCACTGATTTACGTGGGAGGGCCCAGCCTGCAGCATTACGCGGAACAAGTTAATTCCTCAGAAGAAACCAGTAGAAAACTTAAAAACACACTGAGAGACGCACAACAAATATATTTTCTTATATATAAAGATGTGAAAATGTGATTCTGTGTGGTTGATGAATGGGTACAGGAGCATGGTGCAGCAGCTTCCACTGACACTTCTTGCTCAGATGTTTATTCCACTGTTATTTTTTTTTGCATCTATTAATAATGTGATTAATATTAAATGGTGGCAATCTGACTATGAACGTTTTTATTTTTGTACCCAGCCACTGTGGAAAATGCAAATCTGGATCTCAACTATATCCAGTCCTTGTTTTTTTTTCTTCCTTGTTGTGTAAGAAACTTTTTGTCACTGTACAGTCTGAAAAGATGAGTCACTTCCTTTTCATCTACAGGGCCGGAGAAGATAGATGTGTCCCAAACTGAGAGCAACACCTCTAATATTGTCTATTGGGACAGAAATAAAACAACAACAACAACAACAACAACAACAAATGCTAAAAGAGACAAAAGAAAAGCTCATCTGGTTCAGATTCTCTCTGTCTCTGTGTTACTTTTCATCTGCTGGTACACTTCTGTTATCTTAACAATGGGACTTTGCACTCCTCCACTCCTTCATGTCGAAGGAAAGCTGATTTTATTGCTGCATCACTGCTGCTGCGTGATTTTACTGCTGTACTTGAGACTATAGCTGCATGATATGATCAGCTTGGCCTGTACGATGCTGCAGTTCGACTGTCTGGTTTGTGAAGTCAAACTGCACGGTGACTTAATATCTCGTTCGGTTGGAAAATCTTATCTTTGTCACTTGATATTCAGGCAGACATTGTCTGACAGTAAAGAGAGGACGAGCGGGCCGAGCAGCTCCGTGGAAACTGGCTCTACCTGCACCTCTAGTCTATCTGTCTGCCTCTCTCGCCTACACACACACAGACACACACAAACAAACAGCATATGTCTCTCTGACCGGTCTAATTACAAATTTGAAGGAAAAATAGTAGTTAAACCACAAACAATGAGCTTTTGTTCTGTTCAAATGTTAGAGGATTACTCAGAACTAATGGTTAATATTTCACCCCTGACAGGAAGTCATTATTAGTGGCATTTCTCTGTGAAACACACCTCCACGAGAACAGAAGAAGAAACATGAAGACAGACTGCCAGCCTGATATAGATAAACAGTAGTGACATTTAGGACAGTCATAACATTTATGGCATAGTAACCTCTACATACTTTGTATTTTGTATCTTGTTCTATTTCTGTTTCTTTTTTTTTCTACTTAAAATGTCTGTACTTGCACGTTAAGCTGCTCACTTGTGCCTTAAATTTCCCCTCGGGGACAAATAAAGTTTTCTGAATCTGAATCTGTATATCTAAAACTTTGGAAATTTTAGTTTCGCACAGACGCACAGAGCAAAACAAAAACACAACTTGCTTTAACTTCCTTGGAGAGCACAGGCCATGGGTTTTCACGCTCAAGCTACTTAGACTCTAAGAGAAAGCAACACAATTTTACATCAACAAAAGCTGAAGGCTTGAGTTCAACTCTTTGTTTCAGTTTGATCATGGGGCATAATCCAAGAGTTGATGGGAATATTAACTCAATTTATAAATATATAAATACAATAGGGTTTGATTCTGATGCATCATACAGTAACCACTATTTCTATGGTGGAAAGTTTACATGTATTAGTCAACCAGCCTCTAGACTATAGACTATAATTACTTCTTAAAGTTCATTCATTCATTCATTTTCTGTAAGCGCTTGTCCTCTGAAGTCTTGCAGGGTAGCTGAAACCTCTCCTATCCCAGCTGTCACTAGGCGAGAGGCGGGGTGCACCCTGGACAGGTCGCCAGTCTATCACAGGGCTAACACAGAGAGACAGACAACCATTCACACTCACACCTACGGCCAATTTAGAATCACCAGTTAACCTAATGAGCATGTGTTTGGACGGTGGGAGGAAGCTGGAGTACCTGGAGACACAGTCAGACGATCGATTCAAACCCAGAACCTGTGAGGCATCAGTGCTATCCACCACACCACTGTGCCACCCTACTTCTTAAAGTTGCAAGACGTTCATTTATAAAAAGAAATCACTGAAATATATTAAGTCAAAATTCAGCATATCTATATCTATTATCTCTCTCTCTATATATATATATATATATAGTCTGTTTTAGCTTTTCTAAACTGTGCCAACTACCAGCTGTTAAGGTGGAATGTTTTGTTTTCTTGCATGCTACTCATGTAGCACGACTTTTAATCTCAAAATCAATCAGCACACCTACTCATCTTCCAAAGTGAGAGTTGTACACATGTGTGCAGGGTGCACAGCAGCAGTAACCTAATTATTCAAGTGTGTAAACTGCACCGCATACTGGAAGACAAATCCCTAAAACAACTTCGCACGGTAACAACTTTCTGCTCCAGTGACAAGCTGTAAACAAATCCTGGCATTTTAATCCCCTGACATTTAGTTCCCGTGTTGAGTGTGATCTTTAGGGGAGTAGACTCTGGAGGAGAATCCTGCGTTCAGGATTTCAACAGACACAGTTTCAGTAATCGTCAAGCTGCCTGCCAGGTGTGATCAACCCGCCCGCTGTAGTTTTCCATCTGTCCCCTGAGAATATCAAATCGAATTGTGAAAAAGAAAAAAGGCTTCCTGGTAGTTGGGTTATGTAGTATTAAACACACGATCACACGATACACACTACTTCCTAATATTGTGTAGGTCTCCCTTGTGCCTCCTCAGAGAATGGACATGGGCCTTCTGAGGGTGTCCTGTGGTGTCTGGGAACAGGATGTTTGGGTCCTATGGGTTGAGGGGAGGGGCCTCTGTGGATCATCCCACAGATACTTGATCAGTTTGGGATCTAGTGAATTTGGAGGCCAAGCGACGCTCGATCACCTGATGGGTTCGGTTCGTCGTGTGAATCGGTTGGCGTGATCGAGTGTGTTCAGGGACGTCCTGTCTCTATTTAGTGGTGTTCATTTAAATGTTTCTTTGCAGAGTAGGCTGGTTTGTTGCTGTTGTTGGTGTTAGTTGCTTTGACAGTTAGTGGTGTTGTATCAGAATGTGTATTTTGTGGAGAATAATTGTAGATAGACAGTAAGATACAGAGAGAAATAGATCAATTAGTTACACAGTTAGATAACACTAGATAGGTAGACATAGCTATACAGATAGTCCTAAATAACGTTATACGTAGATAGGGTGTATATATAGAGAGATAGATAAGATATAGATGGAGCCACAGTGGGAGGCAACCAGGAAACGGTCAGTGCACGGCATGATTTCCAATTGCTGCCAGATAATAAGGTAAGCAGGCAATAGAAGACGAGACACTAATGATGCTTTGGTAAACATCATCATCAAGGATTCTCAGCCGTTCTCTGCTGTGGAAGATGTTGGATTTAAAAAGCTTGTGGCAAAACTGGACCTCACATTCACTTCACCAACCAGGAAGGCTTTAAAGAGCATAGTGGTGGCCAGGTATGAAGAGGACAGGGGAGGAAAGGGGAATGCTGCTGCGAGGATCATGTGTTTTGACTTTTCTAGTGCATTCAGCATCCATCCAGAACCTGCTGCCGAGAGTCAAGCCAATAGAGATGGGAGTGGACTCACAACTCACCTCCTGGGTAGCGGACCATCTCACTGGGAGACCTCAGTACGTCAGGTTGGGGAACTGCATGGGCGGGACAATCGTCAACAGCACTGGAGCACCACAGGGGACTGTGCTCTCCACTGTCCTATTCACACAGTACACCTCAGACACAGAACCATGTCGTATGCAGAAGTTCTTAGATGACACTGCAATTGTGGGGTGTATCAGGGATAGACAAGAATCTGGTGAACAACTTATCTCATGGTGCAAAGCGAACCACCTTCAGCTCAATACAGCCAAAGAGATGGTTAGTGGATTTCCGGAGGTCCAGGCCTACATCTGCAGCCTGTAACCACCAACGGGGAGTGTGTAGAGGTGGTTCAGACCTATAAGTACATGGGTCTACATCTGGATCACAAACTGGACTGGTCAGAGCCGCCTATATTTCCTCAGGAGGCTAAGGTCGTTTAACATCTGCCGGAAGCTGCAGGACATGTTCTACCAGACTATTGTCGCCAGTGTCCTCTTCTACGCTGTGGTGTGCTGGGGAGGCAGCACTAAGAAGAAGGACACCTCACGGCTGGACAACCTGATATAGAAGGTGGGCTCTGTGGTAGGGGCAGAGATGGAGTCTCTGACATCAGTGGGAGATGCAAGAATGCATCAAGGTATGTAACAGAAAACCAGAGGGTCAAATCTGGCCCCTGACCTAAAATGAGTTTGACACCCCTGCTGTAGTTGGTTTATTGTATAGTCATTGCCGAAGGGTTTACTCATTTGGAGCCTCATAATAATGACATCAAGTTCACCAGACAATTCAGACAATATGTACTTTCCTGTCATTTTAGCTGCTGGCTGCACTCCAACAGCAGCAGTGACCATCTGCATCACAGGAACCACCCCAGCCTCGTCCTCCAGCACCAGCAGCAGCCTCCACAGGTTTTTCCTTTATATTTTATTATGAAAAAGGAATGACTAATGACATTTCTGGTGATCATGATCTTCAATATTTCTTGTTGGAGTTGTTGGAGTCTTGTGGAGACTTCTGGATAAAGACGCTGATCGAGCCAGACAAATTTAAAGTGCCACAGCAAATGCAACTGTAGAAGTTAACCAACATTTGGTTGATCCTCTCCTGGATAGAACGGAGGACCCCCTTCTCCTACTGGGCCGCCCACAAGACAATTTATCCAAACCTTTATTATGTTAATTAAAAACTCATAAACAGTAACACAAGCGCACCCTCTAACCTGTTCTTCAAGCACACCTACTTTATCCACGTGCCCATTAACCTCAGCAACTCAGACTAATCTTTAGCTTAATGATTCACATGGTTTTATACACGAATAACTCATCAACTTGTATGATATATGTTCTTAGACCTAGATAGAATTACTAAGACAAAACAGCTATTATAGCTGGCATGTAAAACATTTACTTTGACAAGCAAAAATCTTGTTTTTCTGAATAAAAAAAAATGATCACACTTCCACAAACTTCCCTCTTTCACAGCTGTAACACTGCCTATATACAGGGGGTGGGTCAACTGCCCCCACTGTCATCTACAGTCCTAATTTTCTAACTCTGACTCAGACTCTTGAGTCAGACGTGCATGTATGGTTTTAGTTTGGAAAAATCATGTGTTTTATTGAGTATAAACCACTTTGCTGCTTCTTTCTGCAAACCCCGTCAGTGGTTTGGTTGTCTTGGCTCTTCGGGAGATCTGAGATGAGCCTTCGAAGCAAATAAAGACTGAGTCGAGAGAGATTTGCTTTGACAGTGTTGCACATAGTACAAATATTCTATAACACGACTAAACCATGATACCAAGAGCAAATGCAAATGGCTGATGCAAGCGCTGTAACGTAAACATTGGTGTGAATTAGCGAAGGATCATATAGTGCAGTACTGACGTTAATCAAAACAGTCTTGGCTATATTTTGGTGTTATATTTATTTACAATCAGCTTTAAACCCCATGTAGTGTAGTCAAACGAGAATGAACCATAGACTGTACAAATATGAACAACGAGTCACCGCTTCCTTGCACTGGCTAAACTGACGCTGTTTTCCCGGAAATACGGGCAAAAAATGGAGCTTGAACATTCATCAACGTAAAAATGTGTTTGATGTGTATTTTAATGTTTTAGTTCGGCCCAAGTCCCATCCACTAATATGGAGGGGGCGGAGCTTATGACCTATACTGCAGCCAGCCACCAGGGGGAGCTCTACCTGCTTTGGCTTCACTTTAAAGGAGCAGATCCGCCGTCCATCTTTATATTGTCTACGGCATAAACCAATAAATGACACGTCTCGATTGCACTACATTTTATTGTCTATTGTCTATTAACTGTATTATATTGGTAATGTATTTATAATAATCATTTACGATACACCATATAATTACAATTAGTCATTTTGAGTTCACTTATACAATAAAATCTGACACGCTGCAAAGGAAACATGACAGAAAGCCAGTTCTTGCTGAAACAATTTACATCATCCGTCACAATAGCACTCCCATGTGGCCGGCAGCTACAAAGCCACAGTTCTGTAAAACCATGCAGACTTCCTGTCTGCTTTCAGATACAATACTCAGACGCTCTGAAAGTTAAATCTACAGGCCGCTGCCAGCTTTGGCTGCTGTGAGTGAACTGCGAAAAACATCCAGCAACCATTCTTCTGGATATGTATTGTAGTTACACCTGCCTTGAACTTTAAAGCCTGATGTAATGTAATCACACAATAGCGGCCCCATACAGGTTTCCTTTGCTCAGGGAGTGGTGTAATCTCCCCTGACTGAATAGCAAACCAAGTGCAGTTAAAACTGTCTATGTTCAGAGCATCCACAGTTTGGTAGTCTGGTAGTATTTCCTGCACTATGGTGAAGAACAAAATGACATTTAGCGTGAAGATAATAATACCAATACCCAGGAGCGTCACCTCATCCAATTACACAATATAACTGCACATATTTATATAATAGCAGGGTATTTCTATTGTGGCCTATTAGAGTATTTTCAAATGAACAAAAGGCAGATTGAGGCTGACTGTTTTTAGTGGTCAAAGGTTGGGCGACTCTATTGTAAAACCCTGAAACAACTGAGACAAACCTGATAAAGCACAAAGAGTCATTGAGATATGCGAGAGATATGAAACCATTCATGCTCAGCCTGGATAAAGACTTTTGTCATGAATATTTAATGAGCTTAACAGTCTATAAATATTCATACTTTTTATTTACCCATTGTGAAGATAGATATCAACCCTTGTAAAGTAATTGTACCTTGGCGAGTGAATGAAAACTGTAGAGCTAAGACATTTACAGAAAGCCAGAGGGGATGGGATGGGTGACAGAGAGATGCACACAGAGTTTCAAATGAACGCCATAAGAGTAAGACATAAGAGTTACAGAGAGGTGAGGTGAGGTGCTCAGTGCATTATGGGAAGAAACCCAGCCGAGCAGGCCTTCAGCAGCATAACTAGGAGATGGTTCAGGTACACCTGAGCCAGCCGTTACTATAAGCTTAAAAAAAATGTTTTAGGTCAGCCTCTGAAAAGTTAAAACTGAGAGCTGGTTTTACAGATGAGGAGCCTGATCGCTGAAAAGTCAACTTCCAAATATACTATTCAAAAACCACATGAATGCCTGTATTAAGTGGTAAAAACAAAACAGCAAAAGCATTGTCTTGTGGGGATCGGGAAGAAGTGCAAAGAGAATGGAAGTCTATACGGGTAGTATTCAAATTACACATCAAGATTCGTACACTAATGCAAAAGGTCGTTCCCATACCGGGAGTCGAACCCGGGCCGCCTGGGTGAAAACCAGGAATCCTAACCGCTAGACCATATGGGAATGGACACGTGCTTGAAATTCATATATCATCAAACATTATATAGAACAAAGTGAGACTGTAACTGAGGATGTTGACCACGGGAAGTGGATCAAAATGAGATATTAAAGAAACTAATTACTTTTATAAAAAAAAAAAAGAAAAGCAACAGGTGCACCTTGTTAAATGTTTATACTTTACCAACAACAGAGGACGCTGCTGGGGCTCCTTTTTTATTTCAGTCTTTCTCTCTACAATTACATTTCATTCTTTGCCAATAAACCTCAGGAAGATGAAGATGCTCTGTGTGGGACTGGATGTAGGGCAGTGACAATCAACAACTTTTACAGTTTCCTCTAACATCAGAGGGGGCTGCTTCCTTTTCAGTGGAGACACACATACAGATATCTAACATTTATAATTAAATCAATTTAAAAGTGACACTTTTGTCTTTTTGTCTGAAACCTGAAACTCAAATACAATAAATATTACTGTATTAAATAAAATGAGAGGACAGAATCTGATTTCACTACACAAGTGGAAAAAAATATGTTGGAAATATGTTGGATCAAAGTTTTATAAATAAATGATACATTTGAATAAATCAAAAGTCATGTTTGAAACTTGCTGACACCAATTTTGCTTTTTTTGCATTGGTTTATGTGGAGACGGATGCATTAGCTGGTGTCAATATAGATTATGTTACTAAAGACTTGTTTGATTGTGACAACTACATCTTAATATTCCTCCTATTCATTAATAACCTTTAACTGTGCCTTGAAGATACAAAGTTCTTTGTGCCGTTATGCCATTTTGGAACTAAACCTGAGAGAGGTTTGGATCTGTTGATTTGTTTGTGAAGAGCAACCGGATTAAAAAAAAGCTTAGAAGAGAGCATTGGCACATGTCTGGTTGTCTTTGGGTGCTTCATGCGCTCAATTAGCCTGATTGGCCACACCTGAGAAGATGTGAATAAAGGGAGTTGTTGAAGAGGCCTGGCCTAGTCATTAGCAGCACAAGACTCACCATGTCTCACCTTTACTTTTGTAACTCTGTCATCTGTGTCCACTTTATGTTAAGGCCCTGGAGCAGGGTCATAACAAGTTGATGTCACATGCTGAGAACATAAATGACATGGTCAGGTCTAGGTTCAGCAACATTATGTTGCCCAAAGAATGAGGTCAGCTGACTACCTGAATATACTGAATGACCAGGTTATTCCATCAATGGATCATATTCCAAGATGACAATGCCAGGATTCATGGGGCTCAGATTGTGAAAGAGTGGTTCAGGGAGCATGAGACATCATTTTCACACATGGATTGGCCACCACAGAGTCCAGACCTTAACCCCATTGAGAATCTTTGGGATGTGCTGGAGAAGGCTTTGTACAGTGGTCAGACTCTCCCATCATCAATACAAGATCTTGGTGAAAAATGAATGCAACACTGGATGGAAATAAATCTTGTGACAAATCTTTTTCTTCTGCAGCTCCATATACAGAGGTTGAAAAGAAGTATAAATCCACACAATATTGTCAGGTACATTATTCAAAGTTTTTCCACATCCACTGGGCCCCACCACCAGACATGAACAAGGCAACTGCAATCTCGGGCCAAACTCAATCTCCTCTCGTGAGGGTTTGACCTATTTTTTTTCCTCTCTGTCCAATAGCCAAAAGGGTTCAGTTTCGTCCATCAAAAGACACCTTTTGTCATACACTACCCTAAACCTCCTTTGGAATGAGGAATTTTTCAGACGGAAGCCAATGTTCTGCTGAGGCACCGTAATGACGCCATTGTGGTCAGGTTGGAATGTAGCCCTCTAACAACTTTGGGCTTCTACTGAGCATGCGCCGTGCTCCTCGTTAGTATAGTGGACAGTATCTCCGCCTGTCACGCGGAAGACCGGGGTTCGATTCCCCGACGGGGAGATTTATATTTTTTTTCATCCAGTCGCTCTTCTCGAACAGATCGACAGCAGGATCAGACGCCGGACCTTTACCGTCGATGGTTTGGCCCCAAAGCTGCAAAATTGAAAACATGTATAACAGCCATAATGCCACTCAGCTAAAGGACAAGATCAAGTTTTGGAGCTTACATTCATGCAGAAATAGATAACACTGACCGTCTTGTGACAATTCAATGTTCTTCTCCTTTAAGGTACAGAGGTTATGGTGGTTTCCCCCAAAACCACCCCACTGTATAGTGTGAACTGCCCCATCCAGAAGAAAGTGATGGCTCCATACTGCAGCCTGCTGGCTTCTTTCAGAAACTGCCGGATGACTTGACTGCTTGACAAACCTCTCAGCTCACGATGCAACATCTACCAGTCACTAACTTTGTGTTTAAAACAGCTTTGACAAAAACATACAAATATAAATAGTATTTTTGGTAAGACTGACGTAAAATAAATTAAAAGTAAATAAATAAAAACTTAAATCTCCCAGTCGGGGAATCTAACCCCGGTCTTCGGCATGACAGGCGGAGATACTGTCAACCATAGACATATATACATAGACGCCTCATTGAGCGCTGGACCGTACGTCAACGTCGCCGCCATATTGGAGGAGGCAGCTCTGTCCCGCGAACCAATACAAATTAATGGAATGAACTTTATTAAGCGTCTTCAGCGAAGTACTATAATCATTTACACATTCACACACGAACGTATATATCCAGGGAACTGATAGGAACCAAAAACAACGTCTGATTACATTCTGAGTAGTTAATGTTACAGACGTTGTTTTTGGTTCCTATCGGTTTCCTGGATATATACGTTCGTGTGTGAATGTGTAAATGAGAGGCATTAGAAAGTGTCTGGGAATACCAGCTTTTTCACTTCTCTAACTGCAGGGGGCGCCGTTTCCTGTGATACATGAACATGTGCACGTTGCGAATGACAATTTTGCTTCCGGTGCTCAACAATTGACTCTTTAGAACTTACGGTAAAGGTCGTGCGCGGGGTCCTACATTTATTTGGGAAGAGCGACTAGAATAATAAAAAAATAATAATAAATCTCCCCGTCGGGGAATCGAACCCCGGTCTTCCGCGTGACAGGCGGAGATACTGTCCACTATACTAACGAGGAGTACAGCGCATGCGCTATCTCTGGCCCATCACACCAAAGAGCAGATATTGAGAGCATAATGTTACTCATTGGAAGTACAGATTATTTTTTTCACACAGCTACATAATTAATATTCTTTCTATTCATTAATAACTGTGCCATGAAAATACATTCATCATTAGTAACACTCACTCTCAGTTGATGAGACATGCAGGTCATACAGAAAATGGGTTTATTTGTAATACAGCAGGATTTTGTTCTATTCATCACATACACGTGTTTCCCTGCATTCAGCATTAAAACACGGTTTTCATTGTTTTTAAATCTACTTGTGTAACTATAACGGTACAGAATGAGTAATCAGAAGTATTTTCTTTTCTGCACTGATCATTGTTTCACAGACACAGTCTACACCAAATTTTCTTTAAACCTCCAAAAGAGCAAAAAAAAAAAGATAATTAAAAAAAAACTACCACCAGATATGAAATTAAATAAATGATAATATGCAACAAAACGTTAGCCTTATTGTGAACTGCAGTGCAAAACCTGCCTTTTCAGGGCATAGAGAAATTTGTCTTTAAATCATTCTTCATAGATAAATATATGTGACTCAACACCTGAACGTAACAAGCTGAGAGGACATCAATCCAAAGTCATCACTAAATATAAGGCCACAAAAACCAAATCAGGATTAAACATACAGATGCTGAATATTAACTGATGAGTTTGTAGAGTGGATTAACATGTTTCACTGTCACTGGTGTACAAGTTGTATGGCACAAATAAATAGTTTTACTGACAGAAGTCTGTAGATTTTGCTGGTTTCAGTGGCAACGCTGTGATTTGTCTGCGGTTAAATCGTGAGTCGTGGACGTTACCGACATATCCCTCTGCTTACCCTGCTTCCTTTCGCATAATTAATGCAGACGCCTCACTGAAAAGACTGTATTTGCAAGTCAAAGAAACATTATAAGAGCCATTTATAGGTTCATCAACAATATTCACATTCAGTAACACAAGGTGACAGACTCAAACCCCCGATATCTGGGACAAAAAACACAAAAAGCGAGAGCAACCTGATGCAGTTTGAGTACTCGTGTGGACATACGCTGCACAGGTCATCAGTGCAGAGATAATGTGTAGGTCAACCTATATACTGTAAGCTGTTTTCGCATTAAAAGACCATAAAGTGGACCACACGGGTTTTCAGAAATGTTGCAGAACGAGGCGGTTCAGCTAAGAGAAAATCTACAGACGGCATCAACATCTATGCAGCTCTCAGGATGGAGAAGTATGCAACAAGGCCAGCAGGATGCATGCAGGCAACTGAGAACGCGCTTTGAAATATTTAAAAAGGACGGCTTCGACAACTGGAGTTACCACACGGAGGAGTAGAAACACATCACGGATATCAAAAGATTTCCAAAATGTGGCAGTAATGGGACGCGTGACGGGGGAAAACCCAACCCTGCCTGTGTCGGAGAGCTGTTAGTCGTTAATACTGTATAGGCCACTTTAACATGGAGCACGCTAGCACACGTCTACACCCTAAATCTGGAGCATCAAAGTGCCTCAGTATTGCTCCTAAACTAAGAGAGGTGATCATTAAAAAGGAGGGATAGTGACATGAATCTGTCAGCTGTGATTGTTCTCAAACGTGGCTCTGTTAACACCACAGGAAAGGGAAAACAGCAGGAAGTGTAACTGAATACGCAACAGTTCTGTGCATGGACAACTGACGGTTGAAAAACATATATCTGATTGATTGCTGACTCGGTGGAGTCACACATACATGACCCGGCACAGCACCTAGAGACTAACATACAGTACATTGCACCTAAGGACGAGAGGTGGACGGAGGGAAAGCAAATGTCGGACGTGATTGCTTACGGCTAGTGTGTGTGTGTGTAGTTAAATATGAATATCTGTTTTCAACAACCACTGAAAACTATTAGGAATGGACCAAAACTGAAATCTCCCCCAAACCCAGAATCTTGCTTCCTATCAATCAAAACCCTTGACCCTAACTTCTTCACCCCCCGCCCCTTCCCCTGCACCCCCATGAGAAACAGAGAGTCGGATGGGCCTGGCTGCTTCTTCCAGTGTTTTTCCTTATTTCTTGTTCTTGAGTTGGTTAGCCAGCCAGTCGAGGCCCTCGTAGAGGCCGTCGCCGCTGGTGGCGCAGGTTGCCTGGATGTACCAGTTGCGGTGACGCAGAGAGTGTAAGCCCAGCTTGTCTGTGATCTCGGCAGCGTTCATGGCGTTGGGTAGGTCCTGTCAAAGAGGTGAGAGGTCAGTCAGATGAGAGTCCTTCAGTCTTTGTATGTGAGTGTTAAGTGACGTTTGCGTTCTTATGTTTATCTGTGTAGAATTAATTAATGGTTCCAGGGAAGAAAATGTTTTATCTGCGGATGTGAAGACTTAATGTGGTGGAGCAGCTCCTCTAAAGTGAAACCAAAGCAAGTAGAGCTCCCCCTAGTGGTTGGCTGCAGTATAGGTCATATAAGCTCCGCCCCCTCCATGTTAGTGGATGAGACTAAAACAATAAAAAAACGCATCAAATATTTTTTTTCAAGGATAGTTTCTTTCATTTTATTTAGTTCATGTAATACTTAACTGTCCATTTTTCTGAGAGGTTTCTTTTAGTTAGTTATTTGACGCTGGTCCCGTAAGACTGTTAGAGTAGGAATGAATACATAAATAAACAAGTACAGTGTATAATCCAAGATTTCCTTGTAACTGGTGGAGGCAGAGCGGAGTGTAGTATTAATTAAACAAAAATGCGAGTGAGTCTGGAGGAAGTGTGGTCACGTCATCGGTAACGCGGCTGTTGGTCAATGCAAGGAAGTGGGGACGTGTAGTCCATATTTATATACAGTCTATGCTTGGAACAAAAAGGGCGGAATTGAACCAGCGCTACTGCACTGAGGACTTTAAATTAACTTGTTTTTTTATCTGCAATCAATCAACAGCTAAAGACACTGTGTTCTGATGCTTTACAGACAAAAGGACTGCGTGATTATTCAAGTAGATAACAGGCAGATTGATCAATAACCAGGCGAAAAGGACTAAATGTTAGTTGCAGCGCTTGAGACCGACTGATCTTCTGTCTCCCGTCATTATCGTGGCAATAGTTACAGCAGAGGCCATCATTTAGAGTTACTGGAAAAACACAACTGCTTCACATGCAGAAGAGGAGACGAGGACTGGTGTGAGTGAGTTAACAGGTTTGATGTCATTTATAATGATATTCATTCAAGGAAGTCAGTTCGTGGGGGCTGACCCTCCGCTACAGGCCTGTTATGTAATCATATGCACAGCGTATGTGTGTGTATGTTAATGCAGAACAGTAACGGTCACTTGCCTGTTTATTGGCAAACACGAGGAGCACTGCATCTCTGAGCTCATCCTCAGCCAGCATCCTCATCAGCTCCTCTCGCGCTTCGTTCACACGCTCTCTGTCATTACTGTCCACCACGAAGATCAGACCTGAAACGGCAACAAGAACACGAGGAAATAAAACAAAAGCAAAGAAGAATATCCTTTGTTCACAGCGTACGGCGTTATCCTGTGATTAGCTCTGCTCACCCTGTGTGTTTTGAAAGTAGTGTCTCCAGAGGGGACGGATCTTGTCCTGCCCACCCACATCCCACACAGTGAAGCTGATGTTCTTGTACTCCACCGTCTCCACGTTAAAACCTGCAGAAGAGGGAAGAGGTCACACAACGTGCAGAGCAAACACAGCGATGCGCGGAGATAAAAACTCCCTGCACGTACCAATTGTTGGGATTGTGGTGACGATTTCTCCCAGTTTGAGCTTGTAGAGGATCGTTGTTTTTCCTGCAGCGTCAAGCCCCACCATCAGGATCCTCATCTCCTTCTTTCCTATGAGGCTCTTCAGCAAATTCCCAAAAATGTTCCCCATGATTCAAACAAGGTTTTTAAGCTTCACTTTTGCTGGAGGCCTTTTCTGCAACGTCCAGCAGTGATCGATAATTGGCTGGAAACAGGAATCAGAACAAATAACCATTTAGAAATACTTTTATGTGCAGCATTGAGACGTGATAATGCTGCTCTAAATTATTAACATGTTGGGATGAGGGCAGAATTGTTAATTAGACAAACTGTCCATCAGGGCTTTGTTAAATAACAATGAAGAAAATGCTCTCGTCCGCTGCCCCTCTCACCTTTCTAAAACTAAAACCCCACGGCGGAACATCTCACATCTACGCTCACGCCACGACACAGGTGCAGGAGCTGTGTTACTCGCCCACAGTCATCCTCACAGAGAGGCCGAGGAAGACGAGCGTCCGTGCCATGACTCCAAGCTAAACTGCAATCTGTTCAGACCCTTTTCGCAGCTTTTTTTTCCTCTTCCCCCCTCTCCTTCGAATGTTAGCCTGCAACAAGCCCTCAGAGCACATGCACAGTGTCCTACATTACCAGACCTGACTTCGGCACGTTTTAACACAACCTCACCGCAAAGCCACCCGGTCTAAAAGCTACAGGCGGAGACCGCAGCCCCTTCTCAATTACGCTAAGCAGTGTTATCTTTTTTATTTTTTTAATAATAATTTGCTTCAGATGGCTTTACAATCAGCCTGCACAACATGCAAAAACCTCCTGCTGCTGAAGCCTGATTCCCCACGTGAGCGAGAGAAGGTGGATCGTTCTTTCGAGGAAGGGAAAACGTGCAAAGCAGAAACACAAAAAGTAAAATGCCACGCTGGGAAAACAGAGTGACACTGTTGTTGTGGCTCAAGCATGAAGATATGTGGACGGCGAGGCTTCTCTAGCTGCCTTACAGCACTAAGGGGCGTACACTCTGCAACACCTTCCCCAGTTTTGCAACACAGACCCAGCCTGACATGTTAGGACATAGCTGATGCCCTCCAAGCCAAAGATTTCCTCAGCTTTTCATCATAACGTGCACTGAAGCGTGCTCTTTGTGAAACACTGCAGCGACCACACACTGTGAATTATTAAGTTTGTGTGTTATTCTCCTCCGTGCATTGCTTAAAGCAGTGATTGGCGGGCTCAGATAAGTGTAAGAGGATAAAACAGACAGACATGAATGAGGAGATGATGCAGCCCTGTCCATGGTGCTGAAGGATCAACACACAGCACTGACACCACCTGCTCCTCTCTCTCTCTAACACTCTCAGCTCAGTTTACAGCAGCGTTTTTAAACGTGGCTTTAATAATAATACACAGGTGATCCGTACATACATGGTGGGTGATATAATCAGGGAGCAGGGCCGCGGTGTGCAGGTCTGACATCCCCGGGTGACTCAGGTTAGCCCGGGATGCTGCTACGCTACTACTTAAAATAAACACCTCACTCCTTGCATCTAATTTATATCCAATTACTGCCTCTATAACAAACTCATTTATCAAGCTATTATCGTTCAGCGTTTAATCAGGGGATCGATTAGACGGTAACGTCTTCACCCTCCCCGTCCATCCGTCGCCTCAGCGGGCTGCACCTTCAACCAACGTCCCGCTCCGCCTCAGCTTCACCTCGGACACCGCCCCAACTTCAAACAGCACAAATTGTAACTGTACAAATATTTGTTCACGTGTCCGGTACCTTACACGACGGCTGGAGCCAGCCTCCTCACTTACCTTTTAGCCGAGCAGTCCCTCTATCTACTAAACGTCTCACGATATTTTTTTTTTTTAAACTCATGAGTACGAGAGATCTCGCGAGAGTAGACGCCAGCAACCCCCACTCACCTTTTGAGAGGACGTAGGAGCGACCTGGTTGTGTTGTTTGTAGCAGTGTGTGGTCTGGTTCTTAGGAAATTGTCGTATTTTATTACCAGTTTATGCAGTTTCATACCCAACCATGTTTTAGATTATATTAGATTCAATCTTATTGTCACTGCATATAGTTCAGGTACACACACACAAGGAAAAAGCCTGGCCTACCAGAAGCAAAAAGTGCAAAATATATCCAAAATTAAGGTGCAAGCTATGACTATTGTAATAAGTAAGTTAGTATTTTACAGTAATAGTATATATATGTAATTAATATATACAATAGAGGGGCAGCAGAGCTCATTCTCCAACAGACTGATCCAGCTACAGGACTACTTTCATACCACTCTCTGTCCAGCTGTAACTCCAACAACTCACCTTTCTGTGACAGATAACTCCATGTTATTAACGTTAATGGACACTACTGCACCTTACACCTTACCCTGTACATATAATATATATTCTTCCGTATCTATTTCGTGTACATATACTAATATGCCAATTTGTACATTTTTGCTTATACTATTTTTATTTTATTTTACTAGATTTTATTTTACTTATTTCTATTTTATTTAATCTTCTTTTATCTGAGGTTCTTAAGAGTGTTTGTATGTGCAACTAAGCTACTGTGACCAAGCAATTTCCCTTGTGGATGAATAAAGTTTGTCTAAGTCTAAGTCTAAGAATAGTGTGTGTGTGTGTGTGTGTGTGTGTGTGTGTGTGTGTGCGTGTGTAATACTAATATTAATATATAGATCGGTGTGCGCGGTATGGACAGTTAGTTTATCCACATACACTTGCACAATACATAAATACATCCATCCTACATACACACACAAACATATACACGTTATAAACATACACACATGAATATTTTTGCACGACTTATTTTATATTTTTTATATTCCGCTTTAAGACGTTATATTGTTGGGGGTTTGTGTGGACGGCAAAAGAAGAATTTCATTGTACAGGGAAACACATACATGACAATAAACTCTTTGAATCTTGAATCTTGAATCTACATAATATCTACATATGTATATATGCATGGTATAGTGAAAGCTATTAAATATATACAGTATAGAACATATTATACAATATTGTGCATGCATCTGTGCATCTTGCTTTTGGCACTGGCCTGTTTATTTTACTTACTTCATTGTATTTTGATTTGGTTTTCTCTGCAGACTTTCTACTTGAGCTTTGTCCGGTGGGTTTCTACACACCAGATGTGCCATTAGCCAAATTATCACGCAACACCTGCACAGATCTTTGAATTTGTGTGCTATTGTTATATGAGAAACCTTTTGTAAGTCTTGGGTTATTGCGGTTGTTTGTACGTTATGATTTTAGTCCAGATGTCCCCTGCTGCTTTGAGCCCACGTGTCCAAGCCCACACAGTACACCTGAGAGAAACAACCAGGGCCAAATAACCAGCCTAGCGGGCTCCACGCTGTGACAATCACACTGACGAGAGTGGAAATGCATTTCTAGGTTTACCAGCTCCAGAGGCTTGGTGTGGTGCCTGCTGGCTCGCTGGGAGAAATAACAGAACAGAGGCGTCATCAGTGTTCTCACTTACACCTGTGCTTTTGCTGTTATCACCAGTCTGCATGTCTAACGTGAAGGCCCATCAGCTGCCTTCGTTCTTCCCACGCTCTGCGCTACACGTGGAAACTTCTCATAATTGACCAGATGCACAGAAACCCACCAGTGCTCCAGTTCTGGGAATACTCCTCTGCGTACACCTGTTAGTTTGTGCTGATTTGATTAAACATGAATGTGTTTAAGGGTGTGCACCGTGTAACTATAATATGTAACTATAAATGACAACAGTTTTTCAATTAGAATTTCTCTTCCAAGCTCCTCTACAGCAAAGGAAATTATAGTCCCACACAGTGAACTTTACCTACTTAATACACTGCCTGGCCAAAATGACAGTTTCATTCATAAAAAGAATGATGTGTTTTCTTTACATTCACATCTACATATGTATTGTGCCAACTGAGGCTTACTGGATCAATTTAAATTTAATAACAAGCCAAAAAGACTTATCCACACGCTTTTTTTGTATGATCAGTCATGTAAACAGCCACTGGACCATTAGCTTATTTGACTGCAATCACAGCATTGTCTCCAGCATGAGACTCAGTCTGGACCGACAGCAGGCCAGAGTGACTGGACAAGGAGGAGAGGAAGGTGAGGGGGAAGACACGCTGACAGCAGCAGGTGACCTTTGACAGCTGGATATAACGCAGCCGACTTCCCGCTCTCATCTTGGACAGTCTGGATCTGAAGCCACTCCGGGCTGCAGCAGCCTCTCCAGGTACCTGTCCAAAGGGCCAACAGGCCTGGGCTGAGAGGCACCCCTGCCCTCCATGTCGCAGAAAAGAGCCATCTGACTGAGGCTGTGAAAGGAGCAGTCCTCTGCCTCAATGACCTCTGGCCTGAGCTTGAGCTGTGGAGGAACACGAACAGAAGACGATGCAGGAAGTCTTTCTGACTCAGACAAGTCAGTGTCACTGTCCTCCTGCTCGTGTCTGCTCTGACCTCCGACCTCCAGCTTTTGGAGATTCTCTTAGTGGTTAGTGTATGAATCAGACAGTCGGTGGCTGGCGAAGGCCTCTGTGTCTCTGCTGCTTCTCAAAATGGTGTGCTTGTGTTCTCTGCAGCTGACACCCTGAGAAGCTGGATGTAGTTCTGTTGGTAGCTTCCTGTGGAAACAATCCAGTCTAGAGTCATTAAAGTGTGAAGGCCTCAGTGCTGGGAAATGAAGTCGAGGAAAAACGTAATAATGTTTCCGCCCGGTTTCGAACCGGGGACCTTTCGCGTGTGAGGCGAACGTGATAACCACTACACTACGGAAACTGTACATGGTTACAACGGGTGGTTGAAAAAAAATAAAAAATAAAAGAAATTAAACTTTCATGAGGAAAATGGGATCTAGATTCTAGCCCGTCTGCTCTGTCCAAGCGTTGTTGATCCAATCCTTAGATCTGCTGCTACTACCACTACACCCCTCACAGACAACAATGTGGACTTTGCTGTTAACCAGGGGGCTGATTGACAACTGTAGCTAAAAAAAAAAAAAAAAAGAGGAAATCCATTCTTTGCTGATGTCTGCAGATTCCAGACTTCAGGCAGGCGCAAAGTGCTGAAAATGAGAATTTTCTAAGTGGACCTTCTCATAAAGAAAATTGTCATTTTAGCCCTGACAATGGGCCAAGGGGACAAATGTAGTGCCTCAGTTAAACGTGAATAAATGTAAACTCTAAAACTTAATCTTGTCCTTTACCTGTTTTCTGAGTGGCATTATGGTTGTCATACAAGTTTTCAATTTTGCAGCTTTGGGGCAAAACCATATAGGTAAAGGTCGGGCGTCTGTCGATCTGTTGGTGAAGAGCAACTGGATGAAAACACAAATCTCCTTTAGCAGCACAAGCCTCACCATGTCTCACCTTTACTGTTGTAACTCTGTCATCTGTGCCCACTCCATGTTAAGGCCCTGGAGCAGGGCTACAAGTATATAGTCACTATTGGATTTAGGATTTATTTATCGTATGGTGGAGAACATTTCATGTGTATGTAAACTTTAGGTGTAATATGAGAAATGACACAAGGATGGCTCTGTGAAGTTGCATGGGGACCAGGAGTGAGCAGTCAAGTGAACTGAGAGCCTTTTTGTTTGCCTGGCAGTGTAATAAAGGATAAATTGTGAACATTATCATTAAAGTTTCCTCACTGACACATAAAATAATGCATATGTTCATTCATTTATTCATTCATCTTCTGTAACCACTTGTCCTGTGAAGGGTCGTGGGGGATGCTGGAGCCTATCCCAGCTGTCATTAGGCGAGAGGCGGGGACATGTCACCAGTCTATCACAGGGCTAACACAGACAGACAACCATTCACACTCACACCTACGGCCAATTTAGAATCACCAATGAACCTAACCAGCATGTCTTTGGACTCCTGCTTCATGTAAACCTCTGTGATGAAAATAGTCTGGGCTCATTGTCATGCTGTATAATTCATTTCGGACAAATATGATGCTCTCTGATGAGATCTTGTCTGAGGCGTTTAATGCCACATACTGTGTCCAGTAATCAGGGACACAGTCAGTAGACATAGAATTGTTAATTATTGACATCCGTAATATTACATGATGGATGAGAACTGCACTGCTCACAACACTGCATCAATAGTACTACAATCCAATGCACCGTGTTTCTAGTGCAGAAATAGATCAAGTGCATTTGTAGTCATCATCAGCTTCTGTCATTAAAGCACTGCAACCAGCTCAGGAGGTTTTCCAAAAGACGGCCGAAAGCTACACGCTCTCTCGGCTGAATTTGAATCAGTTGCACGCTTATTAGCATCGAGTATGTGTCATGAAATCAAATGGGAGCCTAACAACTTGAAAGTTGTCATAAACCTCATCGCTACTACATCCTGTTGTGTAAAGTCCCTGCTCTATGTGTGAAGTTACTGAGGTCTGAGGAAATGGTGAAGTGGTTCTCAGCATTGAATGACACTTGTGCAATAAATTTATCCACAGATGGGGAACAAAGTATTTGATGCATGGGAACGAGTACACGAGTGGCAAATGATCATTGTGAAACACTGCAGAAACGATACAGAGCAGCTTAGTGCAAATGAATAAATCCCAGAGAGTATATAAGACTGTAGGACTGTAGAATCAGTGAAGGCTTCTCACTGACAGGTCTGCCAGAGAGTATATAAGACTGACAACGACAGCTCATAGCGTGTCTCTATTCTTCTTTCTTCTGTTATAGAACTTTTGTTTGTTTTTTACCAGCACGCATACATCTAGTTCTGCAATCTGAAGAAGGAAGTAACCTTTATCTTCAGTTTCTTTATCTTCAGTTTGCACACGGATGAATCATTGGTAACAGTTTCGGCACATTTTCACATCGATCATATGAAAAAAAAAATTGTTTTTCCTGTAAATCCATCCCTACGATGAAATTCTGATGTCCTAGGATAAAGTCTCCTGGTTAGACGTGAATCAGAAACGTGGTGATTGCATGTTTGATATGAAACCCTGTTGCTTGTCTCATTAGATGTTTGTTTTTGTTAGCACCAGAGATGAATACTACATGTACTCCTCTGCATGACAAAGTGTCCTTTGTCTGGCACATGAGCATGTGGTGCAAATATCACAATCTGCGCTCGTGATCCTTCAAAGTCCTGCATGGAAAAAGAGGACTTGTGTGCAGATATGTGGGTCATTTTGTTATGGTTGCAGAGGAAGAACAACGCTGAAAGAGAAAAATGACAATTAACATACTATAAAGTGTATGTAGTTGTAGTTTGGAATATGCTTACGTCTCTAAACTCAAATTGTACATGTGCAAATGAAATTATGCTGTCATTTGTTGACCCTGTAGCAATCGGTGAAGGCTTCTCGCTGACAGGTGTGCTCATACCAGCCCTTGATATCAGCAGAAGTTTTGAGAACTTCTCTCTTTCTTACTGCGTAGCCTAAATCTGGAATAATATACTGCACATTATGATGATGAATATTCAGCTCCATCCACCTTCACACCCACGGCCAATTTGGATTCGCAGATTAAACTAACACGGCTTCAGACTGTGGGAGGGAGTACCTGAATATGCAATGAACAAAACATGCATTTTTATTTAGGCTACTTCTATGTTAATTATGAAATGGACTTTAATGGATGCTACTAACCAAATTCAGGAGCATCAGAATGAGCATAACACAGACAGACATTTAGAAACATGCACTGTGTTCACATTATACGAAATAAACTAATGTAAATGCTAACTTTAGAACCCGTGTACGGGAAGGAGCCTGACGATTATCCACCTTCTAATGAAATAATCATCATTGAGGACCCCAGAGCTTGATTGGTAATCCAGCTCTGTTTAGGATTATCAGTTAATCATTCTTCACAGAAGGATTGTCAACAGCATACTTGGTTTGAAGGCCTAGAAAACAAATTTTCAGATAAGATTTGTTCTCTGGACAACGGGGTGTGACATTGGGGCCTAACATTTTCTATTTATGTGGATTTATTATCCCTTAAATAGTTTTCTCAGGGCCACACAGTCTCCCCCAACGACAGGTAAGTATCTAGTCGCTAACAGGCACTAGTCAAGTAAGTGTCAGGGGGGTTACACAGATGTTGTCCTTTAGAACTGAAGACACTACTTGGATGAAACATCTCAGAGAAACTCCCCAAGTCCGGTTGCGTTTCTTTAACATTTTTTTGGATATGCTCAAGTAATAGTAATATATAATATAATATTTTGTCTTTTTACAGCATTTCTGGGATGAAGCTGGCTTTTACATATCATCTGCACATTTCTGGGACTATAGGGGCCCAGGGAGGAACCAGCAGCGACGTGGCGTCTCTGCAGCGGCTTGTATGGGGGGCGGGGGGTTTTCCTCCAGAGTCTCCTGCATGGAGCATTGCTGGAGACTCTGGAGTCGGGCAGGGGCAGCTTTTCATCGCCCCCTAGCGGCTCTGCAGGGCGCCGCTTCCGCTTCCACCCACGGTCAGCCTGATGGGATGCTGCTGGCGGAATGTTTGAGGCGGGCTCTTCGGGTAGAGACCCAGGTGCTGGGACAACGTCCACGGACCGCTAGTCCTTATCGCTCCAGGATTACAACACATCAGCATTACCTGCTGCTGAGCCATTTTGGACGCACAGGGCTTGGCGGGCTGCAGATTGGCTCTCTGGCTCCACGCCGCTGACTGAATTAAGAAGCCTGCACGGAAGTTGCTTGGATGGCAGCTCTTTTCCAGAAGTTCACAATGAAGACGGGCGTTTTTCTGCTCCTGCTCGCGGCTTTCACCTGTGGACTGGCACACGGGGAGGAAAACGAAGCCGAGGAGGTGCAGGTGGAGACCCTGGTGAGTGGGACACGCGTGTTATACCGTAGCGCAGTCCTAATGGTTTGAAATACTAAAGCAACAACTCACTTATATGCTTCAGTGTTAACAGACAACTCTTCTGACCATAGGTGAAACCCGAAACTTGCTCTGTGCTTTCCTCAATGGGAGACACGCTGCAAATCCACTACACGGTAAGTGAAAGGATAAATAAATTCTTCTTAGTCAGATATGGATCACATAAAAATATCCAGAGTGTGTGCATTAATGTTTTTGCAAGACTTGTATGTGACCAGCCCAGATGTTGAGCAGCCGCGGTCGTTGTCTATGTGGCACCGTCTGCATGAACCATGTGCACCGAGCTGTGGTTGTACGTTCCCAGACAAACACACACACACGCACAGATATGAAATATAAAGTGGTCAGCCGCTGATTGAACGGCTTCCTGGCGGTCAGATGGCGGCCTGGTGTGTGTCTTTATGGTTTATGGGGTTTTATCTGGACTCTGATTTTACTATGGAGAGACGGGGCGGTGCAACACGTCAGCAGTAACGGTAGCAGTCAGTGTGGGGCAACCACCGCAGACACATTCAGGGGTTAAACCGGGGACTCGAGTTTTTTTAAAGCCCTCACACATGTTAGATGTTCAGATTTAAAAAAAAACTCTTCATATGTCTGTATATAATAAACAGCAACTTAAATATGAAATATTTTTGCCTTTTTCCCTCCTCACATGTGTTATCACTACGCATAAAAAAACCCATATTATTCTGAAACCATTATTATTATTACTATTTCCATCCAGATTAATGTCAACATTTAGTCTCTGTTTCATAAAAATATCAAGATTCCTATCTGAGACAGAAAATACAGCTACGGCTTGAAGCGAATTAACTGTGGAAATACATTTAGAACAACAAGAGTTGTTAAAAAAAAAACTTCAAACACTGCGGCATAGATTAGCACTCGCAGCAATTTGACTTGAATAAAACTATAAAACATGAGCGTCACAAACTGGCTTTTACCCTGCATGAACAAAAGATTCTAAATGCTGTAATATAATGCACCATTTGCATTGTTTTTGCTTTTGATCGTTGCATTTTTAAACAAATATTGTGTAATTAATATATAAAAAAAGGTTTAGTGAAGTGAACAACGGTATTGTAACTGTTATATCCTACGTAACAAAGTGAAATAAAAATCTCAAATTAGATTTAGTGTTGGGGTTTTTAAGGAAGTTGGATTAACTGCTTGATGTCTTTAATTCACCGGCTCCTGATAAAGCATTGTTTATGGGTTGAGTTTTGCTCTGAGTGCTTTCTAATTGATAATTAACCTCTTAATGGTTTTGCTCTTTGGTTAAACAAACAAGACTGAAAGGAAGATGTGTTCCTCCGGGCACTACTCCTAATGTTATTTACCGACAGCTATAAAATGTTTCTAAAAGGAACATGATCGCTCACAGACATAAATAATGCAAAATCATTTTACTATCTGTGTATGTAACGTGCTACCTAATCACCATTTGTAATAGTACCTTACTTTTATATGTTAACCTTATTGGAATTATATGTTTTTATGATGATTAAGTCTCATATCTATCAGCAAAAATAATGTTCTTTCTTTTTTTAAAGTTAATTTAAATGCACCTTTATAAAGCAGGCAAAATTTCACAATTGACAATGAATGTAAAACAATTAAGCTGTGAAATCATCATCTCACTCCTATTGTTGATGTTTTATTGGTCAGGGTAAATTGATGGATGGAAAGGTGATTGACACGTCGCTGTCTCGGGATCCTCTCGTCGTCGAGCTGGGGAAGAGGAATGTTATTCCTGGTAAGTTTGAACAGCTTTCATTTACCTGGGCTCTCACGCGCCAGAGAGAATGTGCTTGCTCTACCGATTGACTGCCTCTGTGTGATTATCTTATCAGGTCTGGAACAAAGCTTGGTTGGCGTGTGTGAAGGGTAAGTGAAAAGATGAAGGTCCACTCAGAAGAATGAGCTGAGCAATTTGTTTACAGGAGTGAATCAATTCAAAGAATACCAGAGTTAATAGTTTTAAGATTGAATCTGAGAATTTGTTTTTATTTTTCATTCTCTCATTCAGGCAAAAAATCAAAGCCATTATTCCACCTCACCTTGCATATGGGAAGAAAGGTTACCCTCCTACGATTCCAGGTACTGAACATGTGCATACAGTTCGATAGAGTTTGATTAATTATTTAAAAAACTGTAGTACTAATACACATACACTACAGAACAGGGCAGAGTAATAATTCTACAACTACAAAAACAATGATTTTAATATCTGTGTATTTGGTATTATGTCATATGTTTGCAAAACTGCATAGAAAAAGTTTGTCTTTGGTGAAACGTTTAGTCTTTTCATAGAAATGATTTCAAAAGAATATCACCATATTCATTTTAAATATATTAAAATGCATACCAAATATATATTTGCCACTGTGTAATATTCTGTTTGTTATCGCATACTTTTTATCTTTATGTATTTACAAGCACATAAAAACACCTACAAAACACATTTATTGCATTGCTCTGCCACACTGTGTTGTATAGGTGATGTACAGTAGCCATGAAGCAAATCTGAACATCCCCTATCCACAACATTTTAAAGGACCTGCTGGGACAGTCTAATTGTTTTACTGGCCTTTGTGCTGATGGACAGACACTTAACAGAGACGTCGTCATGCACGTCATCTGAGCATCAAGGAGCTGAATTAGTTTACAAGAAAGTGTCTGCAGTCAGAGAAGCAAGAGGTTCAGATTTAACTATCGCATCAATTTGAAAAATAGATATTGACAGCGAAATAATTTTATTTGGTTGTAGGATTGTGTGAAGAGCGTTTTTTTTTTTTTTTTCCCTCAGTGTTGCTTGAAACATGCGGTGTGTTACCAAATGTACAGACATAAACACTTGATGGAGTGGTAAAACAACAAGGTGTCATTGAAGAATTCCAGCATTTAGATTCTTAGCATCTTATGAAATCAGCCACAACATTATGACCACTCACAGGAGAAGTAAATAACATTGACCATCTTGTGACAATTCAGTGTTCTGCTGGGAAACTTTTGGACCTGCCATTCATTGGTGTGGATGTTACTTAGACATGTAGCACCCACCTAGACCAGACCAGGCACCCCCACCCCATAGCAATGACACTCCTTGATGGCAGCAGCCATCCCCAGCAGGATGCGACAGGCACACACACAAAAACGCTTTAGGAACAACTAAAAAAAAACATGAAGAACTAACAATATCCTATTGCCAGACACCACAGGAGGCCCATGTTCATTCTCTGATGAGTCACAACTGTTTTGGAGGCACAAGGGAGACATAAACAATATTAGGAAGGTGGTCATAATGTTATGCCTGATAACATGCCATATATATCTATAGGTTCTTCAGTCATACACAAGCATTTCTCTTCATGTTCTGCATGATTTTTACAAAACTGGCCTGAAATACCTGCATTTTTTCTAGGTGACGCGGTCCTCGAGTTTGAGGTGGAGGTGATTTCGCTGTCACAACAGACACCGTGGCAGAAAATGGTCAACGACGTTTTCCCCCTGGTGTGTTTGGCCCTGGTGCCCACCCTGCTCGGCCTGGTGGGACTATACCTCTACAAAAAGGCCAATGCCCAGAAACCTAACAAAAAGAAGGCAAAGGATAAGAAGAGCAAGAAGAAATAAGGACAAGGCACGCAATTATTTAAATAAATTTTTTAAATTGAATGGCTTCATGTTTATTTAATACTCATCCATGATTCTGTCAAAGTATTGTGACGTGGAATAAGGGTTTTTGAGAATACAGTTCACTGTAAAATTTCTGTTTAAAAAAAAGCTAAGTTATACCTAACGATCATTTCTTGTTCCAACTTGATACAAGTTAAAAAAATTATTAGATAACATTATCTGTTGACATTTCTTTTTCTTGTGAAATGAACTCACAATTCCTCACTATTTCAGCTATACAACTGTACTACATTAAAATTTAACATTCATTTTACGATACATTGACAAGTTTTAAAAGGTTGGTGTTGGTATTTGAAACAATGTCCTCACTAAATGCTGTTTAGGTTGTTTCGAGAGGAATTAAAATTTGATCCCCAAAAAGCAGCCAGTTTGGAAGACGTTCCGAAAATCCACTCGTCCATTACGCTTATGGTGCCAGTATTTTTGCCGACGTTGTAATACTGTGGTTTAATCCTCTTTTGTAGAGCCTTCTTTCAGTGATATTGCACTTTTATAGTAATAGTTCTAATTAAATGGCAGCAGCCTCTATATTTCCCAGTATTCATATCACATTAACCTCCTCCTCCCCCATTCAATTTTGCAACTCAGAACTTAAAGACATGAGTGAAATGAACATTGACCACACAGACAAAACTCACAGTCCAGTCAATGGATTACTTCAAGTTTACTTTTTATAAAACTTATCAAATTGAGTCCAATATCAAAAACTATGGATTCATGACTATTGGAGTTAAAGAGAAGAAAACGTTCATGTGGTTGTAATGTTTTACAGTGTGTTGTACTATTAATAATCTCATTAACAGTGACACACGTCTGTAGGTCTTGCGTATTTCACAGGGAGCTAAAAATATGCAGATGTAGGACCAGTGCATCTCCATCTTACACTCTGAGCACAATGTGATTAAAAATCCCAACAAATGCAAAGACCCATTAAAACAGATGTCGGCATCCAGATACAAATTACACGTTAATACCAAATTGGCACAACTCAGAATCACTAAAAGCAGAGATGTTATACTGTAACTCTGCAGCAAGTCAGCAACAGTTAAGTTACTTACGACTAGAATAGACATGAATTAGCACAGACGACCTTTCCTTGTTGTCTTTCTTTGTGTGTTTTGTATGAGATTGCAATAAATAGCATCTTGTGCAAGAACCTGCTTGTTTGAGGCAGGTAAAAGACAAAGAGGACCAGTCTCATATTTTTAGATTAGATTATCTTTATCGTCAATAAATCCATACCTTAAAACAGTATAGTACAATACATAGAAACATGATATAGCAACAAGCTTCAGAAATTAGCAACAATGCAATGCGTCACCAAGTTTAGAGATGAGTCTAGCATTAGCTAATGGATCGAACTAAATATAGTCTGTCTACCTCCTTTGAGAAAAAAAACAAACAAACAGCAGGACACACTAAAAGGCCAACAAACTGAGTAGAGACTCTTTTAAAATATGACACATGCTTATTGATGGCTGTTCTACTATACGTCAGTCTTTTGAGTGAACATTGTCAAAAGCAGTCTGATCATTTCCTGTGGCTTTGACGCAACGAGACATCATCGTGGTCCTGATGCTCAAGATGTTCACACTTGACCTAGAACTTGATCTGCAGCGCAAGTCGTTGTTGCTCAAGTCAAAAGAGGATATGGAGGAGTTTGCACAGTCATGCATTAAAGGTTGCAAAACTGGTTGCTATCTTGTGTAGTACCTGTCCTAAAACTTCCCTGATGTTGATGTAATCGTGAACACTAACAGTCCTAAAAACAATCTGATGCAGTGCCAGCACGTAGTCTCTCAGAGAATGTGGATTAGATAGTATTTCTAGTTAAAAATCCAAGCTCAACAACAACACACATATTCAGTAAACTCTCTGGAACACAGTAAACATTCATTTTCCACATGTGTCACTATTCACACTGACTTTCATTTATATTATGATGAAATTAATCTCTAACAGACTCATTCCTCCAATAAATTGCAGCTTCAAACATAAAAAAAAGGCCCACTAAATCTGAAACATTACAGCATGTTCTTGAAAATGTGATAATAAGTCCCTCAGGGGACTGTCCTGGCCCCCTTTCTTTTCACCCTCTACACAGCAGAGACACGCACACTTCAGACACAACACCGACAGCTGTGTACTGCTGAAGTTCTCTGATGCCTCTGCGATGGTAGGCCTCATCAGGGACGATGATGACGCAGAGTACAGAGGACTGACGGGGAACTTTGTAGACTGGTGTCAGCGAAACCACCTCCTTATCAACGCGGGGAAAACCAAGGAGATGGTGGTGGATTTTCGTAGACGCCGTTCTGCCTTCCCCTCACCAGTGAACATCCAGGGAATGGACATTGGGCAAGTGGACTCTTATAAGTACCTGGGTGTTCACCTCAACACCAAACTGGACTGGACTCACCACACTGATGCACTCTATAGGAAGGGACAGAGCAGGCTCTACTTTCTGAGGAGACTGAGGTCTTTTGGAGTGAAAGGGGCACTCCTGAAGAACTTCTATGACTCTGTAGTGGCATCAGCCATCTTGTATGGAGTGGTCTGCTGGAGCATCACAGAGAGGGAGAGGAAGAAGCTGGATAAGATCATCAGGAAGTCCAGCTCTGTCCTGGGCTGCCCCTTGGACTCAGTGAGGGAGGTGGGTGACAGGAGAGTTCTGGCTAAACTGTCCTCCATGCTGGACAATGAGTCCCACCCCCTGCACGGTGACCTGACAGGACTAAGGAGCAGCTTCAGTGACAGACTGCTTCACCCTCGATGTGTGAAGGAAAGATACAGAAGGTCTTTCCTTCCTGCTGCTGCTAGGCTCCACAACGAGCACTCCTAATATGTGCAATATATCTATTATTTATCATTTATTATATCTCTGTCATTTCTGCATGCTGTTGCAAACTGCAATTTCCCCATTGTGGGACAAATAAAGGTTTTTCTTATTCTTATTCTTCTTATTCTTATATGATGTTCATATAAGAATAAGACTATTGGTCCCTGTGTGTAGAGGAAATATGGTGGTTACTGACTAACTAACTTACTACCCAATTATAATTATATTTTAATTATTTTATTGGGTTATGTGCGACTTTACAGACATTTATTTACAATAAAATCTTTAAGACTGACGCTTTAAGGTGAAAACCCCAAGTCCAAGTCCAATAAACTCATGTATAGTTGTTTAGTTTCCGTCACAATTTGAGTATAAAACATATATTGATAAATAAATAAGTTTGCTGTTATTTTAAGACAATATGTGTATAATTTATTTACCCGAAGACCTTCATAAGACAGGTGGGCTTGTTTTATTACACACACAACAACGGGACTACCTTTCTGTGCGGATTGATTAGAATAACTGAAAACTCCGCTCACTCGGATGACGCTTCGATACGTAGCAAGTGTGTACTGATATCCCTCCGCGGGATAAACTATTTTATTTTTATATTTACAAAGAGTTTAATTGTTTTATATTATATTATTACAAGTGAGTATATATAACATATTTCTAAAACTTAAAAAAAATAAAATAATCTTTATTTTAGATCCAAACTGTTCTAGGGCGGAGCGGATGGCGCTACTTCTCGCGGCACGACCTCTTCCGGTCCTCTTTCCAGCTTCCCGTGCATCATGGTGAGTGCGTTTCACTGGCGGCCGTGTGGCAAAAACGGAATAAACCGGTATTTTATTCGAACGGGACTACACAACTAATCACTCTTGGTGATTGTGAACACACAAAGAAACAATCATGTGAAGAATTGTTATTAAATGTCATTTAAAACGATAAAATATTTTAGTTTTGGGCCTAAGCTAGCTGTTAGCATGCTAACCGTTTTGTGCATGTGTTCTGTTCGCTAGCTAGTGACAACGCCGCTGCTAATACGGAGAAATACAGTGAATAGGCGGAGATACAAGTATTTATACATGTATTTAGTAGTTATATACGGCGTGTCTGCTGAAAAACACGTAAATTATTACAGTATATTAGCTTAGAGACGTTTTGCAGTGGCCCGGCAGCCATTCTATGCATTTGACCATCCGCATTGAAGTGAGTTAATGCTGCTGTACACGATACAACTGCTTTAAAGTCAACGAAATACTGATAGACAGTGTTGTGGACCATGGTAGTGATAAATTGGACAAGACAAGTCTGCTGATGTCCTTTTATTGACAGCTTCTGTAAGCGTTGGGACAGGGAGTACAGCGAAGTTTTATTATTTCTTGTTTGTTCGTGTTAGATTTACGTCCCTTTAATTGTAACCAAACTGTCTTTTTAAGTTTTAATCTAAAAATATTGATCAGTGCCCAGTTTCAGTAAATGTCAGTAGGGAAAGGTTGTACTGGAAATGTCAGTTTTCTTAAACAGTAGAATCTCTCCATAACCTGTCGATTTGATCAAAGCTTTGATTTCTGTTATTTTTGGTCAACGTTTGTGCCGTTGTCGTCTTCCTCACACACGGTTTGTTCTTACTGTTTTACAGACCAAGAAAAGGAGGAATAACGGTCGTGCCAAGAAGGGCCGTGGGCATGTGCAGCCCATCCGTTGCACCAACTGTGCCCGTTGTGTCCCCAAGGACAAGGCCATCAAGAAGTTCGTCATCAGGAACATTGTGGAGGCAGCAGCCGTGAGAGACATCTCAGAGGCCAGTGTCTTTGACTGTGAGTGTCTTATTTTAAAATAAATAAATATATATATCCTGTGTTGGACATCATTGCAAACTCTTTCTACATTCTGATCCTGGTGGCTTTTGTCCTGATCTGTGCTCTCTTCCACTTTGCAGCGTACGTCCTGCCCAAGCTCTATGTGAAGCTGCACTACTGTGTCAGCTGTGCCATCCACAGCAAGGTAGTGAGGAACCGCTCCTGTGAGGCCAGGAAAGACCGTACCCCACCACCCAGATTCAGGCCCGCTGTGAGTACCAGTCCGAAGCAGACACGCACCCTTAGCTGCCACGTCTGTTCAGCGTAGCTCTATAATGTGCACATGATAACCTGACTAGCCGTCACAGGAACGGTTAACGGATGTTCTGTTACGTAGAGAGAACATTTAAACTTATTACGGATTAGAACAAATCGAGTCACCTGCATATTGATCTAAATCTCTTTCTCTCTTTTACAGGCTGGTGCACCAAGAGCTCCTCCAAAGCCCATGTAAAAGCAACATTTGAAGATGCTGTACACCTGAAAAATAAATTGGAAAATCTTCACAAAAACTCAAGTTGTGTCTCATTGATGAATCTTGTGTGGTGCAGTCGTAGGAAAGACGAGCCTGTCAAGTATTTTATTTGGAATAGACTTTTCTTACAGTACAAAACTTACAGTAGTTTAAGATTGTATTATGCAAAAGCATAATTACATATGATACATTTAAAAAGGCTCTGCAGTTATTTAAAGCGATATCAGACCACGTAAAGAGTGGGGGAAATAAAAGAAACTGAGGGGAGCGAATAGTGCAACAAGGAAATATTTTCTACACAAAATACAACAAAGCTAGTTCTTTTTTTTTTTTTTTTGCTTCTGAAGAAAAGAAATGGTGTGGACATATCTTAATTGTCCTAACGTCTAAAACAAAAGGTGGCTGGATGTCTGTTTGGGAGCAAACGTTGGTAACACATGCGTCAGGTTTAGAAGCACGCAACTATGAAGGGTTGCAGACGATAAAAATATGGATTTACTCCTTCGGCAATGCAGAATTAAACTCTGCAGGTAGAGCCAAGACTGCAGCTTCTCTGTACAGGCTCACGTGAGGTCAAAATATCTTGCGGGTCAAGTTTTACATGTTTTGTCTTGGGATATATTCTTTGGCTCGTAGTGGTCAACAGATGATTAAAATGAATAGCTTGTTCTGGCCAGGGTGACTAAACGAAGGCTTGGGTTTATTTTAAAACTATAAAATTAGAGCGTTTAGTATGAGCGGCGGCGTAACCTTTAGTTTTTAGACTTGAGAATTTAAACAGTTGAGAGAAAATGCGTGCAAGACCTCCAGCCAAAGGCACGACAGCAATCTACTTCACACACATCACACCAAAAGGAAAATTCACACAAACAGAGGGGAAGATGTAATTCATTGGTCAAAGCATTTTTTTTTTAAGTAAGACAGTTTCACCAATTTTTCAGTGACAACTTTGGTGTCGTTCTCAGATTAGACTGCAGGAAACTACGTTTTTAAAACAACATTTAAAAACCAGCTGATGTGCCAACACGACCTAACAGTCTATCCTCATATTAAGGCAAGATAATCCGACTATTAAAAGTAACTTGAGAAGAAGTAAAGTTAATCGTATTTAGTTTTGTGTCGGTGTCGTCGTCCGTGGTCACCGTACGGCACCGTGGCCGCAGGTGACGACTCGTAAATCTCGTACAGCTATGTGCCAACCTCCTGTCGAACTGACGCGGCTCCGCTCGGGAGCTCCTTCCTTCCTCAGATCAAGCGAGGTAAACATTTACATCATTTATTTAGAAAGCTCTTTAGCAAAACTAAGTAGAGATGAGATACACGTTAACAACATGGCTTAAAGTAAATTGTTACCTTGCAGCTTCATCCTAATTTATCTCTATGTACATAATATATATTAAATTCACTTCTTTTTTTTCTGTTTTTTTAAATTGTGCCACCATAATAGGGAAAAGTGCCTAACAGTAAGAAACAGTGGTTCTTTGGCTCAGCCCTGGGGAAATCATTTGGTGCTATACAGAACCACACTCATGCTAAACTAAGAACAGTCAGAAAAAAAACAAAGTACTACCTTTAAAACAATATTAACGAGCATCTGGACAGCTATTTAAAATGTGCGAATCCACACAATACTGCGTTCACTATATGACAAACACAAAGCAACCATTCGCAAACACTAACGTGACCTTGAATACTCACTTAGAGCCTTGAATGGTTGCGTTGTTTCAATATAGCGTCAAATAATGTTAGAAAACAGCAAAATACCAGTTATGATAAACACAGGGGGGGAACCAACAAGCCTCTGCCAGCGCCACACAAACATTCATGGACTCAAGCCGGCAGATGAATCTTGTGTTTTTGCAACCTCCTCTTCGACAAATTTGTTGTTTCTTCAAAAACCCTATATTTGTTGTTCTTAATACAGTGCACAAAAGAAATAAATAGAAATAAATCTCACCCACTAATGTCCCGTTCATCAAAACACAAACTAAGCTTTGACTTTTGTGCCAGAGAGTTGGCGACCCCAGACTTCACGCGGCCTCCTGGACAATAAACATATTGTGCTTGAACTGTTTAAAGTCAAATATCCACGGCGTGACTGCGACGCTCGGGAGCCGACGGTCTCGTTCGAACCGACACATTTCTCTTTACGTTTCATGTCTGCACAAACGACTCAGATGTCACGAATGACAAAACCAAAAAATTAAAAACTCTGTTTCTTTCTGCTGTGATGACGTGATTGTAACTGCAGACTGAAATGTTTTCATAGGGAAGTGTGTGTTTCAAAATTAGTTCCAACCACGATGACTAGGGCAAATTACTTTTAAAACGACAGGCCGGTGATTTTAAAGTGTCTGGAAAACAGCCTGAACAAGACATGTTCTCGAGCGTCACCCGCAGATGAAGATTTGTGTCACGACACGTGAGCAGCGAGCTCGTGTCCTTCAATCTGGTCAACGAGGCGAAGAAAGGCACAGTACGACGACAATGTAACACCAACATCACGTTTAAATAAAGCATAAATAGTTTTTTTAGTGTCGGGTTTGCAGTTGGATGTGGTCATGAAAGGGGAAAACATAAACAACCTATCCACTTCGGTAATCTCTTACTTAAAATCGTGGCAGTGACGCTTGAAAGCCTTTCCACCTGCGGGTTTCCTCGCAGCTTTGAGAGAAATGTGCAGGTCATTAGTGTCTTCTAGAAAATGGTTTAATATAATCAGAGTATCTGGCAGGTATCAGTGCAACAGAAGCAGTCGTAGAAAAGGAAAAACAAACAATTCACCACCTCACACGGCTTTCACACAAATAAAGGCCTTCATTTTCCACTTTACTTATTCAGTTTCCTTCCAAAGAACACGAGGTCTCCTGGGATCACACACACACACACAATAACACACGCACACACACAGATCTGTTCATTTCACCCCCCCCTCCCCTCCCGTTAAAAACCAAAGTGCATTTCTAAGTCACGGACAGTCCCTCCAACTTGGACCTGGTTTTTGAGTTTGGTCTGCACTTTAGTTCACACTGTAAAAAGCAATTTATAGTCCAGAATGGAAACAACTTGCCAAATGTAAGGTTTGTAAGGGAGTCATTTCACTGCAAGAGGTGCTTTTAGAACAAAACATCCAATAAACGTCATATTTATTTATTTATTTTTAAATATATATATATAATCTTTGTTAAAGTGCTTAAAAGGGGAACGTTTTCATGTTTCATCTTGCCCGACAACAATATGTGCATTGGATTTGAATCCTGAATTTTGGCGCAAGATGTGGCTGTGGCAGAAAAAGTGCATCGGCTCTTCATCATTTTAAGAACATATAAATTAGCTTTTCATTAATGATGATACATGCAAACTGTGCGTGTTTGCATGTATCAGTTTCATGCCATCAGTGACCTCTTCAACACGTGTGCAGACCAAACCCAGTCAGGTCCTTGTCTCAGTGTAAAAAAACAAAACAAAAAAAAGCTCGAGGTGAAGCAGGTTGTCCATCTTTTATCCTCAGTCGAGGATGTGCTCTCCACGGACAATGTGTGAAGAAAATTCATAGCGGTCCTGGCTGCGATGGCCACAGATGTTACACTCAAAAGGCTGGCGAAAACCATGGCAGCCCATGTGGATGGTGAACATGACGTGGTCTAAGAAAAGCACGCGGCAGTGCTCGCAGCGGAAAGAACGCACGGCCCGGCCCTCCCCGTCGACAACCCGAAAGGCCTCCCTGGAGGTGGAGGAGGGCGCTGTAGGTGAGCTGGGCGTGGGAGCGATGGCGGGAGGTGGGAGGGCAGAATGGCCCACGTCCTCCCGGTCTTTGGCATGGCCGGGGCTGTGTCGGTCCCGACTCCTGTGATGTGAAATGGGAGCGGGTGCAGCGTGGTGGTTGTTGGAGTGGAGAAGGTGATGGCCGTTGTTGCTGTGCAAGGTTGGAGTCGGAGCAGTACTGTTGCATGGCTCGTCTGGCATGCTTTCAGTGTCTGTCGAGTCCTGGCAACCATTGCTCGGCGACGGTGCGTGACTTCGCCCGGCAGGCAGGTCTTCATGACCCTCTGCTGCCTCCCTACCCCCAACACCCAGCCCAGCTCCTGTCCCTGTGCAATCCAGTCTTGGGCCTAGAGCAACGGGATGGTGAGTGGAGCTGTGGACTGGCCTGAGTTCTGACAAACATGAAGGGTGAGTGGTGGGAAGGTGTAGGGGCCTCAGTGTGTCTGATACCCCTCCTCCTCCTCCTCCATTACCTGCTACACCTGCGTATTCCCCTCCCAGACCAGTGAAGTGCGGCGCTTCGAGGTCCCCTGCGTGCATGTCCCCATCTTTATCCAAACCAGCAGTGAGCTCATAAGGTGCATCTGCAAGGCTGAGACGTATGTGCTTCTGCCCTGCAAAACAGAGAGTCACAATGTTATGATAGAGAACAACAGAAACCTGGGGAGGTGGTGGAACAGATTCTTAATTGGAAAGAAAGAAAAAAACAAAGCCAGCAAAGTTTTCTGGATCAAAATGATGACGTGTTGTGGTACAACACACGTTTTAGTGACTAGACCATACAGAGTGCAGTCTTTCTCGTAAGCTGCGTCAAATCATACACTTTGGATATATTAAAAATCCCCAAACCACAAAAGTCTGTCCTATTGCACGTTATCCCATTTTAAAGCAACGAATATTGCTTTGTGAGTTTCCTCAAAACCGTCCACACTGAGACATAATGCTCACCTACAAATTTTTGTGGTGTGGATCTCTTGCGTTTGGTGATGCTGTTGGCGAGCCGATCGATAAATGCCATCTTGTCTGAGGAGGGCTGCAGAAGAGAGTCTGGTATAAACTCTAGCTCTCTCATCTCCTCTCCTCCTGCGCGGAGTACAAACAAACTAACATTATTTGGGGGTTTTCTTATTAACCATACATATTTTTTTTTCTTCCCAAAAACGGTGGTTTAAATTACAATCTAAACCACCTTTTGGAAGTGATTATAAATCTGGGATTCTGTGCTTTACCTTGTTAAGGAGTTTGACTACATTTCTACGTTGGATGCTACTTACAAACCCGTTTGGAAGTTGATATCGATACAACACCAAATTGCACTGCTTAGTTTATCCAGTAGTGTCATGAAACACATACCTGAATTCTGCACACTGGGCGGCTGCTGCGACTCCAGACTCTGTAAGTAGCTGTGGCAGCGCTCACGGTGCTCCTCCAGCGTGCTCTGCTGCTTGTAACTACGGCCACAGTAATTGCACTTATATGGCTTCCCTACAGTTGGAGAGGACACTGCAGACGGAGAGGGACGATAACATTTTTTATTGGCATGGGAAAAATGTTTTTGAGAAAACACACACACACATACTTGCCAGGCTAGTCTTACCTGAATGCGTGCGAAGGTGGCCAGTAAGTGCATCTCGTCTTCGACAGGCGTAGCTGCAGAAGGGACATTTAAAGGGCTTCTCCCCGGAGTGTAGCTTGATGTGGCGGAGCAAGTTACCCTTTTGCGTAAAGGAGGCACCACACTGATTACATTGAAATGGTCGCTCACCTGTGGAGAGATAAAACCTGGTCAACCCAGCTTCTCCAAATACGCCAATAGTGTTTTGTTTCATTAAATCCATAACAACATTTGTTAAATTGCACGTACACCGGTGCATCAAAGTTTTCTTCTCCATTTCATCCTGATTGTGTAGCTTCATATGTTTACAAATGCAAGGTTCTGCATATTTAGTATTTTTATACAGGGGTTAGTCATATAGTCGGTTCTTTGTATGTCAGCAAGGGTACATGGTACATCTAATGTGTTTATTTACCAAAAAGCAAACACAACTTGTGTCTTCTCACTGTAAATATCATCTAAACTGGACAGATCAGTCACCTGTGTGGCTGCGTTTGTGCACCATGAGAACATTAGGCCCAATGCAGATCATTCCACAGATGTCACACTTGAGCTTTCCGTTTGGCAGTCTGGTGGCACCGGCCGGCATGGTTTCAGGATTGCCGAGCTCCCTGTAGCCTCCGACACCCTCAGACCCCTGCTCTGCACCCCCTTCCTCTACCCGCTCCCCTCTCTCGTCTTCAGTGCTGCGCCCCGGGTCTTCATCGCTGTACAGCTCGACCTTAATGGAGTTAGCTAGAAGTAGAAAAAAATGAAGAACGCTTAAATTAAATCATTTGTTGATGTTGCTGATGAGACAGAGACAACAGCATCAGCATATGGGTAGCACTGCCCCGGCAACCAAAATATGTGCACATCTTTTAAAGTGTACAATTAAAATATGTGCACGTATCATACATATATCATTATCATACTAATAAAGATGCCTAATCTCACTGACCACTGAGCGAGCGACTGGGAGAGTTCTCCTTGCTGTTTGGGGTGCTCACTGTTGGACCGCCAAGGGCCCCAGAAAAGTCTCTTTCCATTGAAGAGTCTCCACTAGCTGCAATCAAAAGAAATGGGGGGAAAAAAGCAAAATATTTAATTTGAAAATCACAGCAACGTTAGAAAGTAAACATCTCTCTGGGTAAATAAACAAAGTTTTACCTGATATGTAAGACCGGCCATTGCAGTCATCAACATCCATGCTAGTTCAAGCTGAATACTGAAAAGACATTTAAATCAGAAGTGTCACAGCGTCTCACAGCATAAATAAAACCACATCTACAGCCTCCACTGATGTAGCAGTTCAATATTACAGGTTCAGGTCAAGTTTCACATCACATCATAAAATAAAACCACATGACAAGTTAACTTGATGTGAATAAAAATGTCTGACAATTAGAATATATAATTCTCTTTAAATTATCAGAGGGAACAGATGACTAAACGCTAGCATGAAGCCTCGCTAACTATAACGCACTACTGCTAACTTGTTGGTGTGTGGCAAGCTAGTTAGGCCAAACATTATGGACTGCACATATATTTAATTTATAATTAGTCACTGGCTTAATCAGTAATGTTAAATGCGCGTTGGTTAATAAATAGCACCAGAAAACAATTAACTATAAGCTGAGTTAGCGCCTCAACAGCCACACGCCTGACCCACAATTAACAATTAAAATGAGCCATAACAAAATTGCTAAAGTAACCTAAAGTTGAGGTAATCTAACGTCAGGTCCATTTGAGACGAACAGATCTGAAATCTAGAGGTAATACAGAAAGACAGCGGTGGCAACGTTTACATAACGGTGGCGTTGAGGCAAGTTTAAGGCCTTGGTGGCTAACGTTAGCTTACTGCATGTGATGGAAATTACCGTTGGCCAAGTTAGCTAAACTCAACACTACAACATTACAACAATTTGCCATCGTCGACGGCTTGAGAAAAAGCATGGAGCAAAGTTACAACTTCGTAATACATGCGACGACTCCGCTAAACAGTGTTGACATGTGACATTAACGGACTGACTATGGCTAAATTGGACATTCAAGAAATCCTCGGCGTCGTGTTTGAAGCTAGCATAACAAACCACGGCTAGCCCGGAGTGCCTTCAGCTAGCTTAGCCGCCACAGCCAATGTTTCCTAAACGGTTGCTATGGCAGCCACCGCCACCCAAAATGCTACGGCTAGCCAGCTTAGCGGTTAGCCTGCTAGCTTTGCTCTCCTTGAAGCCTGAAAGCTGACTTTTGTTAAAAACAACACAGCGGAGTCGGACAACTACAAGTGCTTTTGCAGGTGCCTGGTTCTCTGGCACCTGTTGTATTACCTGTCCCTGTCAGGGCCGTTTCACTGAGGTTAATCTGTATTTTCATGTGCCTGTTTTTATGACGGCTGCATCTCCCGGCAGGGGTTTACCTCCAGCTCCAAATCATTTCCGGGTTGGAGCCTAAATGTACCCAGCTGCCCATCAACCACCAGCAGTAACTGGGCTTTCATGACTCAGAAATAGGCATTTTGAAACTATTTAAAACCGCCATGGGACGTGGATACACATCAACAAACAGAAACAACAGAAATATTTTCAGCACAACCACATTTTCTGTTATGAATGAGCCAAATGTTTCAGATTTATTTTGTTTTCCCAACAAAAGTCTCATGTACAACATTTTGACTGGTTGAGTCAAAATATACAATGGTTCATTTAAATCCACGCTAACTGCTGTCTAATTAAGATACTTGTTCATTGGGGTATATGTCTAGATCCAGTCTCATACTCTTTATTGATTTCAAGACTAATTTCTGACTCTACAGACTCAGTGATGAATTAATTTATATAGGCAGACATCCATCCATCCATCCGTCTTAATCAGAATACTCTTTATTTCAGGTTTGAAGTGAATGAATGCATTAAATTGGCAGAAAGCACTAAAGAAATTCAACAGTTTGCAGCAAAGCAGTTCGTAATGTGAGATTTTTTATTCATCTCTCTATCATCTCTAAAACCTGTGTCTTATGTACAATTTCTCACTCTGTACTGTACACTGGGCGGCACAGTGGCGAGGTGGTTAGCCTCACAGCAAGAAGGTCACCGGTTCGAATCCATGGGCCGGCTGGCCTTTCTGTGTGGAGTTTGCATGTTCTCCCTGTGTCTGCGTGGGTTCTCTCCAGGTACTCCGGCTTCCTCCCACCGTCCACAGACATGCTGGTTAGGTTAATTGGTGATTCTAAATTGGCCGTAGGTGTGTGTGTGAGTGAGTGTGAATGGTTGTCTGTCTCTGTGTGTGGCCCTGCGATGGACTGGCGACCTGTCCAGGGTGTACCCCTGCCTCTCGCCCGATGTCAGCTGGGATAGGCTCCAGCAGACCCCCGTGACCCTTAACAGGAATAACCGGGTATAGAAGATGAATGAATGAATGAATGAATATACTGTACACAATATATATATATCTCAATATTACCACATATCTTCATATGCATATCATTGCATATATATATATATATATATATATATATATATATATATATATATATATATATATATATATTAGTATATTATACATTTACACTTTGTATATTTCTATGTATACTTTTGTATATTATTCTTTGACATTTCATCTAAGCTACTCATATAGTTTTTAATGAAGTTCACTGTCATGGGTTACATTATATGCAAAAAGGTTGCGTGAAACTAATCCGCTCTAATAAACAGTCCTGCATTAAATTCAGCTTGATTGTGTTATTATGTTGAAACGGGATAAGGAACTGTACGACCATTTTGGAGGATGTAGTTTGTGGTGCTGTTAAACAGTACTGAGTTAAACACTAAAATGTTTCTGTTATGGATCCTAGCCCACTGACTAAAATGGGGTTGTCAAAATAATAGAAACACACGTTGGTACAACGAAACCTCCAAAATGAAAACACAGTGGAATCAACAGCTTTCTCAGTTATTTAGTCCCGACTACTGCAACTCCCTTTTATTTGGTTTACCTGACAAACCCATCCATAAGGTACAACTGGTTCAAAACTACGCCGCACGAATCATCACTAGAACCTCCTCCATAAGTAACATAACACCGGTCCTGCAGCAACTCCACTGGCTTCCTGTCAAATTCCGTATCAACTACAAAATCCTACTTCTCACCTTCAAGGCATTAAACAACCTCGCCCCTCAGTACCTCACTAACCTGCCCGCACTCTTAGGTCATCCTCATCACAACAACTCACCATCCCACCTGCTCGCTTGACCACCATGGGGTCCAGAGCCTTCTCCCATTCAGCCCCCTGCCTGTGGAACGCCCTCCCGGAACACTTAAAAAATTCAGACTCAGTCACCACCTTCAAATCTCAGCTCAAAACTTATTTATTCAGACAGGCCTACTCCATTCCATAGTCTCACTTCTATCTCCCATCCTATCTGTCATTTGTATGTAACTATATGTTCTATATTATGCTTGTGTGTACTTTAATTGTGTTTATTTCGTGTATTTGAATTGTGTTTTATTTTAAACAATTTTGTGCGGTGACCTTGAGTGTCGTGAAAGGCGCCTATAAATAAAATGTATTATTATTATTATTATTTTAATTTAATGCTAAATACAATAACTTTCTTGAACTTTTCAATCCTAATGTATTACAATAAAGCACTTTGTTTGTTAATTAATGCACACCTTCTTAATCCACAATTTACACAGTGCAGTTTACTCTCCTCTATTTACATTTCTGTATATGACTTTATTGTTCAATTTTCCCGACTTATCTGTATTGTACTGATAACCAGAACAAATTCCTCATATGTGTGAACGCGCAACGATGAAGATAATTCTGAAGCTAAGATTTAGAGCAGAACTGTTATCAGCTAATATTTGTGGGTTGCTGTGCTGTAGTGGTTAGAGATGCAGCTTGGGGTCACAGGTTCGCATCCCTCCACGTCCACGGCTTAGGTGCCTTGAGCAAGCATGTAATCCCCCCCCCAAAAAAAATTGCTCCGGGAGCTACACAAGCGGCAGCCCACTTCATCTCATCCACTACACCAGACAATAGAGGGACAGCGGAGTTCATTCTCCAACAGATTGATCCAGCTCCACTCCCACAGTGAACTCTACAGCAGTGTTTTTCAACCACTGTGCCGTGGGAAATTATCCATTTCACCTAATTGATCTAAAAAACATTTTTTGAAAACGAATGAATTATAATCTGCAAATAATATGCCACTGTCGAGTGTCTGTATATATACATATATATATATACATAGATAGATAGATAGATAGATAGATAGATAAGACATTTTTATTTGTGTTTATTTGATTCCTATTCAAGACACTTTGTTATTTTTGGCTACAGAGTTTCATTTTTTTTTTAACATTTCCGGTTGGTGGTGTGCCTTGTGATTTTTTTCAATGAAAAAAATGTACCTTGGCTCAAAAAAGGTTGAAAAACACTGCACTACAGGACTTATGTCGTATCATTCTCAGTCCAGCTGTAAAACAACTCACCTTTATGTAACAGATAACTCACTATTGCACCTTACTATCATTCCTATGTATATTTATTTATTTTATTTGTTTATTTATTTGATAGGGACAATGCTCATTAATCAACAGACAAGCTACTTGCTGTAAACAAGCCAGAGTTAGCTACAAGTGCTAGTTTCCATCTGTTGTCCCTAGCCAGATCTTAACAGGCACCCTAAAGTGCAAAAGTCGATAATCCAATCCAATCCAATCCACTTTATTTGTATAGCACATTTTTAAAACAACGAGGTTACCAAAGTGCTGCACAACAGATACACAACAGTAAAATAAAGAAAGTAAAAGTTAATACAATAAATTAAAAACATATGAAAGCAATAAGAAAACCATAAGATCTGAATAAAACACTGAAAAACACAAAATTACAGTAAAAAGACAGACAGAGGCCACACGATTCTCATGCTATATTAAAAGCCAGGGAATAAAAATGAGTTTTTAGGTGAGATTTAAAAGTATCCAGGGTGGGGGCCATTTTGACATGGGTGGGTAGCTCATTCCATAACTTAGGAGCTACCACTGAAAAAGCACGGTCCCCCCTGGCCTTTTGCCTACTTTTTGGCACAACAATACGCAGTTTATCAGCAGATCTCAATGCTCTCGGTGGGGTATAGACATGTATAAGGTCGGCGATAAATGTACAGAATTACAGAAGAATAACAAAGTAAGATAAGTAAGAATATATATCATATATATTCTTCCGTCTCTATTTCCTGTACATTTGTTATTCTTCTGTAATTCTGTACATTTCTGTAGGGTCCCTGACTAGCTCCTTCAGCAGCAGACTGTTACACCCTCGGTGTAAGAAGGAGCGGTTCCGCAAGTTCTTCATCCCGACCACTATCAGGCTTTACAACACCTGCATTGCCAGAAATCATGTGGTTATAGTCACTGTCACTGTTCACCCCTTGCAATATTATATTATTTATATCACTTCACTTACTTTGAAATATTTTTAATATAATTTTTCAGGTCACATTACACTGCAATATTTTAGTTTTCTTATCTTGTATAAAAACCTTGCACTTGTTATTTATATTTATTTTTTACCACTTACTTTGCAATATTTCTTACAACAGTACTGTTTGTATATTTGTGTCTTATTTTCCTTTGTTGATTGTTTATTCCTTGTTATTGTGTTTCTGCCTTTCTATTTTTCAGATTCCGTGGTGTATATTACACTTTCTGCTGCTGTAACGGGTGAATTTCCCCGTTGTGGGATAAATAAAGTATAATCTAATCTAATCTAATCTAAACTGCTGTGACCAAGCAGTTTCCCATGTGGAGCAATAAAGTCTATTCGTCTATACACTACTAATGTCTCGTTAAACTATGTATAATCACACATGTTCACCTACGGGACATCAAAGTTTCACCAGGAATTTGCTCCTGAAGGTCAGTCTGGAAAAGTCTAAACGGCCAGTGCGGCCAGGAACATGCTGGGACTTACAAGAGTGACCTCTGCTGTACAAATTGTCCTGAATGGGGCGTCCATGTCACTTCTGACGTACAGGCTGGTTTTACGACGGTGTGCTTACCCAATGTCAGTTTCCGTCAGTTTGACTCGCGGATCGTAACCGCGTTGATCGAGCTTCTTTTTTTTGTTTGTTTGTTTGTTTCCAGTTTCAGTTGAAACGACAAACTCTTCATCTCAATTCACCTCTCGATATCGATGACTGTACCAGAGACATAAATAGTAGATTTTTTATTTTTTTTCCTTTGGCGTTTGTTGTTGTTAAACTTTGAGGTTCCAGCTCGAGGCCCAGCGAAGAGCTCGAGCTCGAGCGGCAGCGGCGGCGGCTCCGAAAAGTTTGTTGTTGTCACGTGACGCGAGACGAATGTGGCGATAAAAGTTTGTTTAGATAGTAAAACTAGGTGGCGTACTACATTTTCAAACCCTACTGAACACGGTTTCACCGCAATGCCGCAACCAAAATACCGAAAGATCGCCGTAATCGGTTACCGGTCCGTAGGTGAGTACTACATTTTCGAGCTCGTGCACAGCTAACGTTAGTCGAGCTAGCTGGCTAACGGGCTAACGTCCTCCTGGCTTTGTTGTCATCTTCAGCCCACCCCACAGACAACAACACTAACGCTAGCTCACCTCTGTTATATGGGTTTACCGCGCGGTTTATTAAGTACACGTTACTACATTTAACACTGTCTAACACTGTTAACCACACATTACTAAAATGTGAAATGATAATAAAGTTAGCTTAGCCGGTTGTATGCTGGTTTAGTGCCAAATGATGTGTGTGCATCGAAACTTGTTGCCTAGCATGTGAGTCATAACACGTATATACTGTGTACACACACACACACACGCCTGGTATGGTCCGTGTTACTCCGGATTATGTCACACATCAGACTAGATTAGATTGAACTTTATTGTCATTACACATGTCCAAAGGCAGTTAGCATCCAACCAGAAGTGCAGAACCACTAAGTGCTTTTGGATAATATGGATAATTCATGCTAATTAAAGTAAAGCAGACCGTTTTCCAGCGTACACAATGACTGTAGACATCAACATATGTTCAGATATGGCAGCAGGATATTTACTGGTTTAATAGAAGCTATGGCAAGTGGTCATATCTGTATTTATCCTTTTAAATACGCTTCTGTTTGCTCTTTAATGAAGATAAAGTAGGCTACTTTCTTTAAATATATACATGTCCAAATCAGAATTAATTTTATTTGGCCATTAATACACACACATATACAGGGAATTTGTCTGCATTTGCACCTTGCTCTCACTGTACTTATATATATAGAGTGTAGGTATCATAAGGAAGAAGGATATCAAGGAGCATATATAGCCTACGTTGTTTTTTGTTTGTTTGTTTGTTTATTGAGGATCCCCATTAGCCGACGCACAAACGCCAGGCTAGTCTTCCTGGGGTCCTTTTCAAAAGTTCAAAGTAAAATAACATTACACAGAACTAGTTACTGAACATACGCAGATCCAGTTACAATAAAAGAAAGGAAAAAGAAATTCTCAACCTGATAACTTGAAAGATTAACTCTTAAGTCTAAAAAGTGACTTTACATGTTTCTTAAATGCTTTTTTTTACTGGGAATAGTCCTAATATTTAAATGAAGAGTATTCCATAATGAAATGCCTCTGTATACAACAGTGCTTTTCATTGAATTAGTTCTTGGTCGTGGTAATGCAAGTAGACCTTGAGTTGAGGTTCTGGTCCTGTAGTGGTGAACATCAGCATTATAACCAATCTGCTTAAAAAGAGCTGTAGGATACTTGTTATGAATAATGTTTCGAATAAATAACAATAAACTGCTGGATAATCTATGAATAACCTTCAGCCATCCAAGACAAGAATGCATACGGTCCACACTCGATCTATAAGAACAATCAAGAGTAAGTCTAGCTGCCCTATTTTGAGCTGTTTGTAATTTTGTAAGCTCAACCTTGGGTGCAGAAGCCCAAATAACTGACCTACGTTGTGATGTGATGGGACTTTTCTATACAAGATAACGTTTGTGTGTAAATGTGCTCTACAAGTGTATGTATATATATATGTATATATATATATAGCATTATTTACAGAGAAGTATTTCAGCAAATATTTGTGGGAAGCTGTACGCTGTATATTGTACATTGCAAGAAATCTGTCATGTGCATGATCAAAAAGAAAATATGTAAAAGCTTTCGACTCAGCACTGATAAATTGAATTTGGATACGGACGGAAATTGTGCCGGAAAGAAAACTCATACCACCGTAGATACACGGTCAGAAACTTTGATAGCTCTTTGGAGTTTAGTGTATTTATCACATGTCTACCCCAAGAACACAAATCCTTTTTCTGTCCTTTCCTCTTTGCGTCACGAACGGAAAATAGATTTTACGGTGAAATGGCAGTTAACAGAATTTGCGATCTTATCTGAATACCAAGGACATGGCCTGTTTTAACGGGTATCAGAATAATCAGTATGTGATAAAGGTATGATAAATAAAAATATTAAATTGCTGGGACTGATAACAGAAATCCCTGATCAGGTCACGATATTTGCGGTAATGACAATGCAGTGGGTTAAAGAGTTTTCAAGCTTTCAGTGATGTTTTTAAACATTTTTACATTTCTCCTCCTTGCACAGGAAAGTCATCTCTTACAATACAGTTTGTGGAAGGACAGTTTGTTGACTCCTACGACCCCACCATCGAAAACAGTGAGTGTAATCTTTAAGCCTGTTTGTGACATTTTGCAGCAAAGAACATCGTGGTGGTTTTGGTTCACTGTAAGAATCGTAAAACTATCGTCCATCCTTCTCCCCAGCCTTTAACAAAATGGTCAGCGTGAATGGTCAAGACTTCAATCTTCAGCTAGTTGATACAGCTGGGCAAGTAAGTAGTTAATCCACTCTTATGACGGACATTGGCCTTTTTTAATTTAACCTTGCAGATATTATGACAGTAAAACACCTTGAATCCTTGAATTATGACAAGGACTCAGCTATATTAAAGGAACAGTATGTAGGATTGTGGCCAAAACTGGTACTGCAGTCACTTTCAAAATACTGTAGAATGGTGTATCCCCTCCAACCTCCCCCCTGACTCGAGGTTGCCAGGTTACCGAGGTAACGTTAGGCTACTCAATACGTCTCAGTTACGTTTCACATTGCCGTAATCGACGTGCTAATGTTGTTTTCCTCGGCGTTTCAGCATAATGACAGAGAAACGGGCTCATAATGCTAATGCTAATGTTAGCAATGACGACTCGCCGTTTTTATTTCCCAAACAATTCCTTACCTTTTCAATTCGATGACCCACCTCCTCTGTATATGCGCTAACGTAACGTTACTTTGCACGAACATGCATAACTTTGTTCGACTGTCGTGAATATTTTAAATGTCCATTTACATTATGTACAAGTAAGTTAGCCAGGAGAAAATTAGCAACGTTGGCGTCTGTCTTCAAATTCTTCTCCGTTTTCAGCCGTCTCCATCTTTCAAAGGCATCTCCTATACAAATCCTTGTTTTATTTCGGACTTTGTCACGACGTAGTTCGGATTCATAACGAGGTCTTTTAGGTTTAGTAACGTTATACATGTTTTATCCGACACGTTCGTAGCTGCAGCTGTGGTAACTAGAGCAGAGCTGGCAACCCGGAAGACGAAACTCTACTGACTTCGTGATTGGTAGATAGCTGGAGGGTGGCGCCTCAGGCCAAAACACAACATGACAACATCAACATCAGTTGAGGGCTGCAACTTTCACTTTTAAATGACAGTATCCTGGCCGGACCACTGTTGTCAGTGATATAAGTATTTGAAATGAACATGATTTCTTCATGTCTAGTGACATATCAGGGCCATTTTATGATTAATTGAAATACATTTCTTACATACTGTTCCTTTAACTTGAAGTACAGTTTTTTTTTAGAAGCTGCACTCTTGTGTCTCAGTTTTTTAAATAATATTTTGTATTTGTCACACCCAGTGAGATTACAATGCTTATTCTCTGTTTGTAGGACGAGTACTCAATTTTTCCACAATCCCACTCAATGGACATTCATGGCTATGTCCTTGTCTATTCAGTGACTTCCATGAAAAGGTGAGTGGATGGTTGTGTTCTCATCTGTGTGTAGTCTATCCTCATATATTCATTATAAAACTGAAGTGTGTTGATTAATGCGTTGACCCCCAAATGCAGGAGTGCAATCCAGACAAGTACTAGCAGCCTCGCTGCAGTTATACATTCAGCTCTATAAGTTCCTGCTTGATCACTGCTTTAACGGATTACGCTTAAGTGTATATTCTTGAACTCACTGGCTGATAATTACTTTGATGTCTGTCTCTATGTTCAGTTTTGAAGTTGTGCAGGTTCTACATGACAAGCTGCTAGACATGGTTGGGAAAATTCAGTAAGTTTAGATGATTCTTTAAACTTACTTCTTTCTAAAATTATCTTATTTCCTTTGAGTTTTTTTTCAACCAGGCTATTTTCTTTTTAGGGTCCCAACTGTTCTTGTAGGGAACAAAAAAGATCTTCACATGGAAAGGTAATAAAGATGAATGGAAGTCTTTAACTGCCATCATATAAAACACTCATAATTAAAGATACTTTAATGATAAATGTAGCCCTCTGTTGTTTTGTCCGTTTCAGAATAGGTCTTGTGTTGCTCTTGTATATATCTTTGTTTCAAATCTTTTGAAAAGAGCAAAAACAATCAGTTGCTTGTGTAAACGATGCTTGATGACTTATTCGTCTTGTATATTACAAAGACGGTACAACATTGCATATCACATAAAATAGGTTTTCTATATCCAGGAAGTAAAATACTGTTTTCCTTTTTTGTCTCAGAGTTATCAAGCCAGAGGAGGGAAAAAAACTTGCTGATTCCTGGGGTGCTGCGTTCATGGAGTCCTCAGCCAAGGAGAATGAGGTAATGACAGATTAGGATGCCAACTCATCGGCGCGGCCCACGTTGTATCTGTGGCGCGGACTCACACTCTGCTAACAATATTCTTGCAACGCAGACTGCTGTGGAGGTTTTCAAGCGGATCATTTTGGAGATGGAGAAGGCTGATGGAAATGCGCCGCCAGAGGAGAAGAAGTGTGCTGTGATGTAAAAGTGTTTCCAGGACATCAGTAAGTGGATTTACTGAAGACAGGAGGCACAACTTCACCAGCCTGCCAACCGTGACCTCATCAGCACCAAGACACTGCAGTGGAACTTTTCAACTCCGTTGTGATACCAGATTGATTTACATTGCAAAGCAACCGCTCAGACAGTTGATAAACTATCACTAATTGTAATCACAGGGAGAGGTTTGTAAGATTAATTTCTGTTTTAAACATGGAAGCACCTTCAGTGAACACTTTCTTTAAATATTGAAATGTAATCCATGACGAGGAATAATACTGACATTGAATTCAGTCACATGCTAAGAAAAATAATAGGATTGCCAAAATAATTGGTCAAAATTGATTGCATTATCGTTTTTTTTCTGATGTTTGGGACATAATTGACTTCTGTCTCAAATATTTGAGTTATAAACAGTGAGAACTGGTTAATAACCTTTTCTGAGGATTACTTCATCAGATCTATTTTACAGCCATGCAGAGTCACAGTTCACATTGCTTTAAATGTGGTGTTCAAGTGTCACTATTTCTCACAATTTCCCCTCAGCGCACGAAATCTCACTGTGTTCTCACAGTTCTCATTGTAGTTTTTTATCAACCCATCTTCAGGTACCGTTTACCAGTGAACTGTGGAGCTGCGTCTTCATGACGGAGGAGTCTTACTGTATATTTAACAACACATATTTTTTTTTAGCTCTTCTGCTAAGCAGATAGACCTTGGTTGTTTCTACAGTTTCCTTTCTTCTTATTAACTGTAATAAAGATGTTATGGACAGCACAATTTTAGTGTAGGTTGGAATTGATCTTTGCTAATTACCTGTTATGGCCTTATAGAATCTTAGAATTTGGTTTGGTACTATTGGTTATACTCTGAGTGAGGTGCGCGCTCTCTTCAACATCCTTAGTCGACTACTTTCATATACGTGCGTTGTAATTATGAACCGTTTTTAAATTACATTTTAATATTGCCTTTGACAATTTAAGTGGCCAAAAAGCTAGGTTAGTAGTTTTTGAACTCATTGTCCTGATTTGATGGTTATTATAGGCTTGATAAAACTAAGCCAGTACTATATGACATGTTTTTCCATAGATCTTATCGCCTTACAAAGACATGACAGACAGTGGATTTTCCTCCACAGACCCCATCTTAATCCTGTAGAGGGTGATTATAATTTTATCAAGTGCTTTGCTGAGTAAATAGTTGATTGATGAAGGTGGAACAGATGCTGGTGACGCTGTGTCTTGTGCCTTACAGTTGTTCAGACTCCCTCATCTAATTCTTTTCACGACTCAAGGTGCTTTATTTTATTTTATTTTATTTTTATTTTTTTCCTTCTGTTGACTTGACACCATGAGTGCAGGTGTTGTGCACCTGAACACCAATATTCCCTTGTGAGTCAATGTTGATTCAGAAATCTTGCTGTAAACAGTTTTGTATATAAATAAATCTGTTACTCATTTCACGTGTCTGCTGATTTTTGCTGCGTTATTTAGGTAACTGAACCTAATTTTATGTATTTAGCATATTTGCAAAGCATCAGAAGTGTTGCAGTTAGATAGAGGCGCGGTGGTTAGCACTGATGCCTCACAGCAAGAAGGTTCTGGGTTCGAATCCATGTGTGGAGTCTGCATGTTCTCCCTGTGTCTGCGTGGGTTCTCTCCAGGTACTCCAGCTTCCTGCCACCGTCCAAAGACACGCTGGTTAGGTTCACTGGTGATTCTAAATTGGCTGTAGGTGTGAGTGTGAATGGTTGTCTGTCTCGTCCGATAACAGCTGGGATAGGCTCAAACATAAAAAACTATGCACTAAGTCTACATTGGTAAATAACTGGGCATTGCATTGGCTCCATATGTGCACACATTAATTAATACAAATATAGTTTAAGACATAAGACATGTTTATTGATCCCACATATGGGAAATTAACTGAATAAGGGACTGAGTAGACTGTACTTCCTGAGGAAGCTTAGGCAGTAAGTTGCTGGAGATGTTCTACCAGACTGTTGTTGCGAGTGCCCTGTACTTTGCTGTGGTTTGTTGGGGGAGCAGCACCAGCAAAAAGGACACAAGTAGGGTCGACAAATTGATTCGAAAGACTGGTCATGTCATTGACAGTGAGTTGGAGACATTTGTCTCAGTGAGGGACAGGAGGACACTAGACAAACTGCTCTCCATCATGGACAATCATCCACTACACCAGACAATAGAGGGACAGCAGAGCTCATTCTCCAACAGACTGATCCAGCTCCGCTCCCACAGTGAACGCTACAGGACGTCTTTCATACCATTCTCAGTCCAGCTGTACAACAACTCACCTTTCTGTGACAGATAACTCCATGTTATTCATGGTAATGGACACTATTGCGCCTTACTATCATCCCTGTGTATATAATATATATTCTTCCATCTCTATTTCTTGTACATTTGTCTATACACTAATATGCTAATTTGTACATTTTGCTTATACTGTAATATTTTATTTTATTTACTAGGTTTTATTTATTTATTTTTATTTTATTTTATTTAATCTTCCTTTTGAAAAGTTTGAGAGGCTCCCCTCAGGACGCAGACTCCCCTGTCCGCCTTGCCGGACGCAGAGGAGGAAGGCATCCTTCATCCCGAGGGCTGTCCAGCTTTTGAATGATAACAGACTCATGAACATATGATTCTAACTGCCTCTTATGCACCTTGTTTTAATTGGAGCACTAAGGAAGCACTTTAAGAACTCTTAGAACTTTTTAGAACTACTACTATGTGATGAATGATGATATGTGGTGCAGTGTGTGATTGTGCAGTGTGCCTGTGAAATATGTGTTGGTTGATTGTACAGTATGCGTGCTGCTTATGTTGTTGGCTGTGTCTCTTGTCCCTTGAAATTTTTAAATAAGCTTCTACAATGCGCCCTTTTAAATTGCCCCTTGGGGACAAATAAAGTGCTTTGAATTGAATTGAATTGAATTGAATTGAATTTTATCCGTGGCTCTTAAGAGTGTTACTGCTACTGTGACCAAGCAATTTCCCTTGTGGATGAATAAAGTTTATCTAAGTCTAAGTCTAAACTTGTCACAGTAGCACGGAATTTGTCAAAAAAAATATATACAAAACAGTGACGACTTTGACTTCGACTGGGGAAAATTACCAGGAAAAAAAAAACAAAAAACACAAGTACTGATTTGAAAAAAATACATACAAAAAAATAACACTCTCTGGTGGCGTCGGCCATCCTGTGTGGAGTGGTCTGGAGCAGTGGCATCGCAGAGAGGGAAAGGAAGAAGCTGGATAAGATCATCAGGAAGTCCAGCTCTGTCCTGGGCTGCCCCTTGGACTCGGTGGGGGAGGTGGGTGACGGGGGAGTTCTGGCTGAACTGTCCTCCATGCTGGACGATGAGTCCGGCCCCCCCTTCATGGTGACCTGAAGGGACTGAGGAGCAGCTTCAGTGGCAGACTGCTTCACCCTCGATGTGTGAAGGAAAGATACAGAAGGTCTTTCCTTCCTGCTGCTGTTAGGCTCCATGGCGAGCACTCCTAATATGTGCAATATATCTATTATTTATTATATCTGTAATTTCTGTATGCTGTTGCAAACTGCAATTTCCCCATTGTGGGACTATTAAAGATTTTCTTATTCTTATTATTCTTAAAATATATAGAGAAATATAAAGACATTCTGTTTATACACTGTGGTGGTGGAATAAAAATTTACAAATATATTTTATATAATAATTATAATAATAATTGATGTATGATTAATGTATGCAGGAAGACATAACTGCATATGATAAAGGGTCAGGCCCAGGCAGGGGCGCCGAAAAGGGGGGGTAAAGGAGACGGATTCTAGGGGCCCATGATTGAGGGGGGCCCAGAGAGGCCCCTAATGATGATGAAATTATAATACAGAAAAGATAATGACACTAAGTTATTAACTAACATATAATCACAAATGTTTTATTTTCAATGTCCTGGTAACAATAACTTTATTTGTTTTGGAAACATCAACGCCTGCAGGGCCCCCCCTCTATTTATGTAAAATGGTTCAGTCCGACTGGATCAGCTGCAGGTAGCGCACCGGCGATTTGTCACACAGCGCCACAGCGGGCAAGAAGGAGGAGACGGCAGTATGCCTCAAAAATCAGGCAGCCAAAAAAGAAAAGAAAGGAAATTAAGAGAGGAGAAGGAGTTGAAGGGTCGACAATATGTCACCCAGTATTTAAAAAAAAAAAAGGTGGGTTTGTTAGTTGTGGTGGAAAGTTCTGGAATATTAACTTTCTCCCTGTCTGTGGTCTATAAGCTAGCTCACTTTTCTCACCATTTTAGCTCAAGAAAACTCTGGATTTTTAAATTTTACTGCTATATTAGTTAAATAATCAATCCAGTCAAACATTTATCAAGCTGTTCTTATTCAATAATAGTTGATCTCCCCTCTGTCAAAATGATGCCTCATTGGTAATGGTAATGATAGTCAAAAATACCATTAAAATGCATAATTATATGTAAAATAGCATAAAAAAAAATCGCCGCTGTGTTGGGGGGCCCTGTAAAGATTCTTTTCATGGGGCCCAAAATCCCTAGCGGCGCCCCTGGGCCCAGGTCAGGTCTGGGATTGCATGCTCGACATCGTGTAGTGCGGTAATACTACGTGTATTACGGTAACGACCGCGCACCCAATTAATGTTGCTCATTTTTAAGTTGCAGCGGAAGAACTCTGCGGTGGTGGTGGTTCACATAGAGGCTGTACACGGACCCGGCTACAGGAAGGAGACTCAGCTAATGGGACATGGAGTGTGTAAGTCACCTAGCCCGCTGTCGCTTCTTTAAACCGACTTAAACAAAGACTCTCCACCTGTTAAATAAACAAAACCAGCTCGGAACTCCTCGAGGAATGCTAACGGTAGCGGCTAGCTAGCGAGCTAACTCTTGGTGGAGTAGTTCTCGGGGCTAAGCAGATTGTTGTTGAGGGCAATTAACCGCCAGGAAAGCCTGTACAAGTGCACAATCGCCACTAAAACATGATAATACGCTTTGTAATGTGTCACCGGGGCAGGGGACACGCCGAAATTAAAAGTCACCTCGACCGGTCTGATAATGTCAACAGATTGTTGGTGCTAGCTAAATTCGCTACGCTTCGCTAACGCTCCTTGCTGTAATGCCGTTATTCAGGTTGCACATAACTTCTGTGTCACGATGATAGTAAACAGTAAACATAGTTGTGTTTTATCAGCAACTGTGTCAGCTGCTTTGGGTTTTAATGTGTAGCATCTGACATACTGGAGAAACCTTGAGTACACCTTGTGGTATTTAGATAATCTGTAAACTATTACTGGTATTATCTTTGCCTCTTTTGTCTTATTTATCCTCTTAAATGTTAGTAAGCTTGACTCAGGGACACACACAATGATTCCAGTGTGTCTGCACTGTTGTGTACAGATGCAAATAGCAAATAATCTCTATTCTAAACTTCAAACAAGCAAGCAGCGAGACTTTAAACCACTTTCCAAAAGCTGCTCTTCTTCCTGACTTCAGACAATAAACGTTACACCCACTTTTCTTATCTTGACACCAGTCGTGTTACACAAACCTTCATGTCAACAGTGTGCATCATAAACCAAACCGCGCCAAGTGTCACGATCGAGCCGACCTTTAAACTTCACGCCTATACTTTGACTCATATCTGACCCAGTCAAACGGTTTCCTCTCGTATTTCAGGTGAGATCTATAGTCGGGCACGGGGCCGGGGGGATCGTTTAAGCACGTCTCTGCTTTTATATCTGGAAGTACGTCCGCGCAAACTCAACTCTAATGCCCTTTGACCTTTTCTTCTAGATTCCAGTAACTATCGATGATGTTGAGGGCAAAAAGGAGCCAGTCATAGAAGGTAAAGGAACTTGTATAAATCTTTAGACACTATAACAGACACAGTTTAAATCTCTTGTCTTTAATCTCTTCTCCCCCGTTTCTTCAGACTCAGAGCACAACGTGTACACCAGGTTTATGAAGTCCCACCGTTGTTATGACCTTGTACCCACCAGCTCCAAATTAGTAGTGTTTGATACCTCGCTACAGGTAAAAACAAAAGCCTCACACACATTTATAAAAGGCTGTATGTGTAGATCTTTTAAGATAACAGCGACCGTATCTTTTGTGTAATCGATGCTGCAGGTGAAGAAGGCCTTTTTCGCTCTGGTTTCTAACGGGGTGAGAGCGGCGCCTCTGTGGGACAGCAAGAAGCAGTGCTTTGTCGGTGAGAGTCATTTTCATCCGGCTTTGTTTCATCCTCTGTTTAGTTAAATAATAAACTGATTTAATGCTCCTCTTTCTGCTCTGCAGGTATGCTAACCATCACAGACTTCATTAACATTCTTCATCGCTATTACAAATCTCCCCTGGTAAGATGGTCGCCGTCGTTCAGTAGATGTAACATATTAAGTCTCCAGCTGCGTCATTATTTTGGCATAAATCAAAATCACTATTTCTTTATTAGTAACTTTACACGTTCTCTTGTTGTAATCCTTCAGGTTCAGATATATGAGTTGGAAGAGCACAAAATTGAGACGTGGAGAGGTGAGAGTGTTTAATGAATACATAATAATGTCGTTTACTCTGGTAATCTTCAAGTTTAACTAAACCGTCTGTTCTTCTTTACGACAGAGCTGTACCTTCAAGACTCCTTCAAGCCCTTGGTCTGCATATCTCCCAATGCAAGGTGAGTAGTTGCACGTACAAGAGTGAACGTTTTTCAGAATGTGTTTGGGTTTATTACCATGAAGATGTTGAGGTTAGGGATGTGCGATATTTCATCGTTTACGATATATCGTCAAAGACATTCCCCACGGTAAGAATATCTCATCCCGCGATAAAAAACGATAAATTCCCATAGATGACGTATAAATATGTGCGCGACACACTCGCAGCCCAACACCTGTGGAATATTGACAAATTGACAATGGCAGAAGGCGGAGCAGATACGCCGGGCAGCGAGGAGCTCGTTCCTAAACGAGGCTCCACCTCCATTATCTGGTTTGGTTTTAACCCCTTAACGCATGAATTGATTTTTCAGTTATATGAAGAAATGAAATGTTTGTATTTTTGCTTTCCACTCCGGCCGGTCCTACGAGAATCTAGTGCAAAACGACATTGGAGTATTACATGCATTATTACGGCTGCAGTCTGAACGGAAACAGTGCGTCGCAAATTCGCGACACTAGGCGTGAAGGGGTTAAAAAGTCTGATGCGGAGCAGAAAATCACAACATGCAAGGTTTGCTAACAAATAGAGCATAAAAAGGACAGTAACACCACTAATTTGTTCCACCACCTCAAACACAAACCAGAATATGAAGAAAGACAGAAAATGCGCAAAGGATGCAGAAGCAGCGTCGACTTCATCCAAAGAGTCCGGTAAAAAAACAACAACAACTCAGATAAAACTTGCCGATGCATTATAGTCAAAAAGATTAGGCTGAATTGGTGTTTATTTATCGTCATTGTTATCGTTACCGTGATAAATACCAGAAATTATCGGGATAAAATTTTTAGTCCATATCGCCCATCTTTATATTTATTAGTACATTCATGTTAGGTGTCTGTGAAGTTCCTCCACTCTTCTCTATGATGACCAGGATCTCTTTAAATACTTAGAAATGCCATTTGACAATGAACTTCAGCTACAATAAGCTTTGTTTCATGAAGGATTGTGGGAGATTTGATATTTTCTCTGTAACCGCAACATTTGTTTTATTATACGATCACTACACACACACACACATACACACACATTTCTTTCCAAGACACAGAGGTCCGACTGAGTAGCGTTAGCGACGATCTCTTTCTTTGTTAGTTTTCTAGTTTCTGTTCTCTCACAGCGTGCTGTGTCTCATGTGACTTGATAAACTCGGCCCTCTCTCTGTATCACAGTTTGTATGATGCGGTGTCATCTCTGCTGAAGAACAAGATCCACAGATTGCCTGTAATCGACCCCCTGACAGGGAACACACTCTATATCCTCACGCACAAGAGGATTCTCAAGTTCCTGAAGCTTTTTGTGAGTCCCTCAGGGCTTCCTGCCTTACCGCTGCTCCATTAAATACTTAAAATCACCTGCTGTTGATGTTTTGTGTTTGTATGTTTGCGTTTGAGTTTGATTGTAACTGTTCAGATCTCAAATGTGAAGCAAAATTACTAAACAAACACAGTTTTCATTTTTATTCCTCCCTAGATATCGGAGATGCCAAAACCTTCGTTCTTGAGACAAACCTTAGAGGAGCTGAACATCGGGACGTTCCGTAACATAGCAGTGGTCCGCAAAGACACGCCGCTGTACACGGCGCTGGGCATTTTTGTGGAGCAGCGAGTGTCGGCGCTCCCCGTGGTGGACGACAAAGGTATGTGGTCCGTGTTGTTCTTGCATTAATGACGAGATTCCTCTTGGATTTAACGTCTCGCGTGCTTGTCTCCGTCCCGCAGGTCGAGTGGTGGACATATACTCCAAATTTGACGTTATAGTAAGTTAAAAGCAGTCACTTCACGCTGTTTTCTGGTGAACGTGATAATTGAAGATTGCAATAACAAGAACGATGCATAGCGGAAGTGTTGCATGTAAAAGGAATATCTTTACACAGAACCTGGCGGCAGAGAAGACGTACAACAACTTGGACGTGACGGTGACCAAAGCCTTGCAGCACCGCTCTCAGTACTTTGAAGGAGTGCTGACCTGCAACAGGCACGAGACGCTGGAGGCCATTATCAACAGACTGGTGGAGGCTGAGGTGAGAAGAAGACGTCATTATTATCTGACTGGTAGTGTTGCTTTCGTCAACGAAAACTATGACTAAATATTGTCGTCAACAAACCTTTATCACGTGACTAAGACGAGACGAGACGTAACGTAAATGCTGGTCATGCGACGATGACTATAATTAAATGTATAATGCAATATTGTTGACGAATAAAAACGAGACTAAATGTGGTTTACAAAATAAAAACTATGCTAAAATGTCTCTCCATTTTCGTTGACCGAAACGAGACGAGAGACGAAATGTTACAACGTCATTTTGTCTTGTTTAGTCGCGTTATTATTATTATTTTGTAGTTTTTCTGTTTCCTGTGTCCAGAGCCCGTTTCTCTCGCAGGCGACGTCACTTCCTCAAGCTCCACTCGCGGCATTAGTTAGAAGTAGCGTGACAGAGAAAGGGAACGATGGCCGGCCAGCCGGGGGTCTTTGGTAGAAGAAGAAGAGAAGACATTTGGAAAAACTTTAAATACATCGAAGTGGAAAATAAAACCGAATGTCTTGTTGTGAAAGATAGGGAGATAAGATAATAAGAACCTTGTTTGAAATAGGTTTGGCTAAAAGAAAATTTTGGTTTTGTCTATACTACAAGGTACTTATACTATATTGACTGGGTTAAATAGAATTGCATTACTAAAAAGAGACTAAAATACAATTTTCATTGACTAAAACTAGACTAAATGTCATCAGTTTTCGTCGACTAAAACTAGACGAAAATAGTCATGGATAATTCTGACTAAAATAAGACTAAAATGCTCAGACTTTTAGTTGACTGAAACTTGACTAGACTAAAAAGAGTATGAACATGACTAAAACTAATAAAAACTAAAATGACAGCTTGACACAAAGACTAGACTAAAACTAAAATTAAAACAGGCCGCCAAAAACAACACTACTGACTGGTTTACTCCATTTATACTTGTGCGCTCGTGAGTCTGGCTCGCTCTGTAAAAACGCCCAAACATTAGTCGGCGCTGTGTCTTTTTTGCCGGTCGGGTTCATTTTTTGTTTCTACTTCCTGTTTCACTTTCAACAACCTCTTAAGTTAACCTTTCCTCGATGTGTTCCATCTTTATTGATCCGAAACAATCAATTCCAAAAGTGCCTCATCAAACACAATCTGAAAAGCAGACCAGCACATCTTTAGTATCCCGGTTTTGATCGGGTTTTTGAAGTATCCCGTTTTTGTGTTTGTCCATGTAAACACCATATCCCGAATTCAGAAATCGGGATATGCTCATTTCCCGATTTCAAGAAACCCGGCTTTGCTACCTGGAGTACTCCGATAGAAGCCGGGATACTGGAGCATGTATACACCTTATCCCGGTCTCTGACGGCTGCCCACTGTCTGCGCAGGCACGAGTGACGCCAAGTGACGCACTAGATATACAAACAACATGGCGGCAACGAGAACTCACTTTTGGAGCGACGAAGAGACTGAACTTTCCCTTAAAGTAATGAAAGAACTAAACATAACGACGTGTTTAGATGCAGAAAACACCGACATGCTGATGTATTCAAATCTGTTGCGGAAAAGCTACGTGACGCTGGTTTTCCACCTCGCTCCGTTGAACAAGTTAGGTCGCGTTGGAAAACATTGAAAAAGACGTAAAACACGCATGCGCAGATAGGATGCAGCGATCGGAAAACGGGTTTCTGGTATTTATCATGTATACGGGGATATGAATAACCGGGTTTCTCTGTGTTCCATGTAAACACCATATCCCGGATATGCTTAAAGCCGGGATAAGCCTCAAAATCGGGATACTAAAGAACATGTAAACGTTGTCACTGTTAGAAATCTAACGGTATGAAGTCCGTGTTTTTATAGCAGAACATAATTTTACACACATCTGCCCTTCAGTGTTGAGCCACCACATGAAAGCGCCCCTTCCCTCTGACATCTGCCATTCTTCCATCTTTCATTCATTCACTGCTGCTGTGTTACTGTGTTTGTTTGTGTGAGAGGATCTTTAACGGTGTCCCCCCGTTTGTCCTCCAGGTGCACAGACTGGTGGTGGTGGACGAGCAGGAGGTGGTGAAGGGAATCGTCTCCCTTTCAGATATCCTCCAGGCACTAGTGCTCACCGATGGAGAAGAAGGTAAATACAACTGTGTGGCTGTCTTTGGGGAAAATAAGCAGCAATGTAATATGTGAAGCGTTAAAAATAAGTTTAAGTGATGGCTTGTTTTCTTTTCTTCCCACAGTCACGGCTTGAAGGAGCCACTGAAGCACTGAAAGGCTACACATTTTTAAGACGAGGCCAGAGCAAAGGGAGAAGGAACAGATATTCCAGAGGGAAATTAAAACAGTGTACAGAAGGATCATCCATCTCCTGTAACATTCACAGATGAAGACGTCTCTCTTTCTCCAAAAAAAATTAAATAAATAAATAAATAATATATGACATTTTGGCAATACAACACATACTTGTAGTAGCACAGAACTTCCTGTAAATCGAGCCAATTGCTGAGTCACTGTGCAGCCAAGAAACCTCTGAGAGGGACCTGTAGCCAGCACTGTACTCACCTCAGTGGCTGATCTTCATAGAGAGGGGCAGTTCTTTCTTTTTTTTTGACTCATTACAAAAATAAACCCGATAATAAACTTATTATTACCTTCTGAAGGAGAACTGATATCCCTGTACGGCCTTTTGTTTGAAGTATTTCATTTCTGTTAAAAGGCTGAAATCTACAAGCACATCCAGTCTGTCTCAAGGTCATTTTAAACTGTAGCTTTGGCAGATTTGTTGTTGTTGTTGTTGTTGTTCTAACAGATTACACATTTTCTTGAGCATTTTTAATGTGTACAAATACTCCCGATCAGGCATAACATTATGACCACCTTCCTATAATATCGTGCAGGTCTCCCTCGTGGTGACTCATCAGAGAATGGACATGGGCTTTCTGAGGGTGTCCTGTGGCGTCTGACAACATAATGTTCTTAGTGGGGGCCTTTGAGGGGAGGGTCCTCTGTGGATCATCCCACAGATACTTGATCAATTTGGGATCTAGTGAATTTGGAGGCCAGGTCAACACCTTGTGCTGTTCTTCATGTTTTTTTTTTTTGAGTTGTTCCTAAAGCGTTTTTGTGTGTGTGTCTGTGTCAGGCTGCATCCTGCTGGGGGAGTGTCATTGCTATGGGGTGGGGGGGGGTGCCTGGTCTGGTCTAGGTGGGTGCTACATGTCTAAGTAACATCCACACGAATGAATGTTAGGTCCAAAAGTTTCCCAGCAGAACATTTGAATTGTCACAAGATGGTCAGTCTTATTCACTTCTCCTGTCAGTGGTCATAATGTTGTGGCTGAGCGGTGTACGTAGTATGTTATCCAGCTTAAGGAGGATCATGTCATCCCTCATTCAGTTAGCTTGATTATTTAAATTCTGGTGGAAGCTTAAACCGTTAACATGTTCTGACTTTTTATCTACTTTTCTAATTTACAAAGACAATATTTATGCGTCTGTGCGACGTGTGAATTGCACATGCTCGTAGGAGAGAGCCACGTAAACCCTGTGTGTTTAACATGTGGTGTTATTTAGCTGAATTTAAAATTCAAACACTATATTTTGAATAACTTGGAGATTGTCAAATTGTTGAAAGTCGTCTGTGTTTGATAATAACTTCACAGATGTGATAAATGTCTTGTCGTGGCCTAAATCTGAAAGTTTAATCTTCTCGATGTGTTTCTCCAAAACCAGCTACGTTAAGTTTGTGCAGTCGACATCGTGCAAAGAATTCAAGGGCTCAGAGTTTGATCTGTACTGTAGCCTGACAGCGAATCAGGCTCCCGTGACAACCTCATCTGTGAAGTCTGTAACGGCAAAGATTGACCTGCTGTTGGAGACGACTGTTAACCGCGTTGTATTCTGTTTAAATGTTCAACTCTGGATATTTATGGGCTTTAAGTTTGGCCGTTTTTGTGTTGTTGTCACGTATTATAACCATATTAATAACGGATTGTATATTTGACCTGAGATATTTTTTTTTTTCTGCTCGTTTCATTGTTCATACACTCTTGATTTTGGCATTAGTAGTGTTAAAGGGATGTGGTTATTGCTACGCTGCTGCAAAATCTCACCGTCTTCAGAAAAGGGGTCCGTCACTTGAAAGAAATGGTCAAGAATGAATCTGTCGTTGATTGTCCCGGTTTATACGTCACTGCTGTGTTATGCTGACGTCAGTTAAAGTCTGATATTGTAGGTGTATTTCCATTTTTTTTCTGCAAATTGCATTTAGATTTTACTTAAGTCACTCAATACCAGCATTTCCTTTTCATTTTCTACAGAGTCACACTTACTGTTTTATTATATATGAAATTGAGTGTGCACAAAAATATGTAACTGCACAGTTTTTTTGTACTAATCTGCATCGAGATGATAATTTAAAGGATAAGCAATAAATATTCTTCAAGAGTGTTTTAAAGAGCATTGATTATTTAAAGGCTTGATAACTTTTATTTAAGTATCAGGGTAGAAATGTACGCTGTGTTTCCTTCATCGCTACTTATTAAAGCTTTGTCAACTGATCTTTTGGCCACTTGGGGGCAGCAGAAACCGTTTTTTTTTTTTGTTATTGAAGGCAACCTGGTGAATTATAGGCGGTTTGCACCTCCCCAGAAATGTAAATACGCGGCGTGGGCGATGCAGAGCGCAAGAGCTCTCGATTGGTCAGCTTGGTAGTAGCTTGTTTCTGCTTTAGTATTTACAGCTGCTTCTTAATCTCTTGTTTTGTATAAATAAAGAAAGGAAACTTTTAACGGAGGAGGTTTGGAGATACAAACATTTGTACGACTCGTCTTGGGTCAAATTTCAGAGAAAGTTTCAGTCACCATTGTTGAAAGTGAAGCAGGAAGGAGAAACAAAAATTAACCCGACTGCCAAAAGAGACACAGCGCCTGGCGACTGGCGTATGGGTGGCGTTGTTACAGAGCGACAGAGACTGAGACTTTTACCACTGTTTTGGCCTCCACCAACTCCTCGGAGATATTTCTACCTCTGTTAAATGCTCCACTATATTCACCAGGTAGTTGCTAACTTTTTGTTCGGAGCTGAGGCTTTTAAATCACGAGTTTCTGCAATAGCTAAACAAATTACGGAAGGTTTTTCATATATTAATCCTTTGATTACCTAAAATACAAAGTTTGGGGCGACAAAGATGAAAGACAGTAAAAACAGACCTAGGCAAACTGTATTTATTACTTTATATTTTTACAGATTTCTTTTTTTATAACTGGACAGAAACCTGGGAACTTCACAGCCTGTAATATAATACTCTTTTCTTTTCTCAAACCCCACTATTATTCAGCTCGGACACTGAGAGCAAGGTTTAAAATCCTTGAATTTAATATGCAATAAAACACTTTAAGGCAAACTTCATATGGTTCCATTACATATCGCCAACAACAGCATCAAATACAGATTACACATCCGTTTTCAACCGATCAAACAAAAAAAACAAAAGCCTCTTTCCAGTTTCCAGTTACTGCGCCTCACTGGCACAATTTGTGTAAACACTCTCATTTTCAGTAGCGTGATCTTAAATAAACACCCGGAGGCCACAGCCAGAGGTAATTCTGAGAACAGTTTGGTTTTCACCGCTGTGAGGTCAGTAGTCGTGCACTTGTGGCCTGTCGGGCTCTCACACGGAGGACTCGCAGCGTACACATTCAATTAACAAAGGGAGCTATACAAACAAACCGTACCGGCAGAATTTGCATACAGCTGAGGAGAAAGTGCACCTTGAAACGTGAAAATAACGCAGACAGTGAGGTCTGACAAAAGATTAAAGGCAACAATCCACGTATAATGTGTACGTAAAGGAGAAGGAAACGTCAAACACTGTTACACAAGGCGATAAGAGAAGGTCAGCGCGAGCAGGACGTACACAGTGATATAACTTCAGAGGTCAGAAAGTACACGGAAACACAGTTGTGTTTACATACATGTTCAACGAAACAAAAAAAAAAATCCAGTATAAAATAAATTCAACAGTCTAAAAGATACTTAACTTGTTCTTTATGCACAAGTCTGCAAGGCAGCAGTCGTGAGAATGTACCTGAGGGGACAAAAGAACACTGGAGACGCTGTGACATGTGAATAAAATACAAGAAATCACATTATCATTCATATTCCTTGAGATTTCTTGGCCCATACTTAAGGAACAGTGTAAGAGATGAAGGTTTATCTGAATGTGTACCAGCGTATAGAGCGTGGAGCTGTGTTTGGGCTTATTTTAAGGTTATGTTATACAGATATACAACATATACCACGGTGCTCTATGCTTCATGTATCACCGTGTTCTATCCTGCCAGAGGCTGCTGCTTGCTCTTCAGCTAAACCCCTTTATCCTAGTTAAAAGTATTTTTATATAATATTTCAAAATGTGCTTGTATAGTAAGTATAAAGAAAACCTGAGGATTAAAACAGCTTATGGGGGAAGCCTTCAGGCAGGTCGGACAAGGCTAAATCACGTCCGTATTATGCTACAGCGACCACCACCACATAAACACAAAAAGCCTCAGCTGCTTTGTACATGCTAACACGGTAGCTAGCATTTAGCTAGCTCACGCTGCTGCAGCAAAATCAGACGAATGATTTAAACAAACACCCAGAAAAAAAACATTTGCGCCTTTCTATAAAGACACCGACTGCGAATAAATACACAGTAAATCAAAGATATATATATATTTTTTTAACAGATCGTGTAGAGAGCAACAAAAAGCACCAGACAGGAAAAAAAAGTCTGTTTTGGTTTTGTGTCTGGGTAAAGCGAGGTAGGTTTTTGTCAGGCTTCGAATATGGCAGGAGTAGCTCCGGAGTAATATTTTGCAAAGTGGCGCCGTTCATCCTATCCTCTTACTTTTCGTGCATTTCGCCGTGGAAGGCCGCTTCTATCTTCTGTCTCAGATTTTTATGTCCTCCTCGAGGCCGAGCCGGGACAAGGTCTTTTTGATGCGCAGGGCTGTCAAGCGGGCCGTCCCATTGGCGCACCAACACTCCCTCATGATTTTACCCATGACCTGCAAGGCCTTGGACAACAGGAGGAAAACGCAAGAGCTTATAATGGAGTTTAAATGATTAGTTGATGATTTATTAATGATTATTACCAGACGAAACACCACAAATATATCAATATACCAGCTCAGCATAGTTTTTGCTTTCACTTCTAGCAGATACACCTGTAGTGACTGGTAGTGACACTAATGGCTAAGATTTAATAGCATTTAAAGAGCATTTGAAACACAAACACGGTATTTTTCACTTTTTACAGCAAATATAACATTTCCTTCAATCAGTTGTCAGATATCTGGTGGATGGAAGCTTTACTGTGAAGGTGGAAAAATAAATTAATAAATAAATCAACTCATTATTGCTCTCCGGTGGAGAAACTATGTCAATGATCCCCAAACACATTTCTGGCCTTGCCGTGCACGTGCAACTCTGAAACTATCCATGAATCTTCTGATAATCAAACTGTGCTGCCGTGTGTAAACAAGGCATCAGTTAACTGAGGTGTGTTTACTTAGAGCAGACACACGCACAAACACTGCGCATCCCTCGAGAGCGCGGCCAAAACCGAAAAGGAAGAACGTCTGTAAACACAACGATAAATAGTTCACCAAAGTTTGTGTAACTGTCTTCACCATGCTGCAGTTGTTTGAACCTGATGCGGTAAAGATTTACAAACTCAGGAGTGTCAAACAACAACAGTGGTGACAAAAATGGCCCAAAAACCAGAGGGAAAAATTTGCGGCGAAGACAAAGGATGAAGGAGAAAGAGAGAAAAGAGGATGAAAATAAGTAGATAGGGAAGGAGGAGCGGCAAGAGGAGAAGAAGGAGAAGGAGGAAGTGGACGAGGAGCAGGACAAGAAGAGGGAAGTGTAGAAGAAGGAGGAGGAGGAGATGACGGAAGAGAATACGAAGGAGGAAGAAGAATAAAGGAGAAAAGAAAAGATGATGAAAAGGTGTCGATAGGGAAGGAGGAGAAGAAAGAAGAGAAGAATGAAGGAGGAAGAGAGAAAAGAGGATGAAAAGAAGTAGACAGGGAAGGAAGAGTGGCAAGAGGAGAAGGAGGAAGGAGGAAGGGGATAAAGAGCAGGACAAGAAGAGGGAAGTGTAGAAGAAGGAGGAGATGACGGAAGAGAATATGAAGGAGGAAGAAGAATGAAGGAGAAAAGAAAAGATGATGAAAAAGAAGTAGATAGAGAAGGAGGAGGGGAAGGAAAAGAAGAAGGAAGGGGATGAGGAGCAGGACACGAAGAGGGAAGTGCACATGGAGGAGGAGGAGATGAAGGAAGAGAATACAAAGGAGGAAGAAGAATGAAGGAGAAAGAGTGAAAAGAGGAAGGAAAGTAGATAGGAAAGGAGGAGAAGGAAGGGAAGAAGGAGGAGGGTGAGGAAGATGGAAAATGAGAAAGAAGGAAGAAGGGGAAGGAGGAAGGAGAACAGAAGAAAGCAGGGGAAGAGGAGTAGTAGTAAAAAGTAGATGGGAAAGAAGGAAGAGTAGAAAAAGAAGGAAGAAAGGAAAAGGGAGAAGAGGATAAGAAGGAAGAAGTAGTAGAAGATGCAGTTTCTTAATAAAATGGTTTTTATGTTTTATGTTTCTGGTCCGGCGCCGCTTGAGATCAGACTGGTCTGTATGTGACCCCCTGAACTAAAATGAGTTCCTCTACTAAACTTGATGAAAACAATGTTATGATTACGTAGAAGAGTAAAACTAAGACTCATGTTGCAATAAACCGTCCCGACGTAACTTCAGATTCAACTTGATCTCCCTACCTCGTAGCCCCGCCACCAATTAGGAATATTTGGGCGCAGTTTCTGGTCACACACCACCTTCCTCATCTCCTCTATGGACGGGTCAGAAGGTACCAGGTCAAAGTACGGCAGCTGGTACTCTTCATGAATACCTGATAACAGAGGGCAGCGTTGAAGGATGAATCATCTGAGATTATACCAGTGAGGAATAAACAAAGCAAACAGAGGTCGAGTCTCCGGAGTGAAAACAGAAAGAATCTCACCCCCACTGTTACATCGCCGTGCAATTTCCCAGTAGACGAGGCCCAAAGCGTAGATATCGGCACATTTGAACGACTCAAAGTGTCTCGTGTTGATAGTTTCATCCAGAACCTCTGGAGCCATGTACCTGGGAGACGTTAAAACAACTCACAGCAGAGTTTTCTGGGAAAGACGTCGAAGATATCTACGAGAACGTTTCAGTCAAGTTTACTTCGTTTTAAGTTAAGTTTGCTGACGAATACCTCCTGGTGCCCACTCGCTGATTTGGTGCGATGTCGATCGTGTCTGTGGCGGAGTCGTGGCGTACGGCCAAGCCCAGGTCAGCAATGGCACAGGTGCAGTTCTTGTTCACGAGGATATTCTTGGACTTTAGGTCTCTGTGGGCGATGCCTGGCTTTCCTGTTAACACATAAAAGAACGTGACACTTGGATTTTAAAAAGGAACGAATCTTAATTAGATGACGGCTTCCACGATTCCACTAGTAAATATTGTCTGAAATCTTTGGCTTGAACTGAAAAACACTACCTCACTTTAATTACATGTGCAATAGTTGATTTATTATTATCTGTGAAATAGGACGATGTTCCATATCCCCTCCTGTACAATGTGCAATTTCCTGATCAACGTGTAGTTCTCTGATAAATGTGCAATATCCCTAATACTCTCTCTCTCTCTCTCTCTAATGTTGTATAATGTTTTTATATTTTGTATTTATATTTTTCTAACTATAGTGCCTCATTTCCTAACGTTGTACAGAGATTTCTATATTTTATACTTCTTAACTTAAGTTTCTTTCTTGCTACCTAAATTGTTGACTCTGAGAGCCCTGCACAAGATTTCCAATGTGCCTGGACTCTTGGTTTATGCACAAATGGCCAAATAAAGAAGCTTGAACCTTGATATACGCACAAATACATCAATCAGACATAACATTATGACCACCTTGTGCCTCCAAAACAGTTGTGACTCATCAGAGAATGGACATGGGCCTTCTGAGGGTGTCCTGTGGTGTTTTATTTAGTTGTTCCTAAAGCTGCATCCTGCTGGGGATGGCTGCTGCCATCAAGGAGTGTCATTGCTATGGGGTGGGGGGGTGTCTGGTCTGGTCTAGGTGGGTGCTACATGTCTAAGGGTGTATTCACACCTGCCTTGTTTAGTTCGATTAAAACGAACTCAAGTTCGTTTCCTTGCTTGGTTCGGACCTTTTTGACTGGTGTGAATACAATCACTCGAACTCTGGTGCGGACCAAACAAGCGGACCGAGACCCAGCTGAGGAGGTGGTCTCGGAGCGGTTCCTACCGAACCCTGGAGCGGTTCCTTTATGGTGTGAAAGCAGCCCGACCTCGATCCGACCCAAGTTGCAAAAATCTACCTTTTTGGATTTGACGAGCTCCCGTAGTTTCCCGTAGTTTTCGCGCATTATGGGAAATGTAGGATAGCCCAGTGACACACACACACAACAGAGAGAGACACGTGAAGCAAACAAACGCAGGTAGGTTAGGTAGAGATGAGCCGTTGCAAAATAACGAGCATGATATGGTTAAACTCATGTTGCATCAAACGGTCTTGACGCTCGAGCACAAGCTGTAAGTTTATAAACCATATTGCTAGCATAATAACAAGTAGACCTACAGTACGCAAAGTCTCCATTGTAGCCTATTTACGTGGGACATTTGGCTTCCTTCTTTACCCCGCCTATACGTTTACCAGCCAATGGCTGAACGACCTTAGCACATGTGTTTTTGTTTATAAATTCTGGTCCGGTTGCAATTAATCACAGTGTGAAAGCGAACCGCACTAAAAAAAAAAAAAGAAAAAAAAAATTGGTCCGGACCAAAGCAAGTGAACTAACGGACCTTCCTGGTGTGAATACGCCCTATGTAACATCCACACCAATGAATGCCAGGTCCAAAAGTTTCCCAGCAGAACACTGAATTGTCACAAGATGTTATTTACTTCTCCTGTCAGTGGTCATAATGTTATGGCTGATCAGTGTATAGCTACTATATTATCGAAAAACATTCAATTAATATAGAAATTGAGTTTATATATACTGTTTGAAGCAGCTATTCAGGCACCCCCCAAAAAAATAAAAAATATTGTTTTACATTTAAAATAATTTATTAAATGTTCTATGTCGTGTGTACAAATGATAGACTATGACACAAACGTTAACTGCTTGTGGGTAATATTTGACATATTCGGTTAGAGTCTTACGTCAAATGGAAAATTCTGTTATCAGCACTCTGTTCCTGTGGTTGAAGGCAGTGAAATGAATTAGTTTCACAAGGGAAACCAACAAGTGACTGATAAAAAACATTAACTCACTTAAACTGTGACACTGTAGATCTGACATATTCCTTTAACAACTAAAAAAAAGTGTGTAAGTGTCTGGATGAAGCACGATATCATGTCAGTAAAGATGAAAAGTCAGTAGTTAACGGCCTTTAGTCCATAAAGGTGGCACATGAATACAGTTTTACATTATTCCACGGTTGCACAAACAGTACCTTGCGTTCCAAGAATCTCCATGTGCAGATGTGCGAGGCCATTTGCAGCCGACAGCGCCAGTTTGATCATTCCCTCAGTGGAAACCGAGCAGCGGTTCAGGTAGTCAAACAGAGAGCCGTACTCGTGATAGTCTGACACCAACCACAGCTGAGTCCATGTGCCGTTGTCTACGGAGAAAGAGGAATATCCAAAGAGGTTGACGAGAACGATTATACAACACATAGAAAAAGCAGTTAATGATTCTTCCCGTTCTTTAAACATATCACCAGTTTGCACCTTTATTGTCAGCGGCTATAAATCCCAGGATGTTTTCGTGGCGCAGCATGACGGTCTGATAGATTTCAGCCTCGCGGAACCAGGAGCGTTCTTCTCTGGATGAGAAGATCTTCACCGCCACGTCGCCACCCCTCCAACATCCTCGCCACACCTCCCCGAAGCGCCCCTTACCGATGACGTCCTGCAGGACGATAGTTCTGGCCACAGTCCGCTGGACCAACAGAGGCAGACCTACATACGAGAAAGGAGACCTGTTCTGAAGTGTTCACTTATTTAAACATAAAAAGCAGCAAACTGTGATGCTCTGCAACGTGAGCGGCTACGGTGGGCACTGACCGGAGCTCGAGCCGGACGTGGACAGACTGTCGATGAGATCCTGCAGGGTCCTGTCTTTGGCCAGGCAGAGTTGGTCACAGGAGGGATCGTCCGCCTCCAGCCTTTGCCTGTGGTTGTAGGCCCTCTGGTGATAATGATACAGGACCACAGCCACCACCAGCAGCAGACACAACAGGAGCAGAGGGACCACAATCACAGCAACTAGCTCCACCAGCCCCCATGTCCCACCTGGTCCGTAGCCTCCCCCTGGCTCTGACAGAGAAGTCACTGGACAGGAAAAACAGATGGATAATTAGAAGGTAGTACAAACAGAAGACGTCCTCCGGGGATAACAAAGCTGTTGACTCCTGCATTAATTACTCCCAGTTATGTCACAAAAGGAAAACACATTGTTTACTGAAATTAAAGGATTTTACTCTAAGAGAATGATGGGTTCAACAATCTAATTAGTTTTTAACATTTTAACATGAGTTCAACTACAGAGACAGCTTAGCAGTGTCCTGACTGGAAGAGACCTCCTTGGTCAAATTAACGTCCCCTTGAAAGGTTGGACTTTAGGTCTCATGTCCGTCCTATTTGGCCCTGTGGAAGATTGGACTTTAGGTCTCATGTCCGTCCTATTTGGCCCTGTGGAAGATTGGACTTTAGGTCTCAAGTCCGTCCTATTTGGCCCTGTGGAAGGTTGGACTTTAGGTCTCATGTCCGTCCTATTTGGCCCTGCGGAAGGTTGGACTTTAGGTCTCATGTCCGTCCTATTTGGCCCTGCGGAAGGTTGGACTTTAGGTCTCATGTCCGTCCTATTTGGCCCTGCGGAAGGTTGGACTTTATGCCTCATGTCCGTCCTATATGGCCCTGTGGAAGTTTGGACTTTAGGTCTCATGTCCGTCCTATTTGGCCCTGCGGAAGGTTGGACTTTAGGTCTCATGTCCGTCCTATTTGGCCCTGCGGAAGGTTGGACTTTATGCCTCATGTCCGTCCTATATGGCCCTGTGGAAGTTTGGACTTTAGGTCTCATGTCCGTCCTATTTGGCCCTGCGGAAGGTTGGACTTTATGCCTCATGTCCGTCCTATATGGCCCTGTGGAAGTTTGGACTTTAGGTCTCATGTCCGTCCTATTTGGCCCTGTGGAAGGTTGGACTTTAGGTCTCATGTCCGTCCTATTTGGCCCTGTGGAAGGTTGGACTTTAGGTCTCATGTCCGTCCTATATGGCCCTGTGGAAGTTTGGACTTTAGGTTTAATGTCCGTCCTATTTGGCCCTGTGGAAGTTTGGACTTTAGGTCTCATGTCCGTCCTATTTGGCCCTGTGGAAGGTTGGACTTTAGGTCTCATGTCCGTCCTATATGGCCCTGTGGAAGTTTGGACTTTAGGTCTCATGTCCGTCCCATTTGGCCCTGTGGAAGGTTGGACTTTAGGTTTAATGTCCGTCCTATTTGGCCCTGCGGAAGGTTGGACTTTATGCCTCATGTCCGTCCTATATGGCCCTGTGGAAGGTTGGACTTTAGGTCTCATGTCCGTCCTATATGGCCCTGTGGAAGTTTGGACTTTAGGTTTAATGTCCGTCCTATTTGGCCCTGTGGAAGTTTGGACTTTAGGTCTCATGTCCGTCCTATTTGGCCCTGTGGAAGGTTGGACTTTAGGTTTAATGTCCGTCCTATTTGGCCCTGCGGAAGGTTGGACTTTATGCCTCATGTCCGTCCTATTTGGCCCTGTGGAAGGTTGGACTTTAGGTCTCATGTCCGTCCTATATGGCCCTGTGGAAGTTTGGACTTTAGGTTTAATGTCCGTCCTATTTGGCCCTGTGGAAGTTTGGACTTTAGGTCTCATGTCCGTCCTATTTGGCCCTGTGGAAGGTTGGACTTTAGGTCTCATGTCCGTCCTATATGGCCCTGTGGAAGATTGGACTTTATGTCTCATGTCTGTCCCATATGGCCCTGTGGAAGGTTGGACTTAAGGTCTCATGTCCATCTTATTTGGCCCCATGGAAGGTTGGACTTTAGCCTTCCCTGTGGAAGGTTGGACTTTAGGTCTCATGTCTGTCCCATATGGCCCCATGGAAGGTTGGACTTTAGGTCTCATGTCCATCTTATTTGGCCATGTGGAAGGTTGGACTTTAGGTTTAATGTCCATCTTATTTGGCCCCATGGAAGGTTGGACTTAAGGTCTCATGTCCATCTTATTTGGCCCCATGGAAGGTAGGACTTTATGTCTCATGTCTGTCCCATACGGCCCTGTGGAAGTTTGGACTTTAGGTCTCATGTCCGTCCTATTTGGCCCTGTGGAAGGTTGGACTTTAGGTCTCATGTCCGTCCTATTTGGCCCTGTGGAAGTTTGGACTTTAGGTCTCATGTCCGTCCTATTTGGCCCTGTGGAAGGTTGGACTTTAGGTTTAATGTCCGTCCTATTTGGCCCTGTGGAAGGTTGGACTTTATGTCTCATGTCCGTCCTATATGGCCCTGTGGAAGGTTGGACTTTAGGTCTCATGTCCGTCCTATTTGGCCCTGTGGAAGATTGGACTTTAGGTCTCATGTCCGTCCTATTTGGCCCTGTGGAAGGTTGGACTTTAGGTCTCATGTCCGTCCTATATGGCCCTGTGGAAGGTTGGACTTTAGGTTTAATGTCCGTCCTATTTGGCCCTGTGGAAGGTTGGACTTTATGTCTCATGTCCGTCCTATATGGCCCTGTGGAAGGTTGGACTTTAGGTCTCATGTCCGTCCTATTTGGCCCTGTGGAAGATTGGACTTTAGGTCTCATGTCCGTCCTATTTGGCCCTGTGGAAGGTTGGACTTTAGGTCTCATGTCCGTCCTATATGGCCCTGTGGAAGTTTGGACTTTAGGTTTAATGTCCGTCCTATTTGGCCCTGTGGAAGTTTGGACTTTAGGTCTCATGTCCGTCCTATTTGGCCCTGTGGAAGGTTGGACTTTAGGTCTCATGTCCGTCCTATATGGCCCTGTGGAAGTTTGGACTTTAGGTCTCATGTCCGTCCCATTTGGCCCTGTGGAAGGTTGGACTTTAGGTTTAATGTCCGTCCTATTTGGCCCTGCGGAAGGTTGGACTTTATGCCTCATGTCCGTCCTATATGGCCCTGTGGAAGGTTGGACTTTAGGTCTCATGTCCGTCCTATATGGCCCTGTGGAAGTTTGGACTTTAGGTTTAATGTCCGTCCTATTTGGCCCTGTGGAAGTTTGGACTTTAGGTCTCATGTCCGTCCTATTTGGCCCTGTGGAAGGTTGGACTTTAGGTTTAATGTCCGTCCTATTTGGCCCTGCGGAAGGTTGGACTTTATGCCTCATGTCCGTCCTATTTGGCCCTGTGGAAGGTTGGACTTTAGGTCTCATGTCCGTCCTATATGGCCCTGTGGAAGTTTGGACTTTAGGTTTAATGTCCGTCCTATTTGGCCCTGTGGAAGTTTGGACTTTAGGTCTCATGTCCGTCCTATTTGGCCCTGTGGAAGGTTGGACTTTAGGTCTCATGTCCGTCCTATATGGCCCTGTGGAAGATTGGACTTTATGTCTCATGTCTGTCCCATATGGCCCTGTGGAAGGTTGGACTTAAGGTCTCATGTCCATCTTATTTGGCCCCATGGAAGGTTGGACTTTAGCCTTCCCTGTGGAAGGTTGGACTTTAGGTCTCATGTCTGTCCCATATGGCCCCATGGAAGGTTGGACTTTAGGTCTCATGTCCATCTTATTTGGCCATGTGGAAGGTTGGACTTTAGGTTTAATGTCCATCTTATTTGGCCCCATGGAAGGTTGGACTTAAGGTCTCATGTCCATCTTATTTGGCCCCATGGAAGGTAGGACTTTATGTCTCATGTCTGTCCCATACGGCCCTGTGGAAGTTTGGACTTTAGGTCTCATGTCCGTCCTATTTGGCCCTGTGGAAAGTTGGACTTTAGGTCTCATGTCCGTCCTATTTGGCCCTGTGGAAGTTTGGACTTTAGGTCTCATGTCCGTCCTATTTGGCCCTGTGGAAGGTTGGACTTTAGGTTTAATGTCCGTCCTATTTGGCCCTGTGGAAGGTTGGACTTTATGTCTCATGTCCGTCCTATATGGCCCTGTGGAAGGTTGGACTTTAGGTCTCATGTCCGTCCTATTTGGCCCTGTGGAAGATTGGACTTTAGGTCTCATGTCCGTCCTATTTGGCCCTGTGGAAGGTTGGACTTTAGGTCTCATGTCCGTCCTATATGGCCCTGTGGAAGGTTGGACTTTAGGTTTAATGTCCGTCCTATTTGGCCCTGTGGAAGGTTGGACTTTATGTCTCATGTCCGTCCTATATGGCCCTGTGGAAGGTTGGACTTTAGGTCTCATGTCCGTCCTATTTGGCCCTGTGGAAGATTGGACTTTAGGTCTCATGTCCGTCCTATTTGGCCCTGTGGAAGGTTGGACTTTAGGTCTCATGTCCGTCCTATTTGGCCCTGTGGAAGATTGGACTTTAGGTCTCATGTCCGTCCTATATGGCCCTGTGGAAGTTTGGACTTTAGGTTTAATGTCCGTCCTATTTGGCCCTGTGGAAGATTGGACTTTAGGTCTCATGTCCGTCCTATTTGGCCCTGTGGAAGATTGGACTTTAGGTCTCATGTCCATCCTATTTGGCCCTGTGGAAGGTTGGACTTTAGGTTTAATGTCCGTCCTATTTGGCCCCGTGGAAGATTGGACTTTAGGTCTCATGTCTGTCCTATTTGGCCCTGTGGAAGGTTGGACTTTAGGTTTAATGTCCGTCCTATTTGGCCCTGCGGAAGGTTGGACTTTATGCCTCATGTCCGTCCTATTTGGCCCTGTGGAAGGTTGGACTTTAGGTCTCATGTCCGTCCTATATGGCCCTGTGGAAGTTTGGACTTTAGGTTTAATGTCCGTCCTATTTGGCCCTGTGGAAGTTTGGACTTTAGGTCTCATGTCCGTCCTATTTGGCCCTGTGGAAGGTTGGACTTTAGGTCTCATGTCCGTCCTATATGGCCCTGTGGAAGATTGGACTTTATGTCTCATGTCTGTCCCATATGGCCCTGTGGAAGGTTGGACTTAAGGTCTCATGTCCATCTTATTTGGCCCCATGGAAGGTTGGACTTTAGCCTTCCCTATGGAAGGTTGGACTTTAGGTCTCATGTCTGTCCCATATGGCCCCATGGAAGGTTGGACTTTAGGTCTCATGTCCATCTTATTTGGCCATGTGGAAGGTTGGACTTTAGGTTTAATGTCCATCTTATTTGGCCCCATGGAAGGTTGGACTTAAGGTCTCATGTCCATCTTATTTGGCCCCATGGAAGGTAGGACTTTATGTCTCATGTCTGTCCCATACGGCCCTGTGGAAGTTTGGACTTTAGGTCTCATGTCCGTCCTATTTGGCCCTGTGGAAGGTTGGACTTTAGGTCTCATGTCTGTCCTATTTGGCCCTGTGGAAGGTTGGACTTTATGTCTCATGTCCGTCCCATATGGCCCTGTGGAAGATTGGACTTTAGGTCTCATGTCCGTCCTATTTGGCCCTGTGGAAGGTTGGACTTTATGTCTCATGTCTGTCCCATACGGCCCTGTGGAAGTTTGGACTTTAGGTCTCATGTCCGTCCTATATGGCCCTGTGGAAGATTGGACTTTATGTCTCATGTCTGTCCCATATGGCCCTGTGGAAGGTTGGACTTAAGGTCTCATGTCCATCTTATTTGGCCCCATGGAAGGTTGGACTTTAGCCTTCCCTGTGGAAGGTTGGACTTTAGGTCTCATGTCTGTCCCATATGGCCCCATGGAAGGTTGGACTTTAGCCTTCCCTGTGGAAGGTTGGACTTTAGGTCTCATGTCTGTCCCATATGGCCCCATGGAAGGTTGGACTTTAGGTCTCATGTCCGTCCTATTTGGCCCTGTGGAAGTTTGGACTTTAGGTCTCATGTCCGTCCTATTTGGCCCTGTGGAAGGTTGGACTTTTGGTCTCATGTCTGTCCCATATGACCCCATGGAAGGTAGGACTTTATGTCTCATGTCTGTCCCATATGACCCCATGGAAGGTTGGACTTTATGTCCCATGTCCGTCCCATATGGCCCTGTGGAAGGTTGGACTTTATGTCTCATGTCCGTCCCATATGGCCCGGTGGAAGGTTGGACTTTAGCCTGTGCAGGTATTTATTCAACATGCTCTTCAGAAGTTGCCACAGGGACTTTGGGAGCTCTTAGATCTGACGGTGATGTCAGATTCTTGTTCACACATGGAGGGCAACACTCTGTCACCTCGGTGTGAACACCTGAGAGGTTATCTCAGGTAATCAGCCAATCAATCAATCAATCAGTGACCCTGAAATGACCCTGAAATGACCCAACTCTCTGCAGATAACCCAGAAAAATCACCCAAAACACCAACGTTAGGGCAGAAAAACATAAACCCAACTTTTTTTTTTAGGGTGTACTCCACCAAATGTGCATGTACACGACTTTGACAGCAAACGCTTTACACACTTTTATTACTGTAGCCTCTTTTGTCCATGTTAACACACAGCTTTAAAATGGACACAACAGGCTACAGTTTTCAGTTCGGATGCAGATATCTGCCAAAGCTGGTAATAGCCATTTCAGATTAAACTCAATTTATAAAAACTGCAGCTTCAAAATAACTCGTGACTTCTGTTCTTCAAACTGTCAACAGTTTTGTTTCACAATAGCTCCACAGTGACACTGTGCTCAGCAAAATATCCTAGGAGACTGTACAAAACACGACGGAAAACATGCATCTGCTCGGGAACAAGGAGTCACAAAAATACTTTAAACGTCATGACTCTGCCTTTTACTCATCGTTTTGCGATTTCGACGGTAAATGTGAACTTATCATGAGCAGCGTGATGCATCACAGCTCTCACCAGAGGGTCCTTTGAGGTCAATGCTGTTGCAGTAGTCAGTGTAGCAGCAGTGGGTGTTGAGAAAGCCCTCGGCACTCTGGCAGCAGAACGGTTGTCCGGGGGGCACGAGACGTTCCCGTGTGACACAGATGCGAACGAGCTGCTCCTGGCCGTTGCTGACGAAGGTGGACGCCATGCAGGCCCCGTCGGTCTCGCAACGGGAGCCGGTCTTCTGACAGGGAGCAGTGGTGCAGTTACACCACAGAGCTGCAGAGACAAAAAGGTTAAATGAGGCAAAACAGCTTGACCAATTTAAATCACATCACTTCAGGGGCAGCAAAGGGCAGTAATAATTAATTAGACTGACGCTGTATCCCAAAACCTAATAACATGTTGATTTGAAGCGTGTTTTTACAATGCCAAAAGACAGAATATTGGATAATCATATCACTATAATCATCTGGAAGTATTATTAGTTTATTATCAGTTTATTTCTCCAACAATGCAGTGCATAAGAACTGGATTACGGTGGCGGTGAAGCAGTTCCAGAAGAATCTTGGAGAAAGAAATAGTATTAAATTGCACAAAACCCCTTTCATATTGACTTGAGATTTAACTCAAGTCAGAGTAGAGTAGAACATTCTGCAGCGGCCAGTTCAGTCTCATGATCTCAGTTGCAGTAAAAGTCTGGCAGAGCATCACAAAGTACGAAACATATACTTTGATGTCAATGGGTTCAAGAATTTAGGCGAGTTGCTACCTGCAACTAGGGTGACCAGATCCCAATTCACCAGATGTGGGACAAAGGCTACGTTTGTGTGGGACAGTGTGGGACAATGTGAGATACCAGTGCATCAAGGTCCCCTAAAAGAACTAACAGAAAAAATAAACATTTCCATTCTGCCCCTTTGCTTATAACATTACTATGCTTTGCCATCTGATTGATTCAGTAGCACATAACAGCCTGCAAATAAAAACTTAAATATATTTTATTATATATATATATATATATATATTTACTTAAATGCAACTTTCCCAAGTTCCCAAGTTGAGCAACACGTTTTGTCTCGCATTGTCTGTGTCGTTTCACGTCGTATTCACCTCCGAAACGGAAAAATGACTCAAGCAAACTTCACAGCAAACTTTACCAGACTCGCCTTGCACTGGTTTCACTGGTTTCACCCAGGGATAGATAGTTTCCCAGTCTTTATTATAGCTGCATTTCCTTTTCTCAGGGTTATATGCTTCCCTCCATGTCTCGCGCTGCATGCCGTTCTGATCTGATTTGTATTGTTTGTTGTTGGTGGGCGCGCTCTTAACCTGCGTCCGCGTCCCAGTTTGATTGACATGATCAAACAGCCCGCCCCGCCCCGCCCCGCCCCCTGATGACAGCCCTCACTGCTTTCTCCAAACAGCTATTTGATAAATGCCGGATTATAAAACACGCATGGAGTCTGACTGTCAATAACAATGCGGGACAACGTCTCAATTTGCGGGACGTGTGAAAAGTAATGAAAATGCGTGACTGTCCCGCACAAAGCGGGACATCTGGTCACCCTACCTGCAACCATAGGTGGACAGAGTACACACCTTCACTACTTGAGTAAAAGTACAGATACTCCTTGTCAAATATTACTCCAATACAAGTAAAAGTAGCTTAGTCAAAATTTTACTTAAGTAAAGTACTAAAGTATTTGCTTAAAAAAAAATACTTAAGTAAAAGTATTTAAAAAGTATCTCAGGAAATACAGGAAAGGAAAGTAGCTTTATTGTCACTATACAATCCACAGCCTCACTCTTTCTCTTGCAGACAGCTTCTCTCTCTCTCTCTCTCTCCTCATACAATTACGTTTAAAATGTTTAACAGCAATTTAACAAACATTAAGCCAGCTAACGTCAGTAGCTACTTTACATACCGCGACGTGCTTTTTCATGTTGGAAGACGAGTTCTTGTAGGCAGTTTACATTTAAACTGAAACGAATCAGTTTTTGTGGAAAAAAATCTCAAACATGGATTTGGGATAAGGCCACGGGTGCTCGGTGGGAGTTTCTCCAGGTGTTTCTCCAGTTTCTTCCTGCATTGTATGGATTGTGCGGCATGACGTAGCGAATCAGCGAATCAGCGAATCAGTAGAAACGGTTTATTTTCTCAGAATTTTGAAAAAAATAAATAAAAAAAATAAAAAAATAATCAGCTGACGTAAGCTCAAAAGTAGCGAGTAACGAGAGCATCAACAGAAACGTAGTGGAGTAAAAAAGTACAATATTTGTCCTTCAAATGTAGTGGAGTGAAAGTAAAAGTATCCCCCAAAAATAATACTCAAGTAAAGTACAGATACTCAAGTAAATTTACTTCGTTACTGTCCACCACTGCCTGCAACGGATTCACTAGTGAGTCCAACGTACCTTTACAAACAATAGGCAGGACAACAACTAAGAAAACCTTACTCAGGGATGAACTTCTATTGTGTCTATTGGCCAGTAAATGGCAAGGAAGGAGTGTGTTATTATAGAGGGGGGATCTTTTAATGAGTAATGTATTGCAAAGACGAACTGGAGCTAAGGGCTCAAGGCTAAAGAGGCAAGGTTAAAGGTTCCAGTTGGATGTGTTGTGCTGGTGGTGTGTCTACATCTGTGCAATTAAGTAATGTCATTCAGACAAAGATGTGTTGTAGCATTCCAGTAATTCTTAAAAAAGCCACCAGGGGTTTTTCCTCAGTAGGAAACTGATCATGCGCGACACATGCAGCTGAAGAAGGGGGAAACATACCGTTAATGGGTTACAACATCTTTTGCGGTGACTGACTCACACAGTGCTCACACCTACTTGGCACAGCCTGGTGGTCAGATACGAGGAGGAAAAACAACCGCAGAGAACAAAAGACTAAAACATGGAACGCTGACTAAATAAGTAATCACCACAACATTTCAGTCTTTCCACGGTTATAAATGTCACATTTATTTTTAAAGCCCACAGGAGTCATGAGAGAAGGATGGAAAACCTCAAATACAGAAAAACAAAAAAACAACCAAAAATAATGACCACTTCCCTTCAACAGTAAAAATGAATGCTTATACGTGAAACACTTCAAGCTGTTAAAATAAACCACAATGCAACAATTCTATACTGTTAAATAAATCTCACGGCAACAACTTTATGTTTCAGGTTGTTAACGCCGACATGGGAACAGAATTAAGACACTTAAATACGAATAACAGAGAACAACGACAGGGCGCGGAAGTGAATGTGTGACATGAGTTAGAGCATGTGCCACATTCTGATTCTGACATGTCGTGGCATACTGCATCCCAGTCACATTCAAGTGACATGTATAATAGTGGTATCTATATACAATTAAACATAAACTCAGTTCCCTTGATAGTGCGGAACCGTAGAGATTGAAAAGTGGTTTCTCTAGTGGCATGCCACATTCTAATGACGTGCCGCGGCATACCGCATTCAAGTCACATTGTAGTGACATGTCCACTGGTGGTATTCAGTATTCCCACATGATAATTCTAGCTATGAATTATCTATTATTATATCTATATAAAATTATAACATTCACACAATTCCCTCGATACTTCGGAAATGCGGAGATTAAAAAGCGGCTTCCTCGTGGCATGTTGCATTCTAGTGGCATATTAGCCTAGAATCTAGACGCGCCCCTAGCGGCAGCAAATTACATTTCCTTCCAGGGGCAGTCTAGTTACTCTCCGTTGACTTGAGATTTCGAAAAATCCAAGATGGACCGGGCCAATCATGAGTCGGTGGGCGGACTTAACATGATGACGACTGACCTGCGACCATAAGTTCCGTGAATTACGCGTGAATTCCCCATCCTGCTGGAACTACCAGAGCGACGGCTGCTGCTAGCGAACAACTTTCTTTCCAATCGGCTTTGGCCGCCGCTCTGAAAGACTTGAAGTTAAGCTTTTCTCTGAGAAAAGAACAAGAAACTGCACTGAGGTCGTTCTTACAGAAGAAGGATGTATTTGGAGTTTTGCCAACCGGATACGGCAAAAGTTTGATCCACAGCTTAAAAATGATTAATGCAGGAGAAACTCAACCTGTAGGCGAACTCATAAAAAAAAAAAACAGGATGCAACAAGAACTATTTAATATCTATTAGGATAAGTTTTTTCCACAACACATGCAAGGAACTCTCTTTTCCGTCGCTCTGACTACGTCACCTTCTTCGTTGCTCTGATTGGTTGTAGCGCTGTCCTACTGCGTGGAGAGGGAGTTTGAAAGACGACCGTTTATCCCACCCCTCCGGTTGAGCCCTGTCTATGGAAAGTACCCAGACCCTACATTTGATGTGGGTCTGGCTCGTCAGGCTAGTGGCATATCGCATTCCAGTTGCATTCAAGTGACATGTATAATAGTGGTATTCAGTATTCCTGCATGATAATTTTAGCTATCTATTATTATTATTTTCATAAAATTGTAAAAGTAGCATCATTCCCTTGATACTGCAGAAATATATCTTATATCTTAACATCAAATAATTCAGTAACTAATAATAATAATGAAAAAAAAAACAAGATACTGAATGAGCGTGATCATTTATGATGATTTAAGGTGCGATCTACTCAGGATGCCATGGGAATGGCTAGGCGCTACGTCATCATGTCCAAAAAAGCCACTTCCGTGTCCATTCGCTAATATTCTAACGGTCACGGTGCTCTGTCAAACTGGACTACAACGGCATTAAAATGGTGCAGTGCTGTGCCCCGTGTTGCAATAACAGAAACGACGTGAACAAAACGATCTCTTATTACCGATTTCCCCGGGTTAGGTTCTTTTCAGCCCAAATCAGCAGGGCTGCTACATGGTGACACTTTCCCCCTCCCGATAGCACAAGAGCAGGTACTTGCCTTCGCCTCCTGTCCCTCAAACGTGTACCTGAGTGAAAACAACTTAGCTAGCTAACCCTCATCAAACCCTAAGACAGCTAAGGGACAATCAGCGACGCACAGCCTGTGTTTACATCAGCTAGCGTCCAACCCTAAATTCAGTATACTGAACCTGTCTAGCTATGTTTCTAAGACATTCCCAGTGTGTTGTAAATTTATTTACATGAGCAAAACGTGTAAAGTTGTATGTTACGTTGTTACCCTGAAAACAACTAAGCTAGCTAACCCTCACCAAACCACAACACGGCTAAAAGACAGTCAGCAACGTCGTCCCGTGTTTACATTAACGTTAGCTAACCAACATCCTTACTTTCTCACCTCAACATCGTAGCTTCTTTTTTTCATGGAGGCCTGGACTTTCCCTGATAGACTTCCACCTGACACTGAAACTGATATAACCCTATTTGAATTATAGGAGTTAAGACCCTTCTGAACAGACTTTGGGAAGTCAGTAAAGTAGGCTGTCACTGTATAAAAGGTGACCGGTTCCTGTGCTGTAGCGGCTGTAGCCATAGTTGTTTACGTGACCTAAAAATGAACGGACACGGACGTGATTCCTAGCGATTTGTGACGTCACACTAGCCATCCCCATTACCACAGCCATCTATACTGCACTAACACCTAGATAAGAGGGGCCTCATATGTCAGGATGCTTTTTGTGGATTTACAGCTCAGCATTTAACACCGTAATACCCAGCAAGCACGTCCACAAAAACGCAGGAACTCGGCGTCAGCAGCAGTCACCTGTGCCAGTGGATGCTGGACTTTCTCAGTGCATGACCACGGAAGGTGAGACTCGGACCCCACGCCTCAACACGGGAGCACCTCAAGGTTGTGTGCTCAGTCCTCAGTGAAGGGGAGCTGCTCAGGCCTCTGGAAATAGGGGGAGTGGAGGTGGAGAGGGTGCCTAGTTTTAAATTTCTGGGGGTCAACATCTGTGAGGACCTTAAGAGGACTGTGAACTGCTACTGTCAAGAAGACTCAGCAGAGACTTTACTTCCTAAGAACGCTGAGGAAGCTCGATAGAAAGCATTTTAACATAGTGCATATAACTCTCTGTTTTTTCTGAGGGTAATAAAACCTGTCCGGGGCATCATTGGTATCCCACTGCCACCTCTGGAGGACATTTACCGGTCCAGACGCCACAGCCGGGCCTGTAACATTGTAAAAGACATCACACGTCCTTTTCCATCACCTGTTCCACCACACCGCTGTCCTCTGGAAGACGGACGCACAGGCCAGACACAACAGCAGCCATCATTTTCCCCCTCTACAAAATCACCTTCAACGTCACTTTAGACTAAGCGCCTTATATTATATTTATATTATTGAGTGGGTTTGTGCACAGTTGAGGCAGGAAGTGTAAGGGGTTTGTGCAACCTACATATGGGCTCGGCGAAGGTGGGTGAGGTGTAATTTATTTATACTGTTTCTGTCTTTTCTGCAATGACAATGGAGTTTTATCTGTCTTTACAGATGCCTGAATGTAATTCCAGTAAATCACTTCTACTTTTTTTTGCGCACTTTAAAATATTGACACTATTAATAGATTAATTTTTCCATTTTCATTTATTTAAAATGCCATAAAACACAATAACAATAATTAAAGTACATTAACAATAAGAAATTAAACAAAAAAAGAAAAGAAAGAAAAGGCTAACTGGCATGTCAGGGAAACCCCAAAAACTCTCAAGGGGCTTTGGATAAGAGGGCTCCCCAAAATAACGGTTAAACTACAAAAAAAAGTTGGCTTTTCTGTTGTAATACTAGCAACTAAACGCGGTTTAAACTGTTATTTTTTTGTTGTTGTCAGCACCTCGACAGCTACAGTTACACGGTGACATATCGTGTTATATATAATATCCACTACAAATTGTATTTTAAACAACGAAACATATCGGTGAAGGCTGACCTGATGTCCTGCCTGGCTTAAGTCAACCTTAGCTAGCCGCTAACTCCTCACTGACAGCGCTCCTGAGTTTTCCAGGAATTGGACAAAGAAGAAGAAGAAGAAGAAGAAGAAGAAGAAGTTCCTCTTACCCTGACCGGCTCTGTACAGGACGGTCTGGACAACCACGACGGCTAAAGAGATCCGTGAGTCCGCCATGATCGACACATCTCCCGGTTCATCGCATCAACACGTTTTTAGAAAGGATAGCTAGATGCTGCTGATGGAGGCGAAGCAGCTAAAACAGGCTGTCAGTGAGTAAGTAGCAGCGCAGAGACCGGACTCCGCCAGCAGGGGGCAGCACTCACGCTGTCTGTATACACCGATCAGGCGTAACATTATGACCACCTTCCTGATATTGTGTAGGTCTCCCCTGTGCCTCCGAAACAGTGGTGACTCGTCAGAGAATGGACATGAGCCTTCTGAGGGTGTCCTGAGACTCTTGTCATCCCACAGATACTTGATCAGTTTGGGATCTAGTGAATTTGGAGGCCAGGTCAACATCTTGTGCTGTTCTTCGTATATTTTTTGGAGTTGTTCCTACATCATTTTTGTGTGTGTGTGTGTCTGTGTCAGGCTGCATCCTGCTGGGGATGGCTGCTACCATCAAGGAGTGTCATTGCTATGGGGTGGGGGTCTAGCCTGGTCTGGTCTAGGTGGGTGCTACATGTCTAAGTAACATCCACACCAATGAATGCCAGGTCCAGAAGTTTCCCAGCAGAACATTGAATTGTCACAAGATGGTCAATGTTATTTACTTCTGCATCTTTCTATCTATCCATCTATCTAAAGCCAGCCACCTTCAAATACATACATGCAGGCTCAATGAGAGACTCTTTGTAGGGAAGTTGTGTCTTTCAGTGACGCTAATAATAATAATAAGGCATCAGGAAACAAGAACAAAGCTGAAACAAACGAAACTGGACTTGCTTGACTGGCCCAAGTGGCTTTTCAGAGAGCCGAAGTCCCGCCCCCTCTACTTCCGGGTTATGGGACCTATCTTTCGAAAAACTATGAACGGCAGTCTATGGCGAAAGATAAATTATTTTCTGGTCCCAATCGACTTGTGCCTTGGATTATACATATGTTGTTTTTCAGAATAAAAAATGATTTTACATGTCAAGAATGTCACAGTTTGTCACAAGATAGTTCAGTAAAACGCTATGGAAAATACGTAATTAAACGAACTACAAGTCCCGCATGCTGGCGCGTACAGAACCGACCAAAACTCCCTTCGTGTAACTACAGCTCTCGACATGACCCGATTTATAATGATTTTCACCTCGTTTGATGCTTCTGCCTTCGTCCTGGAAGAAGACGGTAAAGCTCAACGAGGAGACAGCCATAGTTCTCTAGTGACGTACATCGTTCGAGACGAGAGATGTAGTCCACTAAGCGATCTCATACAAAACCTCATGTTGTTCAGCTTATTTACGTCAAATAATTTATCTCTTGACGTGAAAAATTATCTTTTAAATTCACACACATCATATGTGAAATTCATGCCACAATTCGAACGGGACCAAAAAATAATTATGATCTCTCCATAGACTGCCGTTCATATTTCTTCGAAAGATAGGTCCCATGACCCGGAAGTAGAGGGGGCGGGACTTCGGCTCTCTACTGACTACTTCATATATATCACATAGATTTCTTCATCCATAGGAAATTGGTAAACCCCCTCTCTGGACAGCGGGGAGGGACTAGAATGGATTCCACGCGTTTAATCTGGGGGAATTCCCCCAAATTGCAAATGAGTATGTGGTCGTGAACAGACCCTGGTCGCGTTAGACACACACAGACATGCACACAAACGGCAAATAGTCCTAAAAACTTCACAAAGTTGATAGAGACCGCAGAGTTTGGTGGTAACTCCTCGTGGAGTGTCATTTAATCCATTTTATTACATAAATATATCGACTAGTGCAACTTTCAGCTCTAACAAACCTTCTGATAATCTCTTACTGTCGTGTTTCGTAATTTCCAGCAAATCAAATCCGTCCCCCTTTATAGAGTCGATAAAAACAACATTAATGTGTATGAATGTGATATTGGCAATATCAGAAAATGGCAATAAAACTCAAGGAATAAACGGATCCTCAGCTCTTGCTTTTCTACATAATGTACATTATTTACAGACAAATAAAGTTCAGTTCAAACATAAATCAGTAGTAGGATGTGCAGGTCTTCACATTGAGCTGTCTGTGCTTTATATGAGTGATGAGGTAGACGCCATACACGCTTAAGCACCTACGAGAGTGAGAATCAGGAAGCATGTATATCATTTGCCTTTTAAGTCTAGGAAATGTGGATATATGATAGAAGGATAAATGTATTACTTCTATTGTTACTTAAAATATGTGCAATAGTTTGTCTTCAGACACTAGAGGCTGAATGATTCAAACCATCTCTGGCCTTCAGGTTATAGGTTCAACATTTGCTGAATATTTCTGAGACGTTAGGTTTTGACAGTTTCATCCCTGAGTTGCGTTTAGCAGAGCAGCGCGTTCATGAACGTTTTAGTTTTGGGACTTCTTGCTGTCTTTTTCCTTCTTCTTCTCCTTTTTCTCCCTTTTCTCCTTTTCTTCCTTTTCTTTCTCATTCCTCTTCTTCTCCTTCTTTTTCTCATCCTTGATCTCCTTGTACCTCCACTTCGGCGGTTCCAGTAAGCCCTTGCTCTTCTTCCTCTTCTTTTCTTTCTTTGGCGTTGCCTCTGGAGGCCTGTTGATGTTGATGGAGGGGATGCAGCCGGAGGGGAACACGCTGTTTCGTCTTGCCATGCTGCGGGGGATGAACGTCGTAGCGACTTTGGTGGAGGCCAGGGAGAGGAGGCTGGCTCGCCGCTCGGCGTTGGTGCAGCACGATGCAGAGATGGACTCAGCGGAGGTAATAGTGGGGATGACGTGTGACACTGAGCCGTTGCTGTGGCACACCGAGCTCTCTTCTAGGTCCTTCTGGGTGTGTTTCTTCACCAGCTCCGGCACAGCCAGCCGCCTCTTCCCCATCTCTGGAGGGCTCGTAGGGCACAGCGGCCGGCATCCAGTTGAAATCAGAGGACTGTGGACGCTCGTGGTCATGCGCACCATGTGGTCCAAGACCCCGTCGTCTTCTGGGTCGTGAGGAAATCTAAATCCAAACGTGTTTTTGATCCGCTGGGCAATTTTTTCACTTGCGCTCCTCTCAGCTGTGGCTTTGGCCACTTTAACTTTGAGCTCAGGCCATTCAGGGACGTAGCTCTCGCAGAACTGCTCGGCTTTTGGCCTCAAATTAAGGCGGCGCAGGCGCTGCAGAGTCTCGTAGCGACCTGTTTTGAGCGCCCACTCCTGAGCACACTTTCCTTTTGTGGAGTCGACTGCATGTATGTCAGCCCCTGTAAAAAGAAATATGACAGACAGGGGTTAATTTTAATTTTATAATGAATAATGACTCCAACTTCTCAGTCCTTAATAACGAGTCTGTTCTCATTAACAAGTAAATGACTCTAAAAACAAACCAATGAGCCCACATGCACGTTATCTGCTGTAAAATATCAGAATCTCTCCCACAACTAAAAAGTAATTTACTGACAGTAATCATGTCTCTGTTATGTTTGAATGACGATGTGACAGGACCTTAAAGCCAAATAAGCCTTGATCTTATAATCTCCACCTGTTGTTTTTGTTTGTTGTTGTTGCTGTGATACGTCTCTGTGTCTTCTGTGGTAAAAAGTATTGTTCGGTTTTGGTGAGGTGCAATTAGACCTACACAATAAACCATTTAGTATGTTACCAAACACAGTTACCAAGTTAAATGTACTGTTAATGCAATTAGATCAACCAGTGACATTCCCATCACCTAGCAGCTTTGCCTCCTTGTGTGCTATTAAATATTTCCAATGCAACAATAACTTGCAAAGATTTTTAAGAAGTTTAAAAATACGCCAGTGGCTAATCTACAACCATCCAGCAGGACTAGTAGCTAGTAAGAGATTACCGCGGTGTCTGCTAAGACTTGATAATGTCCTCAGAGTGATCCCTTAAACCATCCTCACGTCACGGGATCATTCACCTGCGAGCAGAGTTAGCGGGCTTCAAATATGGACGGATAAACCGCAAAAGGGGTTAGCTGTTCTCACCACCGTCGCATTTAGAGCTGTAAGAGTCCTGGTTAACGAGCCGGCGCCAGAGATTCAGAAAGAAAGATCTAATAATACCACGGTGCAGCAGCTCCTGTCTGAACAACACGGTTAAAGGATGCTTTAATAAGGCTTCACTATGATCTGGACTGTGACAAAAAAACTCTTTTAACATGTATTCACATACTGTAGGACATTTTATATCATGACTTTGTTTTAGATTTTTATTCAGTGATAGATTTGAGAGGTAGTTTATGTTTGTAACTTACATTTAAGATGTTTTCTCTTTCAGTTTTCAAATTAATACTCTATACTTTAAGTATGTACACTCATAAGGTGCAGTAGTCGTGTACATAAAATGCATTTCTGTTGAAACGGCGTGAGAAAGGTGGCGATTCAACTGAACGATCATTTTGTAAGGATGTAGTTTGTGGTGCTGATAAACTAGATTGAATTAAACACTAAAGTGTCTCTGTTTTTTTAGCCTATCCCACTGACTAACATGGGGTCGTCAAAATAATAGAAACACAGTTGAATCAACAGCTCTTTCCGTTATTTTAAAGAAACGCTGAATACCAGAACCTTCATGAAGATAAGATTTGGTGCAGGACTCTTATATTAGGATATAACCTAATGAACTTTCATATCAGTGCATGAGCACGTGTTTATTTTTTTAAATCTATACTTGCAACGTGTGGAAACAATTTAAATCAATTGCACCAGAAAGTTCTCTTCTCCCGTACCGGCCATAACGAGGGCCGCCATGACGTCGGTGCGGCCGGTCATGGCGGCTTTGATGAGGGCTGTGAAACCTCGACAGTCCTTTATTTCAGTGTCTATGCCGGGGAAGTAGTTCAGGAGATACATCACTGTGTTGATATGACCTGTAGGAAAACAAAACAAAACCAAAAAAAATAAAAGAATTCACAGATCAGGAAATACCAGCTCGGTTGATTCATGAAGATGCTTTGCGACTGGTTGACTCTGTTTCTGTAAATGCGTTATATTTTGTACTTCACTGTGATAATAAGTCAACTTTTCTTTTAAAGTCTACTAGGTACGTCTTACCTGCTTGTGATGCTATCATTAGTGCAGTGTTGCCTTCATTGTCCTGGTGGTTTATGTCTATAAATGGACAGTTGTGAAGCCCATACACAATTTCGATGAACCCTTTGCAGCAGGCCACCATCAGGCCGTTCTGTTGGTAGCAGTCAGCCACAAGGATCAGTGACACAGCTGAACAAGTCAAAGCTTTGGTTTAGAAGTTTGAACGAGACTCTCACCCAGCCGTTGATGTCCACCTCCATTGCCTCTTCTCTTGTGACCCCTCTGTCCAGAACAGTGTGCAGAGAGGCCGGCTCATTGCGGGCGCAGGCCTGGTACAGGGACGATGCCGCGCCGCCGTTCCTCGTCTCCGACGTGTAGACCGGGAGCACGGAGTCGTCAGAGAGGATGCTGTCCGAGTCAGACTCGCTGTCCGTCGGGGACACGTCGTCGCCGTCGCCGTCGGGGCCTGACCCCAGATGTGGGTCCTCTGCTGCAGTGGCCATCTTCAATCAGAGCAGGTGAAGCGGGGACTGGATCCTCTTGGTTACATCTACAAGAAGATCATAAACAGAAGAATGTCAGGCAGAAATCTCTCGATGTTGTCTGTAGCAACAAAGATGCACTCAGGTGTACTCTAGAGGTGGAAACCTAGAGAAGATGATGCAAAATAATTACACATAATGGTGAGTTAAGATCAGCTCCTTGTTGTAGGCATAGAGTAGTTATCGTACTGAAAAATCTAAAGATTGCATCCTGACAGATCAGAAAGAGTCAGTCTGTCGGTGAGGGATTACGAGAGTGGTACCTGTGTGTCACAGAGGCGTGGCGTTCCTTTAGCGTTGAGTAACTGGATCAGCTGAACGCACAGTAGGGGCTAAATGAGGAACAACCCGCCTCAGAATAACCTCAGTCACACGTGGCCCTGGCTCCACTCAAGCTTTGTTGTTCTACTGCGTTCTGAATCCGTAACAGTGGCTATTTAAACTTATTATCACAGCTTTCTCTCTCTTTGTTTTTTTTTGGCCTGCCGGGTTATGTCTATTTAACAAGAAAAGCGTGAGTTCCAGACACTGAAATCAAAACTACAGAAATGTGATTCAGAGATATTTCCTATCTACACTTGAGTCACTGACACATGGTTTTATGGCGCAATCGATTGTTGGCTTTTGTGTTGGACAGGAAAGCGCATCTTGCTCAATACTTTTTAAATATTTTTAAAAGTACTGAGCAAGATATTGGATGAAATTTTATGTCTAAATGTCTAAAGTGAAACCAAAGCTCATTAAACTAAAGTTAAGAACATTTAAAGGCACGACTGCAGCATCTACCATCTAAACTAGACAACACATTAATGTTAAGTATGTGCACTTACCATAAATGTCAATCCATCAGCTGTGAGTCTAGTTTCATTTGCCTTTCTGATTTCTTCTGAATGACTCCTGATTCCCTCCCATCGCACATCTTGACGCGATGACACAAAAACGGGAGGAGTCTTTGCTGAGTCCTTGCTTTGAGTCTTCACAGAGACGCTAGGGGTTCATCTCCTATGCTTAGCTCATCCCATTTACAGCAGCTTTATGGAGAGGATTACTTACTGAGCTGGCCATTTTCATCTTTCGGCAGCAGAGTTGATCATACTCCCTGAGGCTTATACCTGTGGGATTTTTTATTGTCTTAAACAAATTGAAGAAAAGGTCTTTCTTTCTTTTTTATTTTAAATTGGCCGTAGGTGTGAGTGTGAATGGTTGTCTGTCTCTCTGTGTTAGCCCTGAGATACAGTAGACTGGCGACCTGTCCAGGGTGTACCCCGCCTCTCGCCCGATGACAACCGGAAAAGGCTCCAGTCCCCCACGTGACCCTCCAGAGGACAAGCAGTTACAAAAAATGAATGAATGAATTATTTTCACTGTCAAAACTGCATCTTACCTGATGTATATCACAATCAGACAATCATATGTGAAAGATAAAGATGCACAGAAAAGTAAAGGAAGAATTACAAGCTGCATTTAACCCTTTATGGGCCAACGAACCATATTCAGTGACTTCCACACACACACATTATAAATTGTGTCCCGGTTGCCTCTCAGTGAGGTTCAGAAGCATGTGGTTTTCAACGAGAATGTTGCCTTGATCTTCTCTGATTGGCTCAGAGAAGATCAAGGCAACATTCTTGGGTCCAGTGTGGTCTGTAAGGTCCACCTCTGCATGAACGCTGAGCGTAACTGCTTCATTAGGTACCATGAAGAAGTGGCCTCATGTTGTCTGACGTAATAATGTGTTATGTAATAATATGTTGATAAGTGCCTGAATCAGCACTTATGTTATAATGATCTAAATACATGTTTACATTTGTTTTACCACTCAAAGGCAAGAAACCGTATCTGGTATCTGCAAAGTAAAAAAGTCTCCTTATCCCCTACGGTAACACGCTACGGTTGACATTTAGAATTTCCAAGTATTTCAATGAGTGCCCTATAAAGGGTTAACACACGTTTGTGCGGCATGTTGTATTTCATCCACAAACTGGTCTTTACTCCAATCCTAAATGCCTAAATGCACAATATGTCAACTGTAAGCTGCTTAAATAGTCGAATTAATTGTTAAGACCGACTAACAAATCCCATCAGACGCTCTGAACCGACTCCCACAGCCAAACAGATAAAACACCAACCGACCAGACTCACAGGAAAGACGTAGCTGGCTGAACTGAATGATGGTGTTTCTCAGGTTTACCACTGGATGGGGATCTCTCACTCTACTCTCTCATTCTCCAATCTTTAAGTGTCAAGTGAACTGTTCCCTAAAAGGACCAGAATAAGGAGGGATAAAAATGAAATGCATAAAGGCCATACCGCTTATTAAAGTGTGTAAAGTCTGTCTGAAGCTATTTTGAGTTAACTCCCGCTTTGGGAATGGTCTCAGACTGAAATTAGCCCCGAGGGATCTGTGTGGCATGGCTGGACCTGTCTGGATGGATTGACCCTCTCTTGTCCAGAAGTGCCTGAGAAGAGATCCCACTGCAATTGACCAGCTGTCCTCATCTGCCCAGAGGGACAAAAAAGACCCAGTGTGTGTAGCGTGTAGATTGTCTACTCTTGTCTTTTCTCTTTGGACGTCAGGCAGGATAGTACAGATGTCTCTGTGAAGCCTTTAAAACTTGTCTCTGCCTTTGATTAGATTTACAAAAAAAAAAAAGGAATCCACAATTGAACAACCTGAACCCACGCAGCCAAATGAAGACTTTGGGAAAAGTGCACGGTAGGACCGAACAACTTCTGGGATACAGAGTTTATAAAGTGAGTTCCTCTGGTGCATGACGCTAACATACGTTTGTCAGTTAACAACTTGGGCTCTTCTTAATGATCAAACAGAAACACAAAAGCTGAATTCATGTGAAATGTAAATTATGCGTGTTTAATATCAAGAAGACACCGAAAAGTAAGAATACTGAGTTCCTGATAAAGCATCTGTGTGCGTTTAGTTGTGTCAGTGGCTCAAATCTCTGCAGTGTAAAATAAATGCAAAGGATGAGTTCATCTGAGATCGATTCAGAATGAAAATGAGTGAATTTCGTCCATGATAATATAAACACCACAACCCTCCTCTCTACTGACCACATAATCTGAGGATTATTTTCATGTAATTTGTGATTTTTTTGTGAGCAACAAAGGTCAAAACTCTTTAGCCAGTCCGCTGACAAAACTCTGCCGCTGTTTTTTAATGACAGCGTTTCCGATTTTGTGAATGCACAAAGCAGAAACGCGCAGCCCAAATTTAAAAAAAAAACATGTAGAATTCTTCTCCACTACATCTCTACTACTGGATCCAGTAGACTTATTGGTATAAGCTGTGGAAGTGACCTGGCTTATTCCTTCGAAACCGATCTCTTTGACCCGAGGATTTGATGCTCTGCAGTCTCCCGTTCAGTTTAGTCCTCTCAGAGAAATTCCATAGATAAGATAAGGAAGCACTTAAAAAATAAGCAGGACAGAGGAGGGGAGATAGAGAGAGAGGGGGTGAAGCAGAGAGGGATACCCACTAAGTGGTATAATTAGCTCAGTCGCTTTTTTCTGTTTTGCTGTCCCCTATCTACTGCTGAATCTAAGACGTATAAATATACACCGATCAGGCGTAACATTATGACCACCTTCCTGATAGTCTGTAGGTCTCTCTAGTGTCTCCAAAACAGTTGTGACTCATCAGAGAGTGGACATGGGCCTTCTGAGGGTGTCCTGTGCTGTCTGGTAACAGGATGTATGATTTTTTATTTTTTTTTTAGTTGTTCCCAAAGTGTTTCTGTGTGTGTGTCTGTGTCAGGCTGCATCCTGCTGGAGATGTCTGCTGCCATCAAGGAGTGTCAGTGCTATGGGGTGGGCCAGATCCAAAAGTTTCCCAGCAGAACACTGAATTGTCACAAGATGATCAACGTTATTTACTTCTCCTGTCAGTGGTTTTAATGATGTGGCTGATCATGTACATCAGATAATAAGAATAAGAATAAGAGAACCTGTATTAGTCCCGCAATGGGGAAATTGCAATAGTGGGGGGAGGAAAAGGGGAAGAAAAACAAGAGGAGAAGGGGGGAGAAAAAAAAGCAGCTCCCAGACTACACTCCTCTGGGGGAGTACCGTGTGTGACCGGGAAAAAAAACCTCAGCAACATAAACACATATGCGCACACTTTACAACATAAGAACTCAAATACATGTTTTTATTTCTGTTTTAAAAAAACAACCATTATTATTTTTCTTCCTCTAGAGTCACTCACCCACGTATGTGTCTCGTTTCTAAGATTTCAGACACCGGCAGAGAGAAGCTGTTGTCAGAGGAGAACAATCAGGACGTCAGGACACAGGTGAAGTGGACCAGGAAGTCCAGTTTGGCTGCAGGAAGCAAAGGTAGCACACACTGCGTTGAATGAATCTGCTGGCACCTCTTATATAGTATCACCCAGAGCGGCGAGCTACGTGGCAGGCTCACCAGTGCACACATTACCATGTTCTAGTGATTAATTATTGACTAATAAGGATTGTGCATGCTTACATACACATCCGTAAACATATAGTAATCCAACATTGTGCAGAGATCAGTGCTGCTCCGCTCAGAGAGATCATCACTTGAGTTTTTAAAAGCTTAACATGACGACTAAGAGCTGTAATCTGTCCTCGATGGTCAGCCGATGATGTGAATGTCCATATAAAGTATGCATGTGTGAAACTACGTATGTGCATGTATAGTATATACATACATAGAAACAGTAGTTACAGACACATTTTTTTGTTTTTCTTCTTCTCTGACCATGTTTGGGGTTCGTATGAGTTTATGCATAAATCTCCCTGAATCACACACACACACACTGCCGGCTGCCACGAGCCTGGACAGCTGTGCTCAGGAGATCATCTTGTCATGAATACTTAATCTTGGCTTTGAGATTAAACCGGTCTGCTTCCATGCCCTGCCAGCTCGGTCTGCCGGGTGTGGGGCGTTTCCACGTGTTGGTTTTTCCACAGAAGAGGAAATGCTTTTAGTAGCTGTGATTACAGAGGGGAGGAGAACGCTGTCTAACGATTCAAGAAGGGGTTTGATTACCTGTTTTATCTGGTGACCTGCGAGTCAGAGCTGCTGTGATTGTTATTTACTGACAAACTGCTAGACAGCAGGATTAACATTATTGTTGTTTCACACTTCACTTCGGATTTTTTTGTCTTCACTAAACATACACAAAGTTGGCACACATCTGCAGCCAGCTGTGTGTTAATGGGACTTGTGACAGCATGCACAGCGTGTTAAAGGCCTGCACTTGTGTTGCACTTGCAGGTGTGAATAATTTAGCTCAGATGTGCAGAAGGAAAACAGCAGTGGCTCTGCAGCACAATGGAGATGTGAGCTTAATGCTAACTTCAGCATGCTAACAGATTTAGCTGGTTTTATGTTTTCCATTTTCTCATGTTGCATGTTCATAAGGATTGATTCATTTCTGTTTGTTTAGATTATTGGATAGATTTTTTTAACATTTAAACCTGTGTTCAACCAGTGTTGGTAAAGCAGGTTTGACAGGTTTGATCCTTTGAACACCTTCTGCTAATGTTGGTGAGTGCACATGGCTGAAGTAGAAACATTTTAAGTCACCGTTATCAGCATACCTGCCAACTTTTCAAAAAACCTTGGAGTGAGATTTTGTCGTGGGTGACCAAAATTATGCCGTGCATGCAGTCACACAAATTGGTGGCTCAGATATAAGATAATTGGAATTAATTTGATGTTGTACCCATGTTGTACCCTGCATTCTGGTGGTTTGGGAGGTCCAAAGCTGTTGATAGGAGCAGCCCACTGAAGATGGACAATATTGGTTACATTCTGTGAAGCAGACATAGCTGAAGGTCCACCCCCAGGACATTTTGGATTAAGTATGTGTGGTTTCCAGCATTCTAGTGGATTTTTGGGCGGTCTGCTAAAGATGTGCAATACCTGAACTTATTCTGATTCATGTTTGGCATCAAGACTTGTAGGTCTTAGTCTGTAGACTTGAGCCGAACATTCAACCAGAAAACTATCGGTGTGCCTAAATGACAATAAAGCCTTATTCATAGATCAGTGTTTAAGATTTGACCTAGGTAGGTTGATTGATATTTTGATTAAAATGGTATTAAACTAATTCTAAACTAAAACCTAACCTATGTTGTCAATAATTGTATTCTTAAGAGCACTTAATGCTTTATGTTCAGCCAAAAATGACACAAGATTAGTTAGGGAGGGACATTATTCTTCATTCAAAGTCTCCCACCACATGGTCCATCAGAGACAAATAAAGTGCAAAAAATAAAGTGCTTAAACAGTACAACTTTTTCAAGCAATAAAACGGATGAATGCATTACAAAAATAGCTAAAATGAGGCATAATCAGTATCAGATGCAGATCAGAAACTGGGTAAAGTCATTGTCTCTGATCTGTGTGCATGGTTATACTGGCCTAGTCTCAGCTCAGATTCTCTTCTTTATCAGACTTCTCAAAGTAGTTTCTGGTTTCTCCTGCTGTCTTGGCGGTCTCTGTATCTATTCTACTGTCTACTTCGGGGTGCAGGCATAGATAGTAAAGGGGTGCACTGCAGGTGTAGCGCAGCGCAAAGGTTCAGGGGCGCTCATCAGCGCCATCTACCGTCGTGGAGTTTAAAAAGGAACGGAAGAGTCTCGGACCAAGATCGGATTTTTTTTTTTTTTGCGTGAGAAATTGGATGTGTGGCGTGAGTGCGTGTGAAAACAGGCAAAACCGTGTGTCACACGGCGAAAGCGTGAGAGTATCAGTAAGGTAGAAAAGTACTTTGACCATTTACCATTTCTGAGATCTCCAAAGCTATTGCCATTCATCCTGATTCCAAAAGTTTCCAAAACATTTACACAAATGTTACCCTCATGATGCCAGAGAAATGAGAGCATTCACCAGCGTCTTTAGGATTCATCATCTGTGAAGACCCAGTCGACCACATCGCTGTATATACAAAACAACACGGCGGCTGGACTTGATTGAGGCTTCTTGAAGACGTACAAACACTCAGTGGATAATTGTGGTCCCGCTTTGATGCAGACGCAGTCAGAACAGTTGGAAACCTCAAACGAGTCAAGCTGCTTTGTTGCAACTTTGTTTTGTTTAGAGTTTTATACCAGAGTTTTATTTAATTTGTCCCCAAGGGGCAAATGTAAAAGGGTAAAAAAAACAGCTAAAAATAGACGTTGCTTATACTGTTATATTGTATTTATATCATTATTTTTATTCTTTCATTATCATCTTTCATTAATCTTCTGTAACCGCTTGTCCTCTGCAGGTCAGCAGTCTATGGCAGGGCAATTTTAATTTTAATTTTTACGCCTATTTCTTTTACTGTTTGTCTTCAGGAGTGATCATTATTGTTTTTTTTATTCATTCATTTATTTTGTATGTGCAATAGAGCTACTGTGACCAAGCAATTTCCCTTGTGGATGAATGAAGTCTATCTAAGTCTATCAATACACACAAAGAAGACACAAGAGCAGCACACACACACACACACACACACACAGTACAACATACAACATTTCCAAATAATTTATAAAGTACCTCAATTATAACATGCAAGTTATATTTAATTGTCAAAATGTATTAAGTGTGTATAGCTGTGCCTTTAAGTGGGTCAGTGTTCAGTGTGTATTGGGGTTGGGGTTTCAAATTATTGCTTTTTAAATAAAAAAAACAACCAAAGGCAAACACTAGGAAGCTGATGAGGAAGGAAGGTGTGAGTGAAGAAGGAAAGGGAGAGGGAACAGAAGGGGAGGGGGAGAGGAGTGAGAGGAGGGGCTGGGAAACAGATGCTGGCGCAGCAGTCCAGCATGTCCCCTGTCCTCCCCTCCCCTCATCACAGCCCCTCCCCTTCCCTGCCTCTCCGTCCCTCCCTCACTTACTTTTTGGTCCCTCTCATAATCTTTGCCCACTATCTCGCCGCGCAGAGAGGCTGGTGAGCCGGAGACGGGGGGTCGTCTCTCTCTAATGTTCCCGCTCGTTTGTCGTTCAAAGCCATGGGATAGCAACAGATTTGGAATATGACCGTGGAGCTCTCTGTACACTCTTTCCTGAGGGGATTACCGCAGGAATAGTGTGTGTGTGTGTGTGCGTGTGTGTGTGGGTCCAGCACTATGCTTGCTTCTGATGGTCTTGAGTCTAGCGGCAGATGTGTATCACCATGAGAGGGGGTCACCACCAACGAGGGTGTGGATGTCAACACCTGTTCAGAAAACTACTCAGAGAATGTGGCTGCTGTTTTGTCAGAGTCAGAGGTATGTACCTGCTCATTCTTGGGACTTTTACCTTTTCTTAGGATGTTATTTTTTATCATAATTTCCTACATTTACGACTGAGTCTAGGTCTCCATAGCTGTGATAGTAGGCAAGTAGCAGCATCTAGTACCAGAAAACTATGGAGAGAATCTTAGTAGGCTTCCCAACACATATGCACTTTATGATCAATGCAAAATTTAGGGGAAAAAAGGCTGAGATTAATATAACTTCCCTTCACTTCACCAATAGCTAAATATTAAAGCTGCTTTACAAAACCCGGCGTGAAGCCTCCAGAGCAAGCATGAAGGCGACGGCGGCAATAAAAACAGGAAGAGAGCTCGAGCTGAACCCAAATCATATGGAGGGACCCATCTGCTTAAATCAGGCTGGGTAGAGACAGAAAAAAAAACACAAAGAGAAGATAGCAGCAGGAGGAACGAGATAAACATACATCTGATTAAAGCGTACAACTGACACACAGCTGTTACCATGCTACATGCTAGACAGCAGTAAGACACAAATACATGAGTAGTAACAGAGAAGAAATTAGAGGACAGGCGCTTGGTGACAGAGAAAAAAAATTAGAGGATACGTGCTTGGTGCTAGAAAGAAAAGAGAAGAGGAACAAGGTAAACATGCATCCGACTAAAGCGTACAACAAGGGACACACAGCTGTTAACATGCTATACAGTACTAGAACACATGAGCATGAGTAGTAATAGAGAAGAACTTAGGTAAGAAATTAGAGGATAGGAGCTCAGTGCAAGAGAGAATAGAGTAGAGGACATATGCTCAGTGCATCATCCCCCAGCAGCCGAGGCCTATGGCTGTTACACACTTCATTGTTGGTGTCAGGCTACCTCACGGCAGTTGCAGCTGTTGGTCTGCTAAGTTTGTATGCGAGTGCCAGTGACGGTTGTGTAAAGTAAATGCAATGACACGTTCACACCAATCTAAAAATAATTTAGCTAAGCATCTTAATATTAAGTCTTTCTGCCGACTGGCTTTAGTGTTCAGATTGAGTGTGCATTGTATTATTTTGCTGATGATCTTTGAACTCTACAGTAGAGGTATAGAGCACATAAAAAGTTGTGGATTATTACTTTGGTGAATTAGATGAAGCTGTTGGAGTTCTGTTTGTGGATATTTACACCTAAAGACATTTGATTCAGTTCAGGCACAAAATCTCAGAGATAAGAGTCACATCTGGATTATAATATCTTACAAGAGTCATGGAAACACAGTGACTCACTGTCCCATTGTTTTTAAACTACAGAAACAAGATTCACGAAGCACATAACTGAACGATGAGAAATAAGTATTGCTTAAGTTAGTAACAAGTTTTCACCTCTTGCTTGACATCGTGACGTCTTTTCCAGTAGCCCTCCATAACTCACAGCAAACTTTCTCTGTAGTGCTTGTTTCCTGTAGCTTAAGGAAACCACGTTTTAGTTTGGAAGAAGATGCTAACATGCTTAGCTTAGACATTTAGTTTTAAACAAAGAGCTACGAGCAACCAAGGCTGACTTCAACATTCAAGATTCTTTATTTTCATTGTATTGAGCATACAACGAAAATTTAGGTGCACCGTCACTCAGTGAATAAAGATGCCCTAACCCTAACCCTAACACATTCACAGACACACATACTTTCATACAGACACACTATATATCCACTGTTCTTTACACACATATTGACATCTTATGCACTGCAGCCATTATTGCCTGTTAATGTCCAGAGTAAAGTGCTGTTCATGTGAATGTGTTGTTTTTTTTATCATAACACATCACTTCACATTTGCACTTGAAGACATCGCAAAGGCAACAGTCAGCTTAGCGCATACATTCTGCGTGAAAGGAAATAACTCTTCATAACAGCAGGTGGCAGTATACTCTATTTGTTATTCAAAAGCATAGACTGTAAATAAAGATGGACGACGGTGAAGCCAAAGCAAGTAGAGCTCCCCCTGGTGGCTGGCTGCAGTACAGGTCATATAAGCTCCGCCCCCTCCGTGTTAGCGGATGGGTCGTATTTAATAAGTTCCAAAGAGCTTTGATTGAGTATCTTCTGCCAGTAAAAGGTTTGAGTTCAGCTTCTTCATATTCTTCATCCCACAAGCAGTTAATTGAATTATATCATTAAATGATGTTCAGATAGTTGTTGTTTTCAAATGTTAAAGTGACAAACCTGCTTGACATCAGGTTTATTTAAAGGTTTATTTCTTATTATCACCAGTATGTAGTAGCCACTGTTTGTGTAGTTGCAGAAACCATTTGCATCTGGTTGATACCTTGTGTTTATTCATATTGAGTTATTTAATAGTAGCTGGATACGACACAGGCCCCTGAAAACAAACCTTTCACTACACCTGTCGCTCCAGTTTTGCAGGTCCATATTTGGTAGTAAGCCACGACAGAAACTAAAAAGATTTCTATTACTTTAAATACTATGAGATGATAGCATTAGCGTATTACAGTAAGACCTTTGTCTTTTGGATCCCGGTGCGGTGGGAGTCAGATATCAAGAAGCGTTTTTTGTCCGCTGTTCTGTGCAGGACGCGATTTCCCTAATACCGCTAGAGCTAAAGCAGCAGTAAACATGCACACACTCAAACGTGCACACGCTCACGCGCACACATGGGCCCATTATTGCCCTTTTACCTTTAAATCCCCCGTTGTTCCAGTTGTTCGCAGAGTGATTAAAGAGCGGTTCCTCTCCCCGAGCTGCACTGCCGGGACAGACCCCGCAAACACACATGTGAAAAGTGAAAATGAAAACGGCGCTTTGTTGTTTCCTCTCACCTCCGTTCACAGAGCTTAATAGAACATATCTGGCACTTTTCCTCTGGGTTACATTCTTTTTTACAAGGTGAGCTTATAGAAAGAAATCTTGGTCAAGAAAGAACCGGCTGTCTATTTTAAAGTCTCTCAGTGTCTTATTATGTACATTTTCGATTCTGAAGTTGCCGGAAAAAACACGATAGACGGCCTTTCCTTTAAATTCCATGTATTACATGCTCTTCCTCCTTCTTCATCATCCCGCGATCTCTCTCGCTGAGTTTTTCGTTCCATTGTACAAGAGCTATTTATAAAGACAGAGAAACACCTCCAGATAAAGTCTTGTGTTTGGGAAACATGCTCGGAAATTTACTTGAAATCCCGGCCAACAGTCTGACTGTGTCATCACACATCTATCGCCCTGGTTTAGGAGCTGCTCTGAGTAATAGTCCATTAGTACACCAGTATGTGTGAGGTCATCACTTCCAGTATGTGAAGAAGTAAACACAGTGACTAACAAGCACTAAAGTGTTTCTTTCCACAGATCACATACATATACAGTGGCCCACATATCAGCTCAGACATCTTGCACTTTTGTGTTTGGTGGTTGTTTGTTTTGCTGGAACACTGTCTCTGAGCCCCTTGGCTGCTTGATCTTCGTCTGATTTGCACTGAAGCGTGTGATCACACAATTACACGTGACGCGTCCCTGCGGAAAGAGAAACGATCTGCAGACACTGAAAACTCACTCATCTCTCAGGCAAGGCGCGTTTATTTGGAGCTCTTTTCGTGCTTTGATGCATGCATTGTAATCATTAAGTATGAAACACAGTTAACCTACATGTCTATATTAAAATGCACATTAAAGATTAAATAATAGAAGTAATTAAAAAATAAAATAAAATAAAAAAAATTTAGCAACAAAGTTGGGTTGATGCCAAGTTAGCTTAAAGATGATACAGACCTAAACAGCCTCTCTAGCTTTCTTCATTAAACATGCTGACCAAAGCTCACTAGTTAACACATACAACGATCAGCCACAACATTATGACCATTATGACAGGAGAAGTGACTAGCATTGTCCATCTTGTGACAATTCAGTGTTCTGCTGGGAAGCCTGAACTTTACTTCCCAAGATACAATGCACTCATATCTTCTTACTCCGAATCCAGACTAGACCATAACCAGATCTTCAGTAAGAGAAGAGGAGATGGAGTAGACCATGAGGATGTTTTGGAGATGATTACATAGCAGTGATAGCTGGCCAGTGGATAGCACATAGCTTTGACAACAGCATGTCGAGCCAGCGGTATGTTTAAGTGAATGACACCGGGAAGTACGGGGTGGTTGAAGGAGCTTTGTCATTTGCGAGGCAGTTATGGAACTGAAGTAAAAGCTGTCAGCTGCACAAGAAGCTGCAGCATTTATAAATAGAGAGCGGGCCCGTGTCCAAAGTGATCCCCTTTTAGACTTATCAACTACACTCCCGTCATGTTAGACATGCAAAAATGTAATTTACACCCTATGAATCATCCTCAATTTGCACCATCACTGACAGGTGTTAGGAAACTAATCATATTTACAGCAACAAAAGGAGAGGAAGCAGCATGCATGTCACATTTTTGTTTACAGACGGATCCTTAAATAAAACAGAGGGGTTATACAGATTGTATAATTCTGGATTAAAAAACACTCATCACCTTTAACGTGCCTCAAGGAAGATGACGTATTTATGTGTGTGTTTCTACTTTCATCTATATGTCACCCACCTGCATAGAAGTGAGTGGAAGTAGACGACACAATAGGTGCTGACATACGGTATAGTTTTGGTGGTACAGCGATGAACATGATGTCAATCGTAGACAGTAACCAGCTCCTTCGTGTGACACACAAATGAAGGCCTGACATGTAACATGCCCAAAGCTTTAATCATGCTTAGACTTGGCGTGTTGTCATGATGTTGAAGTGGCTCAATAATTCCTGCAGACCATTTACAGGGTTTAGTCGTTAACTGTCCCTCAATCATCTGGATTAAAAGAGAGAGAGAGTGAAGTAGGTCACGAATGAAACGCTCGCTCCATCGTGAACACGCAGGCTCTAATAAACTTTTCATTTCATGTCGTATAAATTAATCATTATGACTAAAATATGAAGCCAGGATTAAATTTTAAAACAAATTCAATCTGTGAATCAGTTCTTATTTACGACAGTCAGGCATAACATTATGACCACCTTCCTAATATTGTGTAGGTCTCCCTTGTGGTGACTCATCAGAGAATGGACATGGGCCTTCTGAGGGTGTCCTGTGGTGTCTGGGAACAAAATGTTGTTAGTGGGGGGCCTTTGAGGGGAGGGGCCTCTGTGGATCATCCCACAGATACTTGATCAGTTTGGGATCTAGTGAATTTGGAGGCCAGGTCAACAACCTTGTGCTGTTCTTCATGTTTTTTTTTTAGTTGTTCCTAAAGCGTTTTTGTGTGTGTGCCTGTGTCAGGCTGCATCCTGCTGGGGAGGGCTGCTGCCATCAAGGAGTGTCATTGCTATGGGGTGGGGGTACCTGGTCTGGTCTAGGTGGGTGCTACATGTCTAAGTAACATCCACATGAAAGTCAGGTCCGGAAGTTTCCCAGCAGAACATTGAATCTCAGACTTCAAAGCTACTCTAGGACTACACAGTCTGATCTGTTACCTTCAGACTGTGAAGTACAGTGTTGCCAGAGCTCGCTGCAACAGACAGGATTAGTGCTGCAGAGATTGACCTCTTACTAATGTTTTGGTCCCATTTACTGTCATCTTTTTTCTATCCGCTTGTGTGGTGTGTTTCTGAGCCACTTTGCCAAAAAAAGAAAAAGTGATAGAAAATATAAGAATGTTAGTTATCAGTCTTCTGTCCATAGCTAGTGCACGCGAGGATACACCCAGAGTGCGCGTGGTTGTGTGCAGTTCTGACACTCCCTATGGTCCGCATGGTGGTCCAGCTGTTGCTCCGTGGGAAAATGACACATTACATAATGGCTTCAAACAAACATGACAAGCCCGAGTCGCTCAGCTCGCCACTGACATGGATGTCATGGTGACCACTGCGCTCCATTAGGGCTCAGTTCTGAGAAAAGGCTGGTGTATTTGCAGAAAAAAAAAAACCTGCAGTAAGGTGTACGCACTCTTCAACAGATGGTGAGGTGGTTGATGGAAGTATTTCTACGTGGCCTGACCTTGATAGATTAAAGAAAACAAAGAGGCCAGATGGCTGACTAACATCCAGTGTGTGGGTATACTGTATGTTTTCATCTGTTAGAAACAAATAATTCTATTAGATTCTGTTTTGTGCTGTATGTGTTGTAGTTGTAGAGATACACCGATCAGGCATAACATTATGACCACTGACGTTAGAAGTAAATAACATTGACCATCTTGTGACAACTCAATGTTCTGCTGGGAAACTTCTGGACCTAGCATTCATTGGTGTGGATGTTACTTAGACATGTAGCACCCACCTAGACCAGACCAGGCACCCCCACCCCATAGCAATGACACTCCTTGATGGCAGCAGCCATCCCCAGCAGGATGCAGCCTGACACAGACACACACACAAAAACGCTTTAGGAACAACTAAAAAAAACATGAAGAACAGCACAAGGTGTTGACCTGGCCTCCAAATTGACTAGATCCAAAACTGATTAAGTATCTGTGGGATGATCCACGTAGGCCCCTCCCCGTCAAAGGCCCCCCACTAACAACACTGTGTTCCCAGACACCACAGGACACCCTCAGAAGGCCCATGTCCATTCTCTGATGAGTCACAACTGTTTTGGAGGCACAAGGGAGACCTACACAATATTAGGAAGGTGGTCATAATGTTATGCCTGGTCAGTGTATGTTCATAACCATATTCATACAAACACAAGTTTTTAAAAGCCTACACAAAGACCTCACCTGAAAACTACTGGACAGACTGTTTTTTATTTCAGGCATCATGTGACAACCTCTGGTTCTTCACGTCGCCTCGGGAGGAACCATAATAAGATTACTGGTCCCTCGTCTGTTCTCTCATTCATGACCAGAATGTTGCAGCTGTGTGCTTTGCATGAATGTTAGCATGCTAACACGCTAATGCAGGATGAATCTAGAATCTATAGGACGGCTGATAAACAACAGCATGTTAGCATTGTCACTGTCAGCATTAGGACTCAGATCATCATCATCACAACCTCACACAGCTGCCAGAGTGATTTTTATGTGTTGCAGATGTGCTGCTCTCATTTCTCCTTCTTCTTCTTCTTCTCTTTCAGTGCTCACATTTCACATCACTCTCAATTGTTATTTCCTCTACTTTCCTAAAATGGTAAATTATTTCCACCGTTCACCAGTTCATCCCTCCCTCCAGGGACCGCTGCACAGACACAGTCATCCACATCTAACCCATCCCTCCTCCGTTCTCTCCAAATCGTCCCGTTACATGAATTAGTTTGTGTTGCTCACTGCATAAGCGACAGACAAGGAATTTATTAACTACTCTTTTTTTTTTTAAAGTGTACATTGTTTTGTAGGATATACATCTTAATATCGGACCGACAGCTAAATGTATTAACTGAATATTTGTGTCATTTTGTATTTGCGGGACATTTGGCTCGTCCCTGCTAAAATGAAAGTTGAGCTGAAATGGAGCAGGAAGAAAAACACATCGTTTGGTATTTTACTGTCAATATGGTGTCTTGTTTAATGGCTGCATCAGACCGTTTTTGGCGAATGGCTGACCCAGATTTCCACTGGCTTCTTGAAAGCTTGTTATTATGATTACAGCTTACATAAATGTGCTGACAGGGAATAGTGGCTTCTGGGAATAGTCCAAAATGACAAAATGGGGCGCTCCTGAAAGACTCGATCAGCAAAAACGGAGCGAAACGTTAATTTAAACAGCGCGGCTGAGGTTTTAGGTGCCGGTTTCCATATAGTCGAGAGGTTTAAAGCTGGAAACAAGATCCAGCTGTGGTATAAACAGTTGTCATCTCCGGTACAGCTGAGTTGTAGGGTGAGGGTGGTTCAGTTCAGACTCAGAGGCAGACTTTACGTCACTTTATCCAAAATACCCAAATTCAAGTTGGGACAAATAAAAAAAAGCTTTAATCTCTTCAGATCGTATCTGAAAACGTGCGACGGGTGAAACATGAGTTGTAGCTGCGACACTTTGCATTCACCGCAGCAGGGATCACATTCACAGTCTCATACAAGTTCCACCAACTTAAAACTTGTCTTTTGTTAAGTGAAGGAGAAAAATGTTCATTCAGGGTCAAATATAAATGATAAAGTGCATGAAACTAACTTGCAGTAAAATAAATGACAGTTTCAAAATTAGCTACAACATAAAAACACTGTTTAATGCATTAAAAATAAATGCATTAACCATTAAAATGAATAATCTAATGATAAAAGACATAATAAACACTGACAGGAGTCATTGTGCTGCATTAAGAGAACCTTTTACTTTTAAAAGAATAAGAATTTGCTGAACCTGAATCTAGAGTGCTATGTTGCTTTATTTTAAGCTTTTCTTCAGGATTCATTTGAGCAGTTTTTTATCTTTGGTTTGGTACGTACAGTAGTTAAATTACAGGAGTAAAATTTCCAGTTAGGTCCAGTGTATATTTATTTTCCCTGTGAGAACGGAGTCATTTTTGTGTTTATAATGATTTAGAAGCAGCCTGTACAGTAGCTGCAGCTACTAAAGTTACAGTTCGGGCTCAACACAGGAAATTGAACAACATTTTTGTGCAGAAAAATGTCTGCAACATCTGACCTGAGAGGATATACCCCACAATTAGCTGCTGCGCTTAATCCCCAACCCTTTCCCCCCGTCTCTGTTTGTGTGCAGCAGAGTCGTACTCTGTGGCGGGCAGTGACGGCAGCATCGCCCCATCCGTGGGCCCTGTGCCCCACCAGCCCTCTGGCAGCTCCAGCCCCTGCTCCCACTCCTCATCCGGAGGACCACGGCACCCTGTCAGCGCCCTGAAGAAATGGCTCACCAATCCCGTCCGCAAGCTGAGCGCCGATGCCAGAAGCGGAGCGGGGAAAGTCGAGAAGCAGATGTGCAGGTCGGACGGGAGGCAGCCCCCAGTGCTCCTTTCCCCCAGCGAGGCTCAGCAAAGCCCTATGGAAGTGCACAATAACTACACCATCCTCCCCTCTGGAGACACGGTGAGACTTAAAGGAAGAAATACGAGCTTCATGTTCAATGCTGAGATAACACGTAATGATATGCTCGTTCCTAATGGTTAATATTTATTATTTTTTGTTTACAGGGGTGGAAAGATTCCCTGTTGAGTCCAGCAGCTCATTCCCCTTCACAACCGTCCTGTCAGGGATACTTAACTGACCTCCTGCAAGGAAGAGAGAGTCTAGTAATGTCTAATCTATCTAATACTTCTATTCATTATCAACACCAGATATTCATTCCTGATGCACAACATGGTTTCTTATACAAAGAAGCATCTTAGACGTCATCACTGGAAACGGTTTGCAAATCCAGCTGCCTTTTACAGTGGTTTAATCCTGGCAGTAACACACTTTTAAGATTCACTCATATCAATTAGAGGCCAAAAATAGATCAGGATTAAAGGTGGATTAAACGCCCACAGAGACACAGTGAGCGGACACAATAATGTTTCGTTTGCATACAGTGGATGTTTGTCAATCTCAGCTACAGATTGTGCCGCTGCCACAAACTGTACGAGTGGATTTACTACCAGGCTACAAAGACACGTCTGAGTCAACCTGAATGCTGCTGGATATTAACTTTACAGCATATTTAGCCTAGTGTGACAAATACTTGAACAAGATTCTATTTTTAAAGGCATTTTTTTGCCATATTGTTACACTGATCAGCCACAACATTATGACCACTGACAGGACAAGAAAAGTAAATAACATTGACCATCTTGGGACAACTCAGTGTTCTGCTGGGAAACTTTTGGACCTGGCATTCATTCATGTGGATGTTACTTAGACATGTAGCACCCACCTAGACCAGACCAGGCACCCCCACCCCATAGCAATGACACTCCTTGATGGCAGCAGCCATCCCCAGCAGGATGCAGCCTGATGCAGACACACACACAAAAACACTTTAGGAACAACTAAAAAACAAGAACATGAAGAACAGCACAAGGTGTTGACCTGGCCTCCAAATTCACTAGATCCCAAACTGATCAAGTATCTGTGGGATGATCCACAGAGGCCCCTCCCCTCAAAGGCCACAGGACACCCTCAGAAGGCCCATGTCCATTCTCTGATGAGTCACAACTGTTTTGGAGGCACAAGGGAGACCTACACAATATCAGGAAGGTGGTCACAATGTTATGCCTGATTGGTGTGGACTATTTAAATATTAACAACTGAACTTTACTTCCCAAGATACAATGGAAGTTGGGAAAACAAAATGGAATAATGTGAAATGACAGGTTGTATCGTGTGGTCGGTTTTCCTGATATTAACTTTATAGAGGAAGTTTAAGTCAAATTCACTCCCACCAGCAAAGTCTTGGTCCTCCCCCTCCTCAGTAGACCATTTTCTCATCATTGAACCCTTTAGTAATTCAGATCTCATAGCTAATAATAAATGACTGAACACAAACGATATAAAGTCACAACTCACACTCTAACCATGCACTAGAAGCAGACACACACACACACACACACACACACTCCTCTACATCCTGCTCAGTTCTGTTACCATTTGAAAGGGGCTTTTATTTGCACACACCAGCTGACTTCCACAAATTGTGCCGAATAAAAACGTTTTCTGCATATTTCATGAGTACGCTCTCTCACACACACACACACACACACACACACGTACAACTTCTTCTAGTAACCCTACACCGCACCGAGCAATCTTTGCAAGTGAGTGGCGTGGAATCTGTCCTGTGGGCTTTTGTAGACAGCATCTGGAAGTAATCAACTAGCCAAGTAGTCTTTTAACGTTCTGAATCGGGGTCAGGGCTTGGGGGGGCGGGGGGTGATGGGTGCAAGAAGCCAAAATTAGATGAAGAAGAAGAGGCCTGAGGATGTTGGACAGTCCTCCCAACGATGACAGACTCAAGTTTCAAAAGCGCCACAGAAGAGATAAGATAATTTTTTCAACGGTTTGAATAATCCCATCATTTTAGCTTGATAAATGACTGTCTTCATTTTCAGCCCTTAGTAGTTCAATGGTGCTTTTAGACACATATTTATATTCACTCCTAAACACTTTATTCAGACATATTTGGTATTTTTGTTATTGCTGAGTGTTAGATGTTGTTTGTTTAGTGTGATTTAGTAAGTTTTAAGGCTCTTGTGTAGCTCTGTGGGCATAGCCGGCGTAGGCTACGTACGTAGGTTACATAGGTGTGAGCCATTTGTACTTGTGCGCTCGTCGGTCTGGTTCGCTCTGTAACAACGCCTCCCAAACACTAGTCGGCGCTGTGTCTTTTTTGCCAGTCGGGTTCATTTTTGTTTCTACTTCCTGCTTCACTCTCAACAATGGCGACTGAAACTTTCGCAGGTCGTACAAATGTTTGTATCCCTGAACCTCCTCAGTTAACCTTTCCTCGATGTGTTCCATCTGTATTGATCCAAAACAATCAATTCGAAAATTGCAGAGATGTAGAAGCAGCTGTGGCGCTAGACTCTGCAAATGCCGCAGCTACGCCGTCATATAGACGCAGAAGTCTAAGCCGCCTATGACGCCGTAGCTGACGTGCACCTCCCCAGAAACGTAACTACGCGCAGACCACAAGAGGAGCTGTGATTGGTCTGCTTGGTAGTAGAGTGTTTCCGCTTTAGTATTTCCGTCTGCTTCTCCATCTCCCCAATTTTCAAATTGATTGATTTGGAGATAGAAACATCTGTATGACTCATCTTCGGCGAAAGTTTCAGTCGCCTTTGTTGAAAGTGAAGCAGGAAGTAGAAACAAAAATTAACCCGACTGGTAAACAAGACACAGCGCCGACTAGCGTTTGGGTGGCGTTGTTACAGAGTGCGTAGGTTACGGCGTCAATGTCCCGCAGTACTTTAAAAGAGCCTTTAGGGTCTGCGTAGGGTCTGCACTGTCGCCGTTGCTATAGCTACCTATTAGAGGTGCTAGTTGTTTGGAAAGAGCTTGGTTATCTGTTCCCAGTCTTTATGCTAAGCTATGCTAAGTGGATGTTACCACCAGCTACGTATTTTTTATTTTTTTTCTTAGCAATCTTTTAATTTTCATCAACTTTTTGCAAGAAAACAAATAAGAACAGAAGCGTTTTAGAGCATCAGCCGAGCGATAGGTTCTTCGTCCTTACATCCGCCCACTAGTGGATTAAAACCCAGAGAGAGGAGATGAAGGTTGAATCAGCCCCAGACTGTTTTCATAGGCAGGACGTCTGCCCTGTGAGGATGTAAGCAGTCAACTCAGTCAACCCAAGTTAAACAGAAAGTGCATATTTGTTGGTCTAATATGCACTGATTCCAACAGACGGATTAAGGGTCTGGTGCACAGCAGCAGAGGACAAAATGTGTTGAGACTACAGTATGTCAAGAGGATTACAGTCAAATTCACATTAGATTATACTGCTTTTAGGTGAGGACTGGGAATATATAACAACTCGCCGTGCCTCGGTCAGCTACCCTCCTCTCTGTTATATGACTTGACAAGCTGCTTATAATTAACCGTCCTCTCTGCCTCCTCAGCCCGCATAGTGGAAAAAAAAAAAGTACTTGTTGCTCTCAGGTTACTTAAAATTGCCCGACTGATGAGTTCCTCTCGGAAAAGTGCTGACTGGGTCGAGAGATGCTGCAGAAGAACCATAATTATTTGCATCAGATGATTTATTTAATTAAATACAATTACAGCAAATCTAAAAATACAGTTGGTTCCTAAAATCTAGTTACATAAAAGTACACCAGAATGTAATGACGCGTTCTGCAGATCAATGTCACTCATACTGATAGTGTCATATTATACATATGTATATATATGAGCATATACTGTATATTATGTTATTAGTTGTTAAAATGAATAGTCTTTATGTAGGTGCAGCTTGTCTTTTTGGCTTTTTTGTGCCTTTAATGGATAATTAAGACAGACAGATAGTAATGGGATGAGAAAAAGGGGATTACATGCACCACTGTGGTAAGAAGAATTAAATTAATTAATTTAAATTAAATTAATTTAAATTAAATACAAAGAGAAAATAATAAAATAAATTAATAAAATAAATTACTTTTTAAACATTTTTAAATTTATGATTTTTAGTTAAATTAATGAATTTAAATTAAATTAAATTAATACAAAGACAAAATGAGAAAAATAATAAAATAAAATTTTACGTTTTAAACATTAAGATTGTAAAAAAAGTAATTAAATTTTATGATTTTTAATTAAATTAATTAATTTAAATTAAATGAATACAAAGAGAAAATGAGAAAAATAATAAAATAACATTTTACGTTTTAAACATTAAATTAAATTTCATGATTTTACCCTTTTGGGCCTTTGTTAATTTCTCTTAATATTACCAATAAATGTAGTGGGGTAACAACTATCCAATATTTGCCTATGAATGAAATTAAGTGAAATAGATTTGTAAAGGTGCAAAAACGAATAAGGTATCTCAAAACGTGAGTGTGATAAAAAGTGTGATACTACCAGTTGCTTATCACCGCTCTGTTTGACATTCACACAGGCTCTGTCTCCTCTTACACAACATGCGGACGCTTATACCGAACGGTGTGTGTTGTGTCTTTTTAGAGCCAAAAATCCAGCATCAACACTCTCCAAGGAGACGACAGCTGCACGGTGACGGACGACTCGGCCAGCCAGTGGTCTGCTGCGGTGGACAGTGAAGAAGAGAGAAACATTGCCTTAGAGAAGAGCATGTAAGTGTTGAGCTCGACCTTAAAAGAGCAGTTCAGACATCTCAGAAATGCACTAATTGGGTCTCCAAGAGAGAGCTGATGAGAGGACTGAAACCACTCTCTGACTGTCTGCTCATCTTAGATCCTAAAACCTTTAGAAACGTCAGAGGTGACAAAATCTGACGCCTCACAGCAAGAAGGTTCTAAATTGGCCGTAGAGTGTGAATGGTTGTCTGTCTCTCTGTGTTAGCCCTGAGATAGACTGGAGACCTGTCCAGGGTGGACCCCACCTCTCCGCAGTCCCCCACGACTCTCCAGAGGACAAGCGGCTACACAAAATGAATGAATGAAATTAAATCCCCCCGTTTCATGTCTAAACTAAGCTAACTGTCTCCCAGCGTCATATGTAGCACACAGACATGAGAGTGGTATCAACCATCAGGTATACCTGCAGATTTCCAGAGACGTAAAACTATTCCCTCAGCATTTCTGGTTTTGTTTTGCCAAACTGCAAATGAATTATTCATTGTTTTGTTTGTCCTGTTTTGTAATATCCGTTCTTCTCTCTCAGATACGTTCTGACAGAGCTCATAGAGACGGAGAGGTTGTATGTTGAAGATCTTGGACTCATTGTGCAGGTACTCTATGTCTCATGTCAACAATTTAATGACATTTATTCATACGAGGAAATCAGCATCTCACAATGTGTGTGTTTGTATAGGGCTACATGTCCACGATGTCCAGTCAGGGGGTTCCTGAGGACATGAGAGGGAAGGACAGGATTGTGTTTGGAAACATCCACCAGATCTACGACTGGCATAAGGAGTGAGTCGGCAACTTAAAACCCCTCCTCTGTCTCTCAACAATCTTTTACACCAATCAGGCATAACATTATGACCACCTTCCTAATATTGTGTAGGTCCCCTCTTGTGCCTCCAAAACAGTTGTGACTCGTCAGAGAATGGACATGGACCTTCTGAGGGTGTCCTGTGGTGTCTGGTTACAGGATGTTGTTAGTGGGGGGGAGCTTTGAGGGGAGGGGCCTCTGTGGATCGTCCCACAGATACTTGATCAGTTTGGGATCTAGAGAATTTAGAGGCCAGGTCAACACCTTGTGCTGTTCTTCATGTTTTTTTTTAGTTGTTCCTAAAGCGTTTTTTTGTGTGTGTGTCTGTGCCAGGTACAAAAGTTTCCCAGCAGGACTTTGAATTGTCACAGAATAGTCAATGTTATTCACTTCTCCTGTCAGTGGTCATAATGTTGTGGCTGATCGGTGCGGAATTTACTCTAATTCTTGTTCCTGAGCTCCTCGTGTTTCGTGCTGGTTCACTATGTGTCACGTCCCCCTGCAGCTGTTTGTTTCCTGCCTCTCTGAGTGTGTGTTTTTTAATTCGTCTGTGATGACTGTTCCCACCTGACCTTCTCTGCTTCATGTGCCACAGTTATTTCCTGGGAGAGCTGGAGAAATGTGTGGGCGATCCGGACAGCCTGGCTGAGCTCTTCATCAAACATGTGAGTCTGAATGTCAGCGAGCAGCAAGTGTTAATGAGACGTTTCTTTTTTTTTTTTATCTCTGCGTGTTTGTCTCTTGTCTCACCCCCACCCTCCTCAATCTTAAGGCTTCGACGCGCCGTCGTGCAGATGTGTTTTTATTTCTGTAAATCAGTTTGTAGATCAGCAGGTGCAGCTGCGGGATAAAAGGTCTCGAACTGAAGGGCTCTCAAAACCGGAAATGGGTGTTAAAGATGCTCCGCGGGGACCAGGCTGTGTGTGAAAATGAACTGAGTCTGCGGCTCTCCGAGTTCTATGAAAACTCTTCACCCCGTCTTATTTAGCTGTTTTACTCTGGAAAAACATCTGGTGTCAAATTGAAAACAGATTTCCACGAACCAGCTGATAAGCGGGAAGACTTTTAAGAAGCCACTTGAGTCACTGTGTTTCTGTGTCATAAAACATCAAACCATAGATGGTGAAAACTCTGTGTCGTTACAGCGGGAATATTTTGATTTGATGCAACTTTTTCAGCTCCCAACCCGCTTCCATCATCGTAGTGTTGCATGGCTAATCAAGCCACAGGGAATTAAACCGCTCTTTTATTTAATGAAGCAAGTTTCCTTCTCAGATGTACAACTCAAAAACTCAGAAGGAACTGGTCCAGAGACAAACGTTCCTTCTCTGTCCGTCCAATCAATCTTTGCTCTCTGTCAACCTCACCAGGAGCGACGTCTTCACATGTACGTGGTTTACTGCCAGAACAAACCCAAGTCGGAGCACATTGTCTCCGAGTACATCGAGACCTACTTTGAGGTGAGAGCCCAGCTTTATCCTTTTGGAGTATGACTTGTTTTCTCTGAACCCTCGAAAGCAACGGGTCTTTTACTTTTGGTCTCTTGACAGGAGCTGAGGCAGCAGCTGGGTCACAGGCTGCAGCTCAATGATCTGCTCATCAAACCCGTTCAGAGGATCATGAAGTATCAGCTGCTGTTAAAGGTAGTTTTATTTATTCATTTTTTAATAAATGATTGTATTCCTGCCACTGGTATGTGTTCATGATTTGTTACATGTTTGATTCAGAAAGTGCAAAGCTTAACATTCGTTAATACACAGGATTAGATGTTACAATCCCTTGTGCCAAAATCCCAGGCAAAACACATTTAGAGGCCCTGTCCAGCTGAGAAACCCTAACAATCCTACAGTCATATAATGTGACGCTTAACCTACAATCTAAATAAGTAAATGCTGCTGGCTTGTATGGCCCGCTCAGCAGCAGACGCTAACTCAAACCTTGTGAAATATAAGCTAACCAAATGCTACTGGCTAGCTTAACCTACAATCTAAATAAACTAAGTAAATGCTGCTGGCTTGTAGGCCCACTCAGCAGCAGAGGATAATTCAAACACTGTGAAACATAAGCTAACCTAACGCTGCTGGCTTGTATGTCCCGCTCAGCAGCTAACCATAGCTACCAAGGAATATGAAGACATCAGGAACTTAGCCTAAACAAAACTGCAAAGCTTAATAAATTAACCTCTTAAATATTTTCTTATTTTCTTCTTCCTCTTCTTTCTTAAAACGATTCAAAATAATTTACAAAACACTGTCCCTAACCGCTCTCTCTTTCCCCATCCAGGACTTCCTGAAGCACTACAGCAAAGCTGGGAGGGATGTTGAGGAGCTTCAGGTATTAAGTACTTCTACAGCAGGGGTGTCCAACTCATTTTAATTCACGGGGGGCCACACACGGACCAGTTTGAGCTCAAACGGAGCTGGCCCAGAAACATAAAAGCATAATAATATGTCCACGACTCTTAGTGTGGACATGTTATATATTACTTTTCATTCTCCTTCTTCTCCTCTTTCAGCATCTCCTTCTTTTCATCCTCTTTTCTCTCTTCATTCATCTTCCTCCTCCTCCTTCTACACTTCCCTCTTCTTGTCCAGCTCCTCGTCCCCTTTCTCCGTCTTCTTTTTCTCCTCCTTTGTTTTTTTCTTTTTTGCAAATTCATCCCATGGGCCAGAGTTGACACCGCTGCTCTACAGAGTTTCTATTTGCACGCTGGAGAAAATAGTCCCACAGCAGCTATATACGGCTATTTACAGTCAGAGCTGCAAAAAAAGACCTCCTCATACATGTGAGGTGCTCTCTCTTGCACCAACTATTAGAAAGTTAGCAGAGGTAGCATGAGGAGTGACAAGGCTGGTATCTAACATAAGGATGTGACTGGAGTATTGAGTTTGTTAGTTTTTATATTTCAAGTGATCAGCTTTGTTTAGGAAAAGATGATAGTTTGGGTTGAAATAGACGTGTTCACAGCGTTAACCATGAGCAGATAGCAGTGTTAGCTAAGGACAGGCTCGGTGGCTATAGCATCTGTCATACTTTGACTTTGCTTTGCTGTTTGTCTTTGGTCGATCAGAAAGCAGTGGAGGTGATGTGTTTTGTGCCAAAACGCTGCAACGATATGATGAATGTGGGACGACTCCAGGGTTTTGAGGTACTGTTACTCATTTAGTTTTACTGGTTTCATAACAAATGAGACGCATATCCCCAGTTAACCTGTGTTCTTTGTTTCTGTGACTCACTCGCCGCCTCAGGGGAAAATCACAGCTCAGGGGAAGCTGCTCCAGCAGGATACCTTCTCTGTCAGCGAACAGGAAAGCGGCTTCCTGTCCAAAGCCAGGGAGCGGCGGGTCTTCCTGTTTGAGCAGCTGGTCATCTTTAGTGAGCCGATTGATAAGAAAAAAGGCTTCTCTCTGCCAGGGTACACTTTCAAAAACAGCATCAAGGTAAGAGTGAGACTGCATTTTAATATACCTTTGTTGTCATCGCCCCCCCACCCCTTTAATGTTTAACGTGAGCGCTCTGTCCTCTGCAGGTCAGCTGCTTGGGTGTGGAGGAACACTCTGAGGAGGATCCATGCTGTCTGGTCCTGACCTCCAGGGGGACCGACAGCAGCGTGACGCGCTTCATCATGCACGCATCATCTCCGGAAATACAGCAAGCCTGGCTCAATGACGTGGTCCAGATCCTAGAGACACAGAGGAACTTCCTTAATGGTATCAGGGCTTAGTTTTTCAATGAGGTTCAACAGCTTGGTGTGTGAGTAATGTGACATGTCTTCCTGTCCACTGCAGCCCTTCAGTCTCCTATAGAGTACCAACGCAGGGAAAGCAACTCAAACAGCCTGGGAAGGAACATGAAGTCTCCAGCTGTGCTGGCTTCTGGCCTCCGGCCTCACTCCTCAGCCTCCATGGAGAGACGTCAGCAGCCCTGCCTGCTGTCGTACAACACCTCCCTGCCCTCTCTGCATTCAGTCCTGCACAGCCCGGCCTCCAAGGCTGTACGTACAACAGTCACCGTCATATCTGTGTACAAGCACGCATCCCACTCACACCGCTTTGTTTCTCTCTCTGTTCAAAGGTTTCTAACCCTTGTGCTCCGACGCCTCAAGCCGCTCTCACACCGCTTTCTTCACACCAGCAGCTGAGACACGACTGTGGGACGTCCAGCTGTTTGCAGCCGTGCAGCCATCACGTCCTGCAGGTACAGCAGTCTTCTGTTACACATACAGGGAGGAGGAGGAGGAGGAGGAGGAGGAAGGTTGTCAGATGCTCAGTATTAACATCAGGCTTTAAGGATTTCATTCACCTTGGAGCATCTTTCAATGCACATCTTACACACCGTCATTAATGTCTGATATGTTCATGTGAAGCCTGTTCTGCTTTTGGTTCTTACAACACTGAACAAATGGTTTGAGGGAGACAGAGTCTTAATAAGTTTAGATAATAATGCTTCAGAGCTGAGACGTTACTAATGACATTTTTAAAATCCTGTTTTTATCAGGTTTGCATGAACCAAACCTTTAAACAGCAACTTAATAACTATTAATATTCCTGCTGACCTTTATTGGTTAAACTTCTCCCCTCGCTGCTGTCTTGTTTCTCTGGTTGTAAATGATTACAGAGATTTTAAATGGGTCACTTCAGATTTGTTGGAGCTGTTATCTGTTTGTTGTCATGATCACCGTCGATGAAGGGAAATGACTCTCTCTGGTTGCCTTTGTGAAATATCCTGTTTTTGTTTCTGTGTGGGTTTACAAACCTGTTCGCCCTAACCTGCCGCCCGTGTCACTCCGTCTTCCAGTTTATGGAAAACTCACTGACCTGCTGTTTTATCAGGCTTCCACCAACAGGAGGAAATGGTCCGATCACAGTTCTCTTATTCGTCGTGCTGATCTGGCCCGGTTCCACTAAGTTGTCCTCTCCGCTGCCTCTTTGTGTTTTCGGATCAGCAGCGCTTCCATTGTGCTTTGGATGCACAAGAGCACAGACGGGTTTCCTACGAGCTGAGACTGGTCTTGTTGTTTGGCCGTCCTCACACTTTTCTTGCTCCGTTTTTGTTATCAAACAGTTTCACAATATTAAATGTGTTACCAGTCACGTTCAAATAGGAGCATGAAGTTTCAATATTTTATGAGGTGCAAAAAAAAAAAAAAAGATATGTACCAAAAATATTCAGCCACAACATTATGACCACTGACAGGAGAAGTAAATAACATTGACCATCTTGTGACAATTCAGTGTTCTGCTGGGAAACTTTTAGTGTGGATGTTACTTAGACATGTAGCACCCACCTAGACCAGACCAGACACCCCCACCCCATAGCAATGACACTCCTTGATGGCAGCAGCCATCCCCAGCAGGATGCAGCCTGACACAGACACACACACAAAAACACTTTAGGAACAACTAAAAAAACATGAAGAACAGCACAAGGTGTTGACCTGGCCTCCAAATTCACTAGATCCCAAACTGATCAAGTATCTGTGGGATGATCCACAGAGGCCCCTCCCCTCAAAGGCCCCCCCACTAACACCATTGTGTTACCAGACACCACAGGACACCCTCAGAAGGCCCATGTCCATTCTCTGATGAGTCACAACTGTTTTGGAGATACAAGGTGGTCATAATGTTATGCCTGATACACATACAATCATTCAAATGACTATTAATTAAACGTTTAACCTTCGCAGCTTGTTTTGCTGCCTCCTACTGGTCAAAACAAGTAAAACAAACCAATTCCTGCAACATGTTTAACTTCTTTTTAACGTCATTATTTTCTTTTAACTTTTCAGACCTCAGACGAGAAACATAATAGAAACAAACATAATTTACTGATCTCTTTCTCTCAGGGTGTAACTTCAGGTTTCCAGACGATCACATTCAGTGACGCTGGGACTTATTCGCCACACAGAGGAAACAACCTGGACCAGCTCAAGGAGACGGAGCAGTGAGGATTCACCCCCGAGGAGTCTGAGAGCTCCGCCAGCGCCAGATTGTTTCACTCCTGTACAGAAGTCTTCACGTTACGTCTCAGATATCCATCCTTTATAATTATGGTGCAGGCTTGTTTGGAATTTGGTTGTTAAATAATTATAGTGGTTTGATTGTGTAAATTTGAATGTGCGTGCTTATGAACCTATTGTATAACTGCAGATGGACAGAGATGAGATGGAGCGTGTGGAAAATATGAAAGTTACCACTGAGACTGTGCTTCATGGTATAAATGTCTACGTTTCTTACTCTTTCCACTAAAAATTCCTTGATAGATATTTTTGTAACGCGTAATATTTTTCATAAGGGACCAAATTCCACTTTATTCCCCCAGCTGAGAACAGACATCTCAAATCCCAAGAGGCAAAAACTCAAACCACCGAACCCTTTAAAGCTCTGAGCGACTATAAGTTTCCACTTCCACCCCCGGGACCTGAATCCATACGACCTGTGTGTGTGTGTGTGTGTGTGTGTGTATCTGTGCGTTTTGTTTCTCCCACAGATTAACAAATAGCCGTGCTTTCCGTTTGCTGGGCTATTTTCACCCTGTCATTGTCAGTGTTATCTGGACCGAACACATTTGCAAACTCACACAAGGCCCGCGACATAATCAAGCAGAAAGAGGAAAAAGGGAACAAAGATTAAACCGAGGTGCTCATCTGTCATTGTCATCTTGAATGTAAATACTCGTGTGAGTGTGTGTGTGTGTGTGTGTGTGTGTGTGTGTGGGAGCATATCAATAAAAACCTGTGGTGTCCCGATGCACACGTAGAAATAAAGAGAAATTATGCCACTGTTTGGTCTGTTTTCCTTCATTTCAAGCCCAGGCCTCTGGCTCCAGTGCCACATGCAGCCTCTGCCCGGTTCGCCAGTTAATTAATCCATGCACGTTCCTGGTGTACTGTGTTATATTTATAAATAGACCCACAGAAACACAGTGAAAGTGGATTTCTTGGAGACTGCAGCCTCACTTTTGCAGGAAACCATGAGATCAACCTGCTTGACCACCAATATTCACCATTCACACTCACATGTACACCTACAGACAATTTTTTAACCTAACAAGCATGTCTTTGGACGGAGGGAGGAAGCTGGAGTACCTGGAGAGAACCCACACAGACACAGGGAGAACATGCAAACTCCACACAGAAAGGCCCAGTCGGCCCATGGTGGATTAGAACCCGGGACCTTCTTGCTGTGGGGCATCAGTGCTAACCACCGATATGTGACCCATTAAAAGATAGAAAACAAATTTATTCTCATATTAATGCATTTCACCTATCAGACCGCCTTTAGCTTTGATTACAGCACACATTCTCTGTGGCATTGTTTCCATAAGCTTCTGCAATGTCACCAGATTTATTTCCATCCAGTGTTGCATTCATTTTTCACCAAGATCTTGTATTGATGATGGGAGAGTCTGACCACTGCACAAAGCCTTCTCCAGCACATCCCAGAGATTCTCAATGGGGTTAAGGTCTGGACTCTGTGGTGGCCAATCCATGTGTGAAAATGATGTCTCATGCTCCCTGAACCACTCTTTCACAATCTGAGCCCCATGAATCCTGGCATTGTCATCTTGGAATATGATCCATTGATGGAATAACCTGGTCATTCAGTATATTCAGGTAGTCAGCTGACCTCATTCTTTGGGCTCATAATGTTGCTGAACCTAGACCTGAGCAACTGCAGCAACCCCAGATCATAGCACTGCCCCCACAGGCTTGAACAGTAGACACTAGGCATGATGGGTGCATCACTTCATCTGCCTCTCTTCTTACCGTGACGGTTCTCCACTATCCTTCCAGTTTTTAATAATGCGTTGGACAGTTCTTAACCCAGTTTTAGTAGTTTCTACAATCTCCTTAGATGTTTTCTCTGCTTGATGCATGCCAATGATTTGACCCTTCTCAAACAGACTAACATCTTTTCCACGACCACAGGATGTGTCTTTAGACATGGTTGTTTAAGAAATGAGAAGCTACTCATTGCATCAGTTGGGGTTAAATAACTTGTTGCCAGCTGAAAGATAATCACCCATGCAGTAATTATCCAACAGGAGGCTCATATCTATATGTTTAGTTAAATCCAGGTCTGGTAGATTTTCTGTTTTGAAAGTTTTCACAGATGCTCTGGGTTCTTGTTGGCCGACACCGCCCTCTAGTGTTGGGCAGTGCTCATGACAATTAGACTTCGATAAACATTATTGATCCACAAGTGAAATTGCTTCGTCACAGTAGCTCAGCTGCACATAAAAAAACACACTCTTAAAAACCACAAGCAAAATAAAATATAAGTAAAATGGTATAAGCAAAATAAAATGTGCAGAATTAGCATATGAACAAATGAACAACCAGGTTGCTGTTAATGTGGACTCCCAGCTACTTATAGTGGTCGACTACTTCCACCTCCAGGCCCTGGTTGGTGATGGGCTCTGCTGGTGTCCTCTTCCTCCTGAAGGCAATGACCAGCTCCTTGGTCTTGTCCACATTCAGGTCGTAGGTGGTTTGCCTGGGACCACTCTGCAAAGTCTCCTGTACCCAACGTCCTGTCCATCTTTAATACACCCAACCACTTCAGAGTCATCAGAGAACTTCTGCAGGCGACAGGACCCAGAGCTGTACTGGAAATCAGAGGTGTAAAGAAGAGTGACCAGAAATGGAGACAGGACAGTCCCCTGTGGTGTCCCCCACATTACTGGCGACAGTATCGGACAGGGAGCCGCCCAGTCGCCAAAACTGGGGCCTGTCAGACAAGTAATCGGCGATACAGGAGGCAGTGGAGGAGCTGACACCCATCCTGAGCAGCTTCTCACTCATCAGAAAGAGCCGAATGGTGTTAAAGGCACTGGAGGAATCAAAGAACATGATCCTCACAGAGCCCTTCCCATGACAGCATCATCCACACCAACACGAGGCTGATATGCAACCTGAAGAGGGTCCAAGACAAGGGCCACCAGGGGTCTCAGCTGAGCCAGGACGAGTCTCTCGAGGACCTTCATGACATGTGACGTCAGCGCAACCTTTGGAAATCTTTGAGGCCAAATGGGACGGGCTTCTTTGGCACGCAGGATGTTTTCCACGGCTCAGGCATCCTTTCCAGCTTCAGACTCAGGCTGAACATGAAATGCACGATTCCAGTCAGTTGTGAAGCTTAAATCAACATCTGCTCATTTCCATGGGTGGAACCCACTGGCATGTTGATGTTTTTACTCTCATCGCTGGCTGTTGCTGTGAATCCCTGAAAACACAAGACCAGTAGCAACACTTGAGTCTCCCTGCAACACACTGGGCCTTTATTTGTTTGTCCTGCGGTCGTCTGGCCGTGTGACGCAGCCAGTCCCCAAGGCTCATCTTTAATTTGCACGGCTGACTCACGCTATGCATTTACACAAACGCGGCCTCTGTAGATGTCTTTCACGGCACGTCCGCACACTCGAATCCACGAATTGTGCCGACCCCAGGGTGCCGCTTGAAGTGTATGCCTCTGTTTTCTGTCTATGTTTTATTTTTGCCATAACAAGCGGTTTAAGAGCGGAGAGAGATGGATATATGAGGCCTGCTGGATGTCTCTCTGCCTGCACAAGTTTCCTTCTGCAATCCAAAGACTTATTATTATGACCAGGAGAAGTAAATAACATAAATCATCTTGTGACAATTCAGTGTTCTGCTGGGAAACTTCTGGACCTGGAATTCATTTATGTGGATGTTGCTTAGACATGTAGCACCCACCTAGACCAGACCAGGCACCCCCACCCCATAGCAATGACACTCCTTGATGGCAGCAGCCATCCCCAGCAGGATGCATGAAGAACAGCACAAGGTGTTGACCTGGCCTCCAAATTCACTAGATCCCAAACTGATCAAGTATCTGTGGGATGATCCACAGAGGACCCTCCCCTCAACCCACAGGACCCAAAGGCCTGTTTATTTAATGACAGGAAACAAATGATGTCCTCAAGAGTGCTGCGTTTCAGAGGAGGACTGATGAATCATCCATAACATTATGACATACCACTGACAGGTGAAGTGAATAACGCTGATTGTCACAGCACACGCTGGTGACAATCAGGCAGCGAGAGAACATTTTGGGCAAGATTTGAGTGTCCTCCTTCGGCAGGATGATAATGCACGCTGCAGGAATAGTTTGAAGACCAACAACGAGGTCAAGGTGTTGACTTGACCTCCTTATTCCCCGCATCTCACTTCAGTCCAAGTCAGATCCAAGGAGGCCACACCTTGCAGCGTCTTGGTGCCAGAGAACCAGAGCGCGCCTTCAGAGGACTGGAGGAGTCCGTGCCTCATCGTGTCAGGTTTTCAGTTTAAAGCTGTTGCGCATATTTTTTTATCTCTTCTCATGAAATGATTGTGACAGCGTCGTCACATCTAGCTCTGTGGAATCTGATCTGATGTTTAACTGTTCCTGTTCGTTTCCTGTTTTACTTTGTAAATCACTAACTCTCTATCATTTCTGGCGTCTCGCCGCCCCCATGTGGTTGCTGCCCCTGATTGTTTGCCCCGCCCCGATGTATCTCACCTGTTCCTCATTATTCCCTTTTGTATTTAGTCTCAGCGTTTCCTTCCTCCTTTGCCAAGCTGCTCATTGTTCCTCATGTCTGCGTCGTTGAGTAATTTCCTTGCGAGCTTGATAACGTTTTCCCTAGTTGATTAATTGGACTTTGACAACATCCGCCACCCGAGTCCTGAGTGGCGCGTTTGAGTCCTCCTCTAACCCAGTTCCTCGTTATAAATGTGATTTATTAAACTAATATAATATGTATAAATAATAACAAATATAGGAACGTGTCTGCAAATTATTCCAACTTTATAGGCAGCAGTGAAAGTAAATAAATAACACGTAAAAGGCATTATTTTTTCTCACAGACATTTTAATAACAGTAAATAAATAAATAAATTTTAAAAAATGACTCATATGCTGCAATAAAACAACTGATACCAGTGCTTTTTTTTTTTTTTTTTTTTGGAGGGGTGAAGCAGGCAAGATATATTTCTGTGTTATCACGATGGATGTGAGCGTAAAAAAATAAAAATAAATGAAATGTTCAGCTGCGCTATAGGTCTGCCGACAGTTACGAATCCTAACATGATTATTATTTTATTTATTATTTATTTTTTTTAACACACAGCTACACAAAAAGCCTTTTGTTATGACAGTTGTTTTGGACGATGTCAGCTTCCCGTCAACAGAAGTAACATCACGTCACGTTGAGGTGAACAAAATAAAATTATATAAAAAAAAACAAAAAACAGACAAAGACAGACACAAAACAGTTCAAAATAATCTGGCGCCTCGTTGCTAAAAACAAACGACGAGTTAAAAACCGCATTAGGAAACAATACAGTGGCAAAACGGCGCCACCTAGAGGCCATGGTATAAAATAACAGCATCGTCACTTCGGGATCCAGCGTTATAAAAACACGATCTCAGTGCTTCACCTCGTCTCCTTTCACGTCCGCTGCTCTCACAGTTTTCCTCTCTCTTCTCGGGCACGTCGGCTCATCCTCGCCCTCCCGTCGGCTCTGCGGCGACGGAAAATCAAAACACGCGCTTTGGTTCGTCCCGCTTTTTCTTTTAGGCAGCATGTAAACGCGCATGGAGACGCTCCTCTTCTGTAGAGGCTCGCTGAAGAAACCAGAGATGGCAGAAGACAAAAATAACACAAAAAATAAATAAATAAATATGCGAGGCTGCTTCCAGATCAACTGACGCCGGTTATGACTCAAAAGTTTCTCCCCTTCAGGTGTGATTTACCTCTCACGCGTGTGACACGAAGGGCTCTAACAAAAAACAAAAAACAAAAAGAACAACGACCCCAATGCCAGCAGCAGCCAAGCCTTTTGGCACGACCGCTCGGTCACAGAGCTCAGGTAAAACACACGAGAGGATTTTGAATGCGTTCTTCATGTGGCACTGGTGGGACGGGGTTACGCTCTGAGTCCGCGGGACCGCCACTTTCTGGAGAAGTGTCTCTTTGTCCTCTTCGTTCTCAGGCTCTCAGACGCCACTATTGCTTTTCCAAAACTCTACAGTCTATTTTTGGATAGTGCAAATTGAAGGTGAACACATGTACCTCGACCCACATCAGGATGACTAGAAAGTGACACAGACTGTCTGGATGCTACCTCTTGGGCTTCCCCCCCAAAGCTTGGAACAACTCGAGGATCTACCCCGCGTTAATCAGGGTTCTACAGTGATTTATACTACAGCTCGTTTTCTCCTGTTTTCACTCCAGAAGAGAGTCTAAACTTTGACATCAGGCTTCTGGATATAAGCGGATTTTTTTTTTTGCTCGCTGCAGAGCGGCACACTGACGGATAAAACATGCTGCTCTAGAGGCTGAAGCCTGACAAAAAACGTTTCAGGGTTTTTCGAGGGAGAAGGCAAACCAAAGTGTTTGTCTGAAATCTTATCTGATAGGACGCGGAGGAGGAAACTTCTTTGGCAACTCAAGAAGAGCAGAGGAACCTTCGAGGTGAAGACGAGAGAGAGAGAGAGAGAGAGGAAGGGGTTGGGGGGGTGGGGGCTAATTATGAGTCAAACACTGGAATCGGTTCTTGAAGTACAGGAGGCCGTTTTTCGTGTGCGTGGCGTCGGAGGTGGCCGTCGGGTAACGGAACTTGGCGTAAATCTTGTCGCTCTCCGATTGGCTCACCCAGGGAAGTTTGATTTTTGAGGCGTGGTTCACGATGACGTCATCGCAGGAGCCAACGTGGAGGGAGCCCAGGCCGTCGATGAAGAACTCTGAACAAGTTAAAAAAAACAACAAAAAAAACACATATAGTCAGATAATTTATCGTTACTCTTGTCGAAAGCCTCCAAAGACGTCAGAAACTAATAAAGAAATTATGCACAAAATATTTTCAGGCAATAAAAATATGGAATAAAGCTACAAGCTACAAACTGAAGCTGAACATTTAGTCCAGTTGGAGGAACACACTGACTCAACGAGGTCGCCGTGTGCCGATAGGAACATTTCACAGTACCGTTTATAAAATGACCTCGGCACATGATGCTATCTCGGTAAATGAGATAGAAATCTTCATAATAGTTTATTTTTCTCAGAGCAGTGACACGTCTACACACAAACACGTGTGTCTCGCTCGAGGACACTTTGGCACGTGAGATGTAGGAGGTTATTTATCTCTCGTCACCTGTTGCACACGCCGATCAGGCCATAACATTATGACCAGCTTCCTTATATTGCGTAGGTCTCCGTTGTGGTGACTCATCAGAGAATGGACATGAGACTTCTGAGGGTGTCCTGTGGTGTCTGGGAACAGGATGTTGTTAGTGGGGGGGGGGGGGCTTTGAGGGGAGGGGCCTCTGTGGATCATCCCACAGATACTTGATCAGTTTGGGATCTAGTGAATTTGGAGGCCAGGTCAACACCTTGTGCTGTTCTTCATGTTTTATTATTTTAGTTGTTCCTAAAGTGTTTTTGTGTGTGTGTCTGTGTCAGGCTGCATCCTGCTGGGGATGGCTGCTGCCATCAAGGAGTGTCATTGCTATGGGGTGGGGGTGCCTGGTCTGGTCCAGGTGGGTGCTACATGTCTAAGGGCGTATTCACACCAGGAAGGTCCGTTAGTTCACTTGCTTTGGTCCGGACCAATTTTTTTTTTCTTTTTTTTTTTTTAATGCGGTTCGCTTTCACACTGTGATTAATTGCAACCGGACCAGAATTTATAAACAAAAACACATGTGCTAAGGTCGTTCAGCCATTGGCTGGTAAACGTATAGGCGGGGTAAAGAAGGAAGCCAAATGTCCCACGTAAATAGGCTACAATGGAGACTTTGCGTACTGTAGGTCTACTTGTTATTATGCTAGCAATATGGTTTATAAACTGAGCGCTGGAATCCCCTCTCTCTCATTTGTTTACTAAAAATCTTATATACTTCTGCATTTTTATGTGTTTTCTCCAGCATTTGAGATATCTGGACATCTGCCCAGATATCTAGGAGGCAGCGTGTCTCCTCAGAGCTCGGTTAAGCCACGGCTCATCTCTACCTAACCTACCTGCGTTTGTTTGCTTCACGTGTCTCTCTCTGTTGTGTGTGTCACTGGGCTATCCTACATTTCCCATAACTAGTGCAGTACCCGTCGGAAGTATATTCCTATAGTGGGAGCTGAAGAAGATTTTTCAGTTGTGACCATTGTCGTGACCCATGTCTCCTCCCCACAAAGACACCTACCCAGTTTCAAATCAGCGTGCCACAGACAGACAGACAGACACAAACTCACCAAATAAGTTAAAAGAAATTCTTCATTTATAGATAGATGATCAAATCACTCATGTTTTGTCTGTAAACTGTAAAATAACGTTGAGTCTCCGTTGCCATGGTTACCATCTAGCGTTTGAGCCAGCGCAATAATTTAGAACTGTCATCAGGCAACTGGAAATATTAGAGCGGAGAAAATCTATTTTACCGATATATTTTACATTTCTTATCCAAACAACGTCAAACTTAGCAGTGCACATCTTCGTGCCCGTAGCGAGACACCTGCCCAGTTTCAAATCAATCGGGCCAACGGTTCGCGACATATGCGTGCCACAGACAGACAGACACACACACAGACGCTTCTTGATAGATGCGCGAAAACTACGGGAGCTCGTCAAATCCAAAAAGGTAGATTTTTGCAACTTGGGTCGGATCGAGGTCGGGCTGCTTTCACACCATAAAGGAACCGCACCAGGGTTCGGTAGGAACCGCTCCGAGACCACCTCCTCAGCTGGGTCTCGGTCCGCTTGTTTGGTCCGCACCAGAGTTCGAGTGATTGTATTCACACCAGTCAAAAAGGTCCGAACCAAGCAAGGAAACGAACTTGAGTTCGTTTTAATCGAACTAAACAAGGCAGGTGTGAATACACCCTAAGTAACATCCACACCAATGAATGCCAGGTCCAAAAGTTTCCCAGCAGAACACTGAATTGTCACAAGATGGTCGATGTCATTTACATAATGTTGTGGCTGATCGGTGTTCATAATGATTATAAATGGCTTGAGCTCCTCAGTCTTACCACCCCTTAATTTGAAAACAGTTCCGTCTGAGCCTTTTACTCACCCAGGTGAGCTACCCTGGCGAGGCGCGGGTCAAAGCCGACCTGCTGGACTTTGTCGGTGCGAGCCAAGAAGAAGTTGATGACGCCGTCTGTCACGACGCAGTTGGGGAAGCCTTGGATGACGTGATGAAATCCTCTCCTCATGTGCAAACAGTCGCCGTCCTCCTCCCCCGACTCGATGGAGATGGTCTGTCTGTAGGTGGCAGTGTAACCTGTGGCCTCCCGCACCGCTCCGCCCACCTGGACGCACACACACACACACACACACACAAAAATCAGACGTCTCGACAGTAACCGCTGCTACTGGCGAAGAGCGGCTGTTAAATCCCCTGCTGCTCACCAGATCCAGAGTAGTCCTTTCTAAAACATCCACGAGCTTCTCCAGCTTCGTGTTGGATGTGAAGATGAAGTCGTCGTCCACCCACAGCACGTACTTCGTGGTCACCTGGGAGACGGCCAGGTTTCTTCCAGCGAACCAACCCTACGGCACAAGACGTTTGAGATTCAGAGATCACAGCAGCGAGGGGGTGAGAAAAAAAACAGACTTCACTTTGTGTTCCTACCTTTCCAAACGGCATGATGTAATGTTCGATGTAAGGCCCGGAGATGGTTTTGGGATTTTCGCTGTCATCTGCGATCACTATGGTGACGGTAGGATAGTATGTCCTGATGCTGTCGATAAGATCCTGAAGCTTATCATAACGCAGGAAAGTCTTCGTGGCGATGGTCACCAGGGCGCTGACATTGTACTCTGCAGACGACACACAGAAGGTGTTTTTAGCGCACCAACGTTCATCAAACAGCAGGCGATGTTTGGTTGCTGTCAATGTGCCGGTGCCATACCTCCTTTGGATCCGGTGTTGTACAGTTTAGGCGTTACACCGTGACGAATCTTGATGCTGAAGACGGCTTGATGCCCCTCGGTCTCAACCTGCACTGAAAGACACAACCATAAACTAGATTAGTGTAACAAGGTCAGATCATAGAGTGTATGAACTGCTCCTCTGAAGTGAAGCTAAAGCGAGTAGAGCTCCCCCTGGTGGCTGGCTGCAGTATAGGTCATAAGCTCCACCCCCTCCATGTTAGTGGGCGGGACTTGGGCCAAATTAAAACACTAAAATACACGTCAAATTCATTTTTTTCAAGGATGGTTTCTGTCATTTCAGGTAGTTAATATAATGTTGATGAATGTTCAAGTGTCAGTTTTTTTGATAGTTATTTGACGCTATAGAAACAGGACGTGACATCATGATGACTACAAGTTGCCATGCCAACTGCTCAGCAAAGCCGTCCTGAGAAACCATGAGAGTTGGAAGAAAAAATAATACATGTACATCAGACGTTGCGCTAGACTTTTTCGTTGTCTGTAATTTTGACAGAAAGGGTCATAAAAATCCAGTCATAATCTATTTTTACCCGTCACTTTAATTTTTTTAAATGATAATAATGCAATTCAATAGCATTTAATTTTCATTAAAATTCCATTAACTTTAAGTGCTTTTTCAGTATTGACTTTAAATGTTAGGAAAAAAAACAAAACAGTTTGGACTGAAGACACGTCTTGTCCGTACTCGGACCGGGACTGCTAGCGCTAACAGCTTAGACGGCACCGTAGGGTTGAAGTGCTTCGGTGGTATGCAAACTCTTTTATTTTGCACAATTTGCACAAAAACTCATCAGTCCTAGCAACGTGCTTTCATCCAATTCCTCCATTTTGGTAGCCGCTAGCCACATAGACATATACTGTATATGGTTAGCCGAACTCTGAAGTGTGCATCAGTATAATCGGTGTACCAGGAAATCGTGCACTGATAAAAGTTCCGAGATGCAGGGCCGTTTACATGAGGTACATGAGGTGGAACGGAATTAGTTACCCTGGTCCTGGTGCAAGCCAAAGCAGAAACAGTAAGAGTATAAAAATAGAATAAAATTAGCTAACTGAGTATAAAAAAAAAAGGCAAGTAAGTAAAATAAATAAACCACAGAAACATTTTGCACTGAATGCAGTCGTTTTGCACAGACTCCAGTAGTGCACAATTGTCACTTTCCATATTTATATTACTTACTTGCCTATTTTTTATACTCAGTTAGCTAATTTTATTCTATTTTTATACTCGTTTACTGTTTCTGCTTTGGCTTGCACCGGGACCAGGGTAACTAATTTCGTTCCACCTCATGTACCAACATGCGTGTAATGACAATAAAACTCCTTGAATCCATCTAAGGGTTAGGAAGGGCCCCCACGAAGCTAGAAACGGCCCTGACAATAAAAATAATAATATGAATATGAATAAATGGGTCTGGAGTCAGTCAGTTATGACCATGGCAGGACAGACTGTCCATTCACATGAGACATATTCATTTTTTATTAGCCAACTTTCATGACACAAACACCAAAGCTGAGTTTATAACGAACAAATCCTAGCCAACTAGCTAACATTTATCCAGGACTAGGTAGTTGGCTAGCAGGACAAATAAACCAACTTGCTAAATGGCGTTTCACCTCCACCTATCCAGCTCACAACAAATGAATTACCTTTATCTTTTGACTGTTTTTCTTCCTCCGTTTTCTTTTTCTTCCATTTTCCGTGAAACTGAGATAACTTCTTTTTTATCGCATTACTGTATTTGTTTTGTTTAATATTCTCGCTAACGGTTATGATGGGTAGCTGTCAATCATGCCCATCACACCTGTCGGCGGCCCGCTACGTCACTCACTTTGCCACAGTGCGGTCCAACGAATGTGACGCAACATTGCCACAAAAACACCAACCACAGCTTATCATTGCAGTTTATTTTATTTATATCCTGACCTATGTTTATTTTGAAGCATATAAAGGATGTAACAAACACAGAGATAGCTACAGATAAAGACAGGACATTTTAATTCTCAGATGAGGACGAGCATGCAGCTTGGGGGCCCTAAGCATTCGCCTAGTTCACCTATAGCAAGAAACGGCTCTGCCGCGATGTTTGGAATGCAAACTGCGAGTAGAGACAAGAGCCAATTAATAACGTCACCCGCCACCAAGTGGTCAGGGGTGTGAATTGCAATCTGTCAAATTGACAGATGGCCTTCAGATTTTCCTGTCACAGTTTTAAAAAAACGGTCAATATTCGGTTAACGCAACCCCTGATGTACGTGTATGTATCTCCGGGAAAGTAGCATTGGTTTGGCCGATGCAATGAAGTGCGGGATGCAATGTCTATATTTATATAGAGTCTACAGGTCAGACAGTCGAGGCGTCAGTGGACCGAATATTGTTTTACTGGGCAAGAGTTGGTCCTCGGCCCGCCTTTAGGATTTCTTGTTGTAATAATCGTCTTTGGAATTAAAAACGAGAAGCTCTTAGACCAGATTCTCTATCTAGCTCTTCGCTAAGAGAGGTAGCAAGGCTGTACATATCTTTTAAGAAAAGAAAAAAAACTGTCATGTAAGTAAGAAGATCACTGCACAGTTCATACACCTGCCGTCAGTTAGCTTAGCTTAGCATAAAGAGTGGAAACAGGAGGGAAAACGGCTAGCCTGGCCAGGAAGTAAGAAACTACTACACACTGTCCACAGTCAGCGACATCCTCACTGGCTGACTGTCAGAGAAGGCCGACAGACGATTTGCGTTGTCGAGGTCTTACCTGTGTCCGCCGTGCTGGGATGAAACAGCGTGTTTGTGTAGGTGACAAACTGCAGCTGACGGTTCAGGTTGGGCAGCTGGCTGCTGGACAGAGTCATGTGCATCTCGCCGTCGCCTTTAATTTTCACCGCCTCCACCTCCGCGGCCACGTTCAACGTTCCCAGCGTGGCAGTGATGTTTATCTGCGGCGAGGTGGAAAGAGAATCAGGTGGTTGTACCAAACTACGTCAAGGCACAGGCAGACATGCTGAAGTACTCACCGAGTAATGTTCTCTGGGAAGGTCGTGGAAGGCCAGTCCTGGGAACATTCAGTAATTGACAGATTTAATTGCTGCAGATGTTGACTGAGTAACATTTGATGCACTTCCTGTTTAGATGTATTGGATAAGTGCTTTCTAACGGGTAAACACTTTTTCCATCTACAACAGATGTATGATAAAAGCCCGCTCATGGCTGAGATGACTCACAGATTTTTCTTGTAACTAGATTTCAGCTTACTTAGTGGCTACAATTAAATTTATGAAATAAATGACCAGTAATTGATTATACTACGGATAAGTCTGCACTGGATAGAAGATTAGCTGTTAGTAACCGTCTGTGTTTGCTTGCTGTTCAAAATGGATGAACCACTATTAAAATAGAAACTAAAAGGACACAGAGCTTTTCAGTGAGTGTCTGGCAACACAGTGTTGTTAGTCGGGGTCGTTTGAGGGGAGATCAGTTTGGGATCTAGTGAATTTGGAGTCCAGGTCAACACCTTGAGCTGTTTTTCCATTTTTTTTTTGAGTTGTTCCTAAAGTGTTTATGTGTCTGTGTCAGGCTGCATCCTGCTGGGGATGGCTGCTGCCATCAAGGAGTGTCATTGCTATGGGGTGGTGGTGCCTGGTCTGGTCTAGGTGGGTGCTACATGTCTGAGTAACATCCACATGAATGAATGCCAGGTCCAAAAGTTTCCCAGCAGAACACTGAATCATCATAAGATGGTCAATGTTATTTATTTCTCCTGTCAGTGGACATAAACCCACTTCCTGTGTGTCATACCTGGGATGATGATTGTTTTCAGGGGTCGTACCTCCACCCCCTGCGTTGGATACTGTAAGGGATTGTTCGCCTCTGCAATCATGAGTACGTCTGCAGGCGTCTTTGACCTGAGGGGGAAACAGTTTGCACACGATGAACGTAAATGGACAGTGCTTGTATAAAGCGCTATAAAAAAGCTCTTATTGCAAAACTATTCCCTGTTACTGGTGCTGATGGAGACCGTATGAGGAGAAAAGGCCATGAGTGTTGTAAGCTGGCTTTGTGATCACATTGTTTTCCTTCCTTAAAAGAAAAACACATGACATGACATGTTTTTACTGCGGCTCCGCTTACCTCTTCTGAAAACTCCTGTACTCTTTGGCCCGTCTCCTCTTCATTTCCTCCAGCTGGGAGGCCTCAAAGGCAGTGTGCAGTGGATGAGCCGACACCCGCGGGAATAAGAGTTGCGCGAATGGCAGGTTAACTCCTCCACTTTCGCCCTCACATACGCACCGATTGCGCGCCAGCAAGCTGGACATACGATCACATCGCATGTCGTCAAGTTTGAGCTCTGGTCTGCAGAATTACCAACAAAATACCAGAATAGTAAAAAAAACAACTCTTACCTTGCCACATTATCCCTCACATGAAAGGGGATCGTGCTCAGTCTGTGGTCTGCCTCTACAAACTTCTCCTCCAGTTGCCTCTCTACTAAAGACCCCGGCCGCTGCCACACGTCCACTGTGCTGTAGGCCCGGGTGGGCCACGAGTGGAGGAGAGCCAGCACCAGCACCACAGACACCAGGATGGCGAGCAACACCGTCTTCCTCAGGGACCGCATCCTAAAAACCTGTCAAGACACCAAGCGTGTTAAATGACACGACTCCAGTGAAAGTTTTGAGGTAAAATCAAGTGTGAGTATAAAAATCCTGCGTGTCGTATCAACTTGGTGAACAGAAGCAAACAGAAGAGATAAAACTTTCTCCCATATTAGCCCTGGCTGAACTTTACACCGACTTCTTCCACAGAACAGTAAACATCGCCTCATAACAATAAATGGATGCATTGTACAAGACAGGCTTGAAAAAAAAAGGAGAATCCACCTTTCTAACTCTCATCAGAGCTGGGAAGGATGTTTTAAGTGCTTTGTGGTTCCGTTTTGTTCACAATTGTGCCGCGGCGGTAACGATTCATTGTGTTCTGCGTTGCTTCGTAATAATGTTCTGTCCCCTGAAACAAATAAATAGCAATCAGCATTTCACAAAGTTCCTGTACTTCCTGTGCGTGCAACTAAAGGTAGCGCTCTGCCAGCTTTTCTCTCACATATGTAGGACTCATTATGGTTTAAAAAAAAAAGAAAGAAAAAGAAACCACAATGAAATTACTTAGAAAGTTCTTCAGATAGTTCCAATTCCTCAAATACCATCTATCACCACCTGGAACGTACACAGCACCTAAGCCTTCTGAAAGCCTCGGAGACGGATGAAACGAGACGCAGGCAAAACAAAAGCAGCCCGAGCATTTGGCACTGCTGGGTTAGCAGAACGAAGCTAACTCTGTGCAGTTTATCTCAGCATTTCAACAGTTACAGAAGCAACGGAATTTAACACCTGGAAGTCGTTTTCTCCTCCTTTCCGTTGCTAGTCCTTCACCTCCCGTTTTTCCTTCAGTTCTCTCGTCTTTTCTTCATCACACAAAGCAGATGTTTTGCTTATCAGAAACTTGCCAGTACAACAATGAGCTCCTTTTTCCGCCCAGCTGCGGCGGACTGTTCCCGACTGTCTCTGCGTGGATGTGTGGTGGGTGTTTCTTTCTCGGATTTTGTGAACTGAAAGCAGCCTGTCCTTGTCTCTCGCTGAATCCACAGCGCAGAGCTGCACCGCACAGAGCTGAGGTCTCTGATAACCACTTAGCAGATGAACTTCATTTCCTGCATGCATTTTTAAAATTACTTATCAGGAGATATACCTCGCAGCCTCTATCCAGTCATTGAAAGCTCGACCTCTCCGGGCACCTGCATCTCCAGAAACCGTGCAGACAGTCACAGAAACGGGCGAGAGTCTTCCCCATCTGGAAGCGAGAGGAACATTTATCGAGCGTCAGTTGTGAAACACAAGAAATGTAGATTGCTAAATAAATTCCGGGATACACTGCACAGTAAACACACACTGCATCAATCGAGCACCACGACATAAAAACACAGCCGAGTGTCCATATGGTGCTTCAGCTGCTTGCTTAGTTTTACAGCTCCCACGGGAAATCCTGTAAGGTTTTGGGGGTGGGTGAGTTACCAATTTAGCTTTATTGTGGCAGGCAGTAAAAAAAAAAAAAAAAAAAAAAAAAATCAATAAAAGGGAAGGATGGATAGGCTCAATAATAAGCAGCCAATCAGTTGTTTTAGATCTTTGCACTTAAGGATCTCTCAGAGGAAATGACGACTCCTTTTAAAAGGACTAATGAACAGTAATACTTGGCGTGTACGGTGGATTTACCGGAAACATTTGTGTGGTTGCAGAAAGAGTGGTTACTGGCTGTAAGCTAGTGAACTTTTAAGATAATTGATGCCACTAATAACAATTATGTTTAATGAAGGAAGAGTTCACGCCTGCAAAGGTTTATCAACCAACTACACGATTATCCAGATCAGCATCTCTCCTTAAAATAAAATGTATATCACAGTAAACTAACAATCTTTATTAGCTATAAAAACACAGAAAGCATTTAAGAGGGTCTGATATAAACACAAGTTACACCATATTGTATTTTCAGCACCTCAATCAACATATTTCCAGGATAAGGGTCATTTCTCAATAGTACGATCTTAAAAATAACAACTGTAAACAAGTTAATAAAAAAAAAACACAGTGATAAAAACAGATTTCTCATTCAGCTTGTTTGCATTAAGTGTGATCTGTGTCCTGTTAATTGAAGCCCTGAGCCCTTGCATGCTAATAGCTGGCCCAGCCCTGCGTGTGGGTTTGAATTTTCCATTTTGAATCATAATTAGCAGCGACAGTGAAACAACCCTCCTCCACAACCGGAGCGGTTACAGGCTTACATCTAAGCCTGCATAGCTGCTTCTGATTAACCTAAAAATCCAGCCTGTGTTGAGGGGACATGCTACAGACATACACTCCGAGGGTCCCTCCCAAAGAGAAGCAGTGCCTCCGGTAGGGTATAGCCTCAGATTGCTGGTTTATTAGCCTCCATCTGCACCTCCTCCTCCTTCTCTTCCTCTAAATTCTCCCAAACAGCATTAAATACAACAAAAGAAATGTGGGAACAGTGCTATGATTTGTCCCTGCAATCCGGAGAAAGGAGCAGGAATGCCTTGCCTACTGCAGGCCTATATTAGCCTGCCTTAACGCGAATAAGGCTGGAGGAAAGGAAAAAGGAAAAAGAAAATGAAAAAGAAAGAAAGCATGCATTCAAAAGATTGATTGTCTTTCGATTACATGCCTGGTCCGCTGACAGACATCTTTTTTTGCATTTCGGCATTTTATCGAGAATTGTGGCTTCAGTAAATAAAAAGAGCACACCAACCTTTCTTTTATCCTCGTGTATTGTCCATTAAAGCAGCTGTTAACTGTTAAATGTCCACCTTAGCTGGAAATGCCGACAAAAAACACGCACTAACATAGGAATGGGCCTTTTTTCTGTTTTTTTTTTATTTTTTTTTCTTCCCCCAAATGGTTTTACAAGAAAATAATCATACGAAGGCTCACCTCAGTTAAGACGCCCCGCTGTAGGCTGGTTGCTTCTCCTCCCTCCCGCACACGGACGGAGCTCGCCCCTCTTATTATTAATGAGCGTATTCCTCGGCGGTCACTCTTCGCAAATGCGATTAGATGGAGGAGAAAAAAAAAAAAAAAAAACACGGAGCAGGGGAAAAGAAAGGAGGCGGCCGCAACACTGCAGGCTGTGGACGGATCGCTCCCCCTGCAGCAACAGCGGCTGCAGCGCAGCGGAGAGAGCGCACACCGCACCTCCAGTCCGAGACTCAGCAGCGGTCAGAGGAGCAGGAGCAGGAGCAGGAGCAGGAGCAGCATCACCCTCCTCCTCCTCCTCATCCTCATCCTCCTCCTCCTCTCCAGCATTTCATTTCATCTGTGTTCATAATTCCTTTAAATTTTTTTGCTCGAGTTTCAAAGACCTGCTCTGTGCGTGGGCGCCTTGTGCACATATACGCGTGTTTAGTGTGGGGATGTAACAGAAGAGAGGGGTGATGATGTCCGCTCTCCACGTTGTCTTATTTATTGCACACACAGTTTTGGGACACAACCTACCGATGTGTGCTTGTTTGGCACCAACTGAATGATTTTTTTGCGGTTACACAAGCACAAGTACAAGTGAGAACATGTGCCGCATGATCATAATTAGTCTAAACAACTGGCTCGTGACGCGCCGTGTTTATGGGGAGTGCTGCCCCAAAAGAGTGAGTTTATTTTATGGAGAGTCGAACGCTGACAGCGGGCGGACATGTGCGCCGTTTATTAGCGTTTAATGTCGCAAAGACGCCGCCCGCTCGCTCTACGCCGGCGTGTCAAAATCAACCCGACCCAGAGCGTGAACGGCCGTTGACGGACGCAAAGGGCGTAGCCAATGAGCGAGCAGCACGTCTGACATTGACCAATCGGCTGCCACCATGTCAGGCGTTCTCCGTGTTTTGTTGCCGCCCCCTGTCGGACAAATGGGGCTATGAGGAGAAGAGTCGATGATGGCTGCTTCCTCGGTGCGGTGGCTCAAGAGGTTGTACGTTTTGTTTTTGACGTGTCCCCTCTGCGTCGCAGCCTTCTTGAACTTAGAGGAGCTGAATGAGATGAAGTATGGCATTCAGATTCTTCCTGATCCCGTCATCATGGGGCAGGTGAGTGTGGAGGGGGGTTTGGGGGGGGGGCTTAGCACAGGCTAACGGTTAGCCCCTGTTAGCTAGAATGCTGGCTACCGTTTGCTAGCGTTAAATGTTTTCCTTAAACTCGAATAAAGTGTAACTTATCCGTCAGCTGGATTCAAAACTTACACACATGTGTGTTGTTTTAAATCTGTTAGGACGTTTTTATGAGTTCACCTTAATGCTCGAGTTGTTTCCAGTGGATATACGCAGCATGTTGTGACAGCTGTCAACACAAATTCATGTTCCACACTTCCACTTTTATGCAACTTGTGATTCAGACTGCGAGCAACCGATCATAAGAGCAAAAGCAAACCAAGAAGTCAGCTATCCAGACTCGGTTACCGCTAACATATGGCACTGACATCCGTACAGTGCAGCTTTCCATCATGACAGTCTTCCTCTCTCTTAGACCAAAGCAGAGGAGGTGATGATGGTGTCCAGTAAATACAAGCAGCTCTACGAGTGTCGCCTCCCGCCCCAGGCCGTCCGCTTCCATCAGGACCCTGCCTCTGAGCCGGAGTCCCAAGGGTACACCGGACCGGACATCTCGGACCTGCTCAGGCCGATGCACAGTGCTCCGTGTCTAGTGAAGGTTGGCCCTTGCATCACACACTGACAGCGGCTTGTATTAAATAAACATTTTGACAGACAGTCACTATTGTCTGCAAATCCAACATAAGCTCATGAGTCGGGAGCAAATAACTTTAATCTGAGCCCTCAGACCATAGATATGATGATGTTTATGTGACTTAACAATCACTGTGGAGTGAGTGAGACTGATATCAAATAGGAGACTGCGTCGTATGAAAGGAAAACAAAAAGCTCACATGTTTGCTGTTGATGTAAAAGTTTTCTACCTGTTTCCTGCAGACAAAGGACTGGTGGACATACGAGTTCTGTCATGGCCAGCACATCAGACAGTACCACCTTGAAGGTGAGAGCTGGTCTCTGTGTTTTTATTCTATTTTCTATGTGTGTACTGTTTCTAACTTTTTAAAAAAAATAAATGAAATTTCTCCTCAGACACAGAAATCAAAGGGGACGTTCTCTTCCTGGGCTATTACGAGTCTGAATTTGATTGGAGCAACGAAACTGCAAAGGTGAAGTTCCCTCCGTGATGGAGTCGCTATTTTTAAATCTCACATATGTACTTTATTTACTCTAGGACAAAAGGTTGACCAGGACGATCATATAGCATAGGATGAGCTAAACACGTGTAGCTGAATGCGTTTAATGAACACATCTCAGTCTAATTCCCTGTGTGGGACAGAAATAATTTAAATGTTTCTTCAGTTAGCTGTTGCCACAAAAACTAAACTGTCATTACTAGACGCCTAGATTATTAGCTGAGCTGCACTCATTTATTTATATTCACACGGCTGTCAGTCATCTTTGCTCTTGAAATCGGAAGCCACAAGTTAAACTAAACGTTCAAGACACGTGGACGTGTGCAGTCATGTGGCCAGTTTGTGCCTCAATAAACGAATGCAGTTCAATACAACAGTCCTGCACTGAGTTCTGCCTTTGTGATGATTGTGGAGCCTCCAGTCAGCGATCGCGTTGGATTGTGCTGCTTTATATTAACAGGTTTTTATATGTCTCGTGATTTATCAGCTCACATCCTGAAGTATTCCCCAGAAGTCAGTTAAAACCTATTTGTTTGTTTCTGTGTCTCCCAGGCTTCCAAACAGCACAGACTGAAACGATACCACAGTCAGACCTATGTAAATGGCTCCAAGTGTGACCTGAATGGAAATCCTAGAGAGACTGAAGTGCGGGTGAGGCATTTGAATTATGGAGATTTATTTTTTTTTATCCCTCTGTGCCTGAGAGGGAAATTTTGTGGGAATTTTCCTGTTACGCTGCGTGCGAAAGTTTGGGCACGACTTCCAAAGATGTAAACTCAATCACTGCAGCAGCCTTTCTTTATAAAATAAGTGTGTTATCTAAAGTTGGGCGGGAACCGTCAGCTAATGACTACCACAGAACTTGTGGTGACTAGCCAAGCGTCTCAATGAGGATCTGAAACTGAAGTTAAGTTCTAGCAGAGACAACGTGAAGGAAACCTCTCTCCAACATGTGTGGAGGAAATGCTGTTTCGGTTCGCGAGGCAGCCAGAGACATATAGGTGACTGAAGTGCGGTATGTTTGCAAGTTATTGAGAAAAGTGTATAAAGTGTGTAGTGAGGGGTTTTGCAGCCTTAAAACATTTATACCGTATTTTCCGGACTATAAGTCGCACCAGCTAAAAAATGCATAATGAAGAAGAAAAAAACATATATAAGTCGCACTTTACTATAAGTCGCATTTTTGGGGGAAATTTATTTGATAAAATCGGAGACCAAGAACACATTTCATCTTGAAAGGCAAGTTATAGTACTAACAATAGAACAACGGGCTGAATAGGTGTCTGGTATGTTAACAGCTATTCAGATAACTATAGCATAAACAACATAACATAACAAGTTTACCAAACTCTCGATCTCACTCCAAATCACTAAATCCATTGAATTCTTCATCCTCTGTGTCACTTCTAAGCAACTCCGCGAACTTCGGAGGTAGACGGCGCACCGCCGCTGTTACGCAGGAGTAAAAGGAGTAGCAGATACTGGCACACAAGCGTAGAGCGCCCTCTCGCGGCTGTCAGTGTGAAAATAACGAACACGTGAAATTATATATTTTAATATATAAGTCGCACCTAGGTATAAGTAGCAGGGCCGGCCAAACCATGAAAAAAAGTGCGACTTATCGTCCGAAAAATACGGTAATCATTGTAAAAAGTAAAGCTGACTACTTCGCGGATTTCGCCTGTCGAGGGTTATTTTTAGAACGTAACTCCCGCGATAAACGAGGGACCGCTGTACTTCATTTATTAACATACGCACATGTGCCAAATTTAGTGTTGTTTTTGGCGGCCTGTTTTAATTTTAGTTTTAGTCTAGTCTTTGTGTCAAGCTGTCATTTTAGTTTTTATTAGTTTTAGTCATGTTCATGCTCTTTTTAGTCTAGTCAAGTTTCAGTCAACTAACAGTCTGAGCATTTTAGTCTTATTTTAGTCAGAATTATCCATGACTATTTTCGTCTAGTTTTAGTCGACGAAAACTGATGACATTTAGTCTAGTTTTAGTCAATGAAAATCGTATTTTAGTCTCTTTTTAGTAATGCAATTCTGTTTAACCCAGTCAATATAGTATAAGTACCTTGTAGTATAGACAAAACCAGAATTTTCTTTTAGCCAAACCTATTTCAAACAAGGTTCTTATTATATTATTGTTACCTTATATACTCAAGAATACATCCATTCCAGACACGGAAGACGCTGATTTGAATTTACAACATATTTATTTTACTATTTATTTACTATTTGCCGCACTTCTCCCTATCTTTCACCACAAGACATTCGGTTTTATTTTCCATTTCGATGTATTTAAAGTTTTTCCAAATGTCTTCCAAATGTCTTCTTCTACCAAAGACCCCCGGCTGGTCGGCCATCGTTCCCTTTCTCTGTCACGCTACTCAGTACTCACGCAGAGTCGCAGACTCACTGGAGCAGCTGCATCTTCTAAATAATGCCGCGAGTGGAGCTTGAGGAAGTGACGTCACCTACGAGAGAAACGGGCTCTCTGGACACAGGAAACAGATAAACTACAAAATAATAATAATAACGCGACTAAACAAGACAAAATGACGTTGTAACATTTCGTCTCGTCTCGTTTTGGTCAACGAAAATGGAGAGACATTTTAGCATAGTTTTTATTTTGTAAACCACATTTAGTCTCGTTTTTATTCGTCAACAATATTGCATTATACATTTAATTATAGTCAACGTCGCATGACCAGCATTTACGTTACGTCTCGTCTCGTTTTAGTCATGTGATAAAGGTTCGTTGACGACAATATTTAGTCATAGTTTTCGTTGACGAAAGCAACACTAGCCAAATTTGACATTTCTGTACAAACAAATACAAATATGTGCAATGTTCTCATTATCTCAGAGCTTGAAGTGATCTGGAGGCAAGTTCACACTAAACTAGAACCAGTTCAAGTTTATTTTTGCAAGTTCACAAGTTCATAGACTCCAAAATGAACAGTTCACGTTCCCACATTCATTTATTTTTATTTTTTTGCATATATTTTTTTTTGAATAGCTTCGAGCTTTGACTGTATAAACTAGGAAATAACTGTTTGTGTGGTTTAGTTGCTTCTGTGGTACCGGAGGTGGCTTCTCTCTCTTTCAGCTGCACCAGCCGTGCCACACGCCGTAAATCGCACGTCGGCTGACAGCTAGCGTAAAGCTTTTTTTTTTTTTTTCATCGTTGTTTCCCTCCAGATTGAGCGAAACTCACGTCTGCGCCCACAGTTGAAAAAATAATGCGTTCAGTTCGCAGTTCACAAAAATATCAATCAGTTACGTTCCTCATCAAACTTAATCGAGTGCCCAAACTTTTGACACACTGTACCTTCCTGTATACGTGTATCCTAAAGGTTTTTCTCCACTATTTCTTCCCTGTTTTAGTTTTTGTGTGAAGAGGGCTCGGGCGACTACATTGCCCGAGTAGATGAGCCTCAGTCGTGTCGTTACGTGCTGACAGTTCACACCGGTCGCACCTGCCAGCATCCATTCCTGCGGCCGCCGTCCACGGCTAAACCCCAGGGTATCGTGTGCCAGCCAGCGCTCAGTGCCCAGCAGTACATGGATTACGTTAAGGCTCAAGTCTGTGAGTGAGAAAAAAAATAAAAAATATTAATAGATGGAAAGCTACAGTATAAAAGCATTATTGTGCAGTTTTTAGGCATGCATTTAAAATAAGGTGTGCGGTGCGTGTGACATGCATTCATTTTGTTTCCATTGTTCAATTTTTACAAAAATGTACAAAAACGTCTTTCTTTTGCTCTCTGACACTTCCTCTTCCAATCTTCCTCTGCCTGTTCCCAGCGGACACGAAGCGCAAAGTGGAGCAGATCTCCGAGGAGCTGAGGAGCCTTGATGAGATGTTAGCTGGTAATGAAGGGGCCGATGGAGCAGTGGAAGTGACGGCAGCTGAGACTTCACCTGCGCCCAGCGATGAACAAGATCAAACAGACGGAAAAGGTGCATTTATCAGTAATTCGTCCATAACAAACCTTTTAAATATATACTGTAAATCCTCTAATACAGGCCCGGGCCTTTATTTTACTCAAGCGCATCGCGGTCAAGGCCTTTATTGGAAGGAGGCCAAAATTAGAGGCAGGCCTCAATTTCTATTTGAGCAAAACGAACTACGAGTAGAATTAATAAAAACAAGATTTTGTGTCTATTTGAACCTATAAAATACTAGGTTCATTTATTGAAAATGTACAGTTACCATAACCTGGTATGCATACAGAACATTGACAACAAATGAGCGGCGCGACGCGGTCGGGGCGCACTGAGGACAGTCCGCCGCCGGTCGACAGTCGCGCCGGGAGCGAGTGGGACCCGTCCCTCCCCGCAGGGAGAGAGGGCGCAGTGAGCACTGATTGCACGACCCCAGGGAAGCGGCGAGGTGAGATGCGGGGGGTCGCTGTAAAGCTCGCGGCCGGAGCCGGCGATCCACCTTCGCCCCGAGCACTTCCAGGCCGACCCAGAGCCGGTTGCAGTGCACCGCCACGGAGGAAATGCGCCCCGGCGGGGGACGGCCGACGCCGGGGAGAGGTCCCGCTGAGGGGATCCTTCCACACCGTGCCGCCGAAACCCTGACCCGCCGAGATGGTTCTAATAATAGCCCCGGCCGCTATTAGAGACCGGCCTTTATTTACCTCCGCTGACAGCGAGACCCGGCCAATGTTGGAGACCCGGCCACTAATGGAATACAGGCCAATATTAGAGGATTTACGGTATAATCTTATATCCATCGTGCAAGGTATAAATATTAATTTATTATGTGACACGCTCCGTTTTTGAACAGATGCTGCTGATGTATCGGAGGATGCAGAGTCAGAAGAAGCAGAAGATTCTGATTTCTGGGAGGGAGTGACAAAGCCTGGGAATTCAAAAACAGCAGCTTCTCAGACAGATAATGAGGTATAGTAATTAAAAAAAAACACGTACCATCCCTCAAAGTGAGTAATCCCTTATTATAATCCACACTGACAGTAAATGAGAGGCGGACTTTGACAGGGACCTGCTTAGAGAAGCGCACGGCGTTCCAGTGTAGAAATATATGTTCATAAATATCCATTTCCAGTTTGATTATTGCTAGATATTGTAATAGTTAAGTCCTGTGTTTGCAGTTACTCTACACACCTTGATTTGTATTTTCTTTTCCTTCTCTGTCATAACTAAACTGACCACTAGAGGGCACATTAACTACAACCATTTAAACCTGGTGTTCTTTCTTCGCAGGGAGCAGATGGAGCCCAAAACTTGGACAATGAAGTCATAGATGACGGTGATGAAGGTGTGGCTCTATAACACACGAGGAAGACTAATACCGCTCATTATCATTCTGTATATCACAGCTTATCAAAGCAGATTAACCAGATCTTTTTTAATTCAGCTAAATAAAGTCCTCTGTGGTCGTTCATTCTGCATGTTTATGTTTCGTCTTAGTAGAAAAATTCAACTTTAAAATCATCACTGACCCAGCAGACCTGATGAAATTCGTCCAACACCTCAAGGAGAGCAACAGAAAAGTGAGTACTTGCCACGACTACTAATTTTTACACCTCTTCCGGTGCATTTCGTTTCGTACGCAGCGTGCCAATTCAGCTTTTTTTTTTTTGTGTGTGTGTTTCCTTTTAGAAAGCACAAAACCAAGCGGAAAGTAGAGATGAGAAACCTCCGACGGTAACGGAGAAGCTCAACGCGGAGGAGAAAGATGAAGATGAACGGCTGCTGCAGGAGTTTGAGGACGAGATGTCCGACCTCTCTGTGCCTTCTGACAAGATAGAAGAGATAAAGGAGGAAATGCAGAAGGAGTTTGACAACATCATAAATGAGGTCTCAGACTTTAGTGAATATGTCATTTTAACACAAAAGGATGTTAATCGACACAATAAAATAAACACAGTGAAACGCATTGCTCGGAGGTGACTGGCTTCTCTCTGTGCTGTAGGCTCAGCAGGAGTTGGAGACCGAGGGTCTGAAGGGGGAGTTTGATCGCACCCATGCAACACAGACACTGGAGACGACACTGGATAAGCTGCTCGATCATCTGGAGGAGAAGGACGTTCAGGATCCGGAGCAGCAAGCGTCAGGGGTCCAAAGAGGCAGCGACCCGACCAGGGGCAGCCCCAGCCTGGCCCCGAAGCAGCCAGGTAACCACGCAGCCTGGCCCTCCCATCACCATGTGCTTATCCACGTGGTCTGTGTTCATCTTCACAATTCATCCACATGTGCGGCAGCTGTTTACATCTTCCATCTTCAGAAGAGGCACACACATGGAGTTTGATGCAAAATTCACAGAGAATTTGTGTGATCAGAATTCCTTTGGTCAGTGGGTGGTCTGTCCTCTGCAACCATTGATCTAAGTGTGGGTGACTTTATGTTCATCAGTCAGAATTTAAATGATTGAAATCAAACCCAGTAATTGTAGATATGACGGTGCACAAATGTAATGTTTTTGGATTACACATTTCTGGCTCTTACCGCCTCCATCCTGTGACCCTGCTGCTGGGTTTTTGAGGTCAACTGTGTTGTTTGTCCCTCTTTTGTCTCGTCACCCCAGACCAAGCGGCTGACGACCATGTTAAGATCAAAATTACTAAGTATAAGACGGGCAGCAGCCCTGATGGGGAGGTCAAAGTTCAGGAGATGGGCGAAGGAGACCCCCAGTGGCAGCACATAAAGGACGTGGTTAAAGAACAGCTAGAGAAGGCAGGACTGAAGGCCGAAGGTATGAAGGAGGCGTGCCCCCAAACACTCACGGCCTTTTCTCTCTTCCATCCGTTACCTCGAGCACACAGTGTTGTATCTCATTTTATCAAACAGCATACATCTGTCAGATAACCCTTTTGAAGGTTTAGAATCGCAAAAATCCACTTCACTTCATGTCAAATCAAAGGTCATGATATCAGGAACAGCTAGCTGGAGCTTGTCTTAGAAAGAAAAAATGAAAAGTGTGTCAACCATGTGTGTTCGTTCTTTTCCACCCACCGTTGTGTCTGCGCCATTCCTCATTCTAACTACTAACATAAAATGCAGTTTTCTTACTTTTGAGCCAATGGCATGTGCACGTGTTTGACTGGAAAGTTTCCCACCCCTACATTCTTTCATTAGGTAAAATTGAGGTGAAGATCTTGACGCGAAAGAATGCAGAGGAGGCGGGCGATCAGTGGCTGACTGAGGAAGATACAAAGTCCTTCAGAGAGCTGCTCATAAACCTCCTGGTAATTTCAGAAGTCATAAGCACTTTTGTTGTCGTCGTTTTTTTTGCACGCATGCACTGTGTTTTATCAGCCAACAGCAGCAGCCGATTGTGCTTGTACAGCAGTCCCCCTTTCAGGTTTTGCATTAACATCCACCCTGTGCAGTCCTAGTCCTACGGGCACCTGTAAACTACGGGTGTGAGCACAACCAGGAAGCAGATGCATGGTTGCCGATGCATGTGGACATGTGCAGATAACTAAAAGATTTGCAAAAGGACTTCCCGGAACGGATGTTAATGCAAGGTCTGAACAGGGCTTAAAAGCAAGTAAAACCACCATCCTTTAGGAGAAGTACAGTAAAACCATAAGTGAAATCATGGTAGACTCCTGAAACATTTATGGTGTTTATTGAATTGAATTGAATTGATTTATTTAAACTCGAAAAATCATTGAGGGCTTAGCCCTCATTTACAATGATGTCGAGTAAACACACATATAACACATATACAATATCATGAAAACTAGTAATTAAAAACAAGGGCATGAAAATACAAAATGATCTTTAAGCATGACTTTAAAATTATCAAGAGAAACAAATGAATCAAGTTTAAGGCTGAGTTGCAGGGTATTCCAAGATGAGGGAGCACAATAACTAAAAGCAGTTTTACCAAGCTCAGTGCGCACATGTGGAACTTGCAGCAATAACCTGCTATTCCGAGTTTGGTAGGGGTTGGAATACCCAACTAAAAGGGAAGAAATATACATAGGGAGCTTTCCGGTTAAGGCCTTATAAATAAACAAAAAGAAATGCATATCCCTTCTATGAGATAAGGAAGGCCACCCAACTTTTTCATATAAAATGCAATGATGAGTACTGTAAGCATCATCTGTGATAAACCTAAGAGCTGAATGATAAACAGTGTCAAGAGCTTTAAGAGTAGTGACAGAGGCATGCCTGTAAATCACATCTCCATAGTCCAGAGAAGAAAGAAAAATAGCTTCAACAATCTTTTTCCTACAAAAAACTGGGAAAAGGCCTCTATTTCTAAACAAAAATGACAATTTCTGCCTCAGTTTACCTACAAGACTGTCAATGTGATTTTTGAAAGTAAGTTTTTCATCCAGCCAGATCCCCAAGTATTTGTAATGTGAAACTCTGTCAATATTGGCCCCTTTTAAAGTAGAAATGTTATTGCAGCTAACATCTCTAGATTTAGTAAAAAGCATATACTTAGTTTTATTTGCATTCAGCATGAGCTTAAGACTGTTAAAAGCATTTTGCAGAACATTAAAAGACTGCTGCAACTGTTCCATGGCCAGGTACGCAGAGTCAGCAATACAATACAGAATTGTATCATCTGCATAGAGATGTACAGAGCAGTTTGATAGTAGAGGGATTATGCTATTAATGTATAATGTAAAAAGAATCGGACCTAGAACTGAGCCTTGTGGGACTCCCTTGGTTATTTGCAGGGGTTCTGACTGAACACTCCCCAATTTCACAGAATGGTGTCTGTCTGATAGGTAGCTCTGAAACCATTGACATGTATTTGCATTGAAACCAATGCTAGGCAGGATTTGTAAAAGTAAAGCATGTTCTACTGTATCAAATGCTTTAGAAAGGTCTACAAAAATTGCAGCACAGTGTTTTTTCCTATCAAGGGCATTAACAATATCATTTACAACTTTAGTAGTGTCAGAAACAGTACTATGTTTAGGCCTGAGTTTATAGACTCGAGCTGTAAATTGCTTTTCATACTTTATACATTGGCTTTTGTGATAAGGTCACAGGTAAAGTTTCCGTCCTTCATGTAGACCCTGAATGTGCATCAGTGCCCCACAGTGGTATGGAGGGGCTAAACCGTCCTGCAGCACCTGCTTTGCTTTTCCAGATCCGGTTTTAACTTCCGTAGTTCCCCTTAGCTGCACTTCCTTTAATGGCATTTCACATTTTTTACAGCGTTTCCTTGACGTAGGTGTCCCTTGGCTTTATTTGTAGATGGAGTGTTTTAGAGAAGCCCTTAGTTGTTACTGCAAGAGTTGATCAGTCAGTCTCATGACAATCCTTGTATTACTGATAAGTCAGTTAAGGCATAACAAAATAATCAAGTTCTGAGACTTTATGAATCAGTTATTTCTTTTTTTTGGGAAAATCCTTTGACAATTTACTGCTAATATTAATTTCATGATTTTAGTAACGTTCCATTTTTCTAAACTTTCATCCCCCAGACTGGAGGCACTGAAGAGGTTTACAAAGAGCAAAAGAGGCAGCAGGAGCTGGAGAACAACTATAGGTTTGTGTGGGGCGAGTCCCAGGAGGAGTCCCAGTCGTCCAGCACCTCCGATTCTGATGATGTGGACGTGTGAGCTCATTCGCTATAGCATTCAGCGCTCCCTTTGTGACGTGAACTCCTGTAGAGACCAGCAGGGAAGCAGCAGCAAAAGGAGTCCCTTGTTGTTGTTAAACCTGTCCGATAATATCTACACAGCTGTTTGCACAAGCGGAAAAATGTGTCTGTGTCTCTTAAATAGGCAATAATGTGTCTTTAACAGGCGCCGTTTCTGTGTTGCTCGCAGCGTCTCGGCTGTGCTCCTGCAGCCGAATGAAGTTATGCATTTTCCCCTTTTTGACGGGACTCAGTTTTGATAGATGGCATAGGTGAGCGACACACATTTATGTTTATGGAGATATTTTTCAGTTCTTCTGAGCATCTGCGTTTAGCTCCGGAGTTGTAGGCTGCACATTGTTTGTCTGCAGTTAAATTATTATTATTTGTATTTGTTGCCGCTGGCAAAAGAAGTCCTCATGTGTAGGTTCCTCAGCTGTGGTATTTTGTGCATCAGTAGGGCTGAGTGATCACACACAGGTTGTTCCACTTACTGTTTACTCATAAGTACAATACACAGTTCAGTACAAATCCACATTCCAGTTCCTGCTGGTCAAAGAAGTCAGAAATAAACAGAAATTAAACAAAGGTTTGTACACCTGATATTTAATACAAGGTTATATAAACTCAGTTGTTTCATAAAAAAGATGTTTTCACTTGATTAGTCGTGTTCTGTTAAAGGAAACTAAAACACTTGAAGCAGCGTGATAAATCTCTTAATTGTACTTCTTTATTTTTTATTCACCTTAATTTAGCAAAGGAGAACAAAGACAGCTACAGTGTCAATCAGATACCAAATTTAAGAAGACGTGTACTTTAAGGGCTGAATCTGTATAGTTTGTGAATAATTGTCGCTACTTGGAACTCAACATGTACATGATTATGGTGTTGATATGTTTTTTTTTTTCTGTTTTTGTTTTTTTTATTGATTTGTTGTATATCAGCACAGATGTAAGTGGAGAACGATTTACCGGAGTAAATGTGTTTAAAGTTTCCAACTGTTCAGACTTGTGTATGAAATTTGACATCGCCGTTGGGACTTATGAACAGTAGAGGCATTGTTCACTGAAGTGTCACTTCTTTAGGTGCTGTGGGTGTGATATTTACTTACCTGTCTCGTCAAGGACTTCAGAGTTTGCCATGCTAAGTGGCTTAACGCTTTTCAAAGATGTTTATTGTCTTATAATTGCCTCCGAGGAACTTGATAATCCTAGTCGTTTTCCAGGCGCAGTGAAACCAGGAAACCCAAAGAGAGTTTCAAACACAACTGTAAGCTCTTAAAATTTTGGCCCAATGAATTACAGGTGTTGTTTTTCTGCAGTAGTCTTTAAATTAAATTTATCAGGAACTGGCTTCATGGTCTTGACAACGGTTCATATCAGTGCTATAGAAAATACAAGTATGATTCTTTTAAAATAAAACGGGAGTCCTTTGGACGTCCATTTTATATTTGTTTTGTCTCCTGCACCCATAATCCACTTTGCAAAAACTGACCGACATGATGGGGCCGAAATGGATGTGATCTGGCAGAGACTGTACGTCTAGTGGAGTCAGACTGGCTGACTGCAGTCTGCAACAGGAAGCCAATACATATCTCTCAGCCTGATCTACAAGGACAAAAGGGGAAGCAGAAATACTGGTGCACTGAACAAATATAGGTTTCATATCGGTTTTGATAATGCCAGATCAGGGCTGGTGGTTTTGTCCATCCCAAGTATTGCTTTTATTCTTTTTATTTACATATAAACCTGTACTATCTAGTCTCAAGGGTTGCCACATTTGAAACTTTATATTGCTCAGGTCATTTGAATATCTCTCAGTAAAAAAAAAAGAAAAGTAGTAGTTAATGCAGATTTCACTTGACGAAAACTATATTATCAAACCAGTAATATGCACAAATAGCCAGTATCTGCAGCTGTTTTGCACAGGGGGTTGTTTCTCAAAGCAGAGATGCACCTTTACATCTGCAGGAGGAGGGAGAAAGGGGGGCTTCGGGACTGGTTTTCCCAATATGTACATGTTCACACGTTCATCCGCATACCAACGCCACAAACAGGCTGCTCACTGCTGCAAAACAAACCCTTGTTTTCTCGTGACAGTTAACGATTGCTCCAATTGTGTTTTTCTTTATTTACAGCCAATGTCTTGCCCCCTGCAGGAGGAAGAAGAAGACCTCACTTTATTTTGACTCATATTGACCGGAAAAGACTTTTTTCCCCTTTTTTTTCTGGACGGAAGTCCCCAGACCGACGTGTTCGTTACTAGTCGTACCGCGGTCGTAGGTCGCGCAGCGTCGTGGATCTTTTTTTTTTAATTTTTTTGTATCTATATATATATATATATATATATTTAATCCGTGGGTTAGCTTCATTAAACTATAGTCGTCTTAGTTGCCCCCCGTCGGTCGCTCGGTCAGCTTTGTAACGTTTCTCGTTCGGTCGGTAAGGAGCCGCGACGGGACCGTTAACCTGACTTCACCGAAGTTAAGGCTACCACCAGTACGTGGACCAGACAACCGGACAGCCAGCCCGTGAACGCACCACATCCATTACGAGGTGTTAGCGAATGACTAACAGTTTATGGTTTTAATTATAAACCGTCCCGGGGACTGTAGCTAGCTAGCTAGCTGGCTAGCTGCTTCTTCCTTCCACGGTATGTAGCGACGTGCTAGCACGGCTAGCCGAGCCGATCGCCGCGTCGGGAGCACTCTCGCTGTTTAACCGATGGTGTTTATCTCTGCAACGACATAGCTGCTGTGGCGTGGCGTGGCGTGGCGTGGCGTGGCTGCTATGGTGCCCGTGATACCGCCAGGGAGCAAACCGCACCTAAAACAGGGAGTGACAGTTCACAGTTGTCACGTTTGCCAGCACGTTAACGGCGCCGCCAGCAGAGGAACAGGTCAGGAGCAGCGACGCGAGAAGCAGCAGCAGCAGCAGCAGGAGGAGGAGGAGGAGACGACCCTCGCAGCGAAACTTATGTCGTGTGTCTTCCTCTCACTCGGCGCCCGCTTTAGTTGAACCTAGCCAGCGAGACGCCAGCGAGACGCCAGCATGAAGGCCCTCGGATCCAAAGTCTCTTTTTTTGCGGGGTTTGTGGTGGGGACCCTCTCCCTGTACGTGTTCCTGCGGCAGGTGTGGTTTGAGAGGACTTCGTCGGCTCAGCAGGCCAGCAGCCCGTTCCAGCCCCACGGCGACCACGACGAGGAGAAGGAGCTCTGGAAGAAAGATGGGTCTGCTCTCTACAACCTGAGGCACCCCCACCACAGAGGTACGTCTCCTTACATGAAATGTGGGGAGAGGACCTGCCTCAACACCACTTCACTTAACCTGTAGTATTGAAACACAGCCCCCTGTTAATGAGGAAGTAATGTAAAAAATAAAAAAACACATGCTTGGGACACGGTAAACAATTGTGTGTGTGATTCAGTTTTGGATTTGGAAGTAAAACAAGTACCTGCGAGAGTGTTTCCTGCTCCATTTACCCTGGAAGCATCGCAACTCTCACTCCAACAACTGGAAGTTTGAGTTTTTATTCGCAGGATTAAATGAAAAACTGTTTCTATGGTTTATACTCGGAAGGCTTAACAGAAGAGACAATTACGCCACAAACCACGTCATACAAAGGTCTGCCATAAATCATTAACTTTTGGGTTCCTTTCCGCATATGCCTTGTGTGTATTATGTGTCAAAGGGCTTTCATCTGTCATCACCAGGAGCCGGATATTTCCCTGGAGCTAAACGTACCCTCCTGCTGTAGTTGTTTGAAGGACGGATTGAGCTTTTTTTTCTTTCTTTGTCGCCGTTGTTTGATTTAGTTTTGTTGACATAACTGGTGTGATAGGAGATCTTTATGTGGCACACACTAAACACAGAGTAAATATCATCATATACTTCTAAGGCTCCCTGCTGTTTTCTTTCACAGGTGATACGTGCCTTAACAGGTGTTTGCAGTACTTGCAAGAGATTTTGAATCGGTTTTGTGTGCACTAGACGTCCCCCCCTTACGTTGTTTATTTATCCTCTCGGGATAAATTAAGTTTTCTGAATTTTCAGTACTAGCATCCTGTCACCAAGGCTAGGTGTTTATTTATTTTTTTGGTCCCACATTCGAAATTTAAATTGCGGCGTGCACTCATTCGTAGTGTTTTTCGGTGTAGTCAGGTTATGTATTGACTGAAACCGCTCAGGCCTGTAATGGTGAAGAGAACCCTGTTTTTCAAGTTTGCCAATTTCCCAAACGTGACGCAAGTGAGAATACCTGGACAGTTTCCCGTCAGTGTGCAACTACATGTCTAGCAAACTTTTTACTACATTAAATGTGTCGGTATGAATTTCAGTCTCGTGCGATGAAGTCATTATAGCTTTATCGTGTTTTATTTTTTACAGGAAGTCGGTAAGCTTGAACGTTTTGCATAATAGTCGGTGTCTCCAGCTTCAAACTCATTCCAGTAAAACAGTGCCAAGTACTAGAAACTTTCAAAGCCAGTACTCGGATTCATGGTTGTGTGTCCAAGGTTTATAAATATATCTCTCAGCAGCTTAAATAAGCACAACTTTTTTTTTTTTTCCATTGACTAATCCGCTGTCGAGCCGAGTTTCTGAATCAGTTAGGACTCTATTGAGAGCATGGGATTATTTTTAACTCCACTTTGCCTCTTTTTTAAAAAAATACAATTAGTTTAAGACGGTATATTATAGGATTATGTTGCGGCGCAGTGGTGTGGTGGTTAGCACTGACGCCCCACAGTAAAGGAAGGCCGACTGTGTGTGGAGTTTGCATGCTCTACCTGTTCTCTCCAGGTACTCCAGCTTCCCCACCGTTCAGAGACATGCTCGTTAGGTAATTGGTGATTCTGAATTGGCCGTAGGTGTGAGTGTGAATGGTTGTCTGTGTCAGCCAGCCCCTTCGGAAGACAAGCGGTTACAGAAAATGAATTTTAGGATTATATTTGTCATTTGGCGTCCTCATAGTGGCAGTGAAAGGTCTGTAAATATTGCAATATTTCCAGAATTGCTGCAAAAATACTACAAGCTTCACGTTGAGTGTAATATTTACACCGTTCAGCTGCCAGTGTCAGTTGTCACTGCTGCATAGAAGTCACGGTGTGAAAATGAAATGTACATAGAAATATGGAAAAAAAAAAAAACTTGAAACCCACAATTTAATTCTTTTTCTTTTTAAATCAGTGGCATAAATCTGACTAAACTTTAAATAAATAAAATAAGTTTGCGTAACACATTGTCACTCTTGTTGAAACACAGGGGTGTTACTGTAAATAAAGCAGAATGTGGAAGTCATTACCAGAGTGATTAAATACATGTACGACCTGTCTGTCAGCTATCAAAACTTGTATTAACCCGTAAGGCTCATTCAGACAACTGCGGAACTAGACGCCCTAACTCATTCACGCAGCCTACGTCGGTGCGAGCCACTTATACTTGTGAGCTCGTCAGTCTGGCTCGCTCTGTAAATTCAATTCAATTCAATTCAATTTTATTTATATAGCGTCAATAACAATACAAATCGTCTCAAGACGCTTTACAAAAACCCGGCCTGAAACCCCCAGAGCAAGCCTGAAGGCAACGGTGGCAAGGAAAAACTCCCTTTTAACAGGAAGAAACCTCGAGCAGAACCCAGCTCATATGGAGGGACCCATCTGCCTAAGGCCAGCCGGGTACAGACAGAAGAAAGAGAGAAGAGAACAGCAAAGAGAGAAGAAGAACAGCAAAGAGAGAAGAGAAGTAAACACGCCATCCAAATGCTAGTCTGCGCTGTGTCTTTTTTTTGCCAGTCGATTTGATTGTTGTTCCCACTTCCTGCTTCACTTTCGACAATGGCGACTGTAAAGTTCGCCTGAATTTTGCCAAAATTTTGGGGTTGGTGTCTGCGTTGTTGCCGTAGCCTAAACTGCCCATTACTCTGTATTTATCTTTGTGTGAAAATTTTTATACACTACATGAACAGTGTACTCCTAATATTTGCCAAAACAGAATAATTTAAATTAGGCTTCTTATTTGTTTGTCCTTTATATCACACTCCATAACCATTTGTATTCTTTTGTGGTTTCAGTGTTTCCCACACATAGACGAATCTGTGGCGGTGCGCCACAGATTCAACTCCGACCGCCACAGATTCAACACCGACCAAAAAAAATAAAAAAATAAAGATTTAACACCGACCGTCACATATTGCGTTTCGTTATTCTTTTTTTACGCTATTTAAAACACGCAGCGTATTCGTTCAGCTGCATTTCCTTTCCCTGCTCTCTCTTCGTCTCTCTGTCACTCACGCGTCTCTCTCTCTCTCCCCTCCGTGCACACCACGTCTGTTTGGATTAGAGTGCGGATCGGGCCGCATTTTTCTGTCCTAGCCCGGCCCGCGTCCGACAGAGCAGTAACCGAACCCGACCCGAGCCCGACAGGCATTAAGATATTTATGTCCGAGCCCGACCCCAGCCCGACACAGTTAAAATCTAAGTTTTTTTCTCATACTAATGACACATGCACTTTTTTGTGTGGAAAGCCCGCTTTTATTAAGCAACTGTAGGAAGGCGTTCGGAAATGTCAACAGATGAGCGCCTCAGCGCACACGGGGCAAAAAGCGCCGTTATAACACAGGCGCACACATGTAGCTTAATACGCACGTCTTTCGTTGTCCTGGCTAGTTTGACACATTTCCGCACACAGGAAGACGGATTTGGGGTAATATTTTACATTTATTTTAATCACAAAAACGAACCTTTGCATCAAGTGAAACAGGCCCATTGGCTACCTACATAATAAGCAGTTTTAAGTTTTAAATGGTCAATGCCTTATCGCGCCGACCGCCACACATTGCTGTCAAATCTGTGGGAAACACTGGGATTTAAATAGATATTACAGTGTACAATCATTTTAATATTTGTCTCCCCTTACCAGGTGAGGATAGCCACTTGGCTGATGAGCTGTACAAGAAAGTGCGTATTCTTTGCTGGGTGATGACTGGACCCAGCAACCTGGAGAAGAAAGCTCGGCACGTCAAGTCCACATGGAGTCGTCACTGCAATATTGTTGTCTTCATGAGCTCTGTGGACGACCCTGACTTCCCCACAGTGGGGTTAGGGACAAAGGAAGGTCGCGATCAGCTGTACTGGAAGACGATCCGGGCCTTCCATTACGCCTACGAGCATTACGCCAACGAGGCGGATTGGTTCCTCAAGGCAGATGACGACACCTACGTAATAGTGGACAACCTTCGGTGGATCCTCGCGAACCACACGCCCAGCGATCCAATTTACTTTGGCCGAAGATTCAAGCCCTACACCAAGCAGGGCTACATGAGTGGTGGCGCGGGCTACGTACTGAGCAAAGAGGCCCTGCGGAGGTTTGTTGACGGTTTTAAAAGCAAAGTGTGCACCCACACTACCTCAGTAGAGGACCTTGCTATGGGTCAGTGCATGGAGAAAGTTGGGGTGCTGGCGGGAGACTCCAGAGACACTAAGCATAGAGAGACATTTCACCCTTTTGTTCCTGAGCAGCACCTCACTACCAAGTTCCCCAAGAGCTTCTGGTATTGGAGCTACTGCTACTACCCCATCTCAGAGGCAAGTGCAGCAAACACTCTGGAATTTCTCTTCACTCTTGATGTAGGATAGAAGTTTTATGAATCTGTCTCTGCACTGTTTATGGTTAGCTTATGAACAATGACTGTTTAACAGCGTAATACCAGGAGATGTGACGCCTTAATATCTTGTGATGTTTCGTAACTATATACTCCTTTTTTTTCCCGTCCCAGGGTCCCCACTGCTGCTCAGATATTTCAGTGTCCTTCCATTATGTAGACGCTGAAACCATGTATCTGATGGAATACTACACCTATCACCTGCGTGCCTTCGGATACAGATACCGTTACCAGCCACCCATCCCAAAAAGCTACAGTATTGAACAGTCAAGTTCCTTGGATGCTGCAAAAGGACAAAAAGAGGCGGCTCCTCAGGAGAAGGAGAAAGGGTCGGTGGATAAAAAATCCGGGACTGACCGGGAACAGGATGAAGATCCCCCGCCTGTGGCTGCAAAAGGCCCTGATACTAAGGCAGAGGGTGGGAAATGGGTGTTTTAAGCATTTGCTTAGTCGTTCTTGGCTCATACTTCTGTTAAAGTAGGAAAGCAATCCACTCTGCTCTTCGGTTTCTTCACAAAAAAAGTGCATTGCCCGTGGAGGATTCTTGAGCTGAAGGGCTGCTTGGGATGTGAACCATCATTGCAGCACTGGTCTTTAGCCTAAGAGCTGGTTTAATGAACAACCGAGCGTCTTCTCATAAAATCGAGAGCACCTTCCGGTTGACCTTTATTCATTTGACAACTACCAAAAGCCTGTAGTTGGAAGTGTTTTCCAGTTGATTTATACATTAAAAGAAGTCCCTTTTCTTAACTGCTACAGTTTCACCAAAACTTGATCTTCCTTTCACTTCTCCTTGACTTGCTGAAGTTGTTCGTCTTTATTTCGCTCTGCGTGCCTGTAAATGATTTATGTGTGTCTTGAGCTGATTCAGCTAAAAATTTAAACGGCGGTTTTCTGGTTCTGCGGCATGCTATGTTGAAATTATTATTATTATTATTAGTCACATTTTATTTGAATTTAGCCATATTAGGATTTATTTTACGCCAAGACGGTTTCAGATTTGTCTCTAATAGTCACTATTGAAGTTAAGAAAGGTCTAGAGCCGCAACTAACAATTATCTCTCTTACTCATTCATCCACGTGTATTTCCTCAATCAAGCAGCTAATCTTTTTTTTAATTTTTTTAAGAAAATGCGGAAATTGTTGAAAATGGCTGCTATGTTTTCCTAGAGCCTTGTATGATGTCTTCAAATAGCTGATAAGACAAAGAAAAGAAGCAAATCCATATAAAAGAATAGCCGGACCATGATTGTTGTGTGTAGACTTGACCTGCCAGGTACTAGCATCACTGGAAATGATTTGAAATGTTAAGGTAAAGGCAGTTTTCTCTAATTTACTTTCAGGTTGTTTAGGAAATTATCTCAGTGTTTGACCTATTAAATGTTACACTTTCAGCCTTAAGTGGGAATTCAACAGAAAATGCCGCCAGGTGCCAGTTTACGAGGCACCGCTCGCTCCTCAGTGGCTAACAGAAATGTAGTGAGGCGGCCGCGATGCTTTAAACGAAATGTGCGCCTGACTGCATTTCTACAGCTCAGCCAAAGATGTATTCACAACCATTCTGAGAACAGCCAGTGATGCGGTCGTTGCTATTCTTGTTTTCTTGGCAGCAGGTCTCTCTCTCTCCCTCTTTTTGTATTTCTTTGTCACACATAGTCTGTTGTATTTCCGTCTGTAGAAGCAAAACCCAGACCGCCCTCACCTAGTTGTCTGTCAGTGCTTCCTCAAACTTTCACTGAACACACACTTTACAATTTCCCTCCATCCTCCCCCAGTGGACTCATTAGCTTGTGCCTTGTAAATTGAGATTGTACGAGCCGACTTTGCACTGTGACATTACCCCCGATGAGAGCGATGCTTGCAGCGTATTTCAAATGGAGTATAATTCATTGAATCCTTCCATTGTGATGTGTCTGGCCTTTTATACAGTTTTAAACAAACAAAGTGTAAACTAAGTAGTGTTATTTTTTTAAATCTTGGGCCAGACAGGTTTTTTTTTTGTTTATTTTTCTGTCACCAATATGTACATTTTAAAGTATTCCTAACAGTTGTGATACAGACAAATACTTTCAGTGTATGGGTGTTACATTAATGACCAAATGCAGGATTAAGTGCTGACAAAAACGGAACAAATTTGGCTTTCTGTGTGAAACTAAATGCACTTTTTACTGAAACGATAGCAGTTTTTCTCTCTTAACCACTTCCACACTTTACTTTCCACAAGGTTAAATGTGTTTACACTCTTGTTTCCTTGTGTGCATGAACATGGAGCATGATTAAATTTTTTTTTTTTTACTTGTATTCAAAATGAAATAGTCCAGTCAGTTTTAACAAAGTCGACATGTTGACAGAGTGGTTTCTTTTTCCTTGAAATGAAGTCAGTTTGCTGACTCGTCGATGGTAACATCCAAATCCAGATTTTGATTTGGAGTGGCGCAGCGCATCCGGTCCTTGACAATCTTCTCAATATTGAAATGGAAAGGGAAAGGGTGTATAGTGCTGTATTTATATTTGAAATGTATTTATGTTGGTACTGAGTTCTGAATTGCGTCGGCGCGCTTTTGGTGTGTAAGTGAGTTTGTGTTGGTGTGTGAGCACACATAATCAGTGTGCGGCATCCTTTTTAGTGAATGGTTCTTTAATCACTATGAATAAATGCATATTTTATTGTACACCTTGTGGTTTTCGTTTTTTTTTCTTAATGAGAGTACATTATTTTAGAGAAGTGTTCTTGCAAGGTTAATTACTTTCACTTTGTCTGTGGTTACATGTCCTATGTGAGAAAAGTCAACATTGCCAACAGGACAATGTGCGACGTCTCTGTTACCGAAGGTGCCGAATCCTGAGTAAAACAACAAGTTCTGGTCAAAAGCTTAAGGAACAAATGTACTTTTCTTTCTTAATAAATTTCGAGGCTTGAGGCAAGTCAGAGTTTCTTACCTCTGACTTTGTTGACTAATACATTGCCCTTCCACATTCTGTAAATGTCTCTACGCGAGCAGACAAGTCATTCCTGTTTCACACAAGGAAGCAACTTACTGTATTAATCTGCATGTAACCGCAGTAGTCATGAGCCAGTAACCATCAGTTGGGCGAGTTTGTTTGAACTTTTAACAACTGCTAAAAACAAAATGAAAGGAACATCTTCATATCTTTACTAAGATGGACTGGGCAATGTGTTAGGAACTAAAGGATGCCACATCATTTTATGGATTTATTTAAAGCTGTTAACCCTACAGGGGACTAAATTCAAAAACACTCTGAAAATCTAAGTGAAAAAATTATGGTGATGGTGTCTTTGGGTATCTCCTCCCAGATCTGGACAAGGGCATCACTGAGCTCCTGGACAGTCTGAGCAACCTGGTGGCATCGGATGGGCAGAGACATAATGTCCCAGAGGTGTTCTATTGGATTTAGGTCATGAGAGTGTAGGGCAACTCAATGGTATCAATTCTGTCATCCTCCAGGAACTACTTGCATACTCTCACCACATGAAGCATTGTCATGCACCAGGAGGAACCCAGGACCCACTGCACCAGTGTAGGGTCTGACAGTGGGTCCAAGGACTTCATCCAGATATCGATACAAATGGCGGGCAAGGTGCCGTTGGCTACGGCTTCTCCAAACCCTTTCACATGTACCACATGCTCAGGCTAAACTTGCTCTCATCCTTGAAAAGCACAGGGCGCCAGAGGTAGACCTGCCAATTCTGGTTACTCCATGCACAAAGGAACCTTCTGAGTGTGTCCTGTAGTGTCTGGCAACAGAATGTCGTCAATGTCCTATGTGTTGAGGGGAGGGGCCTCTGTGGATCATCCCACAGATACTTGATCAGTTTGGGATCTAGTGAATTTGGAGGCCAGGTCAACACCTTGTGCTGTTCTTCATGTTTTTTTTTAGTTGTTCCTAAAGTGTTTTTGTGTGTGTGTGTCTGTGTCAGGCTGCATCCTGCTGGGGATGGCTGCTGCCATCAAGGAGTGTCATTGCTATGGGGTGGGGGTGTCTGGTCTGGTCTAGGCGCATATTATCATTTTAAACCATCATATATTGGAACATTGCATTAGTTATGTCTCATGCATATCCTTGGCCTGAGTATATAAAGATAAGTTGAAGAAAAACTTAAAAGCTGTCATAGTGGAGTTTTTATTTCTAATATTGATAAAACAAATTCATATACAGTGAATTTTCCTACAAATACACCAGGATGTAGTGCAAGTATTGAATGCCTTGCAGTATAAATCGGTGATGCAGAAGTCAAGCACTCATCCTCCGTCCCAACAGATCAGCGAGGATGTGATCGTTGTGTCCTGCACAAGACAAAGAAAAGAAAATATGTCACGGAGCACTGAGGTCAGTGCAGAAAAATGCCGCATCCCGGTTTGAATTGGAGTTCTTACTTTGCCTGGAGACTGGGGTGTTTCTTTGGTCTGCAAAAAAAAGAGTAACAGGTGAGATGGTTTATTCTCAGCGAATATCAGCCATCAGCGAAACTCAACTCACCGTTCAGCGGAGCAGCTCTTCTCCGTCCCATCAGACTCACGAAGCTGTCGTAATCGACGCCATCAAATCTCTTCAGCGCTGCGTCTTCACTAACACACCGATCTGGTTTGGCCTGAAAGCAAAATAAAAAATTCATGCATTTCATCTTCTTGCTCCTGACGAGATATCTGCTGCAGTGACATGAAGGACCAGGCCATAGTCATACCTTCATCAGTGATCCATATTTCTCATCTGTACACCAGGACCTCCCAGGAAATAGGACAAGGAAGATCAACGCAACCAGTGAGGCAAAAGTGCAGCGGTTTGGCGTCCTCGCCATCACTCTGAAATGGGAATGAGCGTTTTATATTTAAAGGAGGAACAACTACTCCCACTGTCCAAAGACATGCTCGTTAGGTTCATTGGTGATTCTAAATTGGCTGTAGGTGTGAATGTGAATGGTTGTCTGTCTCTCCAGCCCTGCGAAAGACTGGAGACCTGTTCAGGGTGTACCCCGCCTCTCGCACAATGACAGCTGGGATAGGCACCTTTTTTTGGTTTTATTTTTTTCCTCACACGTCTTTTTCTCACACAATTAAGCTGCTGTAGTTCATGTCCCCTATTAAAGACTAAATGCTGGCTGAGTGTTTTAAATCTTCCATAAATGCACAATTCTGCCGTTCTCCTCAATAGCTGATTGTCTTTTATTCTGCTTTAATTAAATCAGTCCTGAGCAGCATCTGAGTATGTCCTGAAATGTGCAAGTGACAAAAGTAGTTAATGCACCAAACGCACTGGTTTTCAAGATTTTTATGTCATTTTGTAATCTGTGGAATGCTGCAATAGCCGCAGTACGCTTATCTGCAGTAGCTGTACTTTAAACTTTAAACTGAGAAGTTCAAGTAGTCTATTCACAGCCGGGAATAACACCAAAAAATTACAGTTCCAGTTACATTTATTTATACCATTGATCCATGATCACCAAGCTGGCTGGATTAACAGAAAAAGGCATTTTAGACCTAATGTTGAGTGTCATCCATACATATAGTGTTAATGCCCTCGTTTTCTTTATCATTTCATTACAAGATGAACTGGTAACCCTTTTCCTAAACACATCTGTTCATTCTCATCTGATTTGTAAACTGTAATTTGTAAGCTGTAAACTGTTTTTCATGTATTTCTTTGGGTAATAGGTAACTTCGGATAAATAGTTTTGAAATGTCTCCAAAAAGTCAGTGGAAGAGTGAAATAGTACATTTGTGACTATTAGTCAATCCTTAACCCTAATCTGTCAATTTTTCCATCCCGTAAATATTCAGGAAATCATAAAAACACATAGAACATCCATTAATAGTGTATAGACCTGTATACACCTGTATTTCTGCTCTGGAGAGACAAATTCCATTTAAAACAATTACGAAAGAGTGAAGTCTTACCTTGATCTGATGCTTCAGTATAAACCAGTGATCTGTTCAGCAGTTTATTTGGCATCAAACGAGCTCTGCGTCTTCTTGCTCAGCAGCCCCTCAGCTATTATAGCCCTTGGGCTCGTATGAAATCCAATTAGCACTCTGCCTGCCACCAGAACCCCATCCCACCCATACACATGCACACATAAACAAACACACACACACACACACACACACACACACACACACACACACGTTTGTATGGCTATCTTAGTGAGGACATTCATAGACATAATGCATTCCCTCGCCTCTTACCCTCACCATAACGTAATTCTAACCTTTATCCTAAAACTGAGTCTTAACCCTCAAACAGCCTTGTAAAGAAGTGAGGCTCGTCCAAAATGTCCTCACTTTGCACAAATGTCCTCACTCCGATGGTATGAAACTAAACACTGGTCCTCAGAAAGATAGCTGTACAAGAGTACACCCACACACACAAACACACACGATCTATAGTATCCTTCTCGTCTTTGGAGGGAGTTATGTTACAGCTGGTTCATAAAGATTGTACCAAACCTGATGAAAAGTAAAAAAGGAAACCACTTTGGTCCTTCCCAAGTTACCAAGGCCTTCACCAAGGCCTTCACCAAGGCCTTCACCAGTTTTACTGTTGTTGTGAGGAAGTTAATAGTCTGTTTAACAATCAAATACTACGGACTTCCTATTTGGGATAAAAATAAATAAATAAATTAGTCCTGAAATTATTTAATGTCAGGGTGAAGACTTGGTGTAGTGTGCATGTAGTCAAGTCAAGTCAAGTCACGTTTATTTATATAGCACACTTAAACGCAATGTAATTGACCCAAGGTGCTCACAGAAATAAAATATATACAGTAATAAAAACAAAAATATAAATGACAAAAAAAAGTAAATAAAACATAAATAAATGGAAATACATAATAATAATAATAATAATAATAATAAACAGATTATGATTGTAGATAAAAGAACATATGGTTACTGAAACTAATACTACTAGAGAAAGATGTACAGTAAAGTTAAAGATGCCAGTTAATATAATACTGAAAAGAAATAGAAATAAGATAAATAAACAAACAAGGGGAGAAATTAATGGACATTATAGGCCAAAGAAAATAGATGGGTCTTTAAATTTGATTTAAAACTAGTGATGGTGGGACAGGACTTAATTTCTATAGTGGCTAGGTACAAGGAACTAGGGTCTCAATAAACCACCAAGAATATGTGAAGATGTAAAAACGTATGATATCCCAGTTTTACTCAGTAATATTTAGTAAAAATATCTGTATTTTTTTCTTATTTCATTACATAACAATAGTAATGAATTATGGACTGTAATACAATGATAATCATTAAAAAATAATTAAACCATTAGGTATGTGTGTCCCAGGAAATGGAGCCTGTAATACGTCTGTGTGACTGGACTTGGAAAGTAGTGCAAGCCCTGCAAGTGGATATTGCTGCCCTGCCTACACTGTCATTGGCTGCAGCGGAAGAGCACGAAGCCAAATAACTCCCACGCTCTCTGAAACCATCACCACACCAATGAAGACCGGAGGCCTTCTGACTGACCCCTTCTTTCCACAAACAATAACGCCAAAGTTTCATTACACCCACCTGCAGTTTATAAGGTCATACTTGAAAATGACTCTATCTCACAGACAGCAACTCCTGCGTTCATAACAACAATTTACTGTAGAAGTGGCTCATAAAATGTTTTCTTCTGTTGTATATTAAAGAGTTATGTGACGGCAAAAACAGAAAGAAGTGCTCTTCAGCTGCAAGATGGCGCCGACGAAGGTAGCCACGGTGTTTTGGTGCGCCCCACTTTGTTTTGCTTTTTTGCTTGTTAATCCTGTTTTTTGTTGTGTGAGGAACACATACACAAGGGATGACCTGCTCCTTCCGTTTCCTGGGCACCATCATCTCCCAGGACCTCAAATGGGAGCTGAACATCAGCGCCCTAATTAAAAAAGCACAGCAGAGGATGTTCTTCCTGCGGCAGCTGAAGAAATTCAACCTGCCAAAGACAATGATGGTTCACTTCTACACTGCCATCATTGAGTCCATCCTCACCAACTCCATCACCACCTGGTATGCTGCAGCCTCTGCTAAGGACAAGAGCAGACTGCAGCGTGTCATTTGCTTTGCAGAGAAGGTGATTGGCTGCAGTCTGAAGTCTCTTGACGAGCTGTACGCTTCCAGGTCTCTGAAGCGTGCAGCTAAGATTGCGGCTGATCCCTCTCACCCTGGACACGGACTATTCAACAGACTCCCCTCTGGCAGACGGCTGCAATCCATCGAGTGTAGGAACACTCGGATGGCGAACAGTTTTTTCCCATCCGCAGTGCGTCTGCTGAACAATGCCAAGCCCCCCCCCCCCATCAAACCCGCTACCATCCCACTGTAAATGTTCTGGCTGAATATATATATACTGTGTATATATTTTTTGTTTTTTTTGTATTTTTGTATATTTGAGAGCCAAGTTTCTTTATTTTATTTTATTCTATTTTATTTTATTTTATGCGTAATTTGTGCAACAACACCAAAGCAAATTCCTCGTATGCTCGGCAATAAAGTCTTTTCTGATTCTGATTCTTCTATCATACCAAATATTAGAAGAATCCAGTTGTTTACCGCTTTGCTACAGCCTTGCTCACGAGATATGATGCACCACACTCTAATATTTCACCTTGCAGAAACCATTTAGAGCCGGCCTCGGCCACGCATTGCAAACTACTGATACACGAAAGGCCGCGCTCCTCCTATTGTCCTCGGGTGGAGCCTAGATAGAATAAAACTTCTGTGCACACTTAGTCGGGGGCTTCTCCTTTTCTACCCATAAGGTGGTTAGGCTAAAGTCTCAGCGCTGACTCTGTACCTATTCTCTGCGTGCTAAATAAACTGTCAGTTGGAGAGAAGTTGTCGGGTGGTCTATTCATAGTCGAACTAGCCTTTCCAATAGGTATAAAGAACCTGGGCTGAAGGAGAGGGAAAAATTCCTCCTTCAACACTTCCTTCTTTTGTCATATAAACCCAAAAACTCTTTACAGACATATGAAGCTATGTTGTGGATAGTTTTTCACCCCTATTGACATCTGTTAAAGTTGTTTACCTACTCTCTATTTTCCCTTCAATTCTTTCAGCTCTTTTCATCAAGATAAAGCCGCACCGATTGTATTTTATGACTATCCACACCATAGACTGTATATAAATATGGCCAATGCGTCCCCATCTCCTTGCACTGGCCAAACTGACTCCATTTTCCCAGGGATGCAGGCAGCGCCATCTTGTGTGTTGTACGGTCTGAGACTTCCTCTAGATTCATTCATGTTTTCGTTTGATTAATACTGTGCTCTACTCTACCTCCTCCAGTTACAATGAAATGTTGACTGCTTCAGAGAGCAATCGGCATCAGAAAAATCAGAATATCAGAAAAATGGACACTCGCATCAGCATTATATTAACTACCAAAAATGACAGAAACCAGCCTTGAAAAATTATTTGACGTGTATTTTAGTGTTTTAGTTTGGCCCAGGTCCCATCCACTAACATGGAGGGGGTGGAGCTTATGACCTATACTGCAAGCAGTCACCAGGGGGAGCTCTACTTGCTTTGGCTTCATCTTTATCCAGTCTATGGTCCTCACCATAAATCACCTTCTATTCAAGCTTAAATTATAAGCTCCATAACTAAAGCACAACTTTGGACCCTATGCCCTAACCTGACGAGCACCCCCCCAGAAATACAACAATGCGTTGTGGCCATGCAGACTGTGTGACTGTTGTGATTGGTCCAAAGTGCAAATAACTGTTGATCCATGTTTATTAGCTTCATCTCAAGCATTATTTGCGCACTTCCTCTCGCAATTTTTTCAAGAACAGATTAGTGGAGTGATTACAGAACAATGCAGACACACCAGCATACAGCGTATAAATGCTTTCACTGGCATTGACTGCAGGAGTATAGATCAAGCTTTAGACTGTAATTCTTCCCCTGAACGCAGAGTTTCTTTTTCATTGGGAAACTTTTTTTTCTTCATAAGATTTCAACACCAAACTACTAGTTCCTGCAGCGTCTTTCGCGATAGCCCCCCTGTTATTTTCAGTTCTGGCAATCTACATTGACGTGAAACACTCCGCTACCATTAATGTATATATATAAAAGTCCAGCACTCAAGCTTTAATAATTTAGATTTCCTAATTGGCTTTTAAGCTGTGGGTTTCATGAGTAGTTTCACCGGTTTGTCCTGTACCACACTTTGTGGTGAAAAGCATGCAGCAGTAGCAGTAGTGCATTCATATGAGACGACTGCAGCACCTGTCCTACTTTTGGTTTTTCCCATCTCATTCACATGGAATAATTTATGAACTGTAAAGTTAAAAAGATAGCATCGTAGAGGTTTTAAAGGTATTGCTTAATCTGAGCTTCCAATCGCAATAGTAATCACATCCGTTTTGGGCTTGGCAGTCATGATGAATGATTAGCTCCATCCAAAAATAACAATGGCCACTTCAGCCGCAAGTCGTGAGAGTCTAGAAGCCACCGAGGCTAACAGTTAGCTAGCTGATAACCTTGTAACTCAATGCAAGAAATTTAAAGGCATAACAAACCAAACATATTATAAAACAACAAAGAAGGGTTATAATACTGTATGTACGGTTAAAACACTGATTTCCCAGCAGCCTTTATGCCTTCACATTTTGTAAATTAAGTTACCCAGTTGTGAGCTTGCTAATTGTTGGCCTTGGTGGCAGTGGCGTTCCCGGGAATTATGGCTGATGTCATTGTTGCGTAATAACCGCAGTCTTAAGAGCTCCATTTGAACTAAAAACTTCTTTATGTTTCAAAGGCGTGGAGTTGAGAGACTGAATGCTCTGAAACCCATGGTGGACAGTCGGGCAGGTGATGAAATAAGTTGGGTGAAATATAACTGGAGAAGTTCAGACAGATATGAGGGCCTTGAAGGTTAGCAGCAGGATCCTGTGTTCGATACGGGATTGTATTGGAAGCCAGTGGAGCTGGTGAAGAACTGGGGTGATGCGGTCCGTAGAGGGAGTTCGGGTGACTATATGAGCTGCAGCATTGTGTGACGAGTTGACGTTTGTGGAGACGTTTGGAGGGTAGACCAAAAAGAACGTAAGAGTTACAGTAGCAGATGCATGAGGTGACGAGGGCGTGGACAGGAGTGGCGCTGGTGTTCTGTGCCAGGGATGGGCGAAGTCGGTTGATGTAACAGAAGTGAAAGTGAGTGGGCCGAGTGACGTCGCTGATGTGAGCTTCTAGGATGACACCCAGACTCTTAACATGAGGGGAGGGAGGTACGGTGGAGGAGTCGATGTTTAGCGCCTGTTTTTATTTTTCCAACAACCTGTCATAGACTCACAATCACAGCTTCCAGGCCTGACGATAATCTTTCACATTCAGCTTGTCAAAGTGCTCTGACCCTTCGAGTTCCTGTCTGTGTTGCCTACTCGAATCAGGAATCTGATACTTTGCTTCTGATGTGAGTCAGTCTCAAACTTAGTTCTTGCACTGGGATGATTGGTGTGACCGTGAGTCACAACGCTGACACGTCGAATGAGCCACCACTCTGGAGACACAGACCCCCAACAGTTAATCAGGACCACAGCTGTATGTGCGAAAAGCGTCAGCCTCCCTCTGATTGGACTCCAGGGGCCGATTCCCATCTGCAAACGAGTGTCAATTCTGTTCAACCCAACGCAGCAATGGCTGTGTAAGCAGCGCTCCAATTAACTCTCATACTTTATCAAACACCACCTGGTCGACTGATCGGTAAGTGGCTAAAAAAAACAGAAGGCTGCTTTCTTCATCCAACCAAACTATGTGTCATGAGCATCCATCTGTTGCACTTTTGTGTGCAGGGGTTTATCTTCTTGAACACAGAAGCTTTTCAACATGGTCCATGGTCCACGGTCCAAATAGAGAGATAGGTAAGTAGATAAAGATAGAGACAGACTCAGTTAGTGTCCTCAGTGGTGAAACATCACCCCCTAGTGACGTGAAAGTGAAGTATCTCAGCAAATCTGTCATGTACTCTAATTTATGTTTTATGGTTTACACAGTCGAGCTGATGTACATCTTTCATCTGCTGCAGCCACATTACACACTTACCAAAACATTGGGTACACCAGTGAAAAGTAATGCATTCTAATTAACACAGATTAGGCATAACATTATGACCACCTTCCTAATATTGTGTAGGTCTCCCTTGTGCCTCCAAAACAGTTGTGACTCATCAAAGAATGGACATGGACCTTCTGAGGGTGTCCTGTGGTGTCTGGCAACAGGATGTTGTTAGTGGGGGCCTTTGTGGTTCATCCCACAGATACTTGATCAGTTTAGGATCTAGTGAATTTGGAGGCCAGGTCAACACCTTGCGCTGAACTGCGTGTTTTTTTTTTAGTTGTTCCTAAAGTGTTTTTGTGTGTGTGTCTGTGTCAGACTGCATCCTGCTGGGGATGGCTGCTGCCATCAAGGAGTGTCATTGCTATGGGGTGGGGGTGCCTGGTCTGGTCTAGGTGGGTGCTACATGTCTAAGTAACATCTACACCAATGAATGCCAGGTCCAAAAGTTTCCCAGCTGAACACTGAATTGTCACAAGATGGTCAGTGTTATTCACTTCTCCTGTCAGTGGTCATAATGTTGTGGCTGATATAACAGTAAATCCTCCTTCATGACGGTTATAATGTGCAGTTTAGGTTAAAATTGTTCTCATTCTGGAGGATGTAGTTTGTGGTGCTGTTAAACTGGATTCAATTCAACACTAAAGACTAAGATGGGGTTGTCAAAATAATAGAAAAACACGTGTTGGTATAACACAGTAGAATTCAGTAGGACTGCAAACCACAGCCTCTAAAATAAAAACACAGTTGAATCAACAGCTCTCTCAGTTAACCTGATCTAGTGGTAAATGCCATAACCTTCATGAAGATAAGAACACGCTTCATGTTCTGTGTCTGATCCGTCTAAATATGCGTGGGCGCTTTAAGGCTCATCTTAGAAGGTAACATTCACAAAGCATGGAGAATTTTTTGCTGCTACTGTGCACGATTTGTCCTCGAATGATTCCTGAAGCACTCTCGCAGAGTAAAGCCGTTTTTTTTTTTTTTTTTTGGAAGGTTAGAAAGTGTGTGTAAACGAACAAAAGAAAAGAAAAGAAAGGGGGAGTGTAAGGAAGTGAAAGGGAGAGAGGCGTAGTGGAAGTGGGAGGCGGACAAGGAGGAATTCTTTGAATCTGAACCAAGTGAGAGTGGCCTTTTGTGCTCGGTGTTGCTCACAAGGCAAATGGGTACACAATATGCTACTTGGGAATTAGCAAAGAAATTAGGAGTTTCCTTCTTAATGTAGTTTCAATTCAATTTTTCATTCTGAATCCCCTTTGGTTGGGTCTGATTAATGTGAAATGAATCAAAAAATGAATCACGTTTTTTACTGATACTGAAGGTTTCTCTGACGCAAAGCTTGATTGCCAAAGACACGAATGAGGTGGACTTCTATCAGCATTTCTATATTGTGCAGGGCCTCAGAGGATGAAATAAGTAATCCTTAAATGGTTGCACAGGGAGTAATGTGATAGGAAATTAAATTCTTCTTCTGAGTTTTGCGTGGATTTGGAGAGAAGTCTTCACCTCAAACAGCCCCCGTTTCCTTGCTTCCCTTCTTGGCCGCTCAAGAGATAATTTCGCTCACGGCACAAAGGGAGATCTCTTTTGAGTATTTGGGTCAAAAACAAAACCCGAGCGAACGCGGGGGGCCGCGGGGGACGAGAGGACAGCGGGGAAGACAAACAAAACTGCTTTAGAACACACGGACTTTCCCCCACGTGAATCAATATTCAGGCCCCGATCTCCCCCGTTGAGCAATGAGGCCAAAGAGGAGAGGGAGCTGAAAAGACAGATGATACAGAGGGAGGGCTGTGGGATGTCATGTGTAAAGAAGGAGATTCTCATTGGAGGCAACGGCAGAGAGAAGATCCCTGTGCATGTTTGGAGAAAAGGGTGAAAAAACAAAAAAAAAGAAAAAACAAAAAGCATCCCACATAACGAAGCCATCTTGGTCGCACTGACACACTCTGGACTCCAGATCTGGCTCTTATTAAGGTAGGTGTGAGGCAAACAGCTTTAACGCGTTTTAAATGATAAAATGATTAAAAAAAAAAGTTGTGGACGAAGCACCGTTTCTATTTTTAGTTGTAGTCAGGAGCAAAATCAGGCCATGCACGAGGCTCGGTGCCAAGGCTCCGTGGATGGATGCGTGGCTCTGTTTTGCATCGCTAAAGACATTTTTTCAAAACTAAAGGAGAGAAACTCTTTTATTTTTTAAATTTATCAGAGCTTTTGCTTAAAATTTCAAGATAATCTTGCAATAACATTATTTTACTCCACACTTATAGACACTTATAGATGTGCTGTGTACATTCAGTATTTTCTTAGTATGCAACAAAACTAAGACTCTGCACAAAAGAGAAAGATAAACATGTCAGTCTGCAAGATTAAATCAGTTTTGAACGATATATTAGTAAATGATTAATATGTGCAAAGCATATCAGTGTTCAGTATGAATAATGATTCATTTCCTCACACTTGCTTTTAGTGAAGTGGTTTTGTTACAGAGATCGATCAAGCGTGATGATTTCCTCCAAGTTGAAGTGGCTGCTTGTTGTCCAGCTCCTGCTGAATGAACAGGTCTTGTGCAGAGTGCCGCCTCCTGTGGCGCGGCGGGACGCTCTGCCTCCAGGCACCCGCCAAGAGGTAGAGGAGATGGGCAAACAGGAGCATCTCCCTCTCCTGGGGTCCCAACTCCAACAGTCTGGTCCTGAATCAGCAGGCACACAACAAGAGGAGCGAGTCCGGTCTGCTCGATTTGTGACGTCCGTCCTCGGCGAGAGGCTTCAGGGTCAGATTCAAGAGCATCTCCGTGTTCGAGGGAACGTCAGCTGTGTGGAGCTGTTGTCTGCCAGCGCCGTGGATGACCCGTTGTCCTCCGTGTTCCCCCAGGAGCTGCTGGGTCTCTCTTTGGTGCCTGTGCTGGTGGTGGCAGGCTGCCCGAAGGAGGCCGAGACCCTGGTGCTGAAGCTGTACGACCTGCTGGGGGTCGATGACACAGAGGAGCTCCTATTGGAGGTGGAGGGTCTAATAAAGGGAAGGATGCGCAAGTCTACACAAGCGCCCCCATCAGCTGCATCGCCTTCAGAGACACACATAGACGCGGTAATGTTTAACATTCAGCAACTGGCCCTGGAGGAAGAAGGCCCCTCTGCTCAGGACGGACAGTGTGAAGGCTGGAAACGAATGAATGAAACCATACTGGTAGGAACGGCTGCGCAAGGAGCAACAGGTAGACTGGAGGATGCTGTGAGCGGCTGTGAAAGACTGGGAGTCCTGTGCGCTGGCGTGACCAGCACTGGGCCTCTCACGCCTGGGATGTACCAGGCAGTGTTGAAAAAAGGAAGTCGCGTCCTGCCATCCCATTCCACAGAGTCCGAGTGCTGGATCCGTCAGTGCGCTACCAAGGAGAAAGTTTGGACAGCTCCTGGTCAACGGACGAAGCGCAGCCCCCCGAGGAGCTGCATCAACAGGAGCGAGGAGCGCGTGTACAACGTGGTGGAGTGGATCCCCGCGGTCAGCACGCTCTACAACCTCGGCACGGCCGTGTACTACGCCTCAGTCAACTGCTCCGAGACGGCCAAGGAGAGAGCCATCCTCACCGCCGTCGACCTGGGGACCGATGCCCTCATGGTCGCCACGGGTGGGACCGCTGGCGTGGCAGGCTACGCTCTGGGTGCGGGGGTGAAGACCGGCGTGAAAGCCGGGGTCAGGTATCTGCTCAACTCCATGAAGGAGGAAGACGACGTGCTGGTGAACCAGGTCAGCTGGGAGGACGGCGTCGTCACCATCCAGTAGACTGAAGGACGTCAGCCTCTGACGCTTTGACATGAAATACTGACATATTTAGGTACACTTTCAAAGAGAGAGGATCAAAATGTGTTAGCTTACGTATCTGCAGAGTAACAAATAATAAAAACCCAATTTGTTATAATCTTGATTATTTGGAATATAAGGGAAGCAAAACAGTTTTTTCACTAAATTTATTTTATACGATTTGATACAAAAACTATTAGAGTTACTCAGTAAACTAATTTACACAATCTAAGCTAACAAATGACATGAGAAAACACGACTTTAAATAATAATCTACAACCTCAGACACTAAGCTTTAAGTCTTTGTGTAGAAATAACCTCTTTTTGTGTTTAAAGGATAAAGTAGTATCTGAACCGGTCTCAGGAAACCTTCCGCCCCTCAGATCCTTGATGAGCATCTTTTCTTCTGTTCATCATTGTCTTCTTCTTTTTTTCGCCCCTTCTCTTTCTCCAATCTTAATTTATGGTCAGGTCAGAGTCACATTCACAGCTCTGGAGTAACTGCAGGGACAGTAGATCAACAATCATATTTTGTTGTTTCATGTGTCTTATCTTAATAAATTGTATATTAAAGTTGAATGCATGTAGTGGCTGTCGGTGTGGTAGTTCGGTATTTTCTCAAACTGTTCTCAAAGTCACCTGTGGGAAGCTCAGCAAATTAATATTTAAGGACTTCTATATATAACTCCATATATATAAAAAATGTTTATATCAGCCACAACATTATGACCACTGCCAGGAGAAGTAAATAACATTGACCATCTTGTGACAGTTCAGTGTTCTGCTGGGAAACTTCTGGACCTGGCATTCATTGGTGTGGATGTTACTTAGACATGTAGCACCCACCTAGACCAGACCAGGTACCCCCACCCCATAGCAATGACACTCCTTGATGGCAGCAGCCATCCCCAGCAGGATGCAGCCTGACACAGACACACACACAAAACAACTAAAAAAAAAAAACATGAAGAACAGCACAAGGTGTTGACCTGGCCTCCAAATTCACTAGATCCCAAACTGATCAAGTATCTGTGGGATGATCCACAGAGGCCCCTCATTAACATCATTCTGTTGCCAGACACCACAGGACACCCTCAGAAGAACCATGTTCGTTTTCTGATGAGTCTCAACTGTGTTGGAGGCACAATGTAGACCTGTGCATGTGCATTTTAGATTTATAAGATGGTGCCAGCAGAGAGTTTACAAGAAAAGAAGGAAAGCGGGAGATACAACTAAAAAAATCCCACTTTGGAACGTCACTGTGTCTGCGTGGGTTCTCTCCGGGTACTCCGGCTTCCTCCCACCGTCCAAAGACATGCTGGTTAGGTTCATTGGTGATTCTAAATTGGCCGTAGGTGTGAGTGTGAATGGTTGTCTGTCTCTCTGTGTTAGCCCTGCGATAGACTGAAGTCCTGTCCAGGGTGTACCCCGCCTCTTGCCCGATGACAGCTGGGACAGGCTCCAGCAGACCCTGCGACCCTTAACAGGACAAGCGGTTAGAGAAGAGGAAGAAGAAGAACTAATGTTCTGTTGTCCATTCTGTGAGTGTAATTATAGATCTATTTATGGGACTCATTGTACGGCCTATTTGAGAGTATAACCATATTTACTATGTGAGATAGGTTATGGCTAAAATGTCTGGCGGGGCAGGGTGTTCCAGTGTGAAAATGAGGAAGGCTTTGACATCTGCCTTCCTCTTCACTTCTGCTCAAGTCTCCATTCAGACCAGTGTCGACTGTATTCTTCCTTATCTTATCAGTTAGTAGCGCTCGCTGGATATTCCTGACCCGACTATCTTCTAATTTCAAACATTGCTAGTTCTTCTTGCGTTTAATACGGAACAACGTCATGATGGCGTAAATAACGAACACAGCAGCTTCTCTATTATTCTGTGTTAGTTTTGTGGTCCTTTTATTGCGCGTGCCAGATCATTGCCACACGTTAGTGGCACGTTACAGACAATTGAATCTAATCAAGCAATCTCAGCCTCTGCTCAAATGTTCTATCTATTTGAATGTCTATCTGACAACAATTCAAATCAAGCCAGATTAGGCAAAACCTTTTGAATTTGCATGCTCTGTCTCATGTTGTTTGTTTAGTCTGTGTGTGTCGGCCCAGCGGATGTGTGGGACATTTCCTGGTTCTTGCCTAATTTCTGCCTCTGCAACTGGAACAAGATGATCTGACAGGAACAGATGTTTGCTTTATGCATATTACCGAGATGTCATAGACAGATTTTGGTCATTTGCAGTTTGGCAGTGGATGGAGTGTACTTTCCTGTGAACTTTGTTCTCTGATACCAAACTGATAAAACTTCTTGGCGGTGCTTCTCGGCGCACACTAAATCAACACAGTTCACACTTCACACTATCCAGGTCAGCTTGACATAATGCACAATATAACTATATCACAGTAGATGTCTAATTTTACTGGAAGAAAATAAATAAATAAAAGAAACATGGTCTGTTTAATCTATGCAGGGCAGAGACACAGAGCATGATAATTCATGGGGGAAAAAAAGGCTGCACTAGTTTAATACGAGAGAATTTAAATTCAGCTTTTTTTACAGCTCTGTGATGACGATTTTCTGTATGGCAAATTTTATTCCCCCTCTTAATTAATCTAAAGCCAGACTCCAAACTCCTAAATCCAAAAATGGCTTCCTCGCATCTGTGATGCAGCAAACAGGACACCTACTGGTTGAGAGTGGAAACTGAGGAAATAAAAATAAAATCATTAGTAGGAGCCACAAAGGGCTGCTCCTTGGCTGGCAGGCTGGAAAAAATGACACACACCACACTAAAAGCTAGTTCAGGTGCAACCAGGAGGCAAAACCTACTGTTGTTTTTACTTAAGTCAAAGACACAGTGCATTTAACACAACTATGATTTGTTTTTGTTTTTTCTTCTTCTATGCAAATCTGTGATGAAAAAAAGTGTTGAAAAATAACTCTTATTACAAACATTAATTTCTGTGTGAATGAGATACTTCCTGCTTTTATCACTCGCCATTTTGCAAAAAAATAGTCCCTTGAAGTCTAATTTATGATTTGGGACACAATGATAGAATAGAAAAGAATAGAATAGAATAGAATAGGATATCCCTTGTTGTCACTGGGGAACACAGGCTGTAAACAACAGTGCAACAAGATTTTGTTTGCAACTCTGCAAGTCGCTCAATATAAACAGTAAAAAAACTGAATTCAAAAGATAAAAATGAACTTATGAGTATAAATATGAATATTAATATAAATATGACTGTACCTAAAATGTACAGTGGAGACAGCGGTGAAAGACGTACTACAATATCTTAAAGTAACAACTCACACTAATGTTTACACTTAAAAAATCATGCATTAATTTTATTTTATTAGTACAATTGTGGAGTAGAAATGAAAAAAGTGGTGAAAGTGGATGTATACTCAAGCACAACTGACTGTTTTTTGGGGGGTTTGCGGTTACTGGGTGCGTCAAGTACTCCCGCGTGGTTCATCGTCACTTTCACGACGTCATTTCTGGGAAATTTTCGTTGTGCCGAGGCCGTAAGTTTCTATTTTGCTCAAACACTCCCCTCGCGACAGATTGACGTAAAAAAGCACCAACGGACCGGGCGCGTGTGCGGGACGCCCGACCAATCAACTGTCAGCTCTGAGCTCTCCAGGAAACTGTGCCGACCGCCTCGACATTTCGGCTCACCCCCGCCGCCTTGACGGCTGCGGTTCCAGAGCCAAAATGGCGCCGGGAGTTAGCCGTTAAGCACCACTTAGGCGGGATAAGTAAACAACCAATGAAACGGGCAGAGAAGAGACAAGACGCCGGAAATAACATTCACACGCCTGCAGACTCCTCGCAGTTGTTATGTTTCACCAACGGTGAACAGCAACCGTGGCTATTAACTAGTAAATCTCGAAATTAGAGCTAGAAATGCGCTTATTTTAATTCGTCTGTTAGCTATTGAGATATTTCTAAGTGGTTTCGTGCTGACAACTAGAAGTAAGGTGAGTAAATTACTCGAGCAGACTTTTTTTTCGAAAAGCTAGCTAACTTGCAAAAAAAAAGAAGTACAGTCTCTCTTATCTCTCAGTAGATGTCATATAAAAACAATAATAATATAAACAGCTGTTAGTCTTTACATCTCGTACAGTAAGTTGGGGTTAGCAGTCATCGATCGTAGGCTGCATAAATATTTATTATGATATTTCTATACAGTCTGTGGTCATGCTGAACAGTTCGCACTTTGTTCTCAGCTGTTTACAGACCTGCACGAACACGTCATTTTAATCTTAATGGTGGGGCTTTATAGAGCCATGACAATCTAGGATGATAGGCTGGCACCGTGTTCACTAGTTGCTGTTCTGTGGGTTTCCCGTTGTAATGTGGTGTCTCTTTGTGTGCATGTTTGTGATCTGTGACCCTAATTAACCTCAGGATGGCACAGTGGGAGAGACTGAGGCTCTTGCCTGCGGTGTACAGGCAGCAGCTGCATGAGCTCTACGACCGGGACGCTTTGCCCATGGATGTCCGCCACTACCTGTCAGCCTGGATAGAGAAGCAGGAGTGGTGAGTGTGTCCCACGGTCTCGGAAACCAAACACATGTCAGCGATTACCGTGTGAAAGCCTGTTTGTAAAATACTCCGCTTGCATGTTGTTTCAGGCAACGGGCGGCGAGAGACCACGACTTTGCTGTGGTGCTGCTCCAGGTCCTGCTGGAGAATCTGGACATCCAGCACAGCCGCTTTGTCCAGGAGGAGTCGTTCCTGCTGCAGCACAACATTAGACGCTATAAACAGAACTTCCAGGTATGCAAAACAAAAGCACAGCCATGTGACATTTTGTTTTTGTGTGTTTAAACAGGAAGTGTCTACCATAGGAGCTCTGATCAACACCTGTTGCACAGATCAGGACTTTAGGAGTTTTTAAATATCTGTTTGCATGCTTCTGTAGTCAAAGCAAATATTTGTTTTATATTTAATTGCAGCTTGTTGCAAATAATTCAGCTTTTGCAAGTTTTTGCTGAATTGCGTTGGCTGTGTTGATACTTCAAGTTAAATAATTAACTCTGATATCCGTGTGACGTCTCTCCGACAGAGGTACCTGGATGACCCGTGCGGTTTGGCAAATGCAATCCTTTGGTTTTTGGAAAAAGAGAAGGAAATCCTCGCAAGCGCTGATCTGGCTGAACAGGTTTTTATGTGCACAACAACACGTAGCTAAGTCGTGCTTTATAGTAGACAAGAATACACCCTGATAGACATACACCCAAACAGTGTTGCAATAAAATAAGCAAACACACGCACACACTTTGTTCTGTCAGTATGACTCAACATCAGTACTGGATGCCCAGTGTCTTCACTCATGTTTAAATGGCTCATTAGCTTATTAGCTCAACTTTAATTTCTTTATACGTTTTTCCATGTTTTCATTTCAAAAGCCACATTTAGTTATTAGAAAACACAACATGGGTGCTTAAAGTGGAAGACACTTTCCTCTAAGGAGTGATAACATTTTTAAGTGCAGGTTCACATGTGAAAGAACAAAGGCATCTCTGTATCATCTCATCCTGTTTTTATTTCTCCCCCCACCTTAGGTGCAGCTTTTGCGCGTAGAACAGGAAACCATGGAAATAAGCAGCCAGCAAGACCTCGAACGTAAAATGGCCGGCCTCAGGAATGAAGTGCAGGTGCAGAAAGTGTTGATTTGTGCTGCTGTGATGTTGAGCTTTGTAGATAAACCGTATCACTGTTCATTTATTGTTTTTATTCTTTACTTTTTTTTGGGGGGGGGTGTAGTGTATGGAACATACAATTGTGTGCTTGGAGGAGCAGCAAGATGAGTTTGATTTTAAATACCAAACCCACAAGTTGGAAGGTAAGCAGATCGACACGTTTTGGTTGTATTTGCATGCTCTTATAATGTTCTCTGAGAATGAGTAATACTGTACAATGGTCTGAATCACAGCTGCACGTTCTCTTTTGTTTTGGTCTGTCTTTAATGGAAACTCTCATCCCACAACGGAAACTGTTATGCAGCTGTGGTCGATGAGGCCTCGAAGAAAGAACAAATTAAAGTTTTTCAGTTGCTCCTCAACCGACTGAACGAATGTAGGAAGGTATGGAGGCATTAATATTCTCAAACAACACACTTGACACCTCAGTAGTCAATAGTTTTCTCCAATTTTTCTCCCTGTTTTCAATTTTTGTCTCGTATGATCACATCTCAGAGCACACTCATAGAGCTAACTAAGCTTCTGGACCGGGCTGAAGATCTCATCAACGTGCTGGTGAATAAGGAGCTGGTGGATTGGCAGAGGAGGCAGCAGAAAGCCTGCATTGGCGCTCCAGACGACGTTTGCCTGGATGAGCTGGAGAAGTGGTATGTTCACCTGAACCCAAACTGAGCTCTAATCTTTGACATTTACTGCACAAATACCTGCTGTCATCATTTTAATTTCATAAATTAACAGAATCATTTTAGAAATTGTCAAACTGTGTCAGATGGTGGTTTTTCAGTTTTGTACGAGTAGTAACGTCTGCTGTTTTCCTCTGCTTTTGCAGGTTCACCTGTGTGGCAGTGTGTCTGTTCCAGGTGCGGGAGTTTCTTAGTAAGCTGGATGAGCTGGTTGGAAAAGTGTCCTACCAAAATGACCCTGTGAAGGCCAAAAAGCCCGCACTGCAGAAGAGAACTGACAATCTTCTAAAGGAGCTACTCAAGAGGTCCGTCTCCAGTAGGACACTCTGTCATGCTCTCTTGCTCTTCTGGGATTTATTTGTAAAATGTACTGACATTGTTGTTTTACCGTTTACTTCGAAGCTCTTTCGTGGTTGAGACTCAGCCGTCCATGCCTCAGGGGAAAGGACCTATGGTTCTCCGCACGAACGTGCAGTTCTCTGTCAAGACCAGGTCGGTGTGACAATTATTTGGAACTTAATCTGCTGTGGAGACTATTGGGAGATGAGCACGCTAGCTCTGACTGAGTATTAAGGTTTAATAATTAAACGTGCACTAATGCATAATAGATATACCAGTCAGATCACTGACAAGAAGCAGCAAAGACACTGGAAAGAGTGCATTGAGTCTTTAGCTACCTAGCAAACACATCAGTACATGGGGTTGTGATGAAGCTAAACCAGTCTGAGATTGTAGTTAAGTTGTAACCATGGGAATATTTCTGACTTCCTTGTTGTTAATTATCGTAACGTTTCCGGAACATGTTTGACTTGATGTTTTCAGACTTCTCGTCAAGTTCCCCGAACTGAACCACTCTCTGAAGGTGGACGTGTCCATGGACAGGTGAGATTTCCCCCTTTGGACCTTTAGTTGTCTTCACCACACACACACAGATCAAAATGGCCAGACTTCGGTGTTTCACTTTAAACAATGGAGGATGGCGCTTTATTGCACCCCTGTGGTCACTGCTCTGTTTTTCTCACCCTTGAAATTAGGGAGGCTCCTCAGATCAAAGGGTGAGTTTTGAGTTTTTTTTTTTTAATAGCTTCATCTTTCTTCTCTAGTAGAAGAAATGTGTTGAACTTTTGATGTGAATTTGTTTTTTTTTTATCACTAAATCCGGTATGTTCGTAGATATCGCCGCTTTAATGTCTTGGGAAGCAAAACTAAAGCTCTGAACATGGCCGAGAGCCAGAGTGGAGGCATGGTGGCTGACTTCAGACACCTGGTGAGTAATAATGAGGCCTTTCATACAGCTTCCACATCTGAATAGATTAAACTGTCAATGCTGCAGTACAGTACAGAACAGAACAATCTCCGGCAGCTAAACTCGACGCAATTAAAAGACAAAATCTTTCCGTGTGCGATTATTTATTTGTCCGTAGACTCTGAAGGAGCAGAAGTCTGGAGGGGGTGGCAAAGGATGCAGTGATGTGAGTTGACCATCCCTGCTTGCAGCTTGACTCAGAAACAAAATGAATCAAGAAGATGTCAACAACCGATCTGCGTTTGTCGTTTACAGATTTCTTTGAGCGTTACAGAGGAGCTGCACGTCATCTGCTTTGACACTTTGTTCGAGCTGAAAGGCTTGTCAGTCCAGCTGCAGGTAGAGTTTCTTTTGCTTATTCTCATGTTATATGGACGACTCTATATCTTGGTCCAGTATAAAAGTTAACAATTAATCTGTGGTGAGTTTGGAAGTGCTGTATGAGCTGAATAAAATCTTTCTCTGGCACACCACCTAGGCCTCCTCCCTCCCAGTTGTCATTATCTCCAACTCGAGCCAGCAGAATAGTGCCTGGGCATCTATCCTCTGGTTCAACATGCTCAGTCAGAATCCCAAGGTGAGACACTGCCGTCACTTACAGCACCATTCTACCTGGCTACATATGCTATAACATGCTCTGACAGCAAATGATTAACCCTGCATGTATGTTTTGTGTTTTTCCAGGACGTCCTGTTCTTCGCCAACTGTCCTGCTGCCACATGGCCGCAGTTTGGAGAGATGTTGAGCTGGCAGTTCCTCTCTTCCACCAAACGTGGCCTGGACGATGCTCAGCTGCAGATGATTGCGCACAAGCTCTTTGGTAAATCCTTCTACCGTGTTCTGCTGCAGCTTTTCACCTTTGAGTCAGACATGATGCCAGGAAACACCAGGCCTGATAAGTTGTCTAAATGCCTTTTGCATTTTCAGAATTCTTTGCCTTTTTAATTTAAAGGCATCACTCTTTGCTGCTAGTTACCATTTTATTTATCCAGTTTCTCATAAGAATAAGAGTGACTGCTGCAGAACGTGGGCAGTTGATTTTCTCTTACTGTCTTGTCATTTAACAAAATCTAGCATTAAAAGCAAAAACTAAGCGTGAAGGAAGTAAATCCAATTTATGGCAGTGGTTTTAATTTATATTTATTTCGGTTGCTTCTGTTTTGTGAAGAAATGTGTCAGCGGTATTGGAATTATAAAAGGCAGACATCAGGAACTGTTCACTGTTATATCGTCTTTAATGACTGTTAAATTACTTTATGCTACCAGGGAAGCAGATGAGCTACGACAGCTGCAAAATCACATGGTCAAAATTTAGCAAGGTAAGAATTCACTAAGAATATACTAGCATGGTTCAAGGACAACAAACCATATCTCAGATCTGTAAACCAACTGTTAGTTTGGTTTTGTCTGTTTCTTTTCTTTAATTACAGACTTTGCTGAGCTGCGAGCGTGGCCGTACGTTCTCGGCGTTTTGCATCTCGTTTGTGTACTTAATGGCCTTTCCTCATTTGTTACAGGAAAATTCCCCAGACACTTTCTGGGTGTGGTTTGATGGTATCTTGGTGATGGTGAAAACATACCTTGAAGACCTGTGGAGAGACGGGTATGCTTGTTGTTTGTTCTAAGTTTATCTGTTGCATGAGTGTAAATCAGGCTGTAGCCATTTACGTTTGAAAAACAGGTCATCCTAAAACTTGGTCATATTCCAGGAAGTTGTCAGTACACCTGCACATGTTTCAGATTCTTAACCATATTTAAAAAAAAAAAAAAAGTTGTAAACCAGATAAACAAAAGTCTGGCGTGTAATCCAGATAACACTTTAGCTCATGCCTGTAATTCCTGTGAAATGGAAGCGGTTTCCTCGAGTGACTCATTTCTTTTTCCTTTACCGCAGCCTCGTCATGGGTTTTGTGACCAAAGGCAAAGAAAAGTCTCTCCTGAAGAGAAAACAGAGAGGCACGTTCCTGTTGCGCTTCAGTGAAAGTGTGATCGGAGGAATCACCTTCTCTTGGGTGGATAGCACCATAACGGGTGAGATGTTTTCTTTGCATAATGATATCAAAAAAATTTGAATTTGTCGCATGGGACGCTGAAATTCAAAGTATCTTAGTCAAATTAACACTTTATCGATTCCATCCTCTGCTTTTAGGTGAACCTGACGTAAAGACGGTCCAGCCCTTCACCAAAGTCGACCTTATGCAGATCCCCTTCCATGAAATCATCAGGAATTTTCAGATCTTAGAAGCTGAAAATGTACCAGAGAATCCCCTGCTTTACTTGTATCCCAACATCCCTAAAAACGAGGCTTTTGGAAAATACTACTTGGAGAAGAGTGGAGGTACGGGAGTCATATGTTTTTGTAGATACATTTTGTTTGCCGCTGCGGGTGCTTTCAAACCTACAGCATGTAGTTTGTTTGAACTAAACCTTGGTGAGTTTAACCCCTGGTTTGTTTAGACCAAAACAACCACAACTAGACCCTTGATAGGATGCGGCCTTTGTACAGTTTCAAATGAAATCGGCAGAGAGGTTCATTTGTGGTAGGAGGACCGTGATTTGACCTCAGTCTAGCCTGACATTCAGGTACATGCCACAAATACGAGCCTAACGTATTACATCGCAGAGTTTCACTCACAGATGTGTGCACACAGGACTTTCTCTCTGTGTTTACTTTATTGCTCCACTCCAGATAATGTGACATATAAGCTTAGTGAAGGTTCTCACTGATGGAAAAAGAACTTTGAGAGACTAAGGTCAAAAGTCAACTTTAATCAGTGATTCACAGAGGGTCTATTTACGAGTTCTCTCTAAAGAGAAGCTCCTCTGACTGTCCCCCCCCCCCCCCCCCCACAAACACAGAGCTTTTAAACAGATAATCTTGGTATGTGGGTTTCATGGTAATGCGAGTTCTGTTAGTCCCTCATCGCTTGTTGCTCGCAACATCCTCAGTGCAGTGACCTTGTGAAGGCAGAACAGATGAGAACATTTTTAAATCCAACCTTAGAGATGTTACATAAAGGGTCATACAGGTGTTAAATAAAAGATTATGCGTAGGTTATACATTTAGTTGTGTCATTGTTACCCAAGTCTATCTATGCATAAGTAGTCTAAAGTTGAAGGGCATAGAACACAATGACACAATCAGAAGTATTTTTCTATCGCTCACGTAACTTTTCTCTGTGTGAAAGGAAACCAAACAGGTTTTCAAACATTTCTGCTTACTCAAACCAGAGCTGGATAAAAGATGCAGAAACGCCCCTAAACAAGTTTTTAAAGGAAATCTGACAAACAAACAACTCACATTCTGTGGTTAATATTATTATATGAATGGTGTTGCCCTTGCGGAAGTTCATGATTTGTTGCTAAAAGAATGTGACCCATTATTTCAAACTTCTTCTCTTTCAGATGACAGTCCTTACATAAAATACATCAAAACCAAACTGGTGTTTGTGTCAAAGGAGTAAGTACGCTCATATTCTTTCAGGAGGATTGTCCTACACTAAACCAGTCCCTTAAATGCACTTCATTTAAGAAGTAGTGTTATGAGGTACTGGTTGTAATGACTGTTTGTCATTGGTCATGTAGGAACACACTGGAGGCTAGGTCACCCATGTCCTCTGACATAATGGGTGAAGGCCTGGAGTCATTGACTGGCCTGTATGGAGAGGCAGCTGGTGAGTCATGGCTCTCCTTGCTGTCCCATCCAGCTAAAAGCCTTGGCAGTCTATTTTGGCCTTGCGGTGTATGAAATCAGTAAATGTCACGGCTGCGGTTTAATTGTATGGGGATGTTGGCTGCTTCTGCTGCATGCACTAAGTGTACGGTACTGAGCATAACATCTAACAGGTGTGTCTGGGTTAGACGGAACCATCACTAACACGTTCATTTCATTTTCCTGCATTGTGATTCTGATTTCTGACGCTTTTGCACTGGAGACACTTGGTGTGTGCTTGAAAAAGGAATTAAAACTACAAGGATCATGGAAATCAAAGATAATTTTGCTATGATTAATATGACTAATCTTACAGTGATTACATTTCAGGCCACTGCAAGCGTAATCTGGCAAATCATCTCTTTTAGTCCATTAAATGTTGAGCTTGTTGTGTGCAGCTTCTAAAGCAGATGTTTGATGTTTTGGGAAATCGTAGGCTCGTCCAGATCTTGCAATTTCTCAAAACCAAGAAAAAGTTGTTAATGTGTTAATTTGTGAACTTTAGAGGAAGCCATTTATCTTTGTTTCCAGTCTGTGTTGTAAATTCAGCACAGTCAGATTTGTATATGTCCCAATATAAGAGTTATATTGATTTATTCATCTGATTTTTTTTGCTATAAACAGAAAGTATGCACGTTCCTTTAAGAATAATAATAATGAGCTATTAAAAGAAAGAAAAATACAGCCGATGACAGTGCGGTACCAAATCAGCTTTTCCGTTCTCTTGATTGCCTCAGTGGCAGTTTCTTTTTTTGGGCTTCAGAGCACATGATAATTTAGTCACTCTCATTTCCCCAGTGAAAGCAGTACTACATCAAGCAGTAGCAATCTACAACACAGCCAACAGAAATAACTTTCTCTTGTCCCCCCCCCCCCTTTCTGCTGCTAGAACAAGATGAGGATCCTCGTCTGCTGGAGTTACCTCTGGAGGATTATGACTCTGATCCCATGCTGACTAGCTGCGCTCCAGCGGAGGATTTACTGATGTTCCTTAACAATCCCGAAACTTTTGACTACAGCGCTTCGCAAGAACCAGTGCCGGCTGATTTAAATCACTTCTCAGTCAGTCAGTTTAACTGTCTGACCCCACAGTCCTGCGGAAGCAACTACTCTTAGGCGTCTGTGTATATTTAATCAAACTGTATTTGTTAGTCACTCACTCAGCTTTACTCTTAGCTACTCACATCGCGACATCCACGTCGAGCAGTTTCATATCTGCGAATTCAGCATTTATAACATGCTAGTTTGCTTTTAATTGTGTTTTTACGTGAAATACTTGACGCCCCCGCAGATGATCCATGTTGAAGTTAGCCTAATTAGCACTTGCACCTTGGTGTTCACCTTTAAATCATTAAAACAGAACTTATTATTATTTTTAAAATCATCATGTTAACTCTTGTAAGTACTGGAATGAGATATTTGAATGAGCTGGACTCATCCACATCCTCAATTTTGCATTTTGGGACGCTGTTATTTTAAGAGCCAAAAAAAAACAACAACAACAACTAGATTGGTGGGTCAAGATTACTTTGGGTCATTGTGAAGGACATTGTGTAGACTCCATATAATTTATTGTTTCTCTTGATTGTTTTTATGTCTCCACCGACGGCATATTATAAACTGATGTATTGTGCTTTTGTAATTAACCTGCTCATTTAAATCAAACTGAATTGAACTATTTGTCCTGTCCATTCATAAAGTTGTAAATGAACATAATGTGGGATGTTTTGGGTTTTTTTTTCTCCCCCCCACCCAAATCATCAACCACCTGAAACCTGTAATAATGGAAGTGTGGAATCTGCAGCAATCAAAGTGTTAATAATAAAGAGCTAATTCTTTCATATATGGCACAGACTGATAGTTTTGTTTCATTGTGGTTAGCATACTGGTTGCCAGCAATAGAAAGAATGAATTTGCCCAATGTAACCAGTGACTACCCATCTTGCTAGATAAACACATACATATATTACTTCATGCTATATATGGTCGAAAAGACAATAAACAACCTCTTTGACCTTTGAAATTCATTACAGAATACCTTTTAAGATGCGTGGTGAAGGTCCTCCTCATCACTTGGACTGACTACCAGAACATCACATTGATAATGGGTTTTAGCAATTCTACTATACAAGATGAAATCGATAACTCACAGACACAGAAAGGATGGGTGGGGCCTCTCAGCTGTCCAGTGAAGAACTCTTACGTTGAATAATGTTTCTTACCTGTGCTGTCTCCTCAAGTGTTCAGCCTAAAAGAGTCCGCTGGAGGCCTGAACACCTTCTTAAAGGTCCCGGGAGAGACCATTAGAATAATTGGAGAGGGGTGTAGCAAATGTTGGAAGATAGTAAATAATTGCTATGAGGGAATGTTGTGTATATAAGGCTTCTTAAAATGAGAGGGATAAAAGTAGTGGTAGATTGAGTACATGAATTTGTTTATTTATAGTATTTACCAGGATATTGTATGGTGGATGTGGGGAGGGAGCTCACCTGTTCAGTGGCAGGGATTAAGATGTAATTAGTAGCCGCCGCCTATAAAAGGGAGCTGTGATCGGCAGGGCTGTGATCCAGACCTCAGGCCACTGATTTTTCTTTTGGTTATGTCTTTAAAGTCCTTTTTTTTTGTGTGTTATGAGTTACATTGGTCTGCGCCATGGTCTGACTGGGGCCTTTCTGTGTGGAGTTTGCATGCAGGGGCGTAGCACAAAATTCTGGGCCCTGTACACTGTTAATGTCAGTGGGCCCCTATCCATTCCCCAGAAAAAATGGGGGGCATTTATTTATAAATAAACAAGCATAAATTGGGTTTTAAGCTAAAATCCCCCCAGAATAATATGTTGGGAGGGCTGTTACACAAAGTTCATTCTCTCAGTTGATGTTATCAGTATATTTGAAATACATTATGACGCTAATGAATTGGAGGGCCCAATTCATTAAAAAAAATAAAAAATAAACAAGTGAATAAATCAGCATTTTCATGGGCCCTCTCCCTACTCGAGCCCTGGGTAGTCAGGTCCCCTTTCCCCCCCACTACCACGCCCATGTTTGCATGTTCTCCCTGTGTCTGGGTTCTCTCCAGGTACCCCAGCTTCCTCCCACCATCCAAAGACATGCTGGTTAGGTCTTACTAAAACATTTTTTGTCATGGTGTGGTGTGGTGTTGCAATGTGTTGTGTTGCTCTTGCACCAATTTTTTTGGTCTGTGTCACAACTTGTTGATCGCACAGAGAGAGAGAGGTCGCTTGCGATGTGAAGAGTCAATTGTTTTCTGTATAAAATAGAACAGTTTTTTCTTTTCCCCTCATTCAGCCGGCAACATTTTCTGAACCTCATATCCTCAGTCCTCAACAAATAACTGCCTCGACACAATCAGACATGCATATATCCACCCACGTGTTAAGCTAAGGTTGCCTGAGATTTTTTTTTTTTTACCATTAGTCATAGCAGAGGCAAAACAGAGTTGAGACAGAGGGCTTGAGTCATAAGTTCCTGAATTGTGTGGCATATTGTGTTAGACAGGAATATCTTGTGCTCATTCTGTAACATTGGTGGTTTTTCATGACATGTGACATGTGGGCTTTTGAAAGGCTGCAAAACTGAACTACGTATCACAAAATAGAATTTATTACGTAACATAGGAACAATAACGTAATGTGCGTTAATAAAGCAGTCAGCTGTTAAAAAATCTCTTAAAATAAAATATATATATAACTGTGAAGGAGGTTCTGCTGAAATTCTGGTACAAAACATAAATAACTCATCATACAGAAAAGCGACAGTTAAAGTAGACCGTGGCTGAATATAAATAGCACTATAGCTGTAATATATGTCATGGCCGTAGCATCACGTTTAACGTCGAAGATCCAGGAAGTCAGGGTCTGATGGGCTGCCAGTGCGTCCAGAGGCATGTGAACGGCGCTGCGGCCTTGGCGAGCAGCTCGCGGTAGGCCTGCCGAAACTGTCGGTTCATGACCGCGTAGAGCACGGGGTTGATGCAGCTGTTGAGCCAGGTGAGGTTTGCGCAGATCATGTGCAGTACCTGCGGGGCGCGGTTGTGTTTGTCGGCTATGTTCAGCAGCAGGAAGGGAACGAAGCAGAACACAAAGCACAGGAATACAGTGAAGCACATCCGAGTCACGCGCTTAAATTCGCCATCATCTCCTGAAGTTGTAGAGTTGGAGGAGGGAGCTGCAGTGGTGGGAGCACGTGCGATTGCAGGTGGTGCACGGATGACATCGGGGACGTGGCTGCTGACTTCAGAGTTGATCTCATCAACATTTTGGGCCAGGTCTATCTGGCTGCTCATCTCGAAGCTACATGTCTTCACCACGCCACTGTCTACGCCGCTGTCATTGGTCCCTTGAGTCGACGATGCTGGTTTCTTCCTGGACGAGCGGCGGCTGAGCCTGTAGCGGAGCAGAGCCTGTGATGCAATCCGGACTCGCCTGTAAATGAGCAGGTAGAATGCACCGACGCAGCCCAGCCCGACAAAAAAGTAGAAAAACAGCAGGATGGTGGTGTAGGGACGACCCCTGGTGCGATGGAAACTGCACGTGCAAACCTGTGGCACGAACACGTAGACAGGCCAGAGCGGGCTAAAGCTGACCAGGCCGACTGTCCAAGCTGAGATGAGGAGTAAAGTAAGACCACAGTTAGAAAACACACGGTCAAACAGAGCCCTTTTAGCCACCAGGAGATATCTGCTCACTGCCACCAGGCAGAGGGTGATAATGGAAACAGAGTTGGAGAGGAAGAGGAGAAGGCCGAATATCCTGCACAAGCTTGGCCCGCTGCGCCATCTGAGGTGCAGATAGGAATCGACCGAGATGGGCTGCAGCACGGTGCAGTACAGGAGATCAGCTGCAGCCAGGTTGACGATGAGCACGTTGAAGCGAGTCCTCAGACGTGGGTCTAGGGCGAAGGCGAGGATGGTCATCAGGTTCCCCAGTGTCCCGGTGACGGTCACAGCACATCCCCACACCACAGCAAAGTACCGGTAGCCTACGACTGAAGGACTGTAGCAGGAGAAGAGGTCGTCCTCCGTTTGGTTTGTTTGGTTCATCAGCATCCTGTCAACTAACGGGAATCAGAGCAGTGGTTAACTTCTTTTTAGTGGGCACACACAATTCATTGCGGAAGGAAGTTATTGGTGGACTGGAAAGTTAGCAACTTCCTTTTAACCTGTCACTAAATGAACCCTTTGCTTCTAACCTTGTGTTTGTTTCTTTATATTGTTGTTACCATAGTTATCTGCGTTAAGTCAAGTATACACTGCCTGGCCAAAAAAAAAAAAAAAAAAGGACCTGGATTTAACTAAACATATATATATGAGCCTCCTATTGGATAATTACTGCATGAGTGATTATCTTTCAGCTGACAACAAGTTATTTAACCCCAACTGATGCAATGAGTAGCTTCTCATTTCTTAAACAACCATGTATAAAGACACATCCTGTGGTCGTGGGAAAGATGTAAGTCTGTTTGAGAAGGGTCAAATCATTGGCATGCATCAAACAGAGAAAACATCTAAGGAGATTGTAGAAACTACTAAAACTGGGTTGAGAACTGTCCAACGCATTATTAAAAACTGGAAGGATAGTGGAGAACCATCAGGGTAAGAAGAGAGGCAGATGAAGTATGATCTATGTGTGCTATGATCTGGGGTTGCTGCAGTTGCTCAGGTCTAGGTTCAGCAACATTATGTTGCCCAAAGAATGAGGTCAGCTGACTACCTGAATATACTGAATGACCAGGTTATTCCATCAATGAATCATATTCCAAGATGACAATGCCAGGATTCATGGGGCTCAGATTGTGAAAGAGTGGTTCAGGGAGCATGACATCATTTCCACACATGGATTGGCCACCACAGAGTCCAGACCTTAACCCCACTGAGAATCTTTGGGATGTGCTGGAGAAGGCTTTGTGCAGTGGTCAGACTCTCCCATCATCAATACAAGATCTTGGTGGAAAATAAATGCAACACTGGATGGAAATAAATCTGGTGACATTGAAGAAGCTTATCAAAACAATGGCACAGAGAATGTGTGCTGTAATGAAAGCTAAAGGCGGTCCAACGAAATATTAGAATGTGTGACCTTTTTTGGTGGCGACAGTGTGTATCCAACAACTATTGGATCTCAAAAAATGTCCCCAGTTTTCTATTGTGTTTTATTGTGCATGTGTGTACAGATATAAAAAATATATGTACACATTTTTCATTCTTCTTTTAAACAGAACTTTAACTTAAAAACTTCAGTCCAATTAGGTCACGACCCGGTCAGTGACCCCATTGCATGTAGTAAAGCTAGAATTTAACTGGAACTAGATAAAACTTTTACCTGTATAATTTTCAGCTCTTCAAATAAAAGCCCATATTTTATTTTAAAACCAAATTGAGGTTCTTACCTTCAAATTATTTCCGTCACTCCCCCTTATAGTCGATGTGAAGATGTGTCATGCTTTGTCCTGCTGAGCTCAGTGCTTCTCTTCCTGCTGCTCTTACGGGTTGTGTGTCTGCTCTGTTGCTTCAGTACCTTATATATGATGCAGCAGGGATTTTCCAGTTCACGTCTAAATTCAGGAAGCGCACTCTTGCATATTTTCCCGACAAGATACACACATATATATGTGTATTTCCTAATTTAAAAGTAATTGCCAAATGTGCCACAAAGTGATTCTTGCTGAAATACAGTATATTTTAGAGTCTGCTGTGTCTGAATTACGTTACATATTACTGGACTTCCTCAGCTTTACCCACATTTTTACTACACTTAGGAATTTGTCCAGCTAAATAATTAACATGATATGCTGAATAATTTCCACAAAAATACTCTGATGTCTACACATACAGTCTAAATGCTGAGGGTTTAAACCATTTTATTTCTCTATGACTCTATGCTTAGGCTATTTATGTTTTTTATTTTATATATTGTATTTTGTACTGTAACCATGGTCACAGCTAGAAACACTGAGCAACTGTGTTTTCATAAATTACTCCTGGGACTATTTGCGACACATTTAAGAAACAAGTGGGTCCATATCAGGCCTTGTGTAACATAATTGATTTGATGGCACAGGATTTAATGCATGAAGGCATTCATTTATATTATATAGTGGCATCATACTTATTATTATAATCAGACAGTACGCTGTAGTGCTGTTGAAACAGCCTCAGAGTAAATGTGCAGTTTGTTGCAGGAGAAGTGAATAACATCGACCATCTTGTGACAATTCATTCATCTTGATGCACCCTTTGTCTTAAATATTTCTTTCTGCAGCGGCGGTACACAGGAACTGCTGCGGTGGCGTTTACATCTGCACAGCACAGGGGCTTATAAAAATAGTGGTGGGCACACAAGTGCTCAAACGCCGAGCGCAGTTTTCTGTTTCGTCTGCTACACTTCCTGTTTCTTCAGAGCCCGGCCAGTGTGGTGTGACGGTCCCATCAGCCGTCAGAGCTGCAGGCTGAGTACGAGGAAATGCACAACTAGTAGAGAAGTTTGTCGTGGCTTGTTCCTTTAGTCTGCAAACATAGAACAAAAGAGTTGATAAATTGCAGCTTCACAAATATGTGATGAAGCATTTCATAGGTAAAAAAGTAATGAGAGGAAGTACAATAACACATACTCACACAGTATGCTGTATTGTTACCCTAGGGTTAAGGTGACACATCTATAGAAATAGTAAGTGCCTCAGCATTGTTCGCAGTGAATTCATCGCAAATGACGTCACATTTCATTATGCAACCTTGATCTTGACCTTTTTTCATTAGCTACATGTCACGCCCCTCTGCACCTTCATTGGCCTCACAGTGGCTGTGCTTGTGTAAATAAAAGCTGTCGTTGAATCATGTTGCTCCCATAAAGTGACTGGTGCAAGGAGACAGAGTCAAATGCAAACAATATAAAAAAAAATTTGCAAAAAATAAAATGTAAGATGCATAAAAAAGCTAAATATTGCAAAAAGTATTCACACTTTGCAGAGGTTAAATGGTTACAAATAAGTCCGATGGCCTAAGAGCTGCAGATGCTCACCGTGTCTCACCTGTCGCCTTTGTGTTTTCTTTTTAGTAAACCCTTATTTTTGTAGCTCTGTCACGCGTGTCCACTCTATGTTGCCACCCGTGAGCCGGGTCCTAACATAAATAGGGGCTCGTCTGGGGCTTTTGGACGTTTTTGTGAAGTTTTTTTTTTTTTATTTTATTGTGAGGACGGGGATTGTCCAAAGCTTAACTTGCAGTAGATGTTGTTTTTTCTCAGACGTCGGGAGAGTCGAGCTGATGTTGTCACATGAGGTGCTTGTGCACATTTTAGAACTTGCCCGGTGTTTTTAGGGCTCCTGGAGGATCCCTTTTGAGGGTGGGAGGTGTTACGCTCCCCTGCACCTCTGCACCTCCACTGGCCTTGCATTAGCTGTGCTTGTGCTTAATTACTTTAACCTGCCACACCTGAGAAGATGTGAATAAAAGGGAGTTGTTGAAGAGGCCTAAAGATTGCAGAAGCTCACCGTGTCTCACCTTTTGTTTAAATAAACCTTTTGTACGTCTTGTGTCTCCACTTCATGTTGCAGCCTTCGAGACAGGTCGTAACATACAATAAAACAACTTTGTGTGTAACGTGCTATAAAGAGGAAAATATGCTAATAAATATTCATATTCATTTATCTCCTGTACCCGCTAGTCCTCTGGAGGGTCACGGGCGGTGGGGGGCAACTATCCCAGCTGTCATTGGGCGAGAAGCGGAGCCGAGAGAGACAGACAGCCATTCACACTCACACCTACGGCCAATTTAGAATCACCAATGAACCTAACCAGCATGTCTTTGGACGGTGGGAGGAAGCTGGGAGTACCCACAGAGATCCTACGCAGACACAGGGAGAACATGCAAACTGAAACAAGGTACGGATGCAAACAGTTACTATACGCCTATATTAGCTCCTCCTATTAGATGCCTCATTGTACAGCATTTGGACCAATTGTAACAGATAACTGGGACGTTGACAGTGAGACACGACCACCAGAGGGAGGTGCAGGTTGCACCAACAGCGGCAATACCTACCAAGCTGCACTGGGATTCACAAGTTTGTGACGACCAGACGAGTTAAGCTAGGAATGAGAATCAAGCTCTGACTGTAAACCCAATAAATACATTTCTTCAGAGTAAAGTCCATGGTTACCATCTTGTCTTTTTGTATTTTATCTTGGAAGAGTTGTCCTCTTTTTGATTTAATTATTATTTAACGGCTGATTTATTGACAGGTTGGTAAACAGGTGTAATTGCAGGTGATGCATGGATAATATCAGGGACATGGTTGTTGATAAGTTCTGTCTACACTGCTGTCATTGGTCACTTAGAGTCGACGACAGGCTTGTGCACAATTCAGAATTGAATTGAGAATGACTCCTAAATTCCAATTCAATTCTTGAATTTGAATTGAATTTGAATTGATGTCAAAAACAGGATCTACAATTACAATTCGAATTTGAATTAAAGGAAGCAGAATTGCAATTCAATACAAATTCAAAGAAATTCATATACATAAGTAAAGTGTTTAACAATGAAGCTTTACAATATATGTCAGATATGATTTCATTACATATTCTATAAATGATATTAGTTTGAACTACTTGTACAGATTACATTAACAGGAAATGTTTCCCCCCAGCAATGAATGTTAAAAGCTCTAGTCACAGAACACATAATTAAGTTTGATTTATTGGAATTGGAATTTTGTGGAACACAATGGAACGTGACTCCATATCACAGAATGCTTTGCTTTAACCAAGTACTTAAAATGGTTGCCAAACAATTTGAGGTGGACATTTGTTTGAAAGCTTCTTTTCTACACAATTTGATGGTCAACACCGGACTTTTTAAGTTTCAGAAGTCCCTTACAACTTCAGATTACAAACGTTTATAGATTTAACACCTGTAATAACAGCAACATGGAAAATAATAGCAGGCCTAAAAGGTCATTTGTAAATATCTTGCCATACCAGCTTCCTCTGCACCTGTTGAGAGAATCTTTAGTGTTGCAGGAAAGATATTCAGACCACAATGGTGCAGACTCAATGATAAAACATTTGAGGAGCTATTGAGAATTAGATGCAACAGTGTTGCTCAATGAGTTTTGCATTGGAATAAATGACAACTGCATTTACAACGACTTTGTGTTATTTGATTACTTTGAAATGAAAATAACATTTTGAACAAAACTAATCAAACATTGAGGGAGTAATTTATTTCAAGAATTTGATCATTATCTATATGTTGGAACAAAATGTATGCAGGGTTGAGGAGTGACTAGTTATGTGTAATGACATTATGCTATTAAATTACAAAATTAATGTAATTGTATGTGAGATTCAACACATTCTTTCTGTTGTATGACTGTGTGGAATTTCTTTGAATTGCCATGAATTTAATTCCACTTCCCGTCATTCCAACTCCAATTCAAATTCAACTTCCTGTGGGGCGGAGTCAATTCAATTCAAATTCTAACTCGAGAATTGAATGGCGGCCAATTCTGAAATTCTGAATTGTGCACAAGCCTGGTCGACGATGCTGGTTTCTTCTTGGATGAGCGGCGACTGAGCCTGTAGCGGAGCAGAGCCTGTGATGCAATCTGGACTCGTCTGTAAAAAGGTAGAAAAACAGCAGGACGGTGGTGTAGGGACGACCCCTGGTGCGATGGAAACTGCACGTGCAAACCTGTGGCACGAACACGTAGACAGGCCAGAGTTTGATTCATCAGCATTCTGTCAACTAACAGGAATCAGAGTATACACCGACCAGGCATAACATTATGACCACCTTCCTAATAGTGTGTAGGTCTCCCTTGTGGTGACTCATCAGAGAATGGACATGGACCTTCTGAGGGTGTCCTGTGGTGTCTGGTAACAGAATGTTGTTAGTGGGGGGGCCTTTGAGGGGAGGGGCCTCTGTGGATCATCCCACAGATACTTGATCAGTTTGGGATCTAGTGAATTTGGAGGCCAGGTCAACACCTTGTGCTGTTCTTCATGTTTTTTTGAGTTGTTCCTAAACTGTTTTGTGTGTGTGTCTGTGTCAGACTGCATCCTGCTGGGGATGGCTGCTGCCATCAAGGAGTGTCATTGCTATGGGGTCGGGGTGTCTGGTCTGGTCTAGGTGGGTGCTACATGTCTAAGTAACATCCACACCAATGAATGCCAGGTCCAGAAGTTTCCCAGCAGAACATTGAACTGTCACAAGATGGTCATTGTTGTTGACTTCTCCTGTCAGTAGTTATAATGTTGTGGCTGATCGGTGTATGTGCACAGTGTTTTACTAAGTTGGTCAACTGACACTGCTATTTTCTCTCACTCTCATGGTCTTGTATTAACACTGTAAACTGTAAATATGTTCTATATCTCTCTCTGCTACACGATCAGAGTACTAATCCACTTATATGACGAAATTAATTTATTCATGTGATGCATTTTAATATTTAAAATGATAGAAAACAAGGGGGGAAAAAAACAATCACCATTTCTTACAACCATATATTCAGTTTAATGATTTTAGATTTCATTTTGTTTCCAAATAACAATTAGGAAGCCCCAACGTGAACCATCACTACCGTTTTTTTTCTTCTTTTCTTCTCAGTAATCTACAATTACAGTAATGTTTCAACACACGTCTTCTAAATAACATTTAACACATTTGTAGACATTTTTCTTTGTTATTGCAGTTAACATGAAAAGTTAGCAGGAGTGCTTAAGGTATTGCTACGGTTTCTGTTTCCTAAAGGCCGCCGCGACGGTTTTCACTGGGCTGCTCACTGGGTGACGTAGAGTACACGAGGCAGAGCAGACAAACTAAACTTTTTATTCATTTATTTATTTATTTTTTAATACCTGCATGGGTCTATAATGCTATCAAAAACATTTATTTATTTTTTGTTGCATACAGCTTCTGCATCTGTGTGGTCCTTTTCTCTTCCTTTGATAGCATAATGCTGGTGTCAGTCATTTCACTGCTTCCTCTTTTCATCTACGACATTGCGGTGAGATTTTAATTTTTTTTTTTTCATGTGCACATGTTGCAATAGTCCTGCTACTGAAATCATAAAGCAACAATAGTCCTGCCGTCTCACAGTGGATCCCATTAAGACACTGAAACCTCTCGGTCTCTCTGCAGATGAAAACCTGCCGCCTCATGGTTGCGGTCGACAGCTTTTTCACTATATCTCAAAGGGAACTAACTTATTATCATTTCCTCCAGCCTGAATGCTTTTTAAAACGGGCCGTGTCAAAACATTCTGATGGCTGCATGGCGCACCAGACGACAGCTACGACAACGGGTTTTAAGACGTAGTGGAAATTCTGCCAATCTGCCTTTCGTCTTCCTGTCTCTGTCCCACAGAGTTAAAAAGAAACAACAGACCATATAAGCCAGAACATGGAGACCCACAACACAGAGAAATATTTGCATGATATTGCAGAAGTGGTGAGGAAATTATGGGTACCCTTGTGTTTTCTTCTTGGGCCACAAAAGCAGAACTTAACAGTGGTTCAGTCCACCACCCTTGTGACAGCTGCAGCGTGATGCCAGCCACCGTCGGCGACAGCTACTAAACCTAAGCCCAGTGGTCACGTCTGGTAATATTAATGCTCTGGAAATGAAATGAATGGTTGCAGAGGTGAACATTAAAAACGCAGGAGAGGTAGGGTCTAGAGTCCGGTGCGGTGCTTCACGTGATAGATGTCGTCAGCTGTAGGTTGGAGGATGCTCGAGGGAGTACGTGCTTGAGAGAGACTTGTTTAGAAGTTCCTCTTGAGACTCTCTGAACAGTCAGTCTGATCGCTGAGAGGATGAAAACATATCCCTCTACACAATGCACCATGAAGAGTCATACTTTTTTTTTTTTTTTTACTATTATTATAATTTCACTGAAACACCAGCTGGAGCCACACCGGCCGATCTGGCTCTCACGTGGTCGTCGACCTCCAAGTCACAGTGTGCTTCTTCCTGATTCGCTCTCTCTCTCTCTCTCTCTCTCCACGTCAGTAAGGAGTGAAGAGGATTGGTCCATGTGTGGTGCGGATGGGACCCGGGGCTGGCCTCAGGAGGCTGAGGGGTGATCCCTGTAGGAGGTGGTGATGGGGGTGAGGGTGGGAGGCCGGGCCGGGGTGACGTAGCGCCAGCTGATTTGAGGATGCTGCAGCGGCCATCGCTGCGGCAACAGCCAGAGGATTTGGTAAAAGTCCGGCCCCCAGAGTTTTTGGAAGTTCCTTTTGGGGAAAAAACAAGAAGGATCACATGATAAGTAAACGTGAGACGAACTGATCTGATTTAAGAACGATACTGTGATTTTATGAAGGAGACTGTGAGTATATACCATAAAGTCTGTGCGCTTCTTGTGCCGACTGAGAAGAGGATTAGGTTTCCCTGCTACTCCATCCCGATGCCTCCGGCTAGATATATGCTGCAGCATGAAATCAGAAAGATATTGGATATTGAGGGCTGCTCGGAGTATAACAATTTCGCTTGGGGAGGGGGGTGGTGGTGGTGGTGGTGGTGGTGGTGGTGGGGAGGGGGCTCTTTTTCAGTCCGGCTGTCTCACCTGTTTAAGCTGCAGCTCAGAGTTGACTCTGACGTTGCAGATCTCACAGTGGAAGGTGCGTTCCTGAGTGTCGGGGTCAGAGGACGGCTCCCCTCCCTGCTCGGGGCTGGGTTTGGGACCCAAGCGTGGGTACGCTTTAATGGGCCCCAGTCCGCTTCGAGCCTCCAGAATAGTTTTGTGTTTGGTACCTGGCAGCGGGAAAAAGACACAGCAGTTTTCAGTGAGCATGTGCTAAATGCTAAAGAGGCCTTATGGCAAAACTGATCTTCTCTTTTCTCTGCTGTTTTCAAGGGCAAGAGAATCACTGGAGCGGTAACTAGGCAAACTTCATTAAAAAATCATGAGACAGGACTGCATGAGAGATGTAAGAGTTTTCTCAGGACTGCATAAAAAGAGGTGATATTTATCGTGGGTGGTAGGTGGGCACACATTTACAGTTACAACCAATTCAGCCATGTTTTTAACTTTCCATTCTTACCACTTAGTGGCAGTAATGCACCTTTTAGTGAAACAGTGCGTCTAACACTTGAAGGATCCGTCTAAAGAATAATTACTGTGACGCTTCTGAAAGCTTTTTGCATAAGTTTGTGAATATTCGCTGGTGTGACAAAGCTGCGTTGGACTAACCTTTGTTATGTGCCTCCAGTTGTGATAGGGAATTAACAGCTACTTTGCATAGGGAGCAGTAGAGGAGCTTCTTGGCTTTCTCCTCCTCCGACTCCCCCGAAGAATGGCTGGGCGCCGGGGACGGGGTGTCAGAGAGAGCAGGCGCTGCCGGATCCACGGGAGCAGCAGTGAGGGCTGCGGAGGGGGAGGGAGAGCACGGCAAAGGTGTGCTGACAGGAGGCAACAGGGGGCACTCTGAGTCCGCTGAGCTCAGTGTGGGTGTTGGGAGGCGGCTGGGGGTCAACAGTGGCTCTCTAGAGCTCGGACACGACTGAGGGTCGTCTGTAAACAGAACAGAACAAAGTTTTCTGGTCGGTAAACCGTGCAATTAACCCTCCAACCCTGATGATCATGAAGTGTGAAAACAATAACGTGTCTTTTCCAGCACTATTATTGCACTCGACCCTCTGTTTCCCCGAGGTCAGACACACTGCTGCGTGGGTCCATCTGGGCCTGTCAGCAGGTCTGGCCCGCACAGTGTGAGCTGACACGTTGGCTTGACGAAGCTTGGTGATTTTTTTTGTTTTCTGCTGGTATAGTTCAACTCGTCATTGAACTGTGCGATGGAATCATTCGTCAGACAGGATTTGCAGGGGTTTGCAGAATTTAAGGACTAGCCTGGAGAGTTTGTGGATGGAGAAGTTGGTCTGGGACCGCTCCATTGGAAACTAATATTGATCTGCTGGATTGATTAAATTAGGGGTGTCAAACAAACGGCGCGGGGGCCAAAACCGGCCCGCCAAAGGGTCCAATCTGGCCCAAGGGATGAATTTGAATTAATTAACTGCAATTTTTCTATAAAAGTAGCTGCTATTCCTAATTTGTCCACCAGGGGTGACACTGTTTTAGTCAGAGTTATAGAAGTAACAACAACTCTGGGACAGAGAACTAAACAGTAGATGGCAAGAAATTTCAAGTTGTTCATAAAATGTTTGGAGAAAGGACATCAGATCAGATGTAAAATGAGTTTGACACCCCTGGTTTTAATAATGGCTGACTTTAAGCTGTGGTTGACAGAAGAGTAATGCACAGTTTATGCTTCTGGGTCAATCTGACGACGTAGCTACGGCATCAGTCCAGACCCTGATGCCGTAGCCTGACGTGCACCTCCCCAGAAATGTAACTACGACGCAGACCTCAAGAGCTGTGATTAGTCCGCTTGGTTGTTGCATGTTTCTGATTTAGTGTTTACGGCTGCTTCTCCATCTCCGCAATTTTCAAATTGATTGTTTTGGATCAGTTAAAGATGGAACACATCGAGGAAAGGTTAACTGAGGAGGTTCGGAGATACAAATCATTTTTATGGGCTAAATTTCAGCGAAAGTTTCAGTCGCCATTGTTGAAAGTGAAGCAGGAAGTAGAAACAAAAATGAACCCGACTGGCAAAAAAGACACAGCGCCGACTAGTGTTTGGGTGGCGTTATTACAGAATGAGCCAGACGAGTGCACAAGTATAAATAGCTCGCACCGGTGTAGGCTACGTGTGTGTTCCACAGAGGTATAAACTACACTTAAAAGTGACGTATTTACAGGTCATCTGAGACATTTGTTTGTTTGCCCAATTGCATGAAGAGGTATTTTCTTTCTCTGTTTATCCTGAAACCAGACTCATATTCTGATTAGAACAGAATTTGTCTACGCCGGGCTACATCATAACAACATCCCGTCAGTTCACACAGAATCCGTGTTGTGCACATTTTGCCATTTTGTTGACAGATTTAACAGATGCTCACCCTGCTTGTGATGATTAGGATCAGGCTCAGGGCTGGAAAGCAAGGGGGTCGATGGGGAGGGCGACGCCGGAGGGGGAGGTTGCTGCTGCTGCTGCTTGTCACCGTCTTGGAGACGCGTTGTCTTAGACGTCTCGATCCCCTTCACTCTTCGAGCGTGTCGGTTCCCCTTATAGTGGGCCTCTGCCTGGCTCTGGCAAAAGAATGAGACATATGAGAGATACGCTACACTACACTAACTCCTAACTAACTCTGTAGTGACCATCAGTTAAAGACGGTGATTGTTGATGTTTCAAATTGACGACCCGTGAACACATGTGCCTGCTTAAATAAATGTTAAACTAAACATTAACATTTTTTAAACGGTGCGTTCAAGCAAAAGGCTAATGAGGTTATATGGTTTGAGAGTGTGATGTGCTGATGAGGCTGTCAGGGAAGATTAGCCTCCAGGAATATTCTTGTCTTCCTTTCTCCACCGGTGTAATCACTGCACTGACCTGCAGAGCTGTTGATGATTATTGAGCGGTGGGATAATCTAAGTTGGGCTGAAGGGCCCGCGGGGGCCGTCGACAGCTGACTGTCAGCTACTGAGAGAAAAGTTTGTGTCCATGAGTCTGCACTTAAGAGGATCTGTGCCGAACTTTGTTATAATTTAGATATATATTTTTTCCTTTAATCAAACTCCATTTTTGATTTATTTAATTAACGGTTAGTAGCCATTCAATGAATTTAACTCTTGTTAGTACCTTGTTAGAGTCTGACATTCTCCCACTGGATTCAGATTGCCTTTCTACTGTATGGACAAGGGATTCCCAGTAAACAACGCATGGATTTATTTCCATTTGTTCTATTTTTAATTTCTCATTGATAAGACTAGTGTCACTGTTCACTCTCCTGCTGCCAAATCTGAGCTGTATTAAGGATCTTCTGTTGCTGCTGCTGTTTCAAATTAAACTGGATTAATCTAAAGCCTTTTTCAACGTGTGTCCACAAAAATAGACAATAGTCTCTATAACCCAAACGCTATTTTTCTATAACGTGCTCGGCTCAGCCTTAGAAACAGGTGGAGGGAGCTCGGAGCAGAGCTGCTGCTCTCCTTGGAACCTCACCTTGGAGTTTTTGCTGGGCAAGGCCGATTGCAAGGACTGGTGTCTTGTTTTCCTTTCGGCTGTTCCCCTCAGGGGTCGCCACAGCAAATGATCTGCTTCCGTCTCACCATAAACCTCCTCTTTGGTCTCCCTGTAGACCTCCTCCTGCCTGGCAGCTCTAACCTCAGCATCCTTCCACTGATATATTCACTCTCTCTCCTCTGAACATGTCCAAACCATGTCAGCCTCTCCTCTCTAACTTCATCATCTCAGCTGTCCCTCTAATGTACTCATTCCAGATCCTATCCATCCTGGTCACGCCCAGAGAAAACCTCAACATCTTCCTCCTCCGAAGCCTCTAAAACCATACGACATCGCTGCTCTCACCACTGTCCTGTAATCTTTTCCTTTCATCCTTGCTGCTACTCTTTTATCACACCACACACCTTTCTCCACTCATTCAGTATACCCAGAATTTATTGGAGAGATAAAACATCTGGCCTGGGGAGGTTCATGTTTGGAATGATTGTTGCCACCGCGACCTGACAGATGCAGTTTCTACAATAGCTTACATGTGGCAATGCGCTTAGGAGGAGATATTTATAATGCCAACCCAACTCTGGTTCAGATGCATTTAGATTTATAGGTGGTTTAGGCTTCTGAGCCAATTTGACGCTGTAGCTACGGCGACAGTGCAGAGAATACCTAGACCCTAACGCCGTAACCTGACGTGCACCTCCCCAGAAATGTAACTACATGCCGCTGCGACGCAGGCCGCAAGAGCTGTGATAGTAGACTGTTTCCGCTTTAGTATTTCCGGCTGCTTCTCCATCTCTGCAATTTTCAAATTGATTGTTTTGGATCAATAAAGATGGAACACATCGAGGAAAGGTTAACTGAGGAGGTCTTGGGATACAGACATTTGTACGACTCGTCTACGGTGAAATTTTGGCAAACGTTCGTTGAACGTGAAGCGGGAAGTAGAAACAAGCTAGCGTTTGGATGGCGTTTCAACAGAGTGAGCCAGAGTGACGAATGCACAAGCATAAATGGCTTGCACCCTCGTAGGCTACGTACGTAGGTCATGGTGTCTATGCCTTTAGACGACAAAAAACATTTAAGATCTGGGAAAGACTGTTGTTACAATTAAAAATGTGTGTAGTCGACTGCAACGACTCCTGCAGTTGTTCCTCTACAGTTTTGCTCCACTGCCCTGGCATTTAACACCGGCACTGGACGTGAACCAGGTCCTATATGAAAATACTTACAGGGCTGATACCCTCCAAGTCCAGATATAAATGTGCGTGTCATCATCAAATGAAATCAAAGAAAAGATTGAGGTGTTAGCTCACAAATATAGCTCCTGTAAGCTCCTCGTGAAAAGAGTAATACAAGACCATGTGAGTGATTGTTCGTGCATGTGTATGAACAAGCAAACATTATCCGGAATTAGATTAGATATGTTTCATTATGTGGCTGAGGGACCTGCACAAGGCGTATGGTAGGCTACATGTTGGGGCGACTGGGACGTGTCCAGGATGCCTCTCTAAGCCCGGGGTATTAGCTGCCAATGATAGTTACCCATATAGCCCTCATCCTGATTGGTGATGACAGAAAGGCAGATATAGCTCTGCCTGTGTAACTCTACTCCTCTGGCTGCTGCTCCCCAAAGCCCTACAATTAGACAAGGAGATGGCCTACAAGTCGACAAACAAATGACAGCAGACAGCTCAGGAGGGAGAAATACCCAATGCTCTTTCCCCTTGTTGCAATCCAGACTTCGTGCTGCCCCAGATGTTTTAATTTCCGATTGAGCTTTTATACTTTCACTGTCCTAATGACTTTCGACGTTAGGTCTTAAGAAATCGATGAAGGTCCGCCATCAGTTCGAGCATAAAAAAGCTCGACAGGATCAGAGGTCACAGTCACGATCGATTGAGGTCGTCCGGACATTGGAGCAGAGAGGAAAGGAAAATAGTCTTAAATAAAAAGGGATAAAATATGAATTATGTGGGTGAAACGGACTGAGAGAAGCAGAACGGAAGAGTCTTTAGACGGATGACTGAAAAGCAAAAGCGGGACTGCGAATGGCGCCAAAGTCCTTTTTCTCCCCGAGCCGGATGTGCTTTGATGTTTTATCTGTAGAGCGACATGGGCACAGAAAGCAGATAGAGCTGGCGTTGCAGCCGAATCTTCTGTACTGGGGACAGACGGCGGCGACAGGGAGGGGGAGAAGGAGTGTAGAGTATACCCCGCGGAGAGAAGACATACCGACGAGGAAAAAGTTAGACGGGAGATAGTAATGAAACGTGATTTTTGCATTTGCCCGAGGAGAACGAGAAGAGAGAGAGAGAGAGAGAGAGAGAGAAAGAGAGAGAAGTGTCCAGCGTGGTACAGCAGTGGTGACGACGGCTAATGCAGCATGGTGTGACGTCAACCTTGCAGCAGAGCCGAGCTGAGCACTGGCAGGCTAATCTGTCCTCTGTGGCCTGAAATGAATTGCAGCGTTATAATTACAACATGTGGGACTAGCCGTGTAGCAGCAGTCAGAAGCACCTGCTTCTCGATGACCACTATCAACCAATCTGCCCCGTTTCGCTTTATATTCGACAGCTCCCATTAAACAACAGCCTCCCTCGGGCGGGAGCACGGAAGAAAAATATTGGTATTAATGCGCGTTAATGTCTCACGACCCCGAATGTGGGCTGATGAAGAATAAAGAGTCTGCCTTTGACCCGCAGCACAGCCCAGACCGCATGAGTAAGCCAAGCGCTGTACTGTAAGCAGAGTATTCCTTCATTATTAAAGAATGTCCACCGTGCTTTAAGCTCCCAGTCTCTCGGGTTACGGGGGGAAGTGCTGTAGAGCTGCGGAGGAGCAGATGCACAGCGCGTAAAGTAAAACAGCAGGCCGGACAGAACAGGTGGCTCCGTCTCAGACGTCCCACCGGATAACACAGACGTGACATGAACACACACACATAGATGCCAGCGCCAGCGTTTTCAAACACTGAGAATTGAGTGAACTCGCAGGTGTAAATATGCTGAAGCACATAGAAGCGTCCCCCCGCTCATGTGTTCGCCGTGCTCGTGTAGATCATGTGAGAACATGCAGGTCTGAGCGGGGGGGGGGGGGGGGGGGGGGTATAATTAAGTGGCCCCTCACAGAGAGAGGGAGGGGAGGGCAGCGTTACACGAGTTTCAGATGACTGACCTCCCTCCCTGTGTCCTTTACACACCACTGCATTTAGTACAAGCATTTAGCACTTCATCACGGGAATGCAATTATATTTTTAGTCAGACGTGTATATCAGGCTTTTGTTTGATTTCTTCTCAGGTTTGGGTTAGAGGTTACAGCGCCAGGAAATTTTACATTCATAAAAGCCTTCTCAGTTCGTACGAATCACTCAGTAATTTATATTTTGTTTTAAATTATCTCCCATATACTTATGAAGTAAGCAGATAAAGTCACAGTCTTTATATATCCACATACACATGCATGCTGTTAGAAGGTCTAGTGCCAGACTCATAACATGTCAATCATGTCACCCAGTAGCTCGCGTTCGAATGCCTACGTTACGAGTTATTTGCTTTTCGACTTCAGTTAACACTGCGCTCAAACCGTTCCTCTAAAGTTTCACCACTTGTGGCCTCTTTCATTTCAGCCCCCCGGCCTTATGTCGGCCCAGCGCCGCCTGTCAAGAGTGAAACGCAGAAAATGCGCTTGATCAGCATCGAGGTAGCTTTAAGGACATGCTGTGGTTCATCCTCACGCTCACACGTCTCACGGCCGTCCATTAAAGCCTCACCACACTCAACTTAAAATCTCGTTCATTCATAACACAACTTTGATGCTACAGTGTAAAATTACTCAAAGAAATCCCCTTCTCTTCCTGGACAAGCTAAGACTGGAGATGTGAAAGTGCAAACTACTTTTTCACCAGCTGTGCAGTCAATCACCATACTATAAGTCCACACCGCTGCACATACTATGTGTGTGTAGAGTGCAGGTGCATTGCCCCGGGCCACCAGGAAACATCAATACATGGTGCATGCATGCATACTTCCTTTAACCAACTAACCATTCAGTAAATCTCTTAGTTAGTCTGCACACATCAAATTTTAAGTGCTTGCAGGGGAACTTAATTCAGTACCTCACTTAAGTAAAAGCAGGAATTTACATCAGGTTTTAAAGCGCTCATTAAAAGTAGAGAAATTGTATTTATTAGACATATACTGTGCTTTTCTCTGGACACAACAAGAATGGAAGGATCAGGACTGAGTACACTAGAGGGACGGCTCATGTGAGACGCTTCGGAGATAGAGTTAGAGAAGCCGTGTTGAGATGGTTTGGACGTGATCAGAGGAAGGATAGTGAATATATTGGTGGAAGGATGCTGAGGTTAGAGCTGCCAGGCATGAGGTCCAGAGGAAGACCAAAGAGGAGGTTTATGGAAGGACATGAAGGCAGAGGATACAGAGGATAGGGCGAGATGGAAGCAGACAATTCCCTGTGGCGACCCCTGAAGGGAACAGCCGAAAGGAAAAGAAGAAGACTGTACTTAATCTTCCTTTAGGGATTGACGTGAAATACAAAAGTCACAGTTCGGAAACCTTTCCTGAGTTAAGCCGAGCTCAGACGGCAGGAGTTTTAAAATCGTACCCAACTTTGGATTCAGGTGGCATCAGCCCCCCTCACACTAATACACCAACCCTCACCCTAGGGCATACTGCACGATATTATTTAGGGAGCACTGAATGCACCGCCTCAGTAGATGTAAACAGGACTGCGATGGAAAAACTTGCTGTGACTTTGCCAGAGAGAAAAACAGCTAAACAAGCAGTTGTATTGCGCTGGTCCACAACACCGTCGGCAACTCCCTGTCCTGTTAGACCTGTGTGTGTCATATTCTGAAAGCACCGCCATAATGTGTTGGATGTGTTAGATTAAATCCCAAATATCAAATGTGTTCGAGGTGGCGGTTCGCGTCAGGTCTGCAAACGCATCGCGTTACCCGATGAACTTGAACGAACTTTGGCAACATGACCGACCGTCGAGAGGGGAGTAGCCTAAGCTCAGCGTTACAGAGTAGGAAGTGTGACTTATGTTGGCTTTTTCTTAGGTTTTCCGAGCCAGAGATGCAGTTTGGTAATCCTGTTTGGTTGCTGTAGAGTAAACTGGGGTTGCAGGAGCTTGTTTAGGAGCTTAATTCAAGCTTTTGTAGCACTTGATTACTGCAGCAGGACATTCAAATGTTTGCACTCTTAGCTAAGTGCTGTTCGTGATGTGGGTTCAGCAAGTGATCAGCTAGTAGGTAATGTCTACAAAAAGCAAAACCCCTCATTTGAGTTGTCCTTTTACACAGTTTCATACCTCTGAGTTGAAGCGTATTTGACAGACGTTGCAGGAGATGATCGGCCTCTTTGTCTTCACCATAGGTGGGCCAAAGGTGTGCGTCATCACAGCCTTCTGGACAGGGTCCATCTGACGAGAGACAACCCAGAGGTCACATTAAAAAAAAAAGGTTCAGCAACACAGGAGGAATTCAGAGGGCAGTGATTCTCGTAACTGCAGTGCACCAAAAGGTCTGTCGGAGAGAACGTGGGTGAGAGAGAAAGGTGTGGAAGGAAAAAGTGGAGGTGAATGACACACTGAGGGGGGAGACGAGTGAATTGAAGAGGGGGCCGTGATTGATGTGGACAGGAAGGTGTGTGTTTTCTCAGCAGCAGCTGGTGTGGCTGTCTGTGTGTCGGAGCTCTTGGGTGCCGTTCAAAGGCTTTAATTCGTGCTTCGGTTAGAGGGGCCTAATTACAGGCTCCGTATCTCCAAGAATTTTTATGCTGTTGCGTCCCTGCAAAACCTTTTTCTTTTCTTATTATTTCACGATACAGTAATTTCTCTGTGCAGCACTTCGAACGGATATTGAATCTATTTTAAAACAAGATTCAGTCTTCTGTAATTTCTGTAGGAACCCCCTGGCATTTTAAATGATTTTGCAGAAAACCGGGAAATAAAATCTCAAATATCTTTAATATTAAATGCCAGATTGGAAACGCTGTCATTTCCACATCAAGCGACAAATATGCGCCATGTGGCACTCTCTTATGAAATGTTTACTGACTCGTTTTTAGGCACTCCAGTGGACTCGTGTGAGCCCTCTCCGGCCCACTGGCAGGGCGCAGAAAACCACAGGGCTGGGTGTCGCCCTCATTAAGCAGCCAAAAGTACACTGCGGTTTTACTCAGCCTCTCATCTCCTGCTCAGACTGAATGCACACTGCCAAATGAGAGGCTGTTTACACCGGGAAGCGCCGGGCACCAGGGGGGAAATGGCGTAATTGTTTTGAAAAACTTAACCGCTATCTGAATCTATTGTCGGAAATATTTTTAGACTTTAGCCTATTTTTCTTGTTCCTCCTGTGTCTAAATCACCACTCCAGTTCACTTCTGTCTTTGTTTTTGTGTCTTTCATGCAGATGCTTTAAACAACTTCGCAATTGTTTGTTTACATCTGCACATTTGTTTCTGTGTGTTCACCACGTCAGCCTCTCTCCAGTCACCCTGTCTGAATCTTTTTGATGCTTAGACATCTTTGTTGTCTCAAGGAAAAGCTACAGGAAATCTTGGACGGCGGGACAGCTCCTCAAAAGTGAAGCCAAAGCAAGTAGAGCTCCCCCTGGTGGCTGGCTGCTGTATAGATCATAAGCTCCACCCCCTCCATGTTAGTGGATGGCACTTGGGCCAAATTGAAACACTAAAGTACACGTCAAATAATTTTTTTTCAAGGATGATTTCTGTAATTTCAGGTAGTTAACAATAATACTGATGCATACACAAGTTTTGTTTTAGTTTTAGTCTAGTTATTTGACGCTATAGAACAGGCTTGTGCACAATTCAGAATTTCAGAATTGGCCGCCATTCAATTCACGAGTTAGAATTTGAATTGAATTGACTCCGCCCCACAGGAAGTTGAATTTGAATTGGAGTTGGAATGACGGGAAGTGGAATTAAATTCATGGCAATTCAAAGAAATTCCACACAGTCATACAACAGAAAGAATGTGTTGAATCTCACATACAATTACATTAATTTTGTAATTTAATAGCATAATGTCATTACACATAACTAGTCACTCCTCAACCCTGCATACATTTTGTTCCAACATATAGATAATGATCAAATTCTTGAAATAAATTACTCCCTCAATGTTTGATTAGTTTTGTTCAAAATGTTATTTTAATTTCAAAGTAATCAAATAACACAAAGTCGTTGTAAATGCAGTTGTCATTTATTCCAATGCAAAACTCATTGAGCAACACTGTTGCATCTAATTCTCAATAGCTCCTCAAATGTTTTATCATTGAGTCTGCACCATTGTGGTCTGAATATCTTTCCTGCAACACTAAAGATTCTCTCAACAGGTGCAGAGGAAGCTGGTATGGCAAGATATTTACAAATGACCTTTTAGGCCTGCTATTATTTTCCATGTTGCTGTTATTACAGGTGTTAAATCTATAAACGTTTGTAATCTGAAGTTGTAAGGGACTTCTGAAACTTAAAAAGTCCGGTGTTGACCATCAAATTGTGTAGAAAAGAAGCTTTCAAACAAATGTCCACCTCAAATTGTTTGGCAACCATTTTAAATACTTGGTTAAAGCAAAGCATTCTAGGATATGGAGTCACGTTCCATTGTGTTCCACAAAATTACAATTCCAATAAATCAAACTTAATTATGTGTTCTGTGACTAGAGCTTTTAACATTCATTGCTGGGGGGAAACATTTCCTGTTAATGTAATCTGTACAAGTAGTTCAAACTAATATCATTTATAGAATATGTAATGAAATCATATCTGACATATATTGTAAAGCTTCATTGTTAAACACTTTACTTATGTATATGAATTTCTTTGAATTTGTATTGAATTGCAATTCTGCTTCCTTTAATTCAAATTCGAATTGTAATTCTAGATCCTGTTTTTGACATCAATTCAAATTCAATTCAAATTCAAGAATTGAATTGGAATTTAGGAGTCATTCTCAATTCAATTCTGAATTGTGCACAAGCCTGCTATAGAAACAGGATACGACCTCATGATGACTACCAGTTGCCATACTAACCACTCCATGAAGCGGTCTCAAGTCCCATGAGAGTGCAGTGTATAATCCAACGTTTCTTTGTAACTAGTGGAGGTAGAGTAGAGCGTAGTTTTAGTTAAATGAAAACGCAAGTGAGTCTGGAGGAAGTGTGGGCGGGGCATCGATATCGTGACTCATCGTGGCTCCACTCTCGGACCGTACTGCGCAAACTGCAGGTCCAAAGTCGCAAGATGGCGCCGCTCGTATCCCCCTGGAAAATAGTGTCAGTTTGGCCAATGCAAGTAAGTGGGGACGCTTCATCCATATTTATATACAGTCTATGCCGTAAATGAATAACTTGTCCCAACAACAAACACGAGGAAGCCGTTAGAGTGAATAATGAGATGGCACTTGAAGTGTAACTGAAGTCAACAATGTTGTTTGCCGTGCTCATGTTGTTTTCTGTATTGTCTCACGCAAGATTTGCTGTGGTTCCCTCGAGCGAGGATGTTCGCTTCACAGGATGGAATCAAACAGACTTTTCAAACACAAATAAATAAACTTTGAAGCAACTTTTCCTTCCAAACTGACACAGAAACCAGTAGCAACGACATTAAACTTTATCTTATAGAAAAATATATTTTTCACAGTGTATTTTCACGGTGACAAACAGACCTTGGGCCAAGATCAACATAAGGCTCATAAATGGCTGATAAATGTCTGGATGTGTTTGTTGCAGAGCTGTTGAAGGAATAAATTGGTTTGAAATGTGATCTCTCTCTAATAGAAAGCCTGTGACAATCAAGCGGTGAGCACAGGTAACATTAGGTGGCAGCATTTTAATGGTCACTTTCATTTTGCCAATTAAATTATTTTGGTATGCTAATGTTCCCAACCTGTGATGGTTGTTATGGAAGCAACCTCTAGGGTAGCTGAAATGTCTGTTTTTGTCACCTGTGTGCATAGCTGGCATTGGACTAAATCTAAGAAGTACGTAGACCAGAGGAACACACCCTCCCTTTCTACCTGGATTACCACACAGCTAGTGTCCCAGGTCAAGAAGGTGCCGCCGACTGTATTCTCTGGGGAATAATGTGAAGTGTTTTTTAAAATTGCCTGAAAACCCGGTGAGACAGAGCTATTATGAGATCTTACAGATAACACAGAGAAAATTGCATCTCCAAATCGGATCATAACTGTGTTTGAAACGTGTAATCACAGTAATCGAGGGGTTTTGGTCTGTTTGCCCTTTCTCCGTGTCCTTTCGGTTGCTGCGTCCAGCGAAGACGAGCAGGCTGTAAAGCAGTCGCCTCGAGTTTAAATAGTTGTCTTGCGTCGCCTTTTGTGGACTTGTGTTAATTTTGACTTTGCAGACAGAGTGATTTGAATTAAGCTGCCGAGGCATTAGTGGACGCGCTCGATGTCCTCGATGAAGAGGGACGAATCATAAACTCTCAGGAGGGTCGTTCCGCCTGAGCGCATGCAGATGGGCTGAGTGATTGTGTGTGTGTGCCTGCATCCATGTTTGTCACCACACTGACCTTCACATGAAACCCAATCTAGAGAATGAGAAGGGGCCACAGAAAATGCTGACTGTAGGGAACACAGTGTGTGCCTCTTACACAATTGATTAGCTGTAACTCATTTTATCGCAGTGAACCACTCGCCGGGGCATTTTCTCAATTATGCTGAAACTCACTGTGCTGAAAAAAAAAAAAAAAGCAAACAGCTGCCGCCTTATCGTTTTGGATTAAACTATCTAAAATCCCTATCAGTTTATCACTTGTCTTCGCTCAGGGGGCAGCGCTCCAAGCAGCCGCAGCCGAATACCGGCTCCGTCTCCTGCTGATGTGGAACAGGGTGATAACAAATCCCAGACACCGAGCACGGCGCGACACCCAGCGCAGGCGCGTCCGTGAGCACTCACCGTGTTAAAGTTGTGGAAGAGGCCGATGGTGGCCGGGTGAGGCGACTCCAGGGGGAACTGGAGGAAGGGCTTCATGTCCAGTGGGGTCGGGATGACAGGTGGGCTCCTGAGGAAGGCAGGGACCGGCCCGGGTCGGTTTACACTTCCTGTAGTCGGTGCACAAACAGGGAAATTAGAGATCAGAAATAAGAAAAACACAACGGGAACTGCTACAAATAACTGAATTGATCAAGGCCTATAAGTGCAGATTGCATATAATAGTAACACAGTAACAACAATGAAGTATTATAGCAGAGGAATAGTTTTAGTAAATATGAGCCAGCTAGTCTGTCTCATCAATAATCAATATGGAAAACTAAATCTGATTCCACATATCCTCTAAAGCTGCCTATTTATATCCTGTTTATATAATCCGTGCAAAAGCTGAGTTTATATACAGTTAATGGCGTGCGGTTTTACGGTAAAACTCTGATGGACGGTTTTCAGACTGGGAACGCCAACTTCCTGCAATTTTTGCACATAGCCCAAACCCCATTATTAAACAATGTCTGGTGTTTACTCGTTACAGATGTAAAAAATAAGATCTAACACAAAATAATTATGTTTGTAGGCAGGTTTTGTTACCTTCAGACAGAGACAGAATTGCTTCTGATTTCATTTTATACATTGTTTCGCATCATTATGCTAAGCTAAATGTTTGCAAGCGGTTGCTTCATATTCACACTACAGAAGCACAGATCAGCCACAACATTATGACTGCTGACAGGAGATTGCTGTGAGGCATCAGTGCTAACGACCTCAAATGTCTTCAGCAATTAGTCAATTATATTTTGTCATTTGTACGCTTTGGTCTGTCTCTGGGGTTTTTGATTCAGCAAGTCTATCAAAAAGTCGATATTTACATAGTGAACACTGATCAGCCACAATATTATGACTGCTGACAGGAGTAGTAAATAGCATTGACCATCTTGTGACAATTCAGTGTTCTGCTGGGAAACTTTTGGACCTGACATTTATTTGTGTGGATATTACTTAGACATGTAGCACCCACCTAGACCAGACCAGGCACCCCCACCCCATAGCAATGACACTCCTTGATGGCAGCAGCCATCCCCATCAGGATGCAGCCACAAAAACGCTTTAGGAACAACAAAAAAACATGAAGAACAGCACAAGGTGTTGACCTGGCCTCCAAATTCCTAGATCCCAAACTGATCAAGTATCTGTGGGATGATCCACAGAGGCCCCTCCCCTCAAAGGCCAACATTGTGTTGATAGACACCACAGGACACCCTCAGAAGACCCATGTCCATTCTCTGATGCGTCACAACTGTTTTGGAGGAACAGGGGGGACCTACACAATATTAAGAAGGTGGTCATAATGTTATGCCTGATTGGTGTATAAAGGACATACGTAAGGACAATCTTCTCCGTTGTCTCTCTACATAAAGCATATTTTCTTTGAAGCCAAACATCCCATAAGAACAGGTGCTTGCTGGCTGTGACTCACACAGGTCTTTGTCTTCCTCCTAAAAGTCTGCTGCTCCCTTGTTTTCTAAATCCAAACCCTCATCCTCTGCATCATCTCCCAGCGCTGAGCCCCACTCCCCACCCACACCTCTGTCCTCCCTCTGCTCCCCCCTCCCCGCTCACTCTTCTCTCGGTAGTAGCTCAGCGGCAGTGAATGCCTGCACTTGAGGAGACTTCTGTGATGGGCAGGAGAGCTTAAGCTCCTTAAGCCTCACAGCTGGGGTGCTGCAGATATCCGCCTTTTCTCCATGTCTCTCTCTCTCTCTGTCTCTCTCTCTCACCAAGTGCAATTTTCTGTCCCCATTTCATGGTCCCTTATTCGATCCGCCTGCCTCTGTATCCCTCATCTGTACTTCTCCTCTCTCCAGCACCAGTTCCTCCAACTGTTTTGTGTATCCTCATCATCATCCTCCGTCTGTTTCACTCGCTCCTCTCCACTTCCGCCTATTCGCGGTGATTCTTCTCTTTAGCGTAACACCAGCAGGGCGCTTCGGGCCAGGCCCAATCTGGCTATGCAGAGAGAATTTGTTAAATCTTTTCTTCTCGGATTATAGGCATTCATCATCATCTGCTGCAGCCGCTTTGTGACGACTACTTAACAGTTTAGTTAGATCTGAAAAGAAAAAGTGGCCACTTGTCAAAACTAGTGTTGGAAGGGGGGGAGGAGGCTATTCTGGTAACAGCAGAGGAGGCTCCTTTCACTGACAGTAGGGGAGACATAAAGAATGTGCTGTCAGGATGAGAAATAAATGGAGGGGAAAGTCTCTCCTTCTGGCATTCCTCTTCATACCAGTTTAGTCCTTGGGAGGCTGTGGCAGCTGAAAGCTCAGCTGTAGATAATGCCATTTCCTGTGTGCCTATACTTTTGCATGTGTTGGATGAGGAGGACAAAGGGAAAGAACTAAGAAACAAAGCTAAGAGGTGACAGGTTTAACGTCCCTCGGACATGCCATGAAATGAATCCCAGTGGCTCACACGGCGGCCATTACTGCCTCTCTAAAACCAACCGCAGCGACGTTTGTGTAGGGTGAAAAAACTCTGCAGTGGTGACACGTCAACGCACAAGAAGGATAGAGACGCCGCTCGGCATCAGATGCGGTTAGTGTGAATATTAAACGGGAGGAATGGTGACGCAGACAAATCTCTCTACAGATCTCACTAATAAATCAAAGTGTGTGTGTCTGTGCACATTCATTCAATCTACTTCATACTTGGTGTGTTGCTGGGGGGCCTGCATAAGTGGAGATTAAAGTCATTTGGATAAATGTTTATCATATTTTTAAATAGTTTTCTGTCACACTTTCACAACGTGCCATACAGGCGCGTGGGCTCGTTAGGGAAACCTCAGTGACCAACTTTACTCCACAGTAATGTTTTATGTGCAGTGACCGCAACCACCCTTTAGGCGGTTTATGCTTCTGGGTCAGTTTGCGACAGCCCAGACCCTACACCGATCCTAACGCTCGTAGCCTGACGAAACAGAAATATAACTACGCTGTGATTGGTCCGCTTGGTAGCAGCGTGTTTCCACTTTAGTATTTCCATCTGCTTCTACATCTCCGCAATTTTCGAAATGATTGTTTTGGATCAATAAAGATGGAACACATTAAGTGAGGAGGTTTGAAGGTACAAGCATTCATACGACTCGTCTTCAGCGAAAAACGTTTCAGTCGCCTTTGTTGAATGTGAAACAGACAGGAAGTAGAAACAAAAATTAACCCGACTTGCCAAAAAAGACACAGCGCTGACTAGTGTTTGACGAGCGCACGAGCATAAATTGCTCGTACTGACGTATAGGCTACGTACGTAGGTTATGGCGTCCTACCTTAAATGAGCCTTTAAACTGAGAATGCCTGAAAGGGCTTTAGCTTGCTAACCTGCTGGTGTCGGTACAAACTTATTACTGCCCTGTGTCCATGTCACTATCAGTCAACCCACTATTTATTTTTGCACCTCGTGGTTATGCCAAAACAAGCAACTAATAAAAAGTAGCATGACCATTATTTAGTACCCAGAGGCTGGTAGCCAGATGCTGTCTGAGTTTCATTGTACCTAGCTGTGTTACTATAGTATGGGATGCCCGGGTTTATCATTTCTGGTGCAGACGTAAGGATGCTCAGTGTCAATTGCGATGTCGTTTGGATGAACAGTTTTTGATAAAGCATCAAGCCGAGATGTGTGAACCGCACAAACAATCTACAAAGAATAAATCTTTGAATACTTTCTCAATCCTAGCCAGAACCACCAGGAAGTCATTCATTCATTCATTCATCTTCTGTAACCGCTTGTTCCTGTTAAGGGTCGCGGGGTCTGCTGGAGCCTATCCCAGCTGTCATCGGGCTAGAGGCGGGGTACACCCTGGACAGGTTGGACGGTGGGAGGAAGCCGGAGTACCCGGAGAGAACCCACGCAGACACTTTGGTCACAAATATCACATGTCTACACATCAGTTTTTAGAAAAGGGAACACATTTGGGCACTGTCATAGAACAGTCTTTTGAATATTTTCTGTGACCCGGTCTGGTTTTCCTTGCTTTCCTTCCTGTTTTTATTTTGTAAAGTTCTTCCTTGGTGTTTCTTGTCTTGTTTGATTGTTTGATTGGTTTCTCCCTGTGTGCTCCGCCCTCATTAGTCTCACCTGTGTCTCATTAAACCCTCTGCCCGGGTATATATATATAAATCCCTGCCTTTCCCCTTGTTCTCTTTCAAGCTGTCTGTCATGTCTCTCCTCTGCTGTTACCTCCTTGCTTTTTGATCTTCACCAGTTTCTTTTCGATTTGTGTTTGGATTGCCCTGCCTTCCCTGAAGCGCCTTAAGTTCTTGTTTTTGAGTTTTTATTAAAGTCATTTTGTTGCCAGCTCCTGCCTCACCCTTAGTTTCTTGCATTTTGTTCTCCCTCCCTTGCTACTGCATGTCACAGATGCTGCAGTTTGCCACAAACAGTGCATTTCTTGAGGAACTATTTTCAGAATAATACCAAATATGACCTATTTACAACAGTAAAAGAACACTTAATAGACTGAAGTCCCTTTATTGTTGATGTTGGTCTTTATTGCGACTGGCTGACAATATAAAGATTATTAACATTCTTGAAACCTTCTTGAAATTCAAGGTTGCCAGTGACGTGCTGGGTATTCTTTCTCACATTTTGTCAAAAGTGCAAACAAAGCGAGTGGAAAGGTGTCTCAGATGTAATTAAGCATGTGGTTAACAAAGCGAGTAATGGGACCATAATGTCTCAGTGTGTCTCAGCTGTGCGGATTGGCTGAGAGGTATCATCGTTGTGTTTCCTCTTTGGGTAGTGGAGCGTATTCCTGACACGCTTCTGGTAAACCCGCAGCTCATTTTACGCTACATTACAATTTAAAGGTCAAAAGCGTGTCTTAGAAGTCTCTATTTACAGTGCAGACACTCACGGCAGAGCAGATGTATTTGAAGTCGCAGCGCGTTGTTTTTGGTGAAATATTCTGCAGCATCTCACAACGTGGTGTGGAGTGGAGCGCCGCCGTCGTCCCCTGACCTACCCTCCTCCTCCTGAGTGATTTACAATGACATCAGATAAGGGAGCGCCACGACTCCACAGCAGCAGCAGCAGCCGCGCAGGGAGCGAGAGCATTGATTGGACACATTCTGAGGAGCGTTAAAGTGTTAAAGAGCCGGCCAAACTCCATAAATCCAGGCCTCGCCATGTACGGCTCCGTCTCTGCTGTGAATTGAACAGACAGCGCCATAATCTTAATGCCCTCTTTTTTTTCTTATGCAAATGTTTGGGCGAGAAAAAGATCAATGCCCGTGTAATAGGTTATTGAATTTTTTTTTGTGTGTGTGTTGATTGTGAGAGAGAGGTCCTTGGACAGAAATGAAGGAGGAGGAAGAAAACAAAAAAAAAAGAAGAAGAAAAACACAACCGAGGACAGAATCTTATCGTCACACTAGATTTCACAAACCTGCATCACCTGCACACACAGGCGCGCGCACACACACACACCAATATGCTGTGACTAAGGCCTCCCAAATTGGCAATTCATTTAGCCAATTTAGGTTTAATGATCACAGAGGTAATGTCAATGTCAGTGACGGGGCAGGAGCCTCTCTGTGTTCCCTGCCCGCCTCCATCTTGGCGCTCCACGATGGGACCGGGAGGGAAAGGGGACAGGAGAATGTGTGACACGCTGTCCACCAGAAGAAAACAGGATGCACCGCAGGTTCGCAACCAGAAATAAGAAATAAGAGAGAGAGAAATTTCAAGCCGGGCCCATCAGCTCCGCGCTCCACGGCGGCTCGGCACACGATGCCAGCCGCGTCACATCTGCATCCGAATGACCTGCTGTGCACAGATGACTCTGAAATGAGAGTCAGCGGTGGATTAGCCGCCACCACCCCCCCTGACAAAATCCCACTTGCTGTCACTGCAGCAAAGAGAGAGGCAACTCTGTGATGCAAGAAAAAACAAGCAGTTTGGTTTGTCTTTCCCTCAGGTTTGTGTACAAAGCTGCCAGCATTTTTGTGGCAGATGACACCATCAGCTCGCCGTTGATTTGGGACTCCTGTTTACGGTTATGCTGCAGGAATGCTGAGCTGTTAGTTGCCACATTTTGGTGTTGGCTTGTCTAAAAATAAAATGATTTGTTGCATCATTTGTGTGTGTGTGTGTGTGTGTGAAGCCTTAACCTTTAAGGAGCCACGGCGCTAACTTTGTCGTGCTTGCAGGGGGAAGACGACTCTGTCTTACTGTCGCATACTGCAACTGTGAAGGACTGAGCATGAAATCCAATTTACTGCAGCTCAGCTTACCCTCAAGTCAAAGGCAGCTATTTCAACCTATGCGGAGAGGAGGGTTAGGGGGGTGGGGTGGAGGTGTGGTGGTGGTGGGGGGGGGGCAGACAACGGTAAAGACGCGCAAACACAGTAGTCCGAATGAAGGAAGCTCCACAGAGGAGTAACTTATAGGCTCGACGCTGATTAATGTTGTGTTGGTCTGTGTGGGATCTGGACGGGGAAGGAAAGGCCACGGAGAAGAGGGGAGCCGGGTGCTGGCGAAGGACGTTTGATTTTCAGTCCGCACTTTGTTTTAATGATAGATGCTTTGCACCCCAGTGGTCGGGCTTAAATGGCGCCTCTCGAGGACCCTCAGAAGTCCTCTTTCACTGGAAATGCCTCTGTCTGTGTCTGTGTGTGTGTTCAATGCAGTACTCTTGAGATTAGCTAGTCCGTCTGCAGTATCCCGCTCTCAGATTTTGTGCCGTATTTGTAATTGATGAAGACTTTTGTTTCCCTCCCCACAGATTTTGCTCTCATTAAATCTTAAAATCATTGCGTAACGATACAGTAAGACGCCGCTTTGTTTGAACTCGCTAAGAGTTCCTCATAAGAAATTCTGTTTGTGTTTCCGTCTGATTCTGAAACATCGTGAAGAGGTAAAAAAAAAAAAACAACCTGATTAGCAAGGGTGCTGGAGATGATAAGTGACGAGGAGCTTGCTAAGAAGTAATGACAGAGGGTTGATTGGATCGAGTCGATTGAGCGGGGAAAAGAGGTCTGGACGAGGGGGAGGAGATGAGGTGGAAAAAAGAGAGGGAAGGCATCGGGGGAGGGGGGGAATGGGGAGCTGAGCGTTTTAAAGGTGAGTTCAAGGTGACCGGAGGGGGTAAAGAGACATGTGAACCCGCGGGTTAACGTGCAGAGCAGTTTTACTCCAGGCAGCTCGCTCACAACATGGCGCACGTCTTTTGAAAAACATCACGGTCGAAGTGAAGAAAGCGGTCGAGTCAGAGCGGCTGCTTCAAACGGGTCAACCTTTGGCTGTCAAATGCAAAACGTTGCGCATGCATGAACGACTTTGTGTTATTTTGCCGGCCTCCTCGTGGACCGACTGCGTGCCATGTCTTGTTTTTGGCGTGACTGCAGAGTTATTCATCACAAGCACCGTTCTGGTTCGGTTTTGTCTGAAACAAGCTGATTTTTCTGCATGAGATGTTTCATCCTAGGACCTTTTTAGGGGATTGTTTTGGCACAGCGTTGCCAGATGGGAAATGAAGAAATATCATACTTTCTCCTTAAAATTAGCATATTTTAACCGAAACTATTGTATTAAAATCAAAGCTATTCTACGTGCATGGAACTGCAATAACCTAAGGAATAAACACGGAGGCTTGGCCATTTAAATGAAACAGCTGCTTGATTCATTGTCAGTCAGATGGCAAACTATTGTGTATTTGCCCTTTTATATCGTATAGGCCCCGAAACTATCGTATAAATACGATAATGGTAGAAACCAAAGCAGCAATACTTCCAGGAAAGTGGATTTTTTTGCATCTCTCCCTGTTCTTTCATCGTGTTATTGCTGTTTTATTCATCTTAAACGTGTACGCATTAGTTGGCTCACGAGCTCATCAGGTCATTCTTTAATTTTGTCCCATAAAGCCTCAGTGTAAGCACAGTTATTGAGACATTTGGAGACTGTCCTTTCAAGAAGAACAAGAAGATTAGTTGTTTCAGCAGAAACAACATATTATGAAATTGACAGATGGAGGCTATAGTGATAATGACAGGACAAAAAGATGGTTATAGGCCGACAAAGTCCACATATAGAGATGGATCTTTAACACGACTCCTGTTTGTTTTCCTGATCCCAACCAATAGACACTAATTAGACCTCTAACAGACCACATTTAGGTTAAATTTAGGCTTATTTGTCATGTGCAGGATTAACACGGGGTTAACAGTGCAATGAAATGTTGTGGAAAAGAGAAACTTCTCAGTTCAGCCATATATAGTAAAAATTTAAGCACATAAATTACACAATTGACTAATACTAACAAGTAAGTTCAAATTTATAGCCAAAGGACGTACAATTACAAAATATTTCTGGGTTTCATTCAGGATTGAGCAACATTAATTTGAACTTTCTGAAAATTGTAATTGTCCTGTAATGGTTATTAAACTGTTGCGACACTAGGTGTCACTACAGAAAAGGATGTTAGGTGTCAGGCGTGGTTTATACCTCTGCAGGAGATGGACAGCGTAACCTACATACGTAGCCTACGCCGGCGTGAGCCATTTATACTTGTACCCTCATCAGTCCGGCTCACTCTGTAGCAACGCTTCACTTTCAACAATGGCGACTGAAACTTTTGCCAAACATTTCACCGAAGACGAGTCATACAAATGTTTGTATCTCCGAACCTCCTCGGTTAACCTTTCCTCGATGTGTTCCATCTTTATTGATCCAAAACAATCAATTTGAAAATTGTGGAGATGGAGAAGCACAGTGGAAGTGGAAACACACTACTGCGTAACAAATCACAGCTCTTGTGGTCTGCGTTGTAGTTACATTTCTGGCGAAGTGCATGTCAGGCTACGACATCAAACTGATGCAGAAGCATAAACCGCACATTAGGGTTAAAAAGGATGTGAGAAGAAAGATGGATTATGGATTATGTGACCGAAAGCCTGTAACTGCTGCTTTAGTTTTACTAAATATGTTGAGCAGTTTGCTACTACTTTATTGCCAGTTTACGTTACATATATCTTTACTTTAGTTTGTGTATTATAGAGTTACTTCTCATCACTTGCTTCCCTCCTTTAGCTGCGTGTTTAATCAAGCCGTGTTTCCTCATGTTCTGTCCAAAACACTTTGCAGGACGCTTATGGTGCTATTATTTTCACTTAAAGCCGCAGCAAACAATTAAAATCAACACAACAAATCTGAAATACGTAGTATTCGTATTGACGTTATGGTTTAAATTCTGCACAGCTGTGTGAATGTCAACATGCTGCCTCCTAATGAGTTTTGTTTCTATCAAGAAGCTCTTGAACATCTGCCTAGTCTGTAGCTCCTCTCAGGCTCCAGTACTTCAGGGAGGCGCTGGAACATCCTGAAACCTGCTGCCAACTTTCTCTTCCATCGTATCGCTGACATGATGTTACGCAGTCGGAGGCAAACAGTGTGCTCGCGGCACAAAAAGCCACGCAGAGCAAATTGAGGTCCATTAAGAGATCCACCATGTCAACACGACCGGCAGCCCTGCCCCACGTCGTCATTGTTCTTTTTTTTTTCGGAGCATTTACACACCTGCTGGGATGTGGAACAACACACTGCTGTAGATGCAGACCTACAGAAACCTGAGAGCGTTGAGTACACAGCGCACAAAACGCGCAACAATGCCATCAGATGTACAGCAGGCAGGTGATTTTATACAATAGAGAGCACGCGAAGTCAGCAAATACTCGATCTTCAATACCTAGAAAAATTGAAAAGAGCAATTAGAGCATGCAGCTGAACTACATCTAGCATTTTTCTTCTTTTTTTTTTTTTTTTAGCTCAGATGCAGAAATTACAGGCTATAATGTATTTTAGGAGCAGATTAGAGTCTGGAGGGCAGAGCGTGGTTTTATGTTATAGCTGTAGTCTTGTAGCGACACGCAAAGGTCATGCAGGGCAAAAGTCAGGCGGCTCGTTCAGCTGTGGTCCGCATAACTTCAGGACAACAAACGGCAAACAAGAAAGACTCTTTATGCCCTTGTGCCACTTTTAGCATCCCTGAAAGCTGTAAATGACAGACGTAAAGCTGTAAGTTTGACGTCAGTCTATTATTATTACGCTATAATTATATTTTTCTTCTGCAATTATGTTCAAAAAGACTTTCAAACTAAATGACATTGAAATGCATTGTTGCATCTAACGCCCGCACCTTCCAAAATCACTCAGTGCTGTAGGAAAAATTGTGTAAACTGAATAATATGATCTGCTGTCACCACTTTAATTGCAGTTGCAGGTTTAGACACAAAAGCTACTTGTTTAATGTCAGACTGCACTATATATTAGTTAGTGTCGTCACGTTAGGTGGCCATGGAACCATTTTCTTGATTAATCGCAGCTTAAACACTGAACTGCGATCAAAACTTTCTGTCTCTTAGTTTATACGTTATGGAAATAGAGGTTCAAACTTCCTGGTTCCACCTGACAGTCCCACCACGACCACAGGTTGCAGGTAGGAGCCTCACAAATATATAGTGTATTCTGATCCTGATATTAAACAAGTTGCAAAAGGTGCCGACGTGCGTTTCGTTGCTGAGACACCACAATCTGTCCCAGATAGTCCCGTCTTCACGATGCCATGCTGCTAACCCAGGATCAAAATGAGTTACTGCTACACCTTTCTCTACTCAGTGACCTCCGTCTGCCCCAGCTTCGGGTTAGAAAAAGCCAGTTCACACAAACATCTACTTCTCATTTTGGGGTTAGCAGAACTTATTTTTATCCAGCCAGCGTTTATATTGCCACCTAAACATAATTTGGAAACCGATTCGGTTGCACACGAGTGTAATTTTCCAGGAGACAGGGTTGGAGAGTCGACAAAGCCGCTTGTTTTTGAGCTTTTCTTTTCAGGATTGAAACTCTCTGTGTTCTGTGTTCTGCATGTACTGTACCAGCCCTTCAGCGTTGTTCGACCTTCTCCTCCCTGCTTTCCAGTCGCGATCATTTCAAGCTTTCAAACGTGCGTCAGTTTGTCAAACATACAGAGCGACGGGACGCATCCCTCCATTTTTAAATGTCAGTCCCTCTCATCCTTCATTGCGTTGCCTTGATTTAAAGGTCACTCTGTTTATCAGGGACGACATGCACCTGAGATTCTATATAAATATATATTTATATATTTAAATATATATGCGTGTGTGTGTGTGTGTGTGTGCATCTCTGGTTGAGTGAGCACTGATGCAAGGCATTGAACTTTTAGATAGTGCTGAGTGAGGTCTTTGCGTCAGACTAGAGCAAGCCTTGGCTCACTTTTAAATAAATAAAAGCCTCTGGTTCTGAAATATTCATCAAAAAAAAAAAAAAAGAAAAATCACACAGGAGTTTCTAAACTGTGCCCCACACTGCTTTGCATCGAGGGAGATGAGCCAGCTTCAGCACATTCCCTTCAGCCCCCGCTGCTCTTTGTGACGACACATTCGTTTTTTGTTTTGTTTTTTCTCCATGCGTTAGAAAACTCCATTTAGGTGGATGGAGGTGGAGGTGGACACTTTCTGAGATCCTTCCTCCATCTTTAGCTTTAGTTAATGAACTCTATTCCGGGATATATTCTAAAAGTAAAACCAAAACGGTTTGCAAAATCCCATCAGCCCCTTGTTGTTGTGATCATGTATCAGCGCGCTCGGAGGCTAATGGGCACGGAGTTAAAGCTTCTGCACCGAGGAAGAGATTATCACGAGCTCGAGCTCAGGCTCAGATCACAGGAAGATGTTCGGCAGGGGAAAGAGCGAGCAAACAAAAATAAAGTAGTCAAATATTTAGTCGGCGTACATGGAGCAAGGTCAATCTAATTTACTGTAAGACTAGAAGTAGGCATCAGTGTTTGGAAAACTGACAAGATTAAAGGTTGAAGGATGAATGGTTACGTCTGAGGGCCGCTGATGCAGCTGCGTCACACTGATAAACATCAGTTCATCTGAGAATCTTTTATTTTAGTCTAATAATAAATGAAGTGCATAATTAAACTGATTCCACTTCTTGCCGAACATAATCAACAATTAATTTGCATGTAAAAACCGATAAATTGCAAACTCTGTCTGCCCTCAAGTCGCAGTTTATTTTGTTATTTCATAAAACAGCTTTCTGAGTTTACTTCATGCATTTGCATTGAAGCAGCCTGGTTTAGCAGAGACCGTAGACCTTCAACGAAATTATCAAATGAAAGCCGAGAGGTGTCCGATTTCCAGATTCTGCTCTTCTAGCTTCACGATGCATCACAATAAAGCTTGCTGGTGGGACACGGGGGGTTGTATCGCGTGAATGCATCTTCTCCCGAGGCCCCTGAGGAACTGAGATGACTGATCATGTAATGCACAAGAGTTAGACTATAAAGAATAAGTGTCTTGACTCCGGGTCAGGTTAAAGTACTCTTCTGGCTATAATTTCTGAGGATTTTGGCACATTTCCTGGACATCTAGGGATGTATCTTTCCGAGGCAAAAAAAAAGAGAGGTACTTAATCTTCTCTAAGACTTTTCAACCTCCAGAGCTAGAATTCACCATGAAATGTTGATGTCTGCTCTCGTATTATTATTTTCTTACATGAGCTGACTTGAAGAAATGTTTAATGTCTGTGAGAGTGAAGTTCCCTCATGAGCGTCACGTGAACCGGTACAAAGCGAGCCTCGCTGCCACCATCCTACATATTTTCCCCTTTGATCACGCATGCCAAAAGACACACAAATCCTCTCAGATACACTTAAGTGCGCCAAGTTGGAGACACAATGCAGACAAAAGTTTGTGACGGTGGTCATCTTGACAGAGGAGGAACGTGTTAGTCAAAAGCAAATCAATCCAGATCAATAAGAGGGGAAGAAAGCCTTCTAATGCTGTCTTACCCAAGATCATCCTGTATCCCTCCACTTTCCCACGTTCTCGTCCTGCTTGCCTCCTCGCCTCCTTGATCAGCTACTGGGGGGTGGTGACTCAAATGTTAAGCGCCCCCGCCTCTCTGGCTCTCAAAACCCAGTGTGAAGAAAAAAAAAAGTGGCATCCAACATCACAACCTTCACTTTGGGTCCCTACACCGTTGTCCCCTCGCCACCTCGTTCTCCCCCCTCGTCCACGTAAGGGGTGCTCCTTCTCCCTCCTCAGATCTCGGGCTCGGCCAGCTGTTGCCAGAGGAGAAACGCAAACGGAGGCAGCACTCACTGCAACACAACATGCACTCAATCTGCTGCAATGAAGCCTGTAATTTATTCACTGTTATATATGCACTCCAGCAGGAGGAACACCACAGAGAAGGAGACTTGCCTCACAGGAGGAACCTCTGCACTACAGCATGCCTCTCCCCCTCTCTCTTCCTCTCTCTCTCTCTCTCTCTCTCTCTCTCTCTCTCCCTCTCTCTCTCTCTCTCTCTCTCATATTTTTGGGGTTGGGTATAACCTAAAGGCACCTTGCATTCCCGTTCCGTGATTGGCCGAAGGCTGGGCCAATGACAGCGGTCGGAGCCGAGCGTTTTCTCGGGGTGTTTGAATCAGGAGGCAGAGTGATAATGCCGCTGTCGATTCTGCTCTCCCTTTCCCTCTGTCACCCCTTTCCCAGCTGTTTACTATTTTTTCCTCTCCTTGTCTCACTCCACACTCGGCCTCGTTCTTCTCATCGACAACATTTGATATGTGTTTGCACTCCTGTCTGCCCTGACACCATCCTGCTCTATGTGAGGCTGGGTATTTTTTTTTTCCCCAGATCTATTTCCTTTCTACCTGTCTGTGGGGTATTTACGCAACGATTAGTGGCGTATTTATATATATATATACAAAAAAAAACTGTGCAGGGAGAACACAAAGAGAAGCAGACACAGAGGTGCAACTGCGACTGACAGCTCGGGAGACTCGATGAAGCGTCGAGGGTAGGGAGGAGGGGGGATTGAGGTTAATGCAGACTGACTCGGGGATGAAAGTGGAAGGTGAGGAAATGTGGAAGGTACGGCGGAGCGGCAGGATGAAGGGAGGACGCTGTTTGACGAGCGAGAGGCAGAGTGCTGCTGAATGAGCTCAAATGCTGAGCAACATTTTCCAAGAATAACGTATTCAAAGCTGCGCTGATGGACGCGAGGCCTCATCGGACACTTTCCCACAAGATCGGGCCGTCACACGACCTCTGGCTTCAGGCAATATCAAGTGATGCAAAGTCTAAATATTTTAACAGGCATCCTAACAAAAAAAATATAAAGTAAATCTAATAATGTGCTGCTTGTCTGTGTGTGTGTTTAAGGTGGTGAGAACCCAGGATGGAGGTTTTTGTGTGTGTCTTTGAGTGATAAGGTTTCCTCATTAGTGGAGTCGGCCTGAATAATGCAGGCAGGTGTATTGTTGTGGCCGATGGGCCAGGTGCTAATGTGGCTGTCTGAGGGTGGAGGGTCAGACACAGCATGACTTTAATGGATGTCACCATGGGAAAATGAAACCCGACCGCCGGGCTCATGTGTCAACCCCATGCATGTGTGTGTGTGTGTGTGTGTGTGTCCTTGGGGCTTTAAGGCTTTAAGTTCTTCACTTGTTAAAACACTTTGCTGGTTCTCAGAGAAGAAAGAAAAAACGCTGTAAAGGTTTAAAGATGTTGCTGCAGGATTGATAAATTATACGGCACGCCTTAAAAGAATGAGCTCTAATAAGCTTTTCTCATTCAAATGTATGTCAAAGACAAATGTCGTGCCTTCGCGTCGGAGCCGGAGAGGTGTCTGAGTTCTGATTAGAGGCTTTTATTGTGAGGTCCTGCAGTTTTTCAACTATTCAACGAGCTGCCGGCGTAGATTCGTCCTAGGTGCAGCCAGGATGTGTGTACAATAGGTTTTAATTGAGTCTAATTTTAATTCAGCTAGTAAATTTACTAAATCTGTTCCCACATTTCAGCTATCGGAGTGTACGGAGTGACAACAGAGTTTGGCACCCTCATTCATGCCCCCCCCCCCCCTGTCGACAGATCTCCTTCACTTAAGGGCATTTTGGCCGGTCACTGGTGCCCGCATTCCACTAAAGGGACGTCCTGTTTTTGGAGCATGCCATCATTCCTTGCCGGGACACTTGATGGAACCGAGCCATTGTTAATACACGTGGACTTTCCCTGCAGTTGACGAGTCTGAATGTCTGGCGTGAAACACGCTCTGATCGCTTTACTTTTCGTTCAGGTCAGAGTTTTAACGTGTCCAATGCTTTCATTTATGAGATTTTGAAGGCTTTGCAGCTCAGTGTGGGTGTCTCTGGACATCTCTGACTCTGTCTAAGCTCTCTTTCTCTCTCTAGCCTCTCAGCTAATTCAGAAAGGGCAACGAAGTGGAATCTGAGGGAATCTGAAAAGGGCCTAAGCTTTAGAAAATTAGCGACAGAATTGGAACTGCACTCTAAATCTGATTCTACAGAATCAACCCCAAAAGCACAAAACAGGTGATAAGCAGCGACCTGCTCTGTTTTCTGTAGTAAAAGCAATTATGTAAATGAAATGGACTGAAGTCACGACCTTATAACTGACTATATTATTGATAAAGTGCTTCTTGTAGAATCAGAATCTATCATTACCTTACGTAGTAAAAGGTTTTATTGGGATTTACGTCAGTATTGTATTCATAGTATTTATTTATTTATTTAATTTAGCCTTTATTTAACCAGGTTTGTCTCGCTGTAATCAAAGATCTCTTGTATAGGTGAGACATGGCCAAGATCTGCAGCGACATAGCGTCAACAAGAATTAAAACAGAAGTGCTCACGTAAAACATTTGCACACAGACAAACAGGATTTCGCCATCTTTTTAAACTCGTTCAGGAATACTGAGTTTTAAAGTTCAGAGATCAGACCGTAGGTTGTTCCACGCAGCAGAATCTAAAAGTTCTCACCTTAGGAACCTCAGCTTTCAGTATCTCCTTTGAACGGAGACTTTGGTTTTCACATTGCAAATATTTTATCTACACTATAAAATAAAAAAAAGTATGCATTGTCTCAAGAATACTAAGTAAAGTAAACGTAATATTAGAGCTAAGTTGTTTAGTTACACTTGCCACTTGAATATAAAGCACAACTAACATGATTTATTTGAGTTAAATCATTTTATTTAGTGTCCACTACTAGACACAAATTGAACCCTTCTTAATTCAACTGTTCCAATTTAATTATCACTCGCTCAGTAGCTCAGATTCAATTGATTACATCAAATAAATGCTTGAATCTACACAATCCTATAAAACAGGTTCGGAGTGAACAATAAACCAGTGGGATATTGTAGTTAAATATGTAGAAAGCTCCAATATCAAGGCAGTGGAGATAAAACAGTGGTTCAACCACCTTGGACCACGATGGAGATCATCTTCAGTAAGAACAGACAGCGATCCAGATGTATTTTAATGAAGCAAAGTAAAAAGGTGGCAAATAGAAGTGGACTGATCTGCTCACGGTCAAACGCTCTTTATCCAAAAACGTACTGAACTTAAAAACAATGAGCTGGTCCAATTTTTCGATCCCAAATTCCAGCGAGAAGTTCCTGTGTCCGAGTGAGTTAGTGTGATTATGTGCGTTCGACCTCTACCATCCAGTCATTCTCTGCCCCAGGAGGCCGCGAGTGTGTCGACAGACTTGTTAAACTCTAATTTTAGCCTTGATCGTTAGCGGTGCGTCCTGAGAAGTCCTGCCAGCGTCTAATGAAGTCTTCATTTGAAGTTGTAACGCTAATGAACTGGTCCAAAGCACGTGTTAAGCCGACCTCTCCGGTTGAAGTGCCAAAGACGAAGAGCTGAATGCGTGTCCTGCAGCATTTAACTACCTTGCAGGAGTTGATATAAAACAAACGGTGTCAAATGCTTCTTGCTTACAATCCGTCTGTGTTGTGTGCTCAGGAGGCTGAAGCAACATTTGACAGACATTAGCTGAAGCTGCTTGTAAATGCTTTCAATGTAAAGCCACAAACAGAGTGCGCTCTGAGTGGGAGCAGCTGTTTACTTCACCTCTGAGGTTAAAATAGGTGTTGCTAGAATGAAGGCCGAGAATGACCGGCATACTCTCTACATAAATACACACTCACGAAGACATAACGGCCGCTCCACCAGCACATGCTGTGTACGTTGCACGCTATATGTTTACACACACAAAAAATGCTTTACATCAACTGAACAATACAGGTTTTTTGGGGGGGAAAGTTGAGCTTGGGGAAGTTTCACATGTAAATAAATGACCAGAAAATGAACAAAAACGAGCTTCTAAACACGTCGGGAAGGAACACCCAGGATGATTAGCCTCCAGCCCGACAAGAGCTAACGTCTATCCAAATAAATACAAACAGACGAATCAAAAGGCAGAGATGAAATCAAGCCCTCTGACTCGAGAGGCTGTCGTCACATGACTGGAGAGGCATATGATCTCAGCTGTAAACAGAGGGGGCGCGAGTGGATGTTTATTTTCCCTAAGTAAAAAGGCTTCCACGTGGGTTAATTTAAAGGGGATATGCTGTCCGATCGGTCCAGTTTCAAATTGGTGATAACTGTGTAATTTGTTGACTTTAATTTGCCCCAGATGTTTGACATACAGTTCATGCGTATAATCTGATAGTAGGTTCGGTGTGGTCCCTTCATACACACTTGGTTTCTGTATTGTTTAGGACGTTTCTGTCAGCTTGCATCTCTTCCTCAGGCGAAATCTATACATTTCCAGCACCTGAAGACTTGGAAATGTGCACAGACAGTTTCCTGCAGAAGCCTGCAGCAATTCTGAACGTCAGGAAATATGCATGTTCCTCTCTCTACCTCCTCCCTTTCTCATGTTGTCTTCTTCTATCATCTCCTCCCTGCATCACAACCGGTGATGTATGTTAAATGTTGGGGAGGGGGTGGGTCAGACCGGGTCAGTTGTGTCTGACGCCAAGTGCTGATGTTTTTCAGGGGACCGGCTGAACTTTCATCAAAGAGAGACCCCTTCAAAGCCTTGTGCAACTCTGTCAACTCGCTCTTTATTTCTGCCCAGATTATTGAGATAATGAGGGGATCCCGGGCCTATCCAGCGCCTCGGTTCTTTTTAAAGTGATCAAAGAAAGAGGGCTCAAGAGGTGCGGGTGGGTTTTGCGCCGCTCTGCAGTCAGTTTTGATCTTACCTGAGCCCCACATCGGTTGCCTCTGTCCTTCACGACGCTCAAGCTGATCCTGATCCTTAGTCAAGTCCTGAGGGTCGGCGTGTCAGCCGGCATAAAGTGACACGGAGACGGCGTCCACGTCGGTGGGAGCAGGGAGCGTGTGTTATCGCGGGGAGCTCAGAAGCATGAGAGCAGAAGCGGTCAGCTGGAGAGTGTGGAGGGAAGCACACGGTGCAGACGGCCGCGTGCCCACGGTGTAGCCGCATCAGACAGCAGGCGTGTTGATGTGCAGCTTCTCCTTCATCGTTCTTTCTCTCTCTTTATGCTCCTCTTTTCAGATTAATCCGCTCCTCTCTGTCTCTGTCTGTGTTCCCTCTGTGTGTTCCCTTCATGCCTTCTCCTCTCTCCTGGGAGTGAAGGAAACAAGTGCGTGAGATTCCAGAGGCTAATTCTGCTTCTTAGGACAGGGCAACCTAATATGTGAGGACAACTGTGGAGAGAGAGAGACAGAGAGAGTGTAAGGAAAAGGAGGGGCATGGCAGAGGAGGGGAGACCCAGCGACGGATGGCAGATCAGAGGAAATAAGTGCTGGAGAGTGTGTGGTGTTGTGGCGTAAGGAGGAGGAGGAGGAGGAGGAAGAGGAGGGTGGCAAGTCATTGAAACTTGAAAGAAAATGTTGACATGGTGAAGCAAAGGGAAATATGATTGGTGGATGAAACAGATGGCTTACAGGCAATTATGCTTTTTTTGTGTGTTTGTTTGATCTAGAAATGGGTTCACACACAAGTGGTTCTCCCCGACAATTACAAATCTCTTTTATGTTAAAGGGTTAGTGGTTCTAATAAATTATAAGAGACAGACAACCATTCACACTCACGCCTACGGCCAATTTTGAATCACCAATGAACCTAACCAGCATGTCTTTGGACGGTGGGAGGAAGCTGGAGAACCTGGAGAGAACCCACGCAGACACAGGGAGAACATGCAAACTCCACACAGAAAGGCTCCAGATGGATTAGAACCCAGAACCTTCTTGCTGTGAGGCATCAGTGCTAACAAACTCAAATGTCTTCAGCAATTAGTCAATTATATTTTGTCATTTGTACGCTTTAGTCTGTCTCTGGGGTTTTTGATTCAGCAAGTCTATCAAAAAGTCGATATTTACATGTAGTGAACACCGATCAGCCACAATATTAAAACCACTGACAGGAGTAGTAAATAGCATTGACCATCTTGTGACAATTCAATGTTCTGCTGGGAAACTTTTGGACCTGGCATTCATTGGTGTGGATGTTACTTAGACATGTAGCACCCACCTAGACCAGACCAGGCACCCCCACCCCATAGCAATGACACTCCTTGATGGCAGCAGCCATCCCCAGCAGGATGCAGCCTGACACAGACACACACAAAAACACTTTAGGAACAACTAAAAAAAACAATACATGAAGAACTGCACAAGGTGTTGACCTGGCCTCCAAATTCACTAGATCCTAAACTGATCAAGTATCTGTGGGATGATCCACAGAGGCCCCTCCCTTCAAAGGCCCCCCACTAACTCAGAAGGCCCATGTCCATTCTCTGATGAGTCTGTATATACACACTCACTGGCTGGTTTAACAGTCCTGCACTAAATGAAGTCATGAAGCTTCTGGTATTCAGCATTTGATCTCAAATAACTGAGAGAGCTGTGGATTCATCTGTGTTTTCATTTTGGAAGCATGTGATTTGTTGTATTGGGGTGTTTCTATTATTTTGACAACCCTATTTTAGTCAGTGGGCCGGCCTAAATAACAGAAACACTTCAGTGTAATTCAGTCCAGTTTAACAGCACCACAAACAACATCCTCCAAGATGATCATACAGTTGAATGCCCTCTTTTTCTGACACAGTTTCAACATAAACTGAATGTTATAAGAGCCATGGAAGGGATTTAGTGCCAAACTAACTAACTCCCCACCTACACATTTTTGCTCTGTTGGGAACTGATTAAGCTCTGGCTAAGATCTGCCGGAAGATCTTTGTTTACCACAAACATGCCTCTGATTTGCTGTAAGTCCAACTGTATGTAGAGCTTTCATTCTTCTCCTCTGCGTCGGTTGAAACAGCCTCATAATGATATCCCAGAGGCCTGGAATCATATTCTGATGAGAACTGAGTGTGCTAAGACTGTTATATTAGAAAGCATTACATTTCTGTAGTGTACCTAATGTTTTGGCAAGTGAGTGGATGGAACACCCTTTAAAACCAATTGACAATTAAATTTATTCATTTATGATTGTAAATATTTATGATAGTGCACATGATTCATTTGTCATAATTAGATGGAGGCTCCTGTTCCTGGATTTTATTCAAAACATTTGCTTCATCGTGACGTATACGAAATGACACGCTAGCTATAACTTCCCTGAAAAGTTCGCAAACACGTGCTAGTTTACACATCTGGAGATGAGCGTACAATATATTATTTAGGGAGGGAAGCATTTGACTCCTTAGCTGCTAAACTGTCATCTTGACTCACAAGCTGGTCACAAATTGTGTTCAGCTGTCAGCTGCTGGTAATGGTTGTGATCTCAGGCTGAAAGATCATGCACAGTTATTGGCGGTTTATACTTCTGCGTTAAGTTGATGCAGAGGCTACGGTGAGCATCGTAGCTGACGTGCACCTCCCCAGAAATATGACTACATGCCACGTCGACCCCAACCACAACAGCTGTGATTGGTCTGCTTGGTGGTAGCGTGTTTCCGCTTTAGTATTCCCAGCTGCTTCTCCATCTCTGCAGCTTTCCAATTGATTGTTTTGGATCAATAAAGATGGAACACATCGAGGAAAGGTTAGCTGAGGAGGTTCGGGGATACAAACATTTGTACGACTCGTCTTTGGCGCAATTTTGGTGAAATTTCGGCGAAAGTTTCAGTCGCCATTGTTGAAAGTGAAGCAGGAAGTGGAAACAAAAATGAACCCGACTGACAAAAAAAAAAGACACAGTGCCGTCTAGCCTTTGGGTGGCGTTGTTACAGAGTGAGCCAGACTAAAGAGCGCACAAGTATAAATGTCTTGCACTGGTGTAAGCTGTGTCCCGCAGAGGTATAAACTCTAAAAGAGGCTAAAACGCTCAGTAAAAGTGCAGTGCTGGTTGATAATTCTCTGTTGGGTTGTCAAAGCAAGCATCTCCTGACGCTTTTATTTCAGGAATTTGATCCATTTTTAATATAAGAAAATAATTATTGGTGCAGCTTTAAAGGGAGTTTTCCCTTTCACTCATGAAGTCCTTTAAATTTAGCATTTTCCTTTTTATTCCATCTAATCAAATGGGGCAGCCAGATATTTCTGCAGATGATCAAACTGAATTTTTTTTGCATCAGCGTTAATGAAAACCTTAATAATCTCAAGATTTAATTCGGGCCTCCTTGCTCACATCACACGGTGCAAAGCGTCAAACATCAGGTGGCCTTCTTTAAAATACTAATCCACTGCAAATCCCAAACACTCCCAACCTCTCTGTCACCCATTACGTATTTCAGCTTGTCATCCAGTGAAACATCCACAGTGGAGTGCTGGGATAGCTGAGATGGTGAAATTAAATGTGCGCGGCCCCATGATACTGCTGGGGGGGGGGTTTCCTGCGTGCTAGCACGTCGACTCCTCCTTGCTGCCAGTTGAGGTGCCGGTTCAGCTCGGATGTCCCGAATGTGCTTGCAGGCCTCATTTTAAAGAGGTAGTGGAGTATTAGGTGGAGGAGAAGGAGGCGAGGGCTGAGGTGAGACTGACGCATGGCGCAATGTCGAGTAAATGTCACTCATATCTTATATGCTAAACGGCTCCAGCTCCGTTCTGCTTCGTGCGTTACAAGCAGAATAAGAGGAATAAATGTGTGCTTTAGTGCAGTCTATCAAATATGATATGAGCAGTTTAACAGCGTTCAGTGTCTGAAGTGGGCTCTTGTAAATGGCACCGGCTGTTTAAACACACCGAGTGTTTTTAAAGGCGAGCAGTAAAAGAGCGGTAATGGCTCCGTCCTGTCAGGCTTGGCGGGGTCCCACTGTGACACTCTGAGAGGACGTGCCCGTGTAAACTCATATCTGGGCTTAATTCAAGGCGGACACCTTCACTTTTATTTCACACACACAAACAGACACGCGGCAACAGCTCCTGGCATCAGGCCGTGTAAAGGGTTAGGTTAAGGGACGGCGAGGAAGGACAGCAAACTGGAGCAGTAAGCACATTTCATCAGGGGGTACAGTTACAGTACACACACACACACACACACACACACACACACACACACACACAAAGTCACGCTTCTGTCACTTCAGAGGACATCACACTGGCTTGCATTGATTTCCTGGATGACTTATTCAAACCGTAACCATAACCAAGTCTCCATAAAATAATTTAACGATAGATTACATCATGAGGGATTTCTTTCAGTCGTCAACGTTAAGGAGAGATCCTCAAAATGTGACCGTGTAAACAGATTTATGTCCTCACAACATGAGTTATACTCTCTCTCTGTCTCTCCATCCGCCATAAAATTTTTACAAGATTGCTCACCATTACATCCTGCATCCACCTCTCTCTCTCTGATCTATACATGGCTCATCAGTGTTTATGTGCATCTTCATTCCCCTCGGCATGCAGAGCAGTTTGGACACTAACAACTCATTCAGCCGGTAAACTGAACTACTGCCACCCACAAAGAGGCAGTCACATTTTCTTTTCTGTTTGTTTGCTTAGGTTGGAATTTGGCCTCTGATGGTTAATTTAATCCAGATTTTCTCTTTCGTTACATCATCATACACTGCCTGGCCAAAAAAAAAGTCGCCACCTGGATTTAACTAATCAAATAGGTACCAGCCTCCTATTGGATAATTACTGCATGGGTGATTATCTTTCAGCTGGAAACAAGTTATTTAACCCCAACTGATGCAATGAGTAGCTTCTCATTTCTTCAACAATCATGTCTAAAGACACATCCTGTGGTCGTGGAAAAGATGTTAGTCTGTTTGAGAAGGGTCAAATCATTGGCATGCATCAAGCAGAGAAAACATCTAAGGAGATTGTAGAAACTACTAAAACTGGGTTAAGAACTGTCCAACGTATTAATAAAAACTGGAAGGATAGTGGAAAACCATCAGGGTAAGAAGAGAGGCAGATGAAGTGATGCACCCATCATGTCTAGTGTCTACTGTACAAGCCTGTGGGGGCAGTGCTATGATCTGGGGTTGCTGCAGTTGCTCAGGTCTAGGTTCAGCAACATTATGTTGCCCAAAGAATGAGGTCAGCTGACTACCTGAATATACTGAATGACCAGGTTATTCCATCAATGGATCATATTCCAAGATGACAATGTCAGGATTCATGGGGCTCAGATTGGTAAAGAGTAGTTCAGGGAGCATGAGACATCATTTTCACACATGGATTGGCCACCACAGAGTCCAGACCTTAACCCCATTGAGAATCTTTGGGATGTGCTGGAGAAGGCTTTGTGCAGTGGTCAGACTCTCCCATCATCAATACAAGATCTTGGTGAAAAATGAATGCAACACTGGATGAAAATAAATCTGGTGACATTGGAGAAGGTTACTGAAACAATGCCACAGAGAATGTGTGCTGTAACCAAAGCTAAAGGCGGTCCAATGAAATATTAGAGTGTGTGATCTTTTTTTTTGGCCGGGCAGTGTATATGATAGGGAGAAAGGGTAAGGCCGTGCTTAGTGTAGGAAACCACCCCGGGTTAACTCCTGGATGTAAAAGACTGGAGGTGAATGGGGTAGAGGAGCAGAACACTCAGGTAAAGGCTGCACCCAAACAACAACAAACACAAGAGAAAAGTTTCCTGTAGACAGCGTCAAGGAGAAAAAAGATCTTCCAGAGAGGGTTAGGGAGTTTATGGCAGTGTTAGATGACCAGAACATTTCTGGAGTAGAGAACACAAAGTACAAGCTACCCTCTCCACACTACATTAACTTTGACTTTTCTGTTGGACTGAATCCAGTCACATCTGGGAGAATACGAGGAAGACAAGAAAAGACTTTAGAAACCTACAGGGGAGGAAGTTTAGTACGTTTAACATCAGATCAGGACTCAATATTAAAAGATAAGGATCGGATCAGGGGACAAATAAACTGTAATTTTCAGAAAATGTCAGCAAACAAGTCAGAACCCATGAACTTTGACCTTACAGAGCGGAACGGTGTTCATGTGGATTCTTCCTGGATGATCAAGATGTGAATTGGTAGGCTGGAAACTCCCACAGTCAGCAGAGACAGATACAGGGAGAGAGAGCTGTGAATGAGTGAGGATCAAGATAGTCTTTCTGACTGAACTTAGGCTGCTGCAGGTTCATTATATATATTTGTCTTCAGAGAGGGAGGTCGTATAAAAACAGCTGCTGGACACTTTCTTCAGAAGATCATTAGCTCATTTAAATATGAAAGTCTAGTGCGCACTGAGAATATGGGCCCAAAACACTGCTATAAATGAAAATACCTTGGTTTGTTTAGACTTTTTCATCTTAAATGACTGGGTTTAGTTGTCCAGTCTCCCTCCCCTGCATCCTATTCAAATCTTCTCTTGTTTCTGTCACTAAAACAAACTAATTTTGCATTTGGGCAGGCGTAAAAGTAGGAACACGTCATAGAAATACTCCTTTGCAAGTAAAGTTCATCTGTTCAAGTAAAATCACAGATGTGATATCAGCAAAATACTATATGATTATAGTTTTATCATAAACATTTAGGCACAATTTTAAGGTTTCAACATCAGCCCATTCCTCTGTTTATCATACTTTGATATGTTTTTCATTAATAATAAATCTTATTCAGCAAAGTGCAAAAAAAAACTTTCAGATCTCACTCTGAAATATGAATGAGTACAAGTTTAAAGTGGGAAAGTACAAATACATGATTAAATGCACTTTTGCCATTGCCAGTCTATTTTTTTTCCCGTTCCTTTTTCCATTTTCCCATAGAATTTTTTATTTATTTTTTTCTGACAGTTTCTTTTATGTACTGCACATTTCTCTTGTGTGTTTTTCTCATAATTTCTGTTTGACTTCAAGAGCTGCCCTTTCCCCCTTATGCTGCAGAAAGTATTAATAGACTTGTGAGAAGCCTGTTTAGCCTGTTTTTTTTGTTTTGTTTTGTGTTTTCACCCTTGTCAACTGGACTTTCACCACATACTAGTCAATTTCTAAAAATCTGAGGTTGTTACCTGTTGTGCCCTAGTGCCATTCAAACTTAAAACAAGTAACACAATTCTAAAATTAATCCTAAAATGGACTGGAAGCCAGTGTAAGGAGGCCAGTATGTGATGCGATCATGTCCTTTTTTTTGTGTTTCCTGTTAAAAAGCGGGCTGCTGAATTCTGTGAAGCCTGCAGGCAGCGTATTGATGACTGGTCCAGCCCAATATACAGAGAGTTACAGTAGCCTTCTTCTTCTGTAACCGCTTGTTCCTGTGAAGGGTCGTGCGAGGAGGGGGGCTGGGCCTATCCCAGCTGTCATCGGGCGAGAGGCGGGGTACACCCTCCCATGCAGACACAGGGAGAACATGCAAACTCCACACAGAAAGGCCCCAGTCAGTGCATCAGGGAGGTAGGTCTTCACTTTACTCAGAAGCCTTCATTTGAAAAAGCATCAACTAATCTGCTTATGACTTTAAGGACAGAGTCAAAAGTCAAAGTCAAAAATCACACCACACTGAGGTTTCTTCTGAGAAGACGACAGCAGGAGTGTTGTCAATAAAGTTTGGGGAAATAAATCCTTCCTCTGCTGTTATATTTCTAGCAGATTTGATGCTCCATAGAGTACACATATTAAAAAAAAAAAAGTCATATTATAATTGATGTTTTGGTATGTGAACACATATATCTCATCATTATATTGTATTTTTAGTTGGACTCTCTACTTGGAATGGTTTTGTCTTTGGTGTAGAGCTGCTGTGAGTTAATTGTTATGTCTGTGAAGGTTCTCAGTCGTCCAAGTCATGATTTAACCAATTCACTTTTTAATTGTAACGCCCTTCATACCCTAGCCAATCAGTGACCCCCAAGCTGTCAAATAATGTCTTAGGTGCTGAGCAGAGATTGTATCCAGATTTATCAGAATCATTAAAACACATAATTTGTCTCCTTATCTGACGTGAATGAAGACATTATCGCACAAAATCAAACTCATCAAACAATAACATCCAACCCAAATCACAACCCAATTCCCTTCAAACTGTGCCAGTGGTGTTGTTTTTCCTGCCGTGTGTTCCCTCCTTTTCTTTCCACCCCAGCGTGCCAACCGTCCTGGAGAGCACTGTCTGTTTCTGTTCATTCATTTTTCCACCTCAAGGATAAAAGCGTCCGCCGCCACATCCCTGTTCCCTATTAGCCCCTGCGCTTCACTGCTGCCTTTGAAGATCTAATCAGTCGGATTTTCCTTGAGTAATCCTTTTTCATGTCCTTTCACGGCAAATAATTACAGAGTCTGATAGGAATCGCTTGCTGGATGGAGAGGACGGCGTGCAGATTTCTGATAGAGCGGAGTCCCCAGGTATCTTCATTAGCCTGATTATTCTGATCCAAACCCACTCCATCAACCAGTTTACATGTAAATAGGTTAATTCTATTCCCACTCCTCTCTCGCTCTGCTCGCACACTGAGATCTCTCCAAATGTTGTCTGTTTTGTTCTGTCTCAAAATCCACAATCTGGTAACACATGAGACATCACAAACAAATATTTAATATTTAATAATTAAGGCTTTTTTTCTCCAGCAGGCCAAGTTTAACAGATGAATGAGTCTGTGAATCTTCAGCAGAAAAGACAAACAGTGAAAGATCTTGTCCCTCAGCTTCTGCTGTGGTATCTTCAGAGGGCTCAGTTTACTGCAGGTTGTCTTATGCTGACATCTAGTGGCCAAAGGTTCATCTGCCATTTCACCACGGGTGGTTAGCACTGATGCGTCACAGCAAGAAGGTTCTGGGTTCTAATCCACCGGCCTTTCTGTGTGGAGTTTGCATGTTCTCCTTGTGTCTGTGTGGGTTCTCTCCAGGTACTCCGGCTTCCTCCCACCGTCCAAGGACATGCTGGTTAGGTTCATTGGTGATTCTAAATTGGCCAAAGGTGTGAATGTGAACGGTTGTCTGTCTCTTATAATTTATTAGAACCACTAACCAAATGGTTGGGTGGCCTGTCCGGGATGTACCCCGTCTCTCACCCAATGACAGCTGGGATAGGCCCCAGCCCCCTGTGACCCTCCAGAGGACAAGAAAATGAATGAATGAATGAAAACTTCGGCCGACTGGTTCCTTTCTGTGTGGAGTTTCCATGTTCTCCCTGTGTCTGCGTGGGTTCTCTCCAGGTTCTCCAGCTTCCTCCCACCGTCCAAAGACATGCTGGTTAGGTTCAGTGGTGATTCTAAATTGGCCGTAGGTGTGAGTGTGAATGGTTGTCTGTCTCTCTGTGTTAGCCCTGTGATGGACTGGAGACCTGTCCAGGGTGTACCCCGCCTCTCGCCCGATGACAGCTTGGATAGGCCCCGCGACCCTTAACAGGACAAGCGGTTACAGAAGATGAATGAATGAATGAATGAAAATTTCCACCACTTGGTGGCAGTGCAGTTCTTCTCTCCTGTTCAATAGATTTTAGTCTGACAAAGGTACCTCATTAAATTGGACATAAAGAGAAGGCTAACTGATGTGAAATATGCTGTGTTGTTGACCAAGTGCAGCAGCCAGCTTCTCATCTCCTCTGCTGCCACCGGACGTCAGCAGTGAGGCTGCTGCTGCTGCACTGAGCTGACTGCCTCTCTCCGCACAGGATTAGTGAATTAATGCAACCGTTCAGACACTGAGCTCTGATCAGCAGCTTAATACTTTTATCCCAAATAACACAAGCATTGCGCACGAACGACGGGCACACTCTCGCAGCATATAGCTCACCAAGTCTGAAGCACGTATACGGCGTCACATGGTTTCAAATAATATCCTTTCAGTAGGAAGCAGCTCTCAGATTAAGTCTAGTACGGGCTTTAGTTCAGAGGTCTAATTTCCAAGAATATTACACAGGAAAAAAAATAATTATGGAGGAAAACTGTGAATTATGACACTGTCAGTTCATTTCAGTTATTTGGAATTGTAACAGCCGCCTCTGATTTTAATATAAATAGCATCAAATGTAATAGTTATTACAAGAATATCTCAACCAAGGAAGAAGAAGCTACTTGGATGACTGGGAAACGTCTTCAAGACATTCAGCAAGTCCAGTTTCTTTGGTTAGAGCTTTGTTTTTTTTTGTTTTTTGGATACTGTCTGAGACATCATGACGAGTTACTTATTTAAAATAGGTAAGGAATAATTAGAAAATTGCAGACCCTTGAAAAAAGGCATTAGAAAACTGCGCTGTGTTTTGTTCCAGGAAAGTGCATCACTGAGATTAAATGTCAGAGAGGTCAAGGGTCAATAAGGTTAAGGGGTGAATGCAGCCCTTCCTTTGTCTTGGGTGTAAAAGTGTCCTTTTCAAAAGCCAAATCTTTTTTTTTTGTTTTTGTCCTGAAGGCCGTGGTCCATCATCTGTCCATCATTTATCATGTGGACGAGTCTGTGTGTCCAACTAACAGAGAGGAGATGTCCTGTTTTTGTTTTTCATCTTTCCCCTTAAAAGTTAGTCGTTGCTTTTTCAGGCTCGTCGCACAAATGCATTAGACACGCATACACATACACACACACACACCCGCACACACACAAACACAGGCTTACACTAATCTTTGTGAAAACAAAGCGATATATTTCTCCCAGCGCAGGTCAAGCGTGGGCCATTCATCAGCATGTTTATCGGGATTATGAGCGTTTCATCCGTAATACAACCTCTGACATCGTACTTACCACTGTCTGTCCCAAATGGAGCCACGCAGGCGAACACTGTGCTCAGATTCACAGGAGGAGGACGAAAGGGCGAAGTGACCACGCAACGGGCCGCCGTGATTCTTTCGGACCATTCCCACCAGTGAGCCGCGACCCTCTGTGACCTCGTGACCCGTGTCGCTGACCTCTCGGTGGGTGGTCTTCACACTGACCATAAAGGGCCACAACGTTAGCGGCTGCCCTCAGATCAGATCATTTCTGTTGTCAACGTCATGATATTATATTAACTTGACTGATTCTCGGGCACTGTTAAAAAATCTACACTTAAATGAGAAAACCATGCTTCTCCAACCACATATGTCTTGATTCGGGCCTTACAAATGTTCTTGAACGTCTGCGTGTCAGGGTCAAGGGTATATGTGCACAGGCATGTATTTATTACATATGTGTGTGTGTTAGGTTGTGGCCTGAATGGATGTCAGGGCGGGATTACGCCAGCCCAGTGTCAGTGGAGAAGAAAGTCTGCACAGGCGGGCGGCCATGTTAATCATAAATCTTTATCTCACAATCCTGGCTGGCACATCCCTTCATTAAGAGACGGCCCCCGGGATTAGTGGAGCTAAAGCCCTGACATCAGGAGAGAAACATGAGAAACAAAGAAAATCCATCTATCAACTCAAACTAGTGTATTGTTTATTTTATATACATGACCTAATATTGTGTAGGTCTCCCTTGTGGTGACTCATCAGAGAATGGACATGGGCCTTCTGAGGGTGTCCTGTGGTGTCTGGCAACAAAATGTTGTTAGTGGGGGGGCCTTTGAGGGGAGGGGCCTACGTGGATCATCCCACAGATACTTGATCAGTTTGGGATCTAGTGAATTTGGAGGCCAGGTCAACACCTTGTGCTGTTCTTCATGTTTTTTTTTTTAGTTGTTCCTAAAGTGTTTTTATGTGTGTGACTGTGTCAGGCTGCATCCTGCTGGGGATGTCTGCTGCCATCAAGGAGTGTCATTGCTATGGGGTGGGGGTGTCTGGTCTGGTCTAGGTGGGTGCTACATGTCTAAGTAACATCCACATGAATGAATGCCAGGTCCAGAAGTTTCCCAGCAGAACACTGAATTGTCACAAGATGGTCAATGTTATTCACTTCTCCTGTCGGTGGTCATAATGTTGTGGCTGATCGGTGTATAGCTACGAATAGCTGTGATAGAGGGATTTGTAGCTATCTGATGCGTCTACAGTAGTACAAATGTTAAATATAAATACTGTACATGTATGAGGATATTATAGGATATAACATGAATGATTCAGTTTTCATTTGTGCATAATTACCTGTAAATATATGAATCATTGCGGTTTTGTTAGCTTAGAATGAAGCCTTCACATCTACACGTTGACCACATCCTCTTTTACTGAGCCTCCCTTGTTGTGCCGCCCAGAAGAGACAAACTAAACACTGACCCTAGAGCGTTCACAGTAGTTGCACAAGTGCTGATAAGTGACCACTGCGTGTATGCCGTGATGTCCCCTGGTCCCTCCACGCTGGCCGCGCACGATGACATGTGAGGCTTCAGATGGCGTTCTCGACGAGCGAGGGTGAACACAGAATTCACAGACATGACTGAAGGTTGTTTTTTTTGGTTTTTTTTATAGTTTAATAACATTCATTTCCAAAAGAAACTATACTGAAAAGACTGAGATAAAACAACAACATATCCAAAGTGTTCACAATGTTAACCTGAGAATTTAGTTTTTTTGCTTCTTTGCCATCATCCCTCATCATAACCTTGCTTTCCACTTGTTTTTTTCTTGGTCTACATACCAAGACATGTTCCTTTATTCTCCAAAATCCCTTAAAATAAACATCAACTACATGTAGTGCTCACAGGTCTACCTCTGAGTGAGTGCGTGACATGAAAAAAACTAAACAAAACGCAACGAAGGACACTGAACAAGACGGAAGGCGGTCGAGGAGACAAGCTATCGGTCTACGTGGTGAACACAGAGAAGGCTGGACTACAAATATATATATATATATATACAAAACCAGACACGACAGAACAAACTCCAAATATACTGTTTTAAATTAAAGAATAAATAAAAATACTTTATGTAGAATATCGGCCGGTTGCCAAAGCTAGATTAGAAGTGCTTGTTTTACAGTCGGCCAAATGACCAAAGTAAATTTCCTCAGGAACCTGCAAGGTCCGTGTGTCATTTGGTTGTTTTTTTATAAGAAAATGTACTGGTTTAAGTCAAGTATTTTCTAATATTAAGTGTTGAGCAGTGCTAGTCTAGTGTGCAAATACACCACACGTGTAAAAAAAAGAAAAGAAGCATTTTTATTCTACAGTTCGTCTACTAGTAGTCGGTCTACTGGAAGAGATTGGTCAAAGTCTGGACTCCGTCAGTCAGGTTGAGGCAGAATCTCCTCTCCTGATCCTTAGTCTCTGTAGACGGAGGTTGTCTGTCGGGGGGGCATGTGCGGCGGGTGGTAGGAGTCATATTGCCCCTCTAAGTGTACGTCATAGCCGCTGTGAGTCTGATACGGGACCTGGTCCACGGGCGAGGGGGAGTAGTGGTGCGGAGGAGGGTAGTGGGGTGAAGGCTCCTGTTTTGGCACCAGGTTGCTGCTGATGCTCAGGGGTGGCGTAGGGGGGCCGTCATATGGAGGGGTTCCCACGCCACCAGCGTTGTACTCGTTTGGCGAGTGGTTCTCGTACGGGCCTCCTTTCATCGCCCTCAGGTGAAGCAGGTGAGCCGAGTCAAAAGTGCCATACGGGGGACTCGGCAAGCCCGGAGAGGCGTAGCTCACCATGCTGCCACCGAGAGGGGCGGCGGGCGGCCGACCTCCGTGTCTGTCTTCGGGCCTCATCCCAGCACTGGGAGCTGGTCCCAGCTGTAAGCAGCCAGCCACCAGGTTGGACGTAGGCTGTGAGAGGCCCTTACACAGCGTGTCCATGAAGGACCTGCTCTCTGTGGACAGGCCCCCCTCCAGGGCCTCGGACAGAGCGCAGATGTAGTTTCGGGCCAGCCGTAAAGTCTCGATCTTGGAGAGTTTCTGCGTTTTGGAGTGGCAGGGCATGATGGTGCGCAGGTTCTCCAGAGCGTCATTCAGCCCGTGCATGCGGGAGCGCTCCCTGGCGTTAGCCTTTACACGCCTGGCGCGGAATCGCTCCTGCCGGGCCTTTGTCATCCTCTTTTTCTTAGGCCCTCGTCTTTTGGACTCGTTTTCGTCCTCCTGTCCTTCCTCCCCGTCCTCCTCCTCTTCCTCTGCATCCTCACTCCCCATCTCTCTGGGCTGCTGGCCCACTCCGGCTGCTCTGTAGCGGTGGTGCGACGAGACCGAGGCGTCTCCATCGGGTGAGCTCATGTCTCCGTCCATCCACTGCAGGGGGCTGACGACCTCCTCTCCCTCCAGTTGTCTCACGTATGGTTTAATCATCATAGTACTCTGAAAACAAGGAAACATATTTGTCAGCAACTGACAGCTTATAAGTGACCATCTGACATTTCAGAAAAACTGTAGTCCTACTGTCTGTTTCATTTACCAAGAGTCAGATTTAACATACTAAACATATGAATTAATAAAATATGACTTCTGATACAACCTCGCCAACGACGAGGTGGCCTTTCTGCACAATAAACACATTTATTTTTAATATGTCTGTGAAGGTTTTCAGTCCGACAAACAAAGCTAAACACAAAAACGGCAACAGTTTCAAATGACTAGTGGGTTTTTATTAGGAATATTTGTGTTTGGTGCCCACCTGGAAATTTTTGCCACACCCTGATGGGGTTTTCCATGTCTCCTTAATACTTCGCCTACCTTTTGCATGTCATGCCTTTATTTCGTGATTCATTTTCATGCAGGTTTTATTCATTTTTCTACAAATTCTTCCAGCGTTTTTAAGGTTTCCAGTGCCGTCGGTGTGGAAAATACTAAAATGTCAGGTTTTCGTTCATCACTTGTCAGGACTCCCTGGATCCATGGATAATGACGGTTTGTCTTCTTTTACTTCATATTATGACTCGTCGCTAATATTTCACTATGCAACTTCTGCTTTTTGACCGTTTTACCTAACTCCAGGACGTTTTTTCACAATTACATACACAAAATTGGCTTTGGCAATGACCCATTAACGTGCATAAATTAATTTGCACTTTTAGATCAGGACAGAAATAAAGGATTTAGTATTTATCTGGAAGACCATGTAGGGCTTTCAGTCTGACAGTTAACAAATCTAAAGTAGATTTTAAGAGCCTCTTTTTGGTGCTTTGTCAAATATTTAAGGGTTAAAGGGCACATTATTCCTAATTGTCTGGTTGTGGTCTTGTAAATGATGAGACCTGGAGGCAGTGAGTAAAAATGTTAATAATAAATAACAATAATAACCAAATTATGTCGTGAACCGTAGCTGTGATTATTCCTCAAACCGATTTCAGCACCGGACAGTTCCCTCCCCGAGCCTCAGGTGCTTTCATCTGACCCAAACATTAAGACAGGAGGTGACCTTTACTACTATATATAACAACTATCAATCCGATGTCTATTTCCTTCCTCGTATCCGCATTTAGAAAACTATTTTACCCGTTTTCTCCCCCCCCCTCTCTCCCCCCTTCTCTCCCGGTGTAATCCCCGTCCACTTGTGAACTAGTAATGCCTCGGCAAGATAAAGTCAGTGACAGGACTTCAATCTGGGGCATCGCAGGATTTACTCCGTGGATGAAGCGACGACCATGGGATTAAATTGGAGATCGAGGCCCCCCTCCCCACCCCCCAGATCAACAGACCAACAATCTGAGGCTCTAGATTGAAATGAAATAGACATTTTAGTAGGCAGTAAAAATGACTGTCTCATTGAGAAGCAATTTCCTGAATGCTGACTGAATCATATTAAGATAAGCCTTTATATATATGTGTATATGTGTAATGTCATTAGATACATTCATTGCCTGTTGACTTTATATGTATGCTAAATTGTTTTTATTGCAAAAAAAAAAAAAAAAAGAATCGTTGTGCCAAAATTCAGGTTTTCTAACTGGAAAATAAGTCACTGGTGCACCCAAAAGGAATATATACTGTCTGGACATCGCACTAAAAATTAAAAAATCCCTCAAAGTTACAGGCTCCGTGCTGAATAATTTGTGAAACCCGTTCTGAGACATACCCGTGCAGATGCGTCCTTCTCAGAGAGCCGGTCGGATGATGTCGGTTCTGTCTCCACGGATCACAGCTCGGTCTCTTCTCTGTCCATCAAAGTGCCGTGTGAAGTTGCGTGCTGCCTCCGAGCGTCTCAGTGCGGGTCACTCTGCGGGGTCTCCGGGTTTTAACCTCGGCGCAGGAAGCTCCTCCTCCCACTCCCATCCAATTCCTGACGCGCTGGAGAGAGATCGCGCGTGGCCGGCCCGTGGCTCGAGTGCCTGGAGTGTGTGTGTGTGTGTGTGTGTGTGTGTGCGGGTTCGTACTCGTGTGTGTGTGTGTGTGTGTGTCAGGGAGATGTGCATAAGCTCACTGAAAACAGCCCAGACAAACAGGAGGAGAGGCCCGGGCCTTTGTTGCTTTACGAGGGCGGCCGCCAAATCCGCAGCACGTTTGCATTGAGCGGTGGGGAGACGCGCTCAGCCGCATGAGCCTAACTGTATGTGACAGCTTGAAGTTGCGTGTGAGCAGGTGTTTGCTCCATCCCTTCTTCCAGCCATCCATCCCCTTGATAGGCCGTTAAACAAGTTCATCTCGACCAGAAGGGGTAAGTTTGGTCACATGAGGTGTGCACTTATACGCGCAAAATAATGACTTTGGGGATTCTTTCTATACCACCGCCCCCCCCCCTCATCTCTGCAGGATATAGGTGCTGGGCCTTAGCACCTATATATGTTAAATATATATTTATTTCCATCTGGAGAGACTGAAGGAGACTCTTTGATTTACAATCTAGTTTTTAAAGTTGAAATGTGCCAATCTGTGCAAGTTGCTTGCAGCAAACCAGCACCTTCCATAAAGACACTTAACATAAAAGTTTTATGTTTGAACTCAGTTCAAGAGTTCAAAGATTATCTTAGATAAAAAGTTAGGAAACAAAGCAAGTGGCGTAAATCTAAATGTTCCAAATGTACAGAATATGAAGTAAGTTACAGAAACGGTTCACCACAAATCATCATGTTATCGTGGATACTTTAATAAAAAAGAAATAAAAGAGAAATGATGACTGTCAGTAGTTTAAAGGACCAGAGTGAAGAATTTACCGCCATCTAGTTGTGAAGTTGCAGCCTACTGAATCACCCTCGCTCGTCTCCTGCCTTTCCAAGCATGCTGGAGAACGCCATCTGAGCGGGACCAGGGGACATCACGGCATACATGCAGTGGTCACTTATCAGCACCACTTGTGCAACTACTGGGCACGCTCTAGGGTCAGTGTTTAGTTTGTCTCTTCTGGGCTACTGTAGAAACATGGCGGCGCAACATGGGAGGCTCAGTAAAAGAGGACGTGGTCAACGTGTAGATGTGAAGGCCTCGTTCTAAGGTAACAAAACCATAATGACATATAATATCCTATAATATTCATACTATACATGTACAGTATTTATCTATAGCATTTGTACAACTGTAAAAGCATTGGACACAGCTAAAAATAATGTTTGCTCTGTATCTATACAGCTATCAGGCATAACATTATGACCACTGACAGGAGAAGGTCAGTAACATTGACCATCTTGTGACAATTCAATGTTCTGCTGGGAAACTTTTGGACCTGGCATTCTTTCGTGTGGATGTTACTTAGACATGTAGCACCCACCTAGACCAGACCAGGCACCCCCACCCCATAGCAATGACACTCCTTGATGGCAGCAGCCATCCCCAGCAGGATGCAGCCTGACACAGACACACACACAAAAACACTTTAGGAACAACTAAAAAAAAAAACTAAAAAAAAACATGAAGAACATCACAAGGTGTTGGCCTGGCCTCCAAATTCCCTAGATCCCAAAGTATCTGTGAAATGATCCACAGAGGCCCCTCCCCTCAACCTATAGGACCCAAAGGCCCCCCACTAACAACATCCTGTTCCCAGACACCACAGGACACCCTCAGAAGGCCCATGTCCATTCTCTGACGAGTTACAACTGTTTTGGAGGCACAAGGGAGATCTAGACAATATTAGGAAGGTGGTCATAATGTTATGTCTGATTGGTGTATGTAGCAGACAAAGAGAAACACCTCTGTATGTTTTCATTATCATATTGTGGAAGTAACAATTTGAATCTTGAATCTTCCGCCACTGTGATCCATACAAATCTGACATATTGGTCCTTTAAATCAAAATGTCGTCACATGAACATAAACAAGTTATTTAGGTCAGATTACAGAAATGAATCCTTCTTTTAATGTCATGTCCTTACGACCACAACAAGAAGAACAACTCGGAGGTCCTGTCAACCCTCATCATCTCTGGGATCAGATGTCATTTACAGCACCACAGGCTCTAACACGAGAGGCCTACGGTAGTTTTATCTGCGAACCCAAACTACTGTATTTTGCTTCTCCCTCCCGTCCTGTTCAATCCCAAACCGACCACCTTGCCCCACTGCTCCTCCCCCTGCGCCTTTCTCTGCTCTATTCCACACCTGCAGCCTGTGATGGGAATAACAGAGCAGGGCCTCTTGCATCCCCAGAGTGGAACTGGCAAGGGAATACGAGAGCCGAGGTCCCGTGTCCCCACTGCATATGCTCACAACACAGTTCGTAACAATGAAAAACGCCATTTGATTCAGTATTTGTCTTTTAGATCAGCAAAACTTATTTTATTTTAAGTCACAGAGTGTCGTCTGATCTTTATGTTCCAGAAGTAGCTCTCAAGTGTGGTACTTTAAGTGTGCCATGAGGTTCCCTGGTCGGGACTGGCCACACATGACATGAGTCCTGCTGCAGATGGTCTTAGTCTGCGGCTCAGATGGTTATCAATTCTCCACTGGCTGCCCACTCACAGGATAGTCCCTTCCTTTATGTTTAGACTGGAGTTGAGTTTGTTATAATACGAAAAAAAAGAAGGACGGATAAAACTTCACTCCAGTAAACACACAAACATGACCTTCCTCTGAATCCCCAGTGTTTCTGCGTGTGACAGTTGGGGAAAGAGGGTTTTGTCCATCTGTCGTACTGGAAGTCCTCGGAGAGAAGCCAGCCCCGCGGTGTGAACGGTGCGTATGTCGTAGCGTGTGTTTGTGTGTTTCGTGTTGAAGCGGATAGACTGCATGTGCAGCGATCACAAAGTTCTGCATTCAGCAGCGACGTCTGAGGTCACGTCAGCGGACTCGGACCGTACCCCCACGCCCTGCATATGTCTGCATCCACTTCAGAATCTATACCGTTGGTGAGAGTGGTGACAAAGCGGTCATCAAATTGTTCGGAAAGCGTGCAAAAAACGCCAGAGAATGAACGTTTCTCTGTATTTCATGGTTCCCCATCAACTTTAGAAATGGCCGGCATCTAAGCCAAACTTGAACCTCCCTCCAGCCCAGCTCCGACCCTGGGGAGACAGGGGTGATGTTGACCATGTGTCCTTCTACTAACCATCTCATTGATGGACCCCACTATTGGGTAAAATAGACCCCCTCCTCTGCCTGAACCCCTAAACCCCCTTAACCCTTTCCTAAACCCTCTGTTGGCCCCCCGTTGTGCGTGCTCATTGGCTGACCGCCTTCAGGCGTCCCTTTTCCACGGGCCCATTGTCTGGCCCCATAAGCAGCTTTGTTTCTGCATGTGCAGCTGGGATAGCCCGCTCAGCCATTAGCCGCAACACGCTAAAGGGAGAGCGGGATAATATAATTACAAAACAAAAGTCAGGTGGCTCACGAGATCTGCACATTTGTGGGAGATGCGAGGACACGCTGGCGGGTGGCCAGCTATAATTTGATTATGGAGTTGTGTGAGCGACAAAAGAAACAATTGAATCTTTTTTTTCCTTTTATTTGCCCCACCGAGATTTAATTTGATTCCACTGGGGCTTTAAAAAGAGGGCAGTGTGAAAAGAGAGAAGATTTACTCTTCTAATTTCTAGAGTCACCGGCTCAGAAAATGCAATAGGGTCTGACAAAATAGCAGGAGAAATTCTTCCCTGGGCTAACTTTATTGTCATGCTGCTGCAGCGCTTTGACTGCATGTGAGGCCCAAATCTGATGAATCGCTGAAGGCTGGAGTTTCCCTGCAAACTGACTGGTCTTGTGCTCTTGTTTTGCATGAATGCACACAGGCCCGGCGGACAATGGGATCAGTGGCAGATCCATCTCCTGTAATACTTTCTTTAAACAGGGCAGCAAGTGTGTCCCCCTGTTCTGTCGGCCGACCAGAATTTATCCTGTTAGTCACCCTAGATGAGTGAAAGAGTAAAATCAACCCCCATCCCAGCTGGACACACACACACACACACACACACACACACACAAGGATGCACCCATTCACACAAGCACACACACACACAGACACTTAACCCCACACTGGGGAGTTACGCACACGCACAGCTTTATGGACAGCTGATAAGAACAGGTTTAGCTGGTGGCTACTGTTCAGAGCAGGTCAAGCAGAACTAGATCTGTTAGTGTCTTTTTGTTCCTATAGTCCGTTCAGCAAAAGACTGCGTTTAGTTTTTTGTTTTGTTGTTGTTTTGTTTTGCTGTTACATACGGCACTAAGCAATTGTGTCAAGTGTGCACATGCTCTTACGACTGAAGGGTTAGCGTCCGCATTGTGCCCGCTCAGAGTTTATAAAAACGCCCTTTTTTTTTTTTTTATGCCCCATTAGGCGCAGCTTGATCTTGCGCCCCTGGAGAGCGCCGCATTCTCATGCTCCGTGCGGCCGCTCAGGAACGTTTCACTGCAGATGAGAATCAACTTTCTGGTTTACTCTTTGATTTATCATCATAAATAAATAAAAAATATCACACGGCTTGCTGTGGACGTCTTTATTATAGTCGGGAGGGAATGAGTCTTACATTTATGTCGCCTGCTAGCTTTCAAATTCAGTTGGGAATATGTTTTCATTTACACTTCTGCGTCAATTTGCTCATTGTTTAGTGAATAGTTTCAGCTCCTAAGGCGTGGCGGGATAAGCAGAGGCGATGAACTTCTTCCCGCCGTCGTAGAAAGAGTTCTCCCAGGTGTAGGTCTGGATGCTGAGCTCCTTCCCTCCAAGGCTCAGATAACACCTGAGGTTAAGGGATATCGAAATATAAATAAATCAGAACAGATGCATGTAAATAAATAAAAAATGTCACAGGACATGCAGGTTTACTGACCTTTTTCCGGGGCGAGTGATGTAGCACAGGCTGTAGAGGGCAAAGTCAAACTCAGGGCTGCTGCCGATGACCGCGGAGCCGACCTGCTTGAAGTAGCCGTCCCAGTTGAACTGCATCCCCAACACGTCAGGATAAGTTGTCCACTGATGGGCAAAAGAAAGACAATGAAGGTCGTTCTGTGCATATCACGAGGTAAATTAACGTATTAGTGTTCGTCGTGGACGCTTACAGGCCCGTTGAAGCTGTGGCTGTAGTAGTTCAGCAGTCCCTTTTTCTCAAGAAGATAAAACTGGATCCAGTTGTGGAAACCGGACACCTTCCCTCCCTTGATCTCTCCTGTTAGAGAACGTAGAGCCCAAATAATAAGAAAAAAATATACATATTTGCAAGCGTGTGTGGTGTTTAAACAGAAACCTGCTCCGCCCACACCTGCGAAGATGTGCTCAAAGCCGCTGGAGTCCTGCTTGCCGTTGTAGCGAGAGTACAGGCCGAACCACATCTTCTTCAGGTCCTGAAGGAACTCTGCCTCTGTCGTGTAATAGCCTTAAAATAAAGAATAACATCTGTTTAAAAGTGGATTCTCAGAGTCTGTTTGTGAAAGACTCTGAGAATAGGCCAAGACGAGCTGGCAAACGTGGACCCGGTTACCCTTGCTGTAGAGGAAAGCATACAGCTCCCTGCCCAGCTCAGTGTTGGACATAGTCTCGCTGAGGAACGTGTCCTGCTCAGCCAGCTGCTGAGAGGTGAAGCTCTCCGTCAGTCCGGTCACCCTTTGGTAGTTGTCCAGCAGAGCCAGCAGAGCAGCATAGGTAGGTCTGGAGAAGAGGCTGGCCTCGTCCACATAGTTGAACAAGCTGGAGGCACAAACACAGAAAGGTATGTGAGTGCATCCAGAACAAAAGAATATTAGGGAGGGAGGGAGTGAATGCTGCTCTGATAGAACTGTCTTCTCACGGTTTGGAAGAGAGATCCGTCTGGGAGCTGGTCTGGGAGCTGGACACCAGAGACTGAGAGTCGATGATCAGCTCTGAGGATGACGCCTTGTTTGAGTCCAGAGCGTACAGCGTCTCAGAGAGAGCCTTGATCTCAGCGTCAGTGGCCCCTGTCACCGTGCCTCCCGTGCCACCCGAGCCACCTGTGCCACCTAGGACACAGATAATATCTCATATTTCTGTCAGTAATTAATATGTTTTTTAAAATGTCAGCTAAGTACATTCACTTAGTTACAGGTGAGTATTATTTGTGTTGTATGCTGATTTATTCGTAGGTGTGGTGGTTAGCACTAATGCCTCACAACAAGAAGGTTCTGGGTTCTAATCCGGGATGGTTGTCTGTCTCTCTGTGTTAGCCCTGAGAAAGACTGGAGACCTGTCCAGGGTGGACCCCGCCTCTCGCCCAATGACAGCTGGGACAGGCTCCAGCTCCCTCAGAAAATAGGTGAATGAATTATTCTTCAACTCTAGCACAGTTCAGAAGAAAATAATATTCTCCTAAATTTATGAAACAACTATTAGTTACTGACTAGTTGCAAATTAGACAACACAGCCATGCCATTCAAAATGCTGTTTACATCAGTATGTAGATGGTATAAAATGTCAATTGTGAATACTTTCAGTTCATTTTGTTGATAATACTTTTAGAAAGTACTACGAGTACGTTAACATTGTAGTGTTTTCTACTGCTAAAAATGTTTGCTTTGAATGTGTCATGTGGCACAACAGTGACACCCACTGGTCATTTTAAAAAACGACAGATTGACAGAGAGAGGCTGGTAAATGGTGCTGAAAGCAATACGATAATTTTCTTAACTAAATGTACCAAAGCCACAACATAAGAATACTCCATCACGAGTAGAAGTTCTGATGTAAAGTAAAATGTGCTTGAAGCAGCGAGTACTTAATCTGCAGAAAATCGGTGCTCTCTCATAGATTATTATGTACTTTGATTGTGCAAACTTCCCTCCTCTACCGTGTTCGGGAGGAAGGACCCGAGTAGTCCCGAGGGAACACGAGGACAACAGAACGGCCACTAAGGCAACTAAACTAATATAGCACACCTGTAGAGCGTTGGACACCTCACCTGCGGTTATGACGGTGTTAAACGGAGCAAAGTCACCTTGTGCGTGAGTGCAAAGTAAATTGCATTATAATATGTCAGTTTGTAAAAGGTGCACGCTGCTAGAGCAGTGGTTCCAACCTAAGGGTCGGGGCCCTCCAGAGGGTCGCCACATAAATCAGAGAGGACGTGAGTAGATTGATGAGTAGATTAATTACCCTCTTAAGTTATTAAGGACAAAAATGTCCACTTCCAAAAAATAAATAAAAAAATAAACTGCTATAAAAACTTATAAAAACAGATTAATATTTTTTTCTGCTTTTTTCTGCATAAATCTCTTAAACAATATCCTGCTCAAAACTACCAACCATTCAATCATTTAGAGGGTTTTAATCCTTCAAATCCAGCTTGATTTTTTTTCATATTGTTGTACTGATCTGTTAGAAATTTGTATTCCAAAATCTGTCACATCCTGAGAGCTTATCAGATATTTTGCGAATAAAATAAAAAAGTCACTAGTAACTAAAGTTGTCAGATCATGTAGTAAAAACTAGTCTTTCTGAAACTAAATGTATAAAGTGGCATAGAATGAAAAATATAAGTATTCATGCCTCAAAACTGTATTTAATGATAACAACTATTTTAAAAAATCTGACACTATATATATATAAAAAATAATAATAATCCATCATAATCAATGTTGTTGCTAATCATCAAATCAGATCAACAAATCCAAGACTGTAATAGCCCCACAAGAAAAATCCACTTTGCATTCGGTGCTGCCATCAAAAACATAAAGAGTTAAAAGGATTAAAAGATTTGTGTAAAAAAAGCAGAAAGAAATATTAACATATGCTATTTTTATGGCATTTTTATAGAGGACACTTTTGTCCATTTATGGTAGCAACGCAGCTATTTTAAAACAGGGTATGAGGGTTAAATAATTGTGTTTAGCAGCATTATAGTCTAATTATTTAAATACATTTCATATAACTTGATAACTGGACTATAACACTGCTAAATAAACTGAGACACTTTCATAAACTACAGTTCAGCACCACAGCGCTCAGTGTTTTACTTTTGCTCGGATTCGTCGCCACACTGTGTGAAAGTGACCAGGTGTGGTCAACCAACAAACGTGGCTGGCACGTGCCACAGGGTGAGTCGTGTGTGATACAGTCAAAGCCTTACCGCTGCAGAGGGTTGAGTAATCTACAAACACAATATATATATATATATATATATATATATATATATAAAATAATGTTAATTACAGTTACAATTGTTGTACAATAGCAAAGATTAATTTTACGCTGAGTGATTATGACCAGTGGCTCTTACTTTCTTAGTAATGAAAGGATTTGGATAAATCATGAAGCATTTTGTCGACGACACAGAGTGTTGATTTCTCGTCAGCTTTTAACTGTACGCAGCCTTATATTTTAGCTAACAAGCTCTCTGAAATACCCGGCCTTGACTCTGGTACTATATGTTGGCTGGTCGACTTCCTGAGATCACAAAGAACTTGTGTCACTGGCACCCTGTGTGATGCCGTGACATGCTATACAGGCTCACCCCAAGGGCGTGTCTTGTCACCTTTACTTTTTGTGCTGTACACGAACGACCGTCGGAGCACAGGTGATTCAAGGTTTCATAAACTACAGTTCAGCACCACAGCGCTCAGTGTTTTACTTTTGCTTGGATTCGTCGCCACACTGTGTGAAAGTGGCCAGGTGTGGTCAACCAACAAACCTGGCTGGCACGTGCCACAGTGTCAGTCGTGTGTGATACGGTCAAAGCCTTACCGCTGCAGAGGCTTGAGTAATCGCTGCAGCAGTTGTTGTACTGGGAGCACAAGTCGTTGCAGTGGCACTGGTTCTGAGCGTTGTAGGCCTCGCCGCACCTGCCGTTACAAGACAAGCCTGGATCTGGAGGGGGAAAAAAAAGGTGTGTGAAAGTGACCAGGTGCCGTAAACACGTGAGATAAAACACAAACAGAAGCTGGGGAGCAAACCGCGGTGAGATTCTGTGTGGCACGTGAGCCAGGGTCAGTGGTGGGTGACAAGGTCAAAGCCTTACCGCCGCAGAGGCTCGAGTAGTCGCTGCAGCAGTTGTTGTATTTGGAACACAAGTCGTTGCAGTGGCACTGGTTCTGAGCGTTGTAGGCCTCACCACACCTGTTTTTACAAGACGAGGCTGCCTCTGGAAGAAAATGAAAGAAAGGTGCGCGCAGTACATATTAGTATTTTGAGTTTTCATCAAAAAAAGTGTGTTTTGGCAGAACTGCAACACAAGAGCACTTACCCTTGCATTCTGTAGAGTAGTCTGAGCAGCAGTCTCCGTATTTCTCACATGGTGGGTTACACTGACAGGTGTAAGCGCTGTCTGTTCCATAACCACATCGACCCACACATGAGTCCAAGGTGTCTGGAAAGCAACAGGATCTCAGTCAAACAGCAATGCATGGATATCCTATTTTGCGTTACATGACTGTAGTAAAGATTTAAAGCTGGCGATGATGACGATAGTAAAACGGAAAACTCTCTTACTGCCGAATCCCTGGTGGAACAGGGTCACGCAGAGTACGAGGACAGCAGTCACCTTCATCTTGGCGCAGAGGCAACCTGAAAACAAGGTGATCGGACTGCTATCAGGACCTCCCTTTTATAGCGACGATCTCATGACCAATCCAACTGTCACATAAACCCAGCCCAGGCGACATGCTGTCACTCCCTTAGTCACAATTCTTGTGGATAAAAACACTCAGGTGTTGCATTTTAACTTCTGATCATAATCCTGATTTGTTTATTTACGCAGGTTATAGGTACGGTATGGCGCGTTGGAGAACAAAGCTGCAAAAGGGCTTTAAAAGAGCGTGTTAAAAAAAAAAAGAATAATAAAGAAAGCCTATCTCGTCTCTGTGAAACTGCACACCTGCTTTAATGCGTTAAAATAAGACCGTATCAAGTTATGCGCCGCGATAACACGTTCAGGTCTTTGCCAGTTTGGTTTAAAAATAAAATATTCAGATTTCAGTCATTTAAGCGTAAAACGTGTGTGTTTTATGGCTTATTGCAGGTTGCATGGATTCTTCACGCAATACACAATAAGATTCATTTAACATACAGTTGTTCATCTTTTCATCTTCTCTATTTCTCCCTCCAGAATGACCAGATGCTGTATTTCACAGGGTTTATGCAATACGACTCGGAATACCTGGAGATGATCACATGCTTCAGTATCTCTAATCATGTTAGGGTCACATGCTCCTGTGGAACTGCAAACACAATATATATATATACAGAGAGAAAATAATGTTAATTACAGTTTGTACAAGAGCAAAGATTACTTTTACACTGAGTGATTATGACCAGTGGCTCTTATTTTCTTAGTAATGAAAGGATTTGGACAAATCATGAAGCATTTTGTCGACGACACGGAATGTTGATTTCTCGTCAGCTTTTAACTGTACGCAGCCTTATATTTTAGCTAACAGGCTCTCTGAAATACCTGGCTTTGACTCTGGTACTATATGTTGGCTGGTCGACTTCCTGACTATGAGATCACAAAGAACTCGTGTCACTGGCACCCTGTGTGATGCCATGACATGCTCTACAGGCTCACCCCAAGGGCGTGTCTTGTCACCTTTACTTTTCGTGCTGTACACGAACGACCGTCAGGGCACAGGTGATTCAAGGTTCATTGTTAAAGTTGATTCGGTTATTGTCAGGGTCCTGCAGTACCAGGAAGATGGGCATGACCCTGTGATGGACGATTTCTTTGAACGGTGCAGTAATTCATGCTTACAACTAAACGTCAGTAAAACTAGAAATGCTGATCGATGATTTTCGAGATTGTAAGCCAGTACAAGTATTTGGGCACCATTTTGGATGACAAACTGACTTTTGAGACCAACACGGACTATATCTGCAAAAATGCCAACCACTGTGGCACTGTAAATTGCTCACTTTATCTGTGTTTGTATTGCCTAATTCATCATCTGTTATCCATCTGTATAATATGTTTATAGTACTTCATTCAATCATTATGTATATCCTGCTCATTCACCTGTATATATGGTCTCACCTGCACATAGGTTTTGATCTGTAAACATTGTCCATATGGTGTAAAAACAACCTGTACCATACTACTTATACACCATAATATTTATATCACGTGCACTTACTGCCTATTGCACTTCTGGTTAGATGCTAAACTGCATTTCGTTGCTCTGTACCTGTGCATGTGTAATGGCAATAAAGTTGAATCTAATCTAAAAAAACTGTTATTTTTAAGGAAGCTGAGGGATTTTAAAGTCAACAGATCACTTGTAAAAATGCTTTATTTATCCTTTATTGAGTCAATCCTAACCTTTGCAGTGATTTGCTGAAGGTACGGGAACCTTAGTGTCACTAATAAAAATTGGCTGGGCAGTATTGCCAAACTTTGCCAAAAATAAATCACTGACACTAGCGTGCAGCAGCTTGACAGTGTTTACCAAGCAAGAGCCATTCAGAGGGTAAAGGTCATTTTAGCCGACCCACATCACCCTCTGTATGCTGAGTTTCAACTTTTGCCATCTGGAACGAGGTATACCTTCCAAGCCAAATCAAACAGATAGCTCTGATCATTTGTTCCCTCAGCGGTAGGGTTTCTAAATAGGCTTTCAGCATGTCCTTGCACTGTAGGCTACGTATATGGTCATGATAACTCGCCTGATGACATTTATTATTTATATCTATGTTTCTGTGTATTGCACTGTACTGTTTTATGGTATGATTTTGACTGTCGACTGCTGTTGCAAATCAAATTGCAAAAAATTGGGACGATAAAGACTTTCTAATCTAATCTAATCTTATCTAAATTTCATTCCTGCTGTCTTGAGAAGAGAAGGAGTTAAGCGTTTGACAAAGAGAGGAGGAGAACAGCGAAAAGAAAAAAAAACATTGTCATCCTTCCCAGAACTCCAATGACTGCCTGCTCTGGCTGGCAGTCATTGGAGTTCTTTACGTGGCTGGAGTATACGCTGGAGTATATGCTGTAATTAACTCTAACTTCAAGTCCAGCAACTGGCACACCCAGAGACAAAACACGCAGCCAGAGGAAGGCAGTCATTGGAGTTCTGGGAAGGAATGTATGCGCACATTGGAGAAACAAACCCATTCACAAACCTATGACTCAACCTATGATCTGCAGGGCAGGTCTCAGCAGTCCACTGAAAGACTAGCAGACATATTTTAGCCGGAAAGGATTAAAACTGAAAAATCCCTCTCTAATCAGAGGAGGTAGACTGGGACACCAGTTGTTTTTTTGTTTTTTTTTAATTCAGTCAGTTACACACACGTTACACGCCCAGTAAAGGTTTGAGTCTGGAGATTTCCCAGACCACGTGAACCACTCAGTGGAAAAACAGAACACTGACTTACATGTGAGTTGCAAGTTGGTAACACATACAGATGTTTTAATGGAAGTCTAAAATCCCCACCAGTCATTAAAAACTTAAAGAAGCTGTACTGATAAGTGCTGATAAGGTGAAGTAAACATCAGAGATGCTTTGCCACAAGCTGCAACTGCAGGAACTACACTAACTATGGTGATTCAGATCTTCTTCTGGTGTGGTATTCCTTGGAGCGTCCACGTTGTTGGAAACCCTTCCGCATCATCAGCAGGGATCTCAGGTTCACCGGTGTTTTGCCCCTTAACCTGTACACCTCGCCTGAGTGGGGCAGTGAAGACTGACTGGCCTTCACCTGCAGACGGGTTCCAACTGTGGGTTCTCTTCAGCCACAGCCATCTTGAGCTTCACTCGGTTGCTGCGGCTGTGTCCCCGGTGGCTTTCTTCAGCTGTCTGGGCTTCAGCCCAACCCTCTGGAGGAAGTAGCGCACCCATTTTGCTGGGAACCCGACTTCAGTGGAGATGGTTGCGTGTCACCCTTTTAAAACCGGTTTGTTGATCAGGTCTTGGTATTTGGCTTAACGTGTCTAGACTCTCTTCCCAGGAACTCAGCAACTATGATGGTTTTTGTGCTCCTGGATAGCAGGACCATGTCTGGTCGGAGCGGGGTCACTGCCACGTCCTGTGGGAAGACAAGCTTCCTCTTCAGGTTTACACTCAGCTCCCAGTCGGAGGTGCGTTGCAAGGTGGGTTCTAGGCCGCCGTGCCGGTCTTACGAGCCTTGTCGCCTTCCCTCCCAAAGGTTATGATTTCGGGCAGTTGGACCTGGTTTTTGTTGGCTTTGACTCGCTACTGTTCCACCCATTTGGCGATTTCCGCAAGAACCTTATCTTGCCTCCATCTGTAGCTCCCTTCTGCCAACGCCTTTGGACAACCGGTCAGGATGTGGTTCAGTGTACAGGAGGCTGCTCCAGTGTCTACTAGAAAGTTCAACAAGTCAATATACCTTATTTTTTTAATTTTCAGGATCATAAATGTTTAGGTTCAGAATCGTGCAACATATTGTAGAATATAAGTATATACTGTGGACCAATATAAGTACCTGGAAGTCGACATGAACAGCAGACTGAACTACAGTGTTGCTGTGTACAAGAAGGGACTGAGTAGACTCTATTTCCTGGGTATTTGCAGCAAGTTGCTGGAGATTTTCTACCAGTCTGTTGTTGCGAGCGCCCTCTACTTTGCGGTGATTTGTTGGGGGAGCAGCACCAGTGAAAAGATCAGAAGTAGAAGTAGGATCGACAAATTGATCAGAAGGCTGGTCATGTCATTGGCAGTGAATTGGAGACGTTTGGAGACGACAGGAGGACACTGGACAAACTGCTCTCCATCATGGACAATCATCCACTACACCAGACAATAGAGGGCCAGCGGAGCTCATTCTCCAACAGACTGGTCCAGCTCCGCTCCCACAGTGAACGCTACAGGACTTCTTTTATACCATTCTAAGTCCGGCTGTACAACAACTCACCTTTCTGTAACAGATAACTCCATTGTCATTGCGCGTTACTATTGCACCCATGTTGTTGCAGGTTAGTTGAAAATGTCATTCAGTCCCTTTGTTTTTTGTCCTCCTCCCCCCAAGTGAGTGGTGGTTAAACAGTCTGATGGCACGGGGGACAAAGGAGTTCCTCAGCCAGGGAATGGACATTGAGCAAGTGGACTCTTATAAGTACCTGGGTGTTCGTCTCAACACCAAATTGGACTGGTCTCACCACACTGATGCACTCTATAGGAAGGGACAGAGCAGGCTCTACCTTCTGAGGAGACTGAGGTCTTTTGGAGTGAAAGGGGCACTCCTGAAGACCTTCTATGACTCTGTAGTGGCATCAGCCATCTTGTATGGAGTGGTCTGCTGGAGCAGTGGCATCACAGAGAGGGAGAGGAAGAAGCTGGATAAGATCATCAGGAAGTCCAGCTCTGTCCTGGGCTGCCCCTTGGAGTCAGTGAGGGAGGTGGGTGACAGGAGAGTTCTGGCTAAACTGTCCTCCATGCTGGACAATGAGTCCCACCCCCTGCACGGTGACCTGACAGGACTAAGGAGCAGCTTCAGTGACAGACTGCTTCACCCTCGATGTGTGAAGGAAAGATACAGAAGGTCTTTCCTTTCTGCTGCTGTTAGGCTCCACAACGAGCACTCCTAATATGTGCAATATATCTATTATTATATCCTTTCTGCTGTTGCAAACTGCAATTTCCCCATTGTGGGACGAATAAAGGTTTTTCTTATCTTATCCTTATTTGTCCTGCACCTTGGGCCTATTGCACCTTACTATCATTCCTATCCATATAATATATATTCTTCCATCATTATTTCTTGTACATTAGTTCATATGCTAATTTGTACATTTTTGCTTGTAGTATTTTTATTTTATTTTACTCATTTTCATTTTCATTTCATTTTGTTTAATCTTTCTTTTACTTGTGGTCCTTAAGAGTGTTTTTTTATTTGCAACTAAGCTACAGTGAAAAAGCAATTTCCCCTGTGTATCAATAAAGTTTATCTAAGTTTATCTAAGTCTAAGTATGAATTGCTTTAGTTTTTTACTGGGGGTCGTGGCCGCAGAGGTGCAGTTGTCCTCCTCTACGTTAGGGGGCGCTGCACTGCAATAAATAACTTTGCGGAAACCTTTTTGTCCCTGTGCGGCTTCCGTCCACAGCGTGGATTTCAATGACATTCTGAGCTTTCATAAGACAGTTCATTTCTCCAAGCCGTAAATATGTCCTTAGCCTTTTTATTCAGAGCGGTTACAAGAGACGTTGCAAAGGTGAGCATTTAACTGCGCTTTAAAAATATATTTATCTAAAGACTGAGCCGTCGTTAGCTGGTTTAAGTGTTAGCCGTTAGCTTCCTTACTTTCTGATATATGAGCCAACCTCTATGAATTACACCTGGCTGTTCCTTCTTGTTTCATGCTAGTTAAATATTCCTGCATATGACCGTATGACAATACTTATGTATGTTGTGGTTTAGTTTCCCCTTAAATATGCAGGGGATCTGGTTTTATTTATGTGGTTTTTAAAGTTGTAGTGTGTGTTCATCATCTGTGATCCCCAGGTCAACATTTGCCAGCATGTCCAGTCAATCCACACAGGATGTGAACTCCTGGCAGCAGAGAAAGCCCTCCTGATGAAACTGCGGAAAAGCACCGGCTACACTTTCATCAACTGCAAGAAAGCCCTGGAGAAGTTTGACAATGACATAGCACAGGTAACAGATCCCTGTCAGCAGTCAGCAGGTGTGGTGTATAGCTGTGGATGATTTGGGGGGACTCATTACTTTGCCTTAACTTTCAGGCAGAGACCTGGCTACATGAGCAGGCCCAGAAAGAGGGCTGGAGCAAAGCAAACAAGCTGGAGGGTCGCAAAGCCAAGGAAGGTCTGATCGGTCTGTTTGTAGGCGATAAAGCGGCCGTGATGGTGGAGGTAAGGTCATAGCTGCAAGGATTTCAGTTCAGCTGATCTGTCTCCCGTTTGCCGGCATTCACTGACGTCTCCGTTCTTGTCTGTTTGATGCAGGTGAACTGTGAGACGGACTTTGTTGCTCGCAATGAGAACTTCCAGCAGCTGGTTAAGGATGTGACATTTGCCACCTTGGCTCACCATCGGAGTAAATCACAAGGCCAGACAGGATATGTGAAGGTAAGGATGCACACGGAGATTAGAACTAGTGAAAGCTATAGGTTTGATGTGTGGGAGGATCTCTTGTCTCTGCAGTACTTTTCTATTCCAGCAGTTGCTTCAGTCTTTATTAATGTAAACCACACCACTTATATTTTGGTGAATATGTGCATGCACTGTTCATACAACTGCATATGAGAAGTTGTTCTTGTGATTTTTCTCTTAAGTAATTACTTCAAACTTAAGATGTCATGTGCAAATTAAAATGAGACCAAAACATGAATGTAAAATCTGTTTTTGTTTTTATATTTCTTTGTAAAATGCAGTGAGGGATTAAAAATTCATGAAAGTTGCAGTGAAATGCACAGATGGAGAATACATTTTTAACAAATGCTGTTGTTATTAGTGGGATTATTAGTTAATCTGGTGTTTGGTAGGTTAAAAAAATGAATGCTTCACACATTTCTCATCTGTCATGTGCCCTACACATTTATTAATTAATTAATTCATCTTCTGTAACCACTTGTCCTGTGAATGGTCGCGGGGGCGCTAGAGCCTATCCCAGCTGTCATGGGGCGAGAGGCGGGGTACACCCTGGACAGTCGTCAGTCTATCGCAGGGCCACACTATTAAACAATTAAATTGAAATTAAAATGTCCTCGTGCGTCTTTGCACTACACTTATTGTAAACCTTTTAATCCATGTTCTGCTGGAGGTGGGATTGTAAAAATGTGTGCTGTCAGTCGGTTTCTTTTTGCTGTAACCTGTTTGGCAAGGGCTCAAATGTAACACATGCTCATTGATACAGTATGACTAGACCTAGCTATAAACTATAGGTCTAATTTAAGCCTTAAAGGGGAACTCCGGCGCAAAATGAACCTGGGGTTAATAACACATGTGTACCGAGTTCGACCGTTCTCTGGTATTTGTTTTCATGTATTTGTTTTGTTAGTCAAATGTGACCAGTTTTCTTGCAAACCGCTATTTAGCGTATGACGCTAGCCTTCGGGGCACACCGACACATAAAAAGAAATCGCTATTTCTATACCGCTAACAAGGCTCACAATATCACCACACTTACACGGTAGCATAACTCGGGTCTCTACATGTAAACCGAAGCATTGAGAACTTTGCAAGTATACAGGCAGTTTATTAAAAAAGGAACACAGTACCGTTCGCGTCTGGCTCGCATATCCAGGCGGGCGCCATCTTGGGGAAACTGAACTGTCTGTTGCCGGAAGAAAGCACTGAGAGCATAGAGAAGCACTGAACGAAGAGAGTTCAGTTTCCCCAAGATGGCGCCCGCCAACGGTACTGTATTCCTTTTTTAATAAACTGCCTGTATACTTGCAAAGTTCTCAATGGTTCGGTTTACATGTAGAGACCCTAGTTATGCTACCGTGTAAGTGTGGTGATATTGTGAGCCTTGTTAGTGGTATAGAAATAGCGATTTCTTTTTATGTGTAGGTGTGCCCCGAAGGCTAGCGTTATACGCTAATTAGCGGTTTGTAAGAAAACTGGTCACATTTGACTAACATAACAAATGCATGAAAACAAATACCAGAGAACGGTCGAACTCGGTACACATGTGTTATTAACCCCAGGTTCATTTTGCGCCGGAGTTCCCCTTTAACTCAGGATGTCAGGGTGCTAACATGCTAACTTTGTCTGTTTCAGAGTGTCCTGGGCGGTGATGATTTAAGCAAACTCAGAGTTGGTGAAGGAGCTTCACTAGCTGACCAGGTGGCTCTCACAATAGGTCAGTAAAAATATATATATTTATTTTTTTCAAAAGGATTAAAATAGTTCATTAATGCATGAGAAGCTGTGTAACAATCAGTCATTATGCTCCTGCTGGAATGAAACATCCTGTACAGGAGAGCAGGTAACTTTTGTCTGCTGTGAGTTGACCCTAAGTGCTTTTTCAGGCATGTACACAAAGATGTTGACTCGCAACTTGTTGATCTGACTGAAGACATGTGGAGACAGGGTTTTATTTATTTGCCTTTTCTGTCTTCAGTAATTTAAAGCAGCTTTAATCAGTTATTTTGCATTGGAAATGTGTAAAACAAACGTGAAAACAATGGAAAAATGTGAATTGGGCCACTCCTGGTGAAAAACATTCGACATTCTTGCAGTTTCAGGTCGTTGTTTATCTTGCAACTTTGCTGTCAGTCACATATCGGTTGGTACATGTTGGTGGAGTTGGACAAATCTGATTGTGCGGGATACACCAAATAAATGATGTTTCTTTCCTGTATGTGCTGCTTGAATGAATAGGTTACGGTTTTCTAACAAATTTGATATGTCAGCAAGAATAGTGACGACGTGTTAGTTCTAATGAGATTGGCTTGATGTCATTTAATCAGCAGCGACGTGAAAGGAAAACGAGTAAATATAATATGAACCGTAAATGCTGTTTTTCTGCACGGATCACACAGAAATTAGCATGTTTCAGGTTGATTAAAGGTTTCTTGTTTCTTCTCAGGTCGCCTTGGTGAGAACATGTCAGTGAAGCGGGCGGTGACGGTGGGCATCCCTGCTGACTGGCACATCGGCTCATACGTACATGGCGGCGTGAGCGGTCAGACCGAGGTGGCCATGGGCCGCTATGGGGCCCTGGTCGTATTTCAGGGTGGAAAGGAGGGCGAACAGGAAACATTAGGCCGTAAACTGGGACAGCATATAGTGGGAGAGGCCCCCTTGTCTCTGGGCAACATGGACGACCTGCCCTGCGGGGAAAGTGAGACGCGCCTGCTGCCTCAGACATTCCTGGTGGACCCCAGCAGGACTGTGGCACAGTTCCTCAGGGGTCAACAGGCCCGAGTGCTGGACTTTGTCCGATTTCAGTGTGGCGAGACAGCGAGTGAAGAGGCACAGTGAAGGGAGGGGGAATCATTCATCCAATATAATTTAAGTCTTTGTTTGTTGAAATGAAAGGAAACATTTATTATCTAAAGTATAGACAGTCACACAGCGTCTTCATGAATTTGAAAAACAGCACTCGTGCCTGATGAAATTACAGATTCAACAATAAAACGTTTTATTGTGAAAAGCTTTTCTCCATCTGTGTCCATTTGTAAATACTACATGAATACTAGACAATAGATGTCTACATGGTAGCACACTGGAAAGTGCCAAAAAACTGTCACATGTTTTTATACACAGGTTTTTACCTATGAGACTAAATGTGAGTAGATTATTATCTCTACAGTTAATCTCTACAAACATTAGAAAGTCTAATGCGAGGCCGGCTGATAGGTCAAAGCATCCTTTAACAGAAATACTGGCCTTCACTCAGCTGTTGGCCCATTTCACTCATGTGTATTGATATTGTACAGGGAATCAGATGAGCATTTAGAATAGAATAGAATAGAATATCCTTTACTGTCACTGCAGAGCACAGGTTGTCCAGTGCAACAAGATTTAGTTTTCAGCTCTGCAAGATGGCTCAGTAGGGCGGCACAGTGGGGTGGTGGTGATGGAGTTTGCATGTTCTCCCTGTGTCTGCGTGGGTTCTCTCCGGGTACTCCGGCTTCCTCCCGCCGTCCAAAGACATGCTGGTTAGGTTCATATCACAGGGCTGTCACAGAGAGACAGACGACCATTCACACTCACACCTACGGCCAATTTAGAATCACCAATGAACCTAACCAGCATGTCTTTGGACGGTGGGAGGAAGCTGGAGAACCTGGAGAGAACCCACGCAGACGCAGGGAGAACATGGAAACTCCACACAGAAAGGAACCAGTCAGCTGACGGATTAGAAACCAGAAACTTCAGCGCTCACCTTTGGTGGTGTTCAGCATGAAATGTACATATTCAGTCAATAGATTTATAGGTTGAAGATGATACACGCCTCTGGTCCCTGATAAAGATCTAAATTATCCTGGACTGGACTGAAATAATAACAGTTATTATTGTAGTCATGCAGTAGTTGTGTTATTGTGTAACTGTCTGATATAATACTGTGACTGGAGGGCTGTTTAATGAAACTACAGAGGAGGTGTGCGCGTTATTTTGAGCCCTGAAGCTGCTGCACCCGTGGAAAAAAAAATGACAGAAACGCAGCTGGTGAAATGGAAGCCTGTGATTGGCTGTTGGGGCTACAATCAGATGTGACATCATCAAAGGGGGCGTGCCTAGATGCAGATAGCTAGCTGCTGCTGCTGATGGTGGTGGTGGTGGTGTCCTCAGGACTCAGAGAAGATCATCCAACACCCTCGGCTGTCTGTCCTCTAAACACCAACAACAGATATGGTAGGTCACAATTCAGGCGGATTTATCACAATATCTACTTTTAATTATTATTTAAAATTCAGTCTTCTTGAAAGGGGAGAATTTGCAAACACCTCGTCGCAGGTAGCGTCAAGCTAACGCTAGCTGCGCATCCATGGGATTAGTCTGCTTCACTCAGGCCAGCTTCAGTCTGAGCAGATTAACCTTAACGAAGCGTTTTTTGTTTTTTTTTTGTTTTGTTTTTTAAATCATACCTATTTCTTGTTTCTTTGGCTTCTCCGTCTGACTAACTCCACCGGCCTCCCTCCTCCACCAGTCTGACTTCTCGGAGGACCAGATCATGGGTGAGTTGTTGTTCACATCTAATCGGTAAAAGCCTCGTTTAAATGTGTTTTATTATTATAAGAGGCATCGGCACATCATCAAATAGCTGTGTGGATTCTGACCCTGTAGCTCCACGGTTATTATCCCTGCAAACCACTGGATCCCTGCAGGTAAATGAATGAATGAATGAATGAATGAATGGATGGAGTGAACTAAACAAAACATCTTCCACCTGTATGAAGTTCCCTGCATCTCTGAATCCATCATGAGTGACACCTGAGTTTTATACTAACCTGCAAGGTGGTAAAGCATGCTCGTGTGTTTGCATGCTGACTGAAAAAACACAACAATTCAATTCAATTTTATTTATATAGCGTCAATAGCAATACAAATCGTCTCAAGACGCTTTACAAAAACCCGGCCTGAAACCCCCAGAGCAAGCCTGAACAGGAAGAAACCTTGAGCAGAACCCAGTTCATATGGGGGGACCCATCTGCCTAAGGCCAGCCGGGTACAGACAGAAGAAAGAGAGAAGAGAACAGCAAGATAAACATACATCTGTCATAGATACACATATCTGACTAAAGTGTACATGTGGAATCTTATGATACAAACTGATGATGTTACATGACAGTTTGAAAATGTAAAAGGAATCATAGGCAGGTTGGAGAACTGTTCATTCAGGTAGGAGTGGATAACTGCAGGATTCCATGAAGACTGGGCAGGCTGATGAGACCACGACAACAGATGTAGTGTAGAGCTCCACAGGAAACACACCACTCCAGGCCAGAGATACTCACAAGAAGGGGGGGGGGGGGGGGGTTGTTAGCTCTCTTTGCCTTGGGAGCCTTACTGCTCTCCGTTTGGAAGGTCATGGATCTGGGGGGGTGGTGCCTGATGTTTGTTGGCATTGGCTCTCTGCAGCTCAGTCCAGGACTTTGTGGCTTTCATATACGGACATTTTTAGCGGTGCGGCTGATTTGTTTTTGGGTTTGAAGTGGAAATCTCTGTTTAAGAGACAAGAAATCAGAACACTCTGGTCTTTCTGTGTGTTTAACTCGGCATCGGCAGATCTGCTCCCAGCGCAGACAAAGCATCAAGCATTGAGAGTGGCAGATGAGCAATGAGTTCACAAAATGGTTGTGCTTTGTACCCCCTGTCTGCTTATAGTCAGATCATTGTTCACATTGCTGCTCCACTTTACAGAGATAACTGGGACCTGGACCCAAGGCAGTAAAATAAGGATGTCTGAGTTCTACATAGTTTAAAGACGATCATGATTATAAGCAGTGTATGTGTGATACAGCATTTCCCATTACATTGTTCTGATTTGTTATCATGAAACCAAAGCACTGGTGTTGGGATCTGCTCCCGCCATGCGGCCGTGACTATGTCTTTACCGTCAAAATAACTCGAGGCAAATCTGCTAATCAAGTTTGTTCAAAGAGATTAGTCTCCCCATGATCCAGAGCTCAGAGTGTTTACTGCTGCCATGAAGGCTTCTTTTTGTGTCACCTCCTGTATCAACCGTATGTGCTGTGCAGCTGACAGGTCGCTGTTGTCTCCCTGTCAGAGTTCAAGGAGGCCTTCCTCTTGTTTGACCGGACGGGCGAGGGCAAGATCACCTACAGCCAGTGCGGGGATGTGATGCGGGCCCTGGGACAGAACCCGGTCAATGCCGAAGTGCTCAAAGTCCTGGGAAACCCCAAGTTAGAAGGTAAGCCTGTGATTCACCGGTCGCAACTGTAATAGACGATCTCAGACCACTGCATGGTTAAGAGCCGATGTGATTCATAATGACAGCCTCAGAATATTAGTATATGTGCTTCCTTCGTTAGAAGTTAAGGAGATCAGCATCACTCTATAAAGTCCTCCCCATTTGAGATGTGCATCTAATGTTAACAGCTAGCAGTACCCTCCTGTGTGGTTGCTGGCAGTGTAAATATACTTTAGATGAAGAGGGATCACACCTGAACCAAAACATACAAGACTCTTGAAGAAGTGTGTGCATCTGTAAACAGTAACGTATATCTGCTGTGTACAAACTGTCCTGGAAATACTAAACTTAATAAATAGACCTTGGATGAGCTTTGTTATTGTAAGACTGGGAATGAAGAGAAGGTCTAAAGTCTGTGCAAGCATGCTGGCCGTGTGTTTTCACATTTTTGGAAGACTGTGCGATAAAACCGCGATCACAACAGACTTCACTCTTCTGTTCCCACTGGGCTCCCGCAGAGATGAACCACAAGCTGCTGGATTTTGAGCAGTTCCTGCCCATGCTCCAGGCCATCGCTAAAAACAAGGACCAGGGCTCGTTTGAAGATATCGTCGAAGGCCTGCGTGTCTTTGACAAGGAGGGAAACGGGACGGTGATGGGAGCAGAGCTGCGTCATGTCCTCACCACTCTAGGTAAGAGTTGGTCGCTGGCGTTTATCAGACAGTCGGAGCTGACCTGTTTTCATGGCTTCATGAATAAAGCTGCTGTCTCTTGTGTGGGTGAACATTTTTTATTTTTTTTTCTTTATGTTCCAGGTGAAAAAATGACAGAAGAAGAGGTGGAGACTCTTTTAGCGGGACATGAAGACACTAACGGATGCATTAACTATGAAGGTAAATCACTCTATGGCATGGGGACCATCAGAGGGTCCAATCCGTCCCGCGGGATGAATTTGAAAACTGCGACAATGACTTAGAAGACATTAACTGCGATGTTTCAATAAAAGTAACTGCTATGTATAATTTGTCCACTAGGGGTCGCACTGTTTACATAAGTGTTGCAGACATAACACAACTAAAGTGTAGACTCCAACAAGATGCTGAAATTGTACTTATTTTCCTTAAGAAATTTTAGGTTGTTCATAAAATTGACCATTCATTGCACTAAAACAAAGGGAAACATTTGGAGTTGTTGTTATTTAGAGGTTATTCTGCTATAACATTACTGGTCTGGCCCCCTTGAGATCAGATTGGGCTGAATGTGGCCCCCTGAACTAAAATGAGTTTGACCAAAACCAGACCCGTGAAACAACAGGAGTCTTTGTGTTATTTTTTTGCTGCCTCCGACTGGAACTTGTGAACCTGTGGTCACGACACTGGATGCTGTGTACGCTTTTAATGCTTGGCATTCAAGTGGGAGCATCAGCTGTAAGTCGTGAGAGAACCGCTGCTAGGAAACTGTTGAATTAGGAAGTGCAAAGGCATAAAGAAAACATGGGGGTCATTGAGTAGATCAGATCACTTACTTCATTTTTGAGAACATCTAGCCTGGTGTAGGCAGACTCCATTCTCTAGTAACACGCCCTATAGATTTCATTATGCGTTTTGTTTCAACCAGTACAGGTAAAAATACCTCTTCATGCAACTGGATACTGATACGACCAATCGGAGCCATTGTGTTGCAACAAATTCAAACCTTTTGACTGGCCCGGCAGATATTTTCCGGAGCATAAGCGGCACCCAACGCGATTGAGTGTTGTTTGTACACAATAAACACAACCGCAACCTCTGAAAGCCCTCCTCCGTGTTGACGTCCCGCCTCAGTGCTGGGATGAGACCATGTACAGGTCCTGACAGACAGAGAGTCGTCACACGTAAAGTTGGCTGAAGGTTTTTCTGCGGTGTCTGAGAATTGGTTCTGTTCTGTAACCGCTTGTCCTCTGGACGGTCGGTTAGGGGGGAGCCTATCCCAGCTGTGCGTTAGGCGAGAGGTGGGGTCCACCCTGGACAGGTCTCCAGTCTATCTCAGGGCTAACACAGAGAGACAGACAATCATTCACACTCACACCTACGGCCAATTTAGAATCACCAATGAACCTAACCAGCATGTCTTTGGACGGTGGGAGGAAGCTGGAGTACCTGGAGAGAACCCACGCAGACACAGGGAGAACATGCAAACTCCACACAGAAAGGAACCAGTCGACCCATGGATTAGAACCCGGGACCTTCTTGATGTGAAGCATCAGTGCTAACCATCGGTGGTGTTCTCTGACCTTTAATTTGACAGCATGTGGGCTTTTTCTCTTGAATATCATCACTGCATGTTTCCCCAGTGACTTCGAGTACTAGTAGTACTTGTAGAAGAAGAAGTGCTGTCTGCCCTGTGTCCATGTTACACCTTCATGTATATGTCATGAAGGTGCTCCTGTCCCGGCTGACAGACGCTGTATCTTTGACTTTCTTCTTCTACTTACCCGACAGGCGTCACACTTAACGTTGTGTTTCTCCATCTCTTCTCACAGAGCTCGTCCGAGTGGTGATGAGCGGTTGAGGATTCCAGAAACACACTTCCAGCTTTAATTTTATTCCTTAATGAGGTTCTTTCTTCTTGCCCTTCCATCCATCACATCCTACCTCCAACAAGTCTGTAATGTTACTGTTTTTTTTTTTTTTATTTAATGTGCCTTTTCTGTCTAATGTGAAGAGACTCCTCCGTCTCGTTACCCAACCACGCAGGCACAATCAGTCGTATTATTCCCGTGAAGATTTCCCCTCTGTCGTCTTCATCAGTCTTGTTGTCATCAGCGCTTTTTCTTTTCGATGGATAATGATAATGTTACATGACATAAAAGTATTAAATAAAAAGCATCACCTTTGAGTCTGTTGTTGAATATTTCTTAACGGGTTATTGTAATAATTACACTTATTCCATCACATTACAACACGTTATATTAATATGTTAAATTATTTTAATTTTATAAGAATTATAACAGCCGTAACTCATATGATTATTAGAGAATATTAGACTAAACAAATAAATAATAAACAAAATTTTGAATAAATTGTAAAATGGTAGTGAATAGAAAAATATTAGACAACTGCCATTATACAAGGGGAAATAATAGAAAAACAGATAATACTGAATGTGAAATATGTAGACACAGATGATGTTTTAATTTTTATGATCCTGTACCACGTGAATGTAAACTACACCGATCAGGCATAACATTATGACCACCTTCCTAACAGTTGTGACTCATCAGAGAATGGACATGTGCCTTCTGAGGGTGTCCTGTGGTGTCTGGCAACAGGATGTTGTTAGTGGGGGGGCCTTTGAGGGGAGGGGCCTCTGTGAATCATCCTACAGATACTTGATCAGTTTGGGATCTAGTGAATTTGGAGGCCAGGTCAACACCTTGTGCTGTTCTTCATGAGTTGTTCCTAAAGTGTTTTTGTGTGTGTGTCTGTGTCAGGCTGCATCCTGCTGGGGATGGCTGCTGCCATCAAGGAGTGTCATTGCTATGGGGTGGGGGTGCCTGGTCTGGTCTAGGTGGGTGCTACATGTCTAAGTAGCATCCACATGAATGAATGCCAGGTCCAGAAGTTTCCCAGCAGAACACTGAATTGCCACAAGATGGTTGATGTTATTTACTTCTCCTGTCAGTGGTTTTAATGTTGTGGCTGATCAGTGTATTACACTACTGGAGTTGCTGTTTTGCCAGGAGGGGGCTGTACTACAGTCTTTTAAGCTGATCTCATTGTCACTGCTGTAGCTTTGTCAGCCCTGCCATCACTGGTGTTATTTCTAATACCTGAGCGTCTGAACTGTAACTTAAGAGCAACTCCATGTAAACTTTCACCAACAAATAACTCCACACAATGACTCCTCTTCACATCTTTTATTTTTTCCCCCAAACATTTTTGTAATTAAAACCTGTTTTGTTTTGACATTTTTTTAAAATTTATTTATTCATTTTCTTAATTCTTCTTCTTATTAATACAAACTGCCAGAGTAACTGTCAGCACTAATGTGATGATGCGGTGAGGAAAATGATTTCTACTGGATATTAATCGATTGCTGCTACCTTCAGCATAGTGAAAAACATACAGAAACTGAACAGACACTTATTTCATATCACAAAATCCACACAAATGTAATAATAACACGGATAAAAGAAGAAGTCCATTGATGCTCACAGCTGCGGTGAGGACTGCAATACTGGCTTGACGGTACATTAAAGTTTCACCATCTGACTGGATTATATCTCATGACGTGATCATGATCCTTTTTTTTTTCCTTTTCTTTTTTTTTTTGTTGAAATTCTTCAAACTCGGTGAACACACGACAGATGGCACTGAAAATAAAACTGATCGGTATTATGGTTTACGGGTCGTAACGGCATGCGTTCACATATGCTCACAGTCACACCTCGGGCAGATCCAGCAGACCTGTCCGAATCACACACGTCGTCGTCGGTGGAGAGGGTAAATATAGGCTACAAAGGTAATAATAATAATAATAATACAGCGTTACAATGTCGACATATCCAAAGAAAGAAGATGGAAAAATGGACAGTAAAAAATATAAAAATCGATAGGATAAAAAGTGAGGATATTGTTGCAGATATTAAGGACACAATTCTCCGTTGTCAGCTGTTTAAGGTGCTCCCTTCGTCTTTGACAGCGTTAACACATTTCCTCCAGCTTTAATTTGAAATGTTGAAAATCCTCTTAAGTTCCCAGGCAACCATAATAATAATAAAACTCACGGAATAAATGTGAGATAAGCATGACTATAAAAAAACATTTTGGTTTAGCAATCAACACTGATAGATTCGGAGAGAATAAACACATATATGTGGTCGTTCATAGACTTACAGTATTATTCCCAGACTTTCCTTTTTTTTTTTTTTTTTTTCCTCGAACATAACTACATTCCTCACAGAACTACAGCTTGGATGCTTTGAGCTCATCCAAAAAAATAATAATTATAATAAAAAAAAGCTCAACACTGACATGTTTTCCTCTAAGTGCTATTGAAATGTGTTGGAAATATAACAAGATATTTAAAAGGAGGTCTTTTCAGGACCTCAAGCTGTCAGTACTTTTTGAATCGTTCCCGTATTATTATTATTATGACAAAAGTCAAAAGGGTGTGTTTGTAACAGACAAATCCAGTTTACAGTACTTCTTCCCAAACTGCATCCAAACTAAAGGCTCATTTAAGGTACTGCGGGACAAAGACGCTGTAACCTACGCACGTAGCTTACGCACGTAACCTTACGTCAGTGCGAGCCATTTATACTTGTGCGCTCGTCAGTCTGGCTCGCTCTGTAACACCACCACCCAAACACTAGTCGGCGCTGTGTCTTTTTTGCCAGTCGGGTTAATTTTTGTTTCTACTTCCTGCTTCACTTTCCTGCGACTGAAACTTTCGCTGAAATTTTGCCAAAGACAAGTCACACAAATGTTTGTATCTCTTCAGTTAACTTTCCCTAGACGTGTTCCATCTTTATTGATCCAAAACAATCAATTTCAAAATTGCGGAGATTGAGAAGCAGCCGGAAATACTAACGCGGAAACACGCTACTACCAAGCGGACCAATCTGGGGAGGTGCACGTCAGGCTACGGCGTTAGCGTCTGCATTGTCCAACCATCTAAACCGTCTATCAGTCAACGTAATTTCAAACTGGCTATTTGATTCAAATCGTTTTCATTCGTTAAAGACTTTTCATTGGCTTTAGACATGTGACCTTCAGGCCAAATCCCGTGGAGTGACCATATGTCCATGTTAACACAAGTAAAAACAAAGCGGAACATTTCCCAATCATAGCAAAAGCATTTAAGACAACAAAAGGACGATATAAGTGCTGAAGTTCAATTTCATGGATGCTTCAAGTCTTTCAATGAGACCTAGGGAAACATATTAAAAGTGCTTTTTTTTTTTCCTCCTTACATATAATTGAATTAGTACCTACAGTATAAGGGGGGGAGGGGGGCTCATGGAGAGCTCATGAAGACCTCTTCACAAGCTGTAACAAACTGTTGCAAGAAAATAAATGCAACAATTTCCAAAACACTGAAAACACAAGATGAGTCTTTTCTCTTCTTCTCCTTGAGTGCCAGCATGTTGGTAAGACCGTCTAAGTTTACCAGATCTTCGGTGTCAATGATTAAAACCATGAAGTGAGATGTTGCTGTCCAGTCGACCAAACAGGATAAAAAATAAAAAATAAATCCATTTTCTGAAAAGGAATTCTTTTTCAACAGATAGTCAACGTAGAGACGGATCGATTAAGATGTTGTTTGTTTTGTTTTTTGTTTGTTTTTTTTCACATCAATTGTCCTGTTGGGAAAAAAAAAATTAAAAATTTGTTCTCTTCCTTCGGGTTGATGACTTCTTCATTTTCATATGATACAGGCAGGATTCAAAGTGGTCAGAGTCGTTCAGATTTTCAAGCAATTTGTTTTTCTCTCATTGTGGGGGAGGGACCGGGGCTGAGGGGTGGAGCGTCTCCCCGGGAAGAGGGGCACTAGGCTCTGTGAGGGGCGAAACAAGAGGAAAAACAGTGTTAGAAGGAACAACCGTGAATCTTATTAGCAGTTGCTTTCTGGATCACCAGTAAACGATTCAGGGATGATTTGCTAAATCGAGGAAATAATAGCAAAAAGGGGAGGAAAACAAGGCAAATAAGAGAGGACCTAGAGCAGTACCCTGTGGCACACCACACAGCTGAGGCTGAGGCCTGGTTAGAGACAGCAAGTCAAATCAAAGGGCTGCTGATTTACCCATTTAATGTCTAAGACTGTCAGTTTGTATACTGAGACATACTTGAATCACTGTGTACTAGTATGTCAGCGCATCTCACTCTATGAGAACAACACTCATTTAACACTTCTCTGACCTGCTTGGCTTTTATTTAATTGCTTCTGAAATTCATAATTAATGACACAAATATGTGACATTTGTTGTAAAATTCCACAGCTAACAATATGTTGACAAATAGATTCTGAGATTATATTACAAGACTCATTCAATTCTGATTCGTCTGTGATTTGTGATGTTATCTTAAGTTTGCTGTCAAGAAATGTAACATTCAGTCTGGTCACCACTAGTAATACGTATGATAGGTATAAATAAATAAATGAATTGCGAGCACTAAACAGCAAAAATCTGCCTTTTGTCATTTCTTCAACTCACCATGGAGTACAGGCGTAGTGCTTGAGCTGGAGTGAGGAGGCGGGGCCTGGCCTGGTGGGCAAGGAGGGGAGGTGTGAGCGCCTGTAGGTGGCTGGGACTCTGGAGCTGGGGTCGAAGAGGCTGGTGGTGCGGGGCTTGGGGCCGGCTGAGGCGCTGGTGTGCTGGGGGCTTGCTGAGTTGCGGCCAAACCTTGGGGTTGCGGCCCTGGTGTGGCCTGGTTGGCGTGAGGCCCACCGGCCTGGCTGTGCTGCTGGTGCTGGATCTGCTGGAAGTGCTGCTGGCGAGCCCTCATTTCAGCGTATTTCAGCTGCTCCATGTGGAAGGACTGACGGTCAGCCAGCAGCTGCTGACGCTGGTACTCCAACTGCACACACAGACAAAAAAAATGAAATGATTTCAAATATGCACACCTCCTTTAATATAATTACGCTGTGTGCTGCCTTCACTCACAGCCTCCCGCTCTCTGTCCATGATGGTTTCCAGTTCTTCAAAGTGCCGCAGTTTGATCTCGAGCTTCTTCATCTGAGTCTCGACCAGGAGGGCCACCAGAGATTTGATCTTCCTCTCTTCCACTGCAGCGAGATGCTGTTAGGAAACGAGAAGCAAAATCTTAGATAAAACCGTTAATGACACCAAGGAAACGCCACGATATAATTATTTTTTACCTTGGCTTTGACAGCAGCAGCCGCTAGAGCGGAGGCAGCAGCAGTGGCCAGGTTGCCCTCTCCGACATCACGTTCCACATTTGCCTTCCTTTCTGCCTCACTGTCCCCTTCTCTTTGTCCCTCCTCTGTTCCCTCTTTTCCATCCTTCTCCTTCTCACCGTCGCCTATGAGAAGAAAAGAGCTTTTGTTTTTTGTCCATCTTCGACCCAAAGTTTATATTTCTTATTTCTCGAGGACAAAACCTATCATACCCATCTCAGACTCCGTTTTGTCCGCCTCCCTTTCTCCATCAGCTTCTCTTCCTCTCTCTTCTTCCTTCTTCCCATTCTCTGTCTGCTTCTCCTCTTCCTCAGTTGCTCCATCTTTGCTGTCCTGTGTGAGAAAATGAACCACAGCACAATGAGCCTCAAACAATACATGTATTTTATTATAATAGTGAAGATGTATCATACCTTGGCTTCTCTCTTCTCCTCACATGATTGGCTGTCACTCTTACTTTCATCACTGCTTTCCTCTGTAGAGGCGACAGAACATTTTATTTATTCTTTCTCTGGACAAACTTATCTCTGAAGTGATTATGCACATTATTCGTATGTGTGTTTATCCTACCTGGCCTTTCTCCTTCCTCTAGGCCAGTGCCTGCGATGCCACTACCCTCCAGCCCATACAGAGGGTCCTGTCGACCGCTGACCCTCGCTGCTTCCTCCACCCGCCGCACATGGGCCTCAACAAGCGCTGCAGGAACCTCCTCCTTCATACGTGAAAATTCCTCTGAGAGAGATAAAGCGTTGTCGTTAATGTGGAGCAGAAAACATGAATCACTGGCTCACATAAAGAAGGTAAACTGCTCAAACTAGGGAACTAGGGAATGCACTAAGTTGTTGCAATATCATTTAGGCGGCTGGTGAATTTTTATTCTGTAAATAAAACCTTTTTCAATAGGAACAAAGATTTAAAATGTTGTGTAATGACAGAAACACATTAATTAGGTATTGATTAACACTCCCTGAGCTGATTTACTTACAATTTGCTTCCCTACTCATTTACAGACTTCACATCGATCTGAAACAGTGCAGCAAATTTTCAGGTGGCCCGTAAACGATAGTTTCACAATGGATTACGTCTCACCGAGAGCAGATTTGGCAGCGGCCGAGGCCACGCGCGGGTCGACGACGGAGGCGAGGAAGGCCACGGTGCTCATGACAGGGTTTCCTGCTTGGCTGAAAGGTATCGGCTGGTAGGCCAGTGGGCCCAGGGTTGAGGAGGTGTCCTCTAGGTACGGGTCTTCAATGGGCAACCGCAAGAAGTGCAGGATGCACTCATCCTGTGTACGGCTGCCCACATGTTCAGACACCTTGTTCCAGTCATCTTTGTACATCTCCAAGCCCTGAGGGGAAGTGAGAGCTACGTTTAGCTTGTGTTGTTACATCCTAGTGTGGTATTAATACGGCTAATTCATGATGGTTTTAAAGGCTAACTGTACCTCAAGTAGTAGTAGTGTCTCTTGCTCTGTCCACTCCCTCATGGAGCTTGCTGCGCTCTTGCTCTGCACACAAAAACGTCACCATCTCTTTGTTAATATGGCCATTTATATTAAGTCATTGTAAGTTGCTGCAAAAGAATGATACTGTCATCCACCCTCTTGGACTTTTTTACCTTTACAGAGACAGTCTTCTTGCTGTACATGTCAGTCCGCAGCCCAAAGTTCTGCAGGTCTGCCGGCTTGTCCTTCACTTTATCTGGGAACGGTATCATCTGCTGCGTGGCAGGGGTCTGCAGGGCCGCAGTGACAGAGGAACAAAATGTTAAATAACTGAGAATCTGTGCGTCTATTCGTTTGTATTCGAGTGTGTAAGCACCTGAGATGTCTTGGGCTGCAGGGGCACCAGGCTGGATGGGGTGTCGGCCAAAACATGGAAGTGGGAGGTGGGCGGTGGCCCCATGGGGGTAGGCCGGCTCTCAGAGTCCACCTGGTAATTGATAAGCCCCCACTGCTCCAGAAAGGCGTGGACTCTGTGGGAGAAGAAGCACACTGAGTATATTCCTGACTAAAATAAGTTTTATTCACATTCGTCCTCCACCTACCTCATGATTGCGCACACATCCCCCGCCAGGTTCCTGCGGCAGGCGGTGGAGGTCAGGTACTCCTGAGGGTTCAGTCGGTAGGTGTCGATCATGAAGTTCCTGTATGCCAGATAACTGGAAGAAAAAAAAAGGTGTATAGAAAGCTGAGATTACAACACTTATTGTTGTAGCATGTGTGATTTCTTTAAAGAGTATCTGGCACATAATAAATGTTGTAATGTTGTCCGATACTCACATCTCTGGAGTTTTGGATTTGTTCTTCCCGTTGAAAAACTCTGGCAGGGCTCTGCGCTCGATGGCGTGAACGCTGGAGGGAATAGAATTATTTTGAATTTAATAAATACAGTGACAATTAGGCTGCTGCCAAAAGGGCTGAATTAGCTTTATTCTTGCCTGTTGTAGTCGAACCAGGCGGCGTAGCTCGGTATGATGATGTGGTGGGTTTGCTCCGTCACGTTGTCCTCGTGCAGGTCTGAGCCTTTCACTGGTTCTCCCTTCACACTCGGAGAACCTTCCTCCTCTTCCTGTTTTAACACACACACACACATTTAGGCCGATGCACAGAATCAACAACAGTTATGTGTTTGAGCACTTCTTACCTTTCCTGTCGTTTCCATGGACTCATCCTCCTGCTCGTCTGTTCAAGACACACAAAAGGAGGGTAAGTGAACGCACACTAGTAACAAATCAATGTCGTTGGCAGTGGTCACAAGTGGTGATGTAGCTGGAGACGCAACTGGACCAAAAGTTTTAAGGAACTCACCCATATCTGTGCCTCCTTTGACCGGGGTTGAATCAGAGTCCTTCTTTGTGTTATCTGCAGGGAGACATGTTTCAGTATGATGTCAGTCTGTACTGCTAATAACACCGTGTCATGTTTATTTTATAATATTTTGCCGCTGACTTGTCTTTGCTGGGTTTCCCTCTTCAGACGCGGGAACAGGTGACGCTTCATCCAAGTCCTTGGACAGATCCTCCTGTTCCTCCTCCCTCTGGCCTCGCTTAGACTTGGTGTACGGGGTCGTCGGCCTGTCAGCACACACACAAAGATGTTTAACAGGTTTCGTCGACTCTTTAACAAACAGAGTTTATATCGGTGGAGTACGGCATCACCCTTTCTTGGTGTTCTTCTTCTTGCTCTCTTGAGGCGGAGGGGTGGGGGAGGGCGACGGCGAGCGCTTCCTCTTCTTGGCGCTGCCGGGTTTCTTGTCCCTCCGCTCGTCGGGCGTGGTCACCTCATCCGTCAGGGTCTTGGCTGAGATCCTCTTCCTCTTCGGGCAGCCCTCTCCCACCTCGTAGTCTTCCTCGTTCATCCACTCATTATACTGGTCCAGGTCCAGAATCCACTTTGCATGAACCTGTTGAAAGAAACGACCAGATAATGTTTTCATTAAGCAGCATGACAACCAGGTCAGAGAAATGCAAGGATATTTAGTTTGGTTTAATAGATGTTGTTAATGATTTGTGTTCAAAGAAACGAAAATCTAAAGTATGTTAACTGCACATAAAGTACAAAAAGACTATTTCTTGTAGGGGAGACAGCACAGAATAACAACCACATTGTTGATTAGTGTGTGAGCACAACTTCAAATATCTGAATGACTCATTGTTCTTTCTATGATGTCCAAGAGAGCAGCAAATGCCTTGAGCGAGCAACGCTCTGAATATACAACAAGAAACACTGACACTGCTCCGAATTTATGGTTCAGCCAAGTGACAGGGCAGAGAGAAAATATACAAAAGGAGAAACAATGTCCAGCAAGTGAGCTACCAGCTCGGTATGCACACTCCCGTGAGACATGTGGAAAAGGTGGAATTAACTTAAATCATTACAGACTCCTTTATTAAGCTTTATTTTACATCTTATTCAGGATTAAGGTTTCCAAAACCACTTTTCAGCTGGTTTACCACTACACAGTAAACACATAAAGGTGGTATCCCTAGAATAAACAGGGCTAGAATAAACAATATACAAGAAACTATATAAGTAAGATGTAGCTGAACAATGTGGAATATGTTTAATTAAGCTTAGAGAGTATGTGAAGAAAAAAAACACTCATATACACAGAGATTTTTTTAAAAAGTGAAATGGATGACTGAAGGGAGGAACCACAAATACCTTCCTGGGCTTTTCAGGGCTGGGAGGATCCTCCACTGCCGCCTCAATCTCACTGGCTGGGATCCAGGTGTCATAACTAAAACAGTGAGAGGAGAGAGGTGAAAGGTCAAGGCAAGGTCGAGCTTGTAAAAATGCAGCAATTTAGAGAAACCAGATGAGACGAGGAAACGGTTTCTAGCTGAATGGAGTTCACGTCTGAGGACACACACCTGTCAGGAAAATATCCCCAGTGGAGAAGCACTTGCTTGTCTCGCTTCATCACAGGACGCACCCATTCCTCTGGAGCAAAAACATTTCTCGGTGTTAGCACAGATCTGGCTCGTGCAACAGAATTCATGACATATACTGTGCAGGACGAGGCAAGAGCTCACCTTCCTCCAGACTGGTAGGAATAGGCACAACAACATGGGAGCTGGAGGCCTTGTCCTCGGTCACTGAGCCCTGTGGCAGATGATAAAAATGATAAATGCTCTGGAAAATAACTTTTTTATCTTAACTTCAGTGTGAACAATACAAGAAAATGCAAAAACATGGGTTAAAAAAATACTTGGAGTAACATTTCTGTCGAACATTCTGAAATAAATTGACTAAACATTAACAATAAAACACACCTGATGTCTTTTGATGATGTCTTTCAGTTTCCCGAGCAGTTTAGGCTCAATGTCAGCACTCAGGTAGATGACAGGTCTAGTCAGGCAGTTGTTCTGCAAGAAATGTAAGAGTTAATTAAACTAATACATTTGCAAGTTTTAGGAAATGTGTGTATAAGTATATACAGTTTATTTTCTGTGATCTCCATTAAAGGACTTAAGTAAGAACTCTGCCCTCAGAAGAGATTTGGATGATCTTGTAAAATTGCAGGGCTGATTAAGGAGGATTACTGGTGGTCACATGACTCGGTGCTCTTAATTATTTCAACGTGTAAAGCTCAAGCTGCCCGATTCGAAGACGCTTCGCAAATATGATGTAACCAGAGGAGACATGTCACCTCTCAAGCACGGTGTTTTCTTTGCGGTCATTTAGAGCTGGAGCCTGCAGCAGGAAAGTGCAACAAAAACCGGCTTCTGCAATTCCTCCCTTAAAAGAAGCTGTTTTTTTTTTTTTTAGAACAATAAAATCAATGAATTTAATTAACAGAAAGAGATAAAAGCTCTGACATAAACACACCTGCACTAAGGACTTCTCAATTGTCATGAACATCTCCACGTTTCGGTCCATCCTCGAAGGATTCTGGAAGTCAAACCTGCGCCTACCAGGAAATTAGACTGGAGTTACACATGAAACGGCAACATAGCCAAAATCCAACTGAGCACCGTGACTTTAGATTCTTTATTTACACCGATCAGGCATAACATTATGACCGTTGTGACTCATCAGAGAATGGACATGGGCCTTCTGAGGGTGTCCTGTGGTATCTGGCAACAGAATGTTGTTAGTGGGGGACTTTGAGGGGAGGGGCCTCTGTGGATCATCCCACAGATACTTGATCAGTGAATTTGGAGGCCAGGTCAACACTTTTATTTTTTTTTAGTTGTTCCTAAAGCGTTTTTGTGTGTGTGCGTGTGTCAGGCTGCATCCTGCTGGTGATGGCTGCTGCCATCAAGGAGTGTCATTGCTATGGGGTTGGGATGCCTGGTCTGGTCTAGGTGGGTGCTACATGTCTAAGTAACATGCACATGAATGAATGCCAGGTCTAAAAGTTTCCCAGGAGGACACTGAATTGTCACAAGATGGTCAATGTTATTCACTTCTCCCGTCAGTGGTCATAATGTTGTGGCTGATCGGTGTATATATCTGTATGATTATCAACACTCCATCCTAAAATCCTAGAACAAGGGTGTCAAACATACGGCCCGCGGGCTAAAACCACAAAGTGCAAAATGCAGAAATTACAGGAATTTAGGAAGGTTCATTCAGTGTTTGGGATGTTCTACGTTCAACATGGTTCCTGAACGCACCATAGTCTTGTGTTGTAAATGGTACAGACAGGTGTCAATCTGTTTGATTAGCCAGTTAGTGATGTTCGAGTTAACCTACCGGGTTTCCAGGTGGGTGGGACTGAGAGGAGAGAAAGAAAGTCACTGCTAAAACTTAGTTCAATAAGCCAAAGTATTTTAAGTTAGTGTGATTTAGTTACTTGCCTTCCTTCACGACTTAGTGTATTTGTTTGCTGGAGAGACTGGACGCTCAGTGGGAGCCTTTTTCCGTCGGGAATTCTACTTAATTGATGCTAAACTGTGACCACACTGTGGACTGCTGCTAGTTAGCTCTTAGTGCTAGCAGCATGAGAGACTTGTGTTTGGGACTGCACCAAACTGCTGAGAACCTACTGGATGCTTATGAACGTGGACGGAGCCTGAGGACGTGTTTCTTCACCACAGTGGACTGTAACTGTGACAGGACAGACGCAGGAACTGTGAGTACAGTTGAGACACTGTGAACTGTGAACACTGTGTCCTTCTAGAAGTACCTTTGTGATGATGTGTTTCCTGATGACAAGTAGGGAACTAAGGGGCTACAGTGGTTTTGTTAATGCATGGGAGGCTATGAAACTAACCAGGTCTCTCTGCACCCTAGAAAGAGTCATACATTTTAAATGCTGTTACACACACATCCCAAATTTAATACTTTAGTGGACAGTCATTCAGTCACTTCCCATGCTCAATAGTTTTGAGGTGTGTTACCCACCCTCCTGTAAAATAAGAGAACAGAGTGCTACAACAGTAACTGCTATTCCTAATTTATCCACTGTTTTAGTAAGAGTAGCGGACGGAGCACGACATCCAGAACTAAACAGCAATCTAAACATTTTCATAATGTACTTTTGCACCATCCTTTCAATTAAAACGGAGGGAAACAGTTGGAGCTGTCGTTATTATGCTCTAATGTTACGAACCCGGCAGGCTTGAGATCAAACGGGGCTGTATGAGGCCCCCCTGAACTAAAATGAGTTTGACACCCCTGTCCTAGAAAGTCAGCTAGAAAGAAAGTCTTACCATCCTTGGTCGCTCTTGAACTTGTAGGCAGCAGCCAGGATGTGGCAGAGAGCCCCCCCTGACTTGAAGTCCAGGAAACATTTCATCTGCAGGTGTAAAACAAGCAAAGCAGATGTTCAGGTGTGCGTCGGTGCAGTTAAAATGTGTTAGAGAGACAGAGGGGGACAAAAGAGGAGAGGTACCGGCAGCTTGGTGAGCGGAGGGTTGCTGACATGTCGACCGAACACCTCCTCCTGGAACTGCAGCAGCTGGACCACCAGGCTGGACAGAGACTTGTTGGTGGGGGGCTCAGCCTGGATGTACTTGAGAGGAGAACACAGAGAGCTGTGTTAAAGACCGGAAGTTTCAGCTCACTTTAAGTTTTATCACACACAGAACGTGATACAGCGCCATACAGAAACATGTGAGGAGGGGGTGGATTTATAAATATCGCCCGTTTCATCATTTTTATTGGTGTGGTATTTTATATATATATTTATTTATTTATATATATATACATAAAATTGTATATTTCATTAAACCAACACTAATAAATACTAGTTCACTGCTCAGTATCATTTAAAACCGGCCACAGCTTCAGTCAGCGCGGCGCGCCACTGAGCCAACATCTGGATCTGAGCTGCCTCACCGTTAGCCGAGGAGCTAACTAGCTAGCCTAGCTGGCCGGCCGGCTAAAGTCACCCTTAGCCGAAAATACATCCTCTCTGGTCAGACTGCGGGCTGCTGTCGGGTCGGTGTAGCTACGATAACGTACAGGGACGCCGCCATTAGCGTCTGCATCTGGTGCAGCTGTTGGCTCAGCATCCTTTTGTATCCCAGCTCGAGTGAATCAAACAGCTGGACGCTGAGCAGCACCCTCCCTCCTCTCTTTGTCACTGCCTCTGCCCAATAGGTAAGTGCCCACATTTCGGGGTGAAAAATCTCACGCTCCGCTGTGTATGATTAGAAAACATGCGCTCGGTACCTTTTTGTAATTCTTTCCCAGCCAGACGCGGACATTATCAAACTGTGAAACGGTATCAGACGCTTCGAAATATTTTACATTCGGGCCGCCGTCTTTCTTCCGCACCGCCATCTTTGCCTGCAGACAACTAGTCGACGTCGCCTGCCCCCCAGCGGCCACAGCGTGTAACTGCTGCTCAGCACAGCGGCTGTAATGACAAGGAGCGTACAGCAGGGGGCAGAGTGGTGTAGATAATGTTTTAATCCACAATGCGACACCGACCTTAAAGCACCTGCACCAGGTGAGCTGTTCACACTATTTATTTAGGGGCAAAAGAAAACTACTCAACATGCAGAATGGCTCCTGTAAGCATTAGACCATCATCATTAAATCAGTACTTTAATATAGTTAAAGCAGCTGATATTAACCGTTTATCCACTGTAATTTTAGATAAAATAAGGTTTTATTTGTCACATGCACAGTTATACATAGTACAATGCACAGTGAAATGTATTTTTGTACCTGCTGCCAGTAGTAAAAAAGTCCTACGTTAAAATAATAATTGTACATCACAAACTATGTAAACAATATAAGTGTAAATGTAAAATGAGAAAAATATAATAAAATATAGACTGTAAACTTAGAGGGGGTAGCTTGTGTATATATACACATTTACAGTATTTTAACCTGAGAGGAAATTGCTGGTAAAGTAGAAATATTTATATATCGTATTTGGCTACTTTCCATCTTTGCATCACAATGACTTATGGTGCATTTGTAAGTACAGTATATACCAGGCTGTGTGTAGTATATGCCACAGGTCTCAAACATAAGGCCCGTGGGCCAAAAGCGGCTCACCGGAGCGTCTAATCTGGCCCGTGCGATGAATTTGCTATTCCTTGGTTTCACACAGTTTTAGTAAGAGTTGTGGACATAACACAACACTGAGACCTAGAACTACACAGAAATTGCCCTAAAGAAATGTTTTGTAATAGTGCAGTTCATTAAATGTAAACATTTCCATAATGTACTTATTTGCACTAAAACAAACGGAAACATTTGCAGTTGTCGTCAATTATAGGTTAATATACGCTATCAAATTGGGCTGCATGTGGCCCCCTGAATTAAAATAGGTTTTAACGCTGTAAAATATTTGCCCTGTTATGAGTTTGTTAGATTTAATCACTGGTCAAACCCATCTCTGTCTTTACACACTCAAAAATATTTTCATAATCAACAGGTCCATACACTACAAAGCGCTTCCTGCTTCACACTGAGCATGACGTGCCTTTTACTTTATATATCTGCCCCAAGTGATTGAGAGACTGATTATACCACCAAATTAGAAAAAGTCTACACCAGGAGGCAAAACATAAAATCACCAAAGTAAAGAACTTACCTGCACATTTCAGTTTTGAGCTGGAAAAAAAAATTATAGCAATCAAATTTTAATTGTTGTGTCAATTAAAAACTGATTCAGAGTTAGTGATTTAATCCTCAGTGATTAAATGACCCCTGCAGCAGAACCCTGTTTAAGTGACACTTGCAAAAAGGAAGCAGGAAATCTGGTTTGTGATTCCCACTGAGCACATGTTGTATTTACCAAAAGTGAGCTTTTAATAACGTATTTAATAACCAGTCACGTTGTATGCACTGCCTACTCGACTTGCTATCGCTCACTTGTACCTGACTTAACAGTTTACGCAGTATCACCTTTTATTGGACACTGATGGATTCAGGAGAGTCAGTTTGTGACAGCAGGACCGATGGTCTTGTTAATATTTAATCTTTGGTCTGAGGAGGTAATTTCTGGCCAAATTAAACAAATTTTCCCCTCTCCAGGCTGCTGACAAACACAGGCACCGAGTGAGGGACTAAAGTCGTAATGAGCAGTCAACACTGGCCATCATGAAGGATTCCTTTTAACGCAAATGGCAGAGGCTATCGTCTAATGTACATTTAACGTGGAGAACAGGACTCAACAATCTGAGAAGTAAAAGAACAAGAGGAGCATGAAAAGATCAGAATCTGAAAGTTAAAGTTGAATTAAAGACGTTGCCAATAAAGTTGGAGTAATTTTGTTTTCTGACCCATTGGTGCAATTTCATGAGAAGAGGTAAAAAACATATATTTTATTCCAATTTTACTGACAACAGTGTACAAAAAAATCTATTAATTTACAGATTAAAGAAAATTAAACATAATGACTTCAACCCTACATCATATTTTATATTATAGTCTATACTGTATATTAAAGCAAAAAAATGTAATTTCTAGCACATTTGAAAGTGGAGAAATAACTGAGCAAAATATAGATATGTCATGAGTGTTATCATGTGTCTGACCTTTTTACCGGCCCTCATTTTGTCAGAGGCTGAAATTAACCTTCATTAACAGGTTTGTGTGTGTGTCTGTACGAGTGTGTGAATCTTACATGACCCAGACTAATTTGTGAAAGTCCAGAGACAACACTGGGAAGAGTATCGCTCCTTGAACTAGTATTCCTTGGACTCTCCGTGTGTTTGTATTTGCTCATGAGCGCGTGTGTGTGCATATCTGTGTAATGTGTGTGTGTGTGTGTGTGTGTGTGTGTGAATCATCCGTCTGTGCTGAAGGAGAGAGAGTGAAGCCTATTGATTATTTTAATCCTCCTATTTGTGAGTCTGTGATCCTCTCAGCTCAGCCTTCCACAGGGGGATTGCTAATGGGGCTGAACGCTTCCCTCCTCAGCCCTCTCTCCCTGTCCAATTAACTTAACGCTGGAATCTGCGAGGAGGGAGCGCTGGGACTCGGAGGTGGCGGTGGGGGGGCGGGAGGCGATATGGGAGGGGGTTGTATCTCCCGCTGAGATACAACCCCACCAACCCCTCCCAAACCTCTCATCTGCAAGAGATTCAGCAAGAACCTTCTCATCCAGAATAGTATTACCTCTCACCTTTAATTAAAGATCCATCTTCTTGTTTTTATTCCAGGAGGTGAGAACTCCCTTCATGTTTCAGTGTTTCATTTTCACTGGGTGGCTTTGCAGAAGGTACGAGCAGCAGCAGCAGCGGGTGCAGCAGCAGCAGCGGGTGCAGAAACAAGTCGTACAATGCTATACCTTCAAACTAGCTGCCGTAGCTGTAATTCTGACATATCTCGGGTGTTTCAATAATGTTTTGTCTCTGTAGTTTTAGTTTTCTTCTGAAGTTGAATATAGGTAGCCGGACCTTTATTTAAAATTAAATTTTTTAGTTTTAAAATGACACATAGGCTCCACTTCTTAAAATCTACACTACATCTACAGGCAGTGTGAGGATAATGTATGCCGTCATGTCCAGGACGACCAGACTCAAATTATAGACTTTCACAACAAAGTTATTGTAACCCATAGGACCCATGATAACATGGGTCCTATGGGTTGAGGTCAGGGTCCTCTGTGGATTATCCCACAGATACTTGATCACTTTGGGATCTAGTGAATTTGGAGGCCAGGTCAACACCTTGTGCTGTTCTTCATGTTTTTTTTTCGTTGTTCCTGAAGTGTTTTTGTGTGTGTGCCTGTGTCAGGCTTCATCCTGCTGGGGATGGCTGCTGCCATCAAGGAGTGTCATTGCTATGGGGTGGGGGTGTCTGGTCTGGTCTAGGTGGGTGCTACATGTCTAAGTAACATCCACATGAATGAATGCCAGGTCCAAAAGTTTCCCAGCAGAACATTGTATTGTCACAAGATGGTCAATGTTATTTACTTCTCCTGTCAGTGGTCATAATATTGTGGCTGATCAGTGTACATGGACGCTGATTAAAATGACACGTACCTGTGTTTACATGCCCCAAAGCATCGACCTTAATAGACATTTTTTGAGTTGTTGCAGCGTGGTTGCAGACCGTCTCATTAGTGCTAAAGAACAAGTCCCGTTGAGGTATCATGGAAAGTAAAGAATTACTGACTCTTAAAATGCAGCCCCATCAGCATCCCAACAGCTTGAAAGAAACTTTTCTAGAAAAGGCCACACCAGGTCATCAAATATTTTGAGTCTTATTTTGCAAGACAGTGTGATTGTGTACGATCCTTTGCATAATCAAGCGTCTAGCCTTGGCTTATTGTGCTTCGGTAAGTGTTTCATTTTACAGTTTTACTTTACCTTGTTTTTCTGGAGCTCTCAGTCATAGACATAAAAGCCTTGTGAAATCATTAAAAAAAAAAAACATGTATTGTTTTGCTTCTGTGGCACTCTTTGCTTTGCTGTCTGTTGGACTAGTCTTACCTTTGCTTTGTCGTGTTCAGATGCAGAATCTGTAGCAGTTTAATACAAAAAGGTCTGATTTTACACTTGCACAATCAAATACAAACCTTTTATAGGTTTCTAATGTTCACCTTTGCACTCATTGTTTATTAATGAATTTAAATTTTATATTAAGGAAGGGGAACACTATTTCCAGTATGACACCATATACGTATATTGATGGAAAATCATTAATTTTGACCCTATTAACTATGCCAAAAAATTAACATTATTGGCCTCACAGAAGTAGATATAACGGCTAAACATTTGAATTGTATTGCATTAAAACGTACTAAAGTGTAAGCTGCATTGTTCTTTATTAGTGGAGCAAGACCGGCCACAGAGTTTGACGTTGTTCGAGGCCACACTTGAAGGATTTGACTCGATATCTGAACGTGGCTAATTGAAATAAACAATAATTTATGCTTCTTAATCTTTATGTAACGCACTGGGACAGATTAGAAATGAACGAAGAAAGCACTGGTTTCATATGGTGACGGCAAAAAATAGTCCTGAATCTTCATCTTTATTGTATTTCATCGTATTCAAGGGGAGAGGAAAATCTATGCCAATTTCACACATGACAAATACACACAACTCGGCTTGCAAAGTACAGTGACAGCGATGAATCCGTACTGCTCGCGAACGAAGGAAACGGCGTCAGAAGACACACACACAGTAGGATGCAGCATGGCAGAGAGGTTAGGTAAAGCCACTCGGGGTGAGGTGGGGTGTCTGGGTACAATATACAGAATGGTTTCTCATTTACATCATCAGAATAGTTCACATCCAAAGATGAGCTGGGTACAGTCATGCTACCCAGCTTTAAACATCTGCGCCACTTGTTGGGGCAATAAAGTCTCTGCCACACATTTAAAATACATTACTAGGCCAATGTGAAGCTCTCTTCTGGTGTGGTACTAAAACTACTGTAGGTGTGTTCAAAGGAATTTTGATATGTTTCATAATATGAAGAAAAGAAATTAAATTAAATGTCGTTACATCAACTTTTTTTTTTTTTTTTAAATAATTTCCGTAGATGCAGAACTTGAGTCACACAGTGTCATGCGTCTGTCGTCCGTTCCCACCGTACAGATTTGATCTCGCTCTCAGTTCTGTGGGCGTTTTATTTACAGGAGGAGTGAGTTACATCCAGTTACATACAAAGATTCACAGTCACTGTCTGCAGTTGGCACCTGCATTTTATATAAAGTGAGTATGTTTCCATGGACTTCCCCTTGTTGGAAACGGGGAAAACCCATATCAGTTTGCTGCCTGTAGCACATGGATCAGATTCAACAATCACCTCATGCATAAGTAAATGAAAATAAATTGATAATATAAGGCACAGATAACCTATGGGTGTGGCATTATGGCAGTAAAACATCAACAACCGTCACTTGCGCTTCAAAAGAAATCCTCACGTGGGCGTACATTCACAGTAAAATCTAGCAAACGGGTTTCACGCTTTAGGAAAGAGATTGGGGAAAATGTGTTCAGATTTCATGCTCTGATTGGCCAGAAGGTTTGAACCTCTCCAGCTCTGTCTTTTTTCTTTTTTTTTTTTAAAATAAATTCATTACACAACAATTTATTTTGCTTTTCACGCGAACCTGCAAGCGCAACACTATGAGGAAACGCTCCATGACGGCTTTTATAACCCTTTACTAATGTTGACTATGTGTAACAGGGTCAGACATGAACATCTTATTATAAATACACAAAATCTGTTGTATAAGTAATTAGTCATTTTAGGTTCAGAGCCCCCTCCTCGGATATTTCTTCTTCTGTGGTAGCCCCTATATATTCTAGCCTCTCCCCTTTCGTACAATCCTCATGAGGGAGAGGTATGTGTCGCGTCTTTTAATCACTTTTGTTTACATTGGTTTCTGCCTTACCGTGCAAATATTGTGATATGTTGGTAATGCTGGAGTAACTTTTGCTAGTTTAAAAGTCAATGTGTGTTAAGGTAACTTTCCTTACGTCTTTATAAGGGTAGTTTTCTTGTCGTTGTCTAAATTCGCCTCCGAGAGCTAGCGGTGAGTCGAGTCCTCATTAACACAACACAACGCAGGAGCCCACCAGTTACATATGGACCAACTATGAATACTTAAAATCTTTAACAAGGCCAAACAATGGCTGCCTTGTAATCGGGTTCGTTTTTAACCGTGATCGTGAGAAAAGTCCATAGGAACTGGGAGTGGAATAATTATTTTCTGCACAGTTGAGTTGAGGCCCTAATGGTGCGTTTACACTGGCAGTGAGAGAGCGACAACCTACCATAGATTTATCATAGAAACCGGAGATGTGAAGCGACAACCTGGTGTCCAACACTTGTCACTGCATGTCAGGTGAGACGAGCGCCATGAAAGTTTTTTTTGTCACTCTTCTGGTGTAGCAATGTGTCAGGCAGTCAAATGCTCCACCTGCTTCCCGTGTTATATTTAAGCTTGTTACATGCTCCGCAAGAAGCGAGAAATTTGTTCTCGAGTTGAGGAAGAACAAGAACAAAGTTTGTTCTGGCCAGGTCATTTATACTTCACGAGAAACTCAAGTGCCAAACTTCGGGGAAGTCCTTGTAGGGCCATTCCACTAAAGCATACGTCAAGTATCGTGGGAGATGGACATCAAGACGCACTTTTCTTCATATTTACGGATGTCAGCCAGTCATTTTGAAGGCCATGTCTGTCAGATCATGCCATTCATTCAGTATGCCGATCTCTACCCAGGGAGATTAGTGGTCACACTGTGAATATTAGCATCTGGGAGCTCACAGAGTGGCCGCTAGCATTTCTGCTTTTCCGCATTAACCACACCCCACTTCCAATTTCTGACCAATCACAGAATAGCTGCCGGACACCCCACGAGAAAAAAGTTCTGCCCGGTTGATGTGTCTAGAACAAGCTGCATCATTTTGAAGGAAATTTGTTGTAACAGCGTTTAGTCAACGCCCCCTCCAAACCTCCCCGTCGATGAGGTGAGACCACTTGAGTGACACGCGACAATAATGTTGCTGGCGACGCTGACCAAGTTGTAGCTTTTGTCGTCATACGACTTTATGAGTAGTGACACATTAACTGACATCTTCCGAAACGTGAACAACAATACGTTAAATACGTTTCTCAGTTCAGTTGCGTGGACTTTTACATTTAAAGTCATTTGTCGACCGACCATCGCTTTGTGCCAGACAGTCGGTCATTTATGTTCCAGTGCTCTGGTTGCCTAGGTAACCCTTTCCCCATATCTCCCACCACAAATGTTTTTGGAGCGAAACAAGCCAAACATAAAACTACTGCGAACATACCGTATATCAATCAATGCCGCTCCAAGCCCACTATCTGCAGAGTGGCTTTTATTGGCAGGAAGCAAAGACACCGTTTCCTTGTGGTAAGCATATGGGGAGCCGTGAGTTTGATGCTACCATTGGATGTTACCTCATAGTTGAGATTAGTTCAACTTGGTACCCAGTGCTCACTTTTTGCGAAAGTTGTTCTTGGACTATCATCGCCAGGGGTTGGTTGAATTTTGTTTTTTCCCAATTTACGCCTTATGTTGCCACTTGAACAGCTAACACCAGCAATCGTCTCAACTAACACACAACGAGACAGCTAAAGAACATACCGTTTCCTAAACTGTTGAACTATTTCAGTAACTATGGATGCATGGTTTGTGTGTGACACTGTTGAAGAATCCTCAGCTCGTTAGCAGGATATGATGAGTCTCTCTGGGTAAATCCCACAGCTAAACCTCAGTATTGGCCTCAGTATTAAGGGACCATTACCAACAACTTGTAACTCTTTCTCTGTGACCGGCTAACACCAGTATATCTTTATAAACCTCAGCACAAGCCAAAGGGCAAACATGCACATATATGCTTGCACACACGGGAACATGAACACAGACGTACAACACTCTTGGATTACTGTGATGTTGGCTGTGTTATCAGCTGGGATCAATATATGTATGCCTTGTCTTGTTTGGTGTCTGCGGCTATACTGAGAATCCATCTCACAGTGAAGGCGAGAGGCTGCAGCCAGATACACGCACCTGGATTGACGGTCTACATTCAGATTTCATTTCGATCGATTTTCAGACCCAGGCGGCCGGCGCGGTCGCCATGAGTTCGGCTTCCGTGTGCACACCTGTGTGTAGGACTGCAGGCAAATGTTTGTGGTTTATGTGAAGGAAAGGTGTGTTTTAGCCATGCGTTACACATACTGTACATGGCACAGAATAATGACAACACAGTCGTGTGTGTGTCAGAAGTAAATGTTATCTGGTAATATATACAATACTATATTCATATTTTACACAAATTCTCTTAAAACTCTATTTATTAACTACGGCCATGTTATGTTTCATGTACTGAACAGCAGTGAAGTGATGAAGGACATTATGGAAACATGTTAGATGAAAGAAGGAAAGTTTTTGCTTGATTACAGAAAGAGAGAGAGAGAGAGAGAGAGTATAAGATATGTGAGTGTACTGTCAGTCGGGGTATATGAGGAAGCCAGAGAACGTGCTGTATTTGTTGGTGTTTCCCCCGTGAACTTTCCCCCCGTCCAGCTGTACACACACTTCGTCCCCTACGTCCAGGTGCAGGATGACGCTGTTGGAGGCGTAGTCGTAGTTCTGGTCTGCATCTTGAGCGATTGCGCTGGCCCTCACCTGAGAGACAAGACAAGACAGGTGTTTGATCGTCGCTCAGAATTCACAGAAACGTTTAAGAAGATGAGGAAATGTCACGGGGAAAGTAAATACTTGATGTCCTGGGTGTGTTATGGATGGAGGATAGATATGTGGGTAATATTATTTTCAAATGTTTTCTTAGATATAAAGGTTTGATTATAGTCTGTCTCTGTTATTATAGACAGTGGGGGATGCAACAAGGGCCTTCATATGAGCTCTCTCATGCTCATACAAACATACATGATTATTTTTAGTTTAGCAGATTTCTTAAACTTAAAAGGGAATTACCGTTTTTTACAACCTGGACCTTATTTCTGGAATAAAATACGATCGTTTACTCACCTATATAACTTTGGTGTGATTTGGAGTCGTTCGGAAGATATTTAGATGAAGCGGAGCGCCGCGTATATCCATATAGTGGGAGTGACTGGGGCACCGAAACATAGCCTCTAAATAACGCATTATCTGCCGCGAAACTCGTTCATTTCACGAAATATCTTGTTATGATACACTAGTGCTATTCCCCGTTGAGTCCGGAGTTACCTGTTATCTATTCACAGACGTGCAACGGTTTGTTGTTCTTTGGCCAGCTGTTCCTCTCTCTGCCTCCACATCCTCCGTTCAACAAGCTCCTCATCCATATTCTGGCTCAAAACGGTAAGGACGTCCATCATAAACAAAGTCGTCGTCCACAACCTCGGAATCGGAAAAATATTCAGCCATGTTGCAAAAAACTACCAGTAGCAAATTACAGGTAAACAAGCCGACCGTCGCAGGTGTGTGTGGCGCTCAGAGATGACATCATCCACATCAGAGGTTAGTAGGTCAATCTACAGACCCCGGATAATGATAACCGGTATCTCCGGACTCAACGGAGAATAGCACTAGTGTATCATAACAAAATATTTCGTGAAATGAACGAGTTTCGCGGCAGATAATGCGTTATTTAGAGGCTATGTTTCGGTGCCCCAGTCACTCCCACTATACGGATATACGCGACGCTCTGCTTCATCCAAATATCTTCTGAACGACTCCAAATGACACCAAAGTTATATGGGTGAGTAAACGATCATATTTTATGCCAGAAATAAGGTCCAGGTTGTAAAAAAACAGTTATTCCCCTTTAAAAGATGTCTTTGGTTTAAAAGCCAAAGAGATAAAATGTGTTTTAAGAGAGGATTTTAAAAACATCTGCTGATCTGATGTGCAAAGGCAAGTCTTTCCACAGTTTCGGGGCAGTGACCTCTTTGTCTTTGGGATGACTGATCTGCCAGCCTGAGAGAGCGCGAGGGAGCGTCGGGCGGATACTGTGCGGGCAAGACCATGAAGACATTTAAAAGCAAATAAAAGAATTTTAAAATCAGTCCGAAAGCAAACCGGGATCCAATGAATTTCCACCAAAATTCGCGTAGAGAGAAATTCTGCCGCCAATCAGAGCCTCTGCCCAAAGAGTGACAGACAGTGGAGAAGTTTGGTCAAAGTACTGAATCATTTCACCCAACCTTATTAAAAAGGCATTATTTTTATTTATTTGTTGGTTTTTTTTGCAATATCTTGGACACTATTATAAGGATGGCTTGTGCTTAAAAAAAAAATAATCTGTACATTCTTTCCTTTTTTTTCTCCATGAATATATAAAACCTTTAATATATACTTAAGATGAAGGACATTTAATATTTCATCATCAGAAACCAATTTGCGGTTCTCGCCTACATGCTGCCAATATCTGCTCCCGGTCCCATGTGTTCTTGAGTCTGCTCCTTTAGCACCAAAAATACCAATCATCGCCCTCAGTGGAGGCATGTTCACCATCTAAATGTTAATTACCAAAGAGCACGAGAGAAACATGGATCACTGGACGTGCAATCTAATGCAACACCTTTTGACGTACTTATAAATTAAATAATGTTAATAAATTGGTAAAAACTTGACTTTCCCCCTTTTAAACCAGACACTAAACAATGAGACGATCATTTTAATACCTTCATCGTTTTCATCCTGTGACGGTCAACAGTTTGTTCACTTCTTTCTATCTGTATGCGCCTGGTGCCATTTTATTTCCTGTTTCATACTATGATCCCGGTGTAATGTCATCAGTACCGATGCCTTCCTCTCCACTGGGTAGATAAATGAGATGTGCAGTGATCTTTGGCCTCAAACCTCCATCTGAGAGCTCAAGCTTTCTTAGTCACATTCAATTTTTGCCAGGATTGTTGCTCTCACGCCTGATCCACCTGTTGCGGAGGAGAGTCTGATTAAGGGATTGCAAGGATGGTATCAGCGAATGGCATCGGTTCATTTGTCAAGGAAACACAACACGCCGGCCACTGATAGACACACACACACACACACATGTTTGCTATCACTGATTTTACAACAACTCACACACAGTTATCTTCTAACTGTGTCTTCGCCTTTCTCCACATTCAACTTTAACAGATTATGAGTGATTTGCTCTAGACGTGGCTCCGTGTGCATGCTGTTAAAGGATTTTAACAATCTGTCATCACAACGTTGGCTTATTTTCACCTTTTTCGTCACCTGTTGCCGCGATAGTCAACGACCAGTGCATGTGAAAGGCATGTGCATTTCTGTGAACTGTGAACTGAACGCATAATTTTTCCAACTGTGAGCGTAGACGTGAGTTTCGCACAATCTGGAGGGAAATAGCGATGTTCAACCCCTGTTCAGGAAAAAAAGCTTTACGACAGCTGTCAACTGATGTGCTATTTACGGCGTACAGCATGGCTGGTGCAGCTGAAAGAGAAGCTGCATCTGGCAATTGATCCACCCAAACAGTTGAGTTATTTTCTAATACTATATACAGTCAATGGTTATTTATAAAAGGAGCACAGATCCTGGTGGAAAAATGATCACGGTCTGTCAGAGATTCTGTTGAACAAGAATAGCTTGAAGCTGCTCATTTAAAAGAATGAAACCACTTGTCCTGTGAAGGGTCGCAGGGGGGCTGGAGCCTATCCCAGCTGTCATTGGGGCGAGAGGCGGGGTACACCCTGGACAGGTCTCCAGTCTATCTCAGGGCTAACACGGAGAGACACACAACCATTCACACTCACACCTACGGCCAATTTAGAATCACCAATGAACCTAACGAGCTGGAGTAGCTGGAGAGAACCCACGCAGACACAGGGAGAACATGCAAACTCCACACAGAAAGGCCCCAGTCGGCCCATGGATTAGAACCCAGAACCTTCTTGCTGTGAGGCATCAGTGCTGACCACCATGCCACTAGAAGAAAACAATAAAATATAAATCCTACACAGTAGCTTCACGATAACCACAACCACTTATCAACCCCTGTGACACAGAAACGATAAAAGTTTGACAACCTGAGCTTCATTCAACGGGCAGTCATTTCTAAAAACGCATCATCTCTTGTGAAGAGCAAAACGTAATAAGGACTGATGAAAGCATTCCTCACCCTTTTATTTACATCCAGACAGCTTTATATTTTCAGAGAATACAATGTGATCCGTATGATGCTGTAAAGGAATGACCAGCCTTGTGATGATTACTGTAGCTACTAGCGTGATACCACTTAACACAGAGATGCCACCGCAATCAAAGATAATAATGATCCAATACATGTTGCTACATAAACCCAGCAGAGGTTTCATTAGCACCGAAATCATGTCGACCCCCCCGGCAAGAGCACAAACAATTACTGGACGTGTTGTCCTGTCATTCCTGTGAGAAGAACAGCCCAGTCGATTTATTTGAACACAGTTCAGGATTGTAAAACAGCTTTCCCGATGGCGAAAGGGCATCTTTATTCATTAGGTGGTTAAATGTTTCTCTTATCTCACCCTCTCATGATAAAAATCCGAGTTGTTTTTGCACTCAGTAAGCAAATCTCCTTATAATAAATTGAACTATCACTGGGCGAGTAACAAACTATTCAAGCAGACAATCCATTTAATAGAGGAAAATAAAGTACACATGCGCATACATATTAATGAATGCAAATAACTCCGTCCTTGTCTCCTCCTCCTCCTCTGGGTCTGACTAAGGATATGGTCCATCATCTCCCCCCGCTCATCACGCTTCCCTCATCCCTTTCAATCACAAAGACAAATCAGATAGGACTGAACTGCCAATTTCTCCTTGTCCCCTCGTCTAACGATGAGTTTGCTTCCTGTTTCAATTAATTTAACTCGATATATTTCTCCGTGCGAGTATTTCTTTCGTGTAGAGGAGGAGAAACATTTCTATTCCCCTCCTCAGGACAGAAATGAATCGATACGTTCCCTTTGTTTTAATTCAACTCACATCACTCCATTAATTGTTGTCTCACACTCCACACCTCGCGCCCGTTCCATCATCCCTCTCCCATTCGCCACCCCATTCCCATCTCTTCATTCTGGACTCATCTATCCATCTTTTTGTGTCCGCCGCGCTGGAATAAGATGCAGGTCACGCACACCTTTTCTCTCCCCGCCATGGCAGTGTTGGCCGGAGCAACGACTAAGTGTGTCCCTGTCCGGTCTAAATCGGATTGATTAACGACGTGCTGCTGTGGCAGGTCTCCTGAGAACCCATACCCGACCCCCACCGGCCCCTACACCTCGCATCCCTCCTCCATCCGCTTACAACATCCCTCACCCACCCCACCCCTCCCTAGCTCCGGATGCATCGGGGCAGGCTCTACATGGCTGCAGGCTACAGTAATTGGTAGTCAGACAGCCATGGCAGCTCTCCGCCTAATAGGTCCAACTCCTCAATAACTCCATACAATCACAATAAATGGGGGCACAGAATAGGCTAGAGTGGTCAAATGGGCCCATGAAATACTAGCAGGAGGTCAGGATTAGATTCTACAAACACACACACATGGAGACACAATATCCCACTCTCTCTACAGATCTCGATAAGAGCGACTCTTGTTGTCCCGTTTGTTTTTATGAATCTCAAGTGAACACCTGAGAGAAAAAAAAGTAATAAAAACATGCACTAAATGGAACGTTTTGTTCCTTTATAGTGTTTGACTGCTTTGCTCTGAAGGGACTGAACAGCTCCCCCGAGGAAACCCTAATAGGTTTTTAGGAAAAATACAACAGCAAAGAGATTCTGACATCTTGCACATCCAACATCTGTCTACATGGTTGAACGGCAGGATTCCCCTGACGCTGCTGCCTGCCTGAGTCGGAGGCTGACAGGCTGTTGTAACTAGCTATGAGTACAGTACGACCACTCGCAGATGAAGCGATTATCTCATAACAACAGTGCATGTTAAGGTCTGCATGCGGCTCGATCCAGGATGCAGTGAGCGTAAAGTGTAAGTGTAAAGACCAGAGCAACTCTGACAACTCCGGCTGTATACATTTGCATAGACAATATTTCTTGAAGCCAATTAGGGCTGCAACGACTCGTCAACGCCATCGATGACTACGTGAATTAGTTGAATACATCGATCTGCTGCAGTTTTTTTTTTTTTTTACGTCTATCCACAAATATGGCTACGGTTGCCACTCCTGGTAACGGGAGTGGAAAAAGTGTGTGCATTCTTTAAAAAGAGATCCATGAGTAAACTCTATATGAAAGGCATGAACATTTCGATGTGTAATTTAGTTGTATAGAGGTTTCTGTGTAGTTTTACAACATGTATGAGTAAAATACTGATATTCCTGACGGCCTCATCAAATTTTCTACATTATGTTACTCAGTCGTTAGCTTGCTAGCTGTTAGCTTCGTTGGCTTCAAGTTCAAGAGTTACATTTGAAGGCAGCATTAATAAATTAAACTGCCTACAACTGTAGCACAGCCATTAAGATGCATGAACACCTACATACAGCGTCAGTATTTGAACTCTTGCTGCTCTGTCTGATTGTTGGTTGGTGCTCAGTGCATGGGAGTTGCCACTGTGTCCTCGTCTGTGGTTTATCAGATAAGAACTCAGCAAACTCTCTTTAAATCAGATGCTAATTGCTGGCAATGCCCAGATTGGTTTCCAGTGCGTTTACAAGTTCTATGAACCCACTCTAAGTGGGTGTAAGTGACGTTTTGCAGATAAATAATACAGCTGTGGGTGGTACCGCATGAAGGTTCTGGGTTTGAACCTGCTGGCCGGTTGTTGAGAGTTTGCAGGTTCTCCCTGTGCCTGCACGGGCTTCTCCTCGGACGTCCAAAGCCATGCTTGTTAGGTTAACCAGTGATCGAGCCATATGTGTGCATGCGAGTGTGAATGGCAACTATCTGCAAGATAATACAGCTGCGTTTCCCATGTCTGTGTCTGTATTGAATCATACTCAACTTCTAATTAACTGCAGAATATAATAAAGAACACCTTTCTTAATTAGGCCAACACTGAGAACATCTAAACTTGTCTTGAATAGTATCATTAGGTAAAAGTGAAAGTTTAAAAATGGGTCGTTCATTCACAGACGTCTGAAGTTTAAAAGAAGTTAATGGTTAACGAAACGGTTTATTGACTACTGAGAAAATAGTTGCTAGATTTGTCGAAAAATAGTTGATGAATTAATCGAAAAAATAGTTTGTTGCGGCCCTAAAGCCAACCTGAACTGAGGTGCTTACATGACGCCTTTTTGGGTCGGGCTGTTCCAAGCCGGCAATGTCGAGTAACTTCTACAGCGGTCCAAGCAGGGACAGACCGTAAACCAGTGATATAGAGGATGTGCTGGAACAAGTCCGACCCGAGGAGGCTCCACCTCGTAACTTACATAACGTAAAAAGATCCACTTCTTAACAAGTCGATTGGAGTCCAGGCCTCTGAGCTGTTTTGAACGTGAAAGACCAACAGCGTATTAGGCGAATGAGTGGTCATAATGTTTTGCCAGTTTTCTTCTTGCATTATCAATATAGCAAGCCGTGCTTTCTGCTTCAATCCCCCACATTTACGGGTCACACCACCTAATTGAAAAGGCCTTTTAAACACAAGCGTCAGCTAATTGTATTTACCAGCCAAAAGGACACCATCATGTTATTTATGGCTTTTTTCACGGTCGACTTCCTTATGAGACGCACAGGTTGACTTAGCCTCTGCTCAGACAGTGGAGATGCTGACATTTAATGTATGTTTATGATTAATTCATGGCTTCCTCCTCCTCATATACATACTGTAACCCAGGAGATATGTGTACGGTTTCATGCATATTATGCACATATTTACAAGAGTGGGACATTTAAACTATAATTACTGTCAATTGTCAATATTACAGACAGAATGAAATTAAATGTCACGCTTGGAATATTCTGCAAGTAAATATATAGTTCCCACCTATCTATTCATTCAAATAAACATGAATTTACTATTGGAAAATGGAACATCAGTCACTTTTTAACTGAAGCATTGTACGTTGTAAGTGTAAATTTGTAGTACACACTGGTATTTTGATTTAATTTAATATTTAACTATTATAGTCCACTCATATTCACAGTCCTCTATATTTATCTGGTATTGTTATAGAGCGCAGGTGTCAAACATACAGCCGGCGGGCCAAACGTGGCCCGTCAGAGGGTCTAATCTGGCCCGCGGAATGAATTTTTGTCAATTAACTGCAATTTTTTTTTTTCAATAAAACTAAATGCTATTCCAAGGGTTCATACAGTTTTAGTAAGAGTTGTGAACATAACACAACACTGAGACCTAGAACTAAACAGAAATTGCGTTTCTGTTTCTTAAGAAATGTCCGGTTGTTCCTGTTGTTTTATAATAATGCAGTTCATTGAATATTAACACTTTCATAATGAACTTCTTTGCACTAAAACAAAGGGAAACATTTGGAGTTGTCGTTATTTATAGGTAAAATGAATACGCTATTGTGTTACTGGTCCGGCCCACTTGAGACTAAAATTAGTTTTACACCCCTGTTATAGAGAGGCATTATTTTTGATCATCAGAAATACACTCAGCGTGGTTGCTGACATCTGTAATTGAGTATTTTTGTTGTATTCCTTATTTTTTCCTGTATTTTAGGTGTAGAACATCTTTTTTTGGTTTCTTGAGCCAGACACGCGATGATCACATTGCAGTGTTGTGACACCGAAACCATCACAGATGAGTCTGCAGGTCCAGCTGTCAGTAACAATCAGAGTGAAACCTTGTTTTGTTAAAGTGGGCAGGAGGCACTGGGGCTCTGGGAGCGAAAACAAGAGGGAAAGGCAAATCAGGATTATTGTCAACAGCGGCGGAGATTGATAGCGACAAGGGAGTGAATTTCTGTCTGTTGGCCCAACGCTGTTCTGACTTGATCTGCTGCTCCTGGGAAGAAGGGAGACCCGGGGGACAATAGAGGAGATTACACTGCCTCCACTTTTCATTAAGGTGGCAGCACTAAATGGGGAAAGAGATACGGGGAAGTGGTGGGAAGAGAGTGAGAGCGAGGGAGGAAATTCACAGCACAGACATAATCCACCGACCGTGAAAGAAATGCTCAATAAAAACTACAGTCTGAGTCGTGTGACATATTTAAAGGCAGAAATTCTGTATTTTAGATTTATTTAGATAGATTTAAAATGTTAAATGCACATTAGAAAATGTCTGAGCTTTCTCTTAGAGACGAGATTCAAGATTGATGGAATGGGGGCATGGGGCAGAAGAATAATGAAAAGGTGGATGTGAAAGCTAAAGTTTGGATTAGGTCACACAGACGAGCAAGCATGCCGGCACTTAAGCAGTCGGAGCACAGGATTCGAATGAGGGAGGCCTAAGTTGGGAGGCTTTGAGTGATGAAGGAGGAAGGCTGTTGGATAACAAACTGATCAAGCATGCCTGCTTCAGAGGAAGAATGGGGCGGGGGCTATAAATGAGGTTGGGGAGGTGGGCAGCCCATGTAGTGTGTTATTTTTTCAGTTTTGTTTTGTTTCGCGGTGCTTCCTTGATCCTCTGGTAATAAAACTGACAGGATTCATTCACTGTGATGTACAGACCTCTCAGAGCGGAGCGGGCGATCGAGACAGGGTCTCTTAAACTTACCTGAGGGACCTCTGAGGGGGAACTGGGGAAGAGGAGGAGGTGGAAGAGGAGGAGGGCAATTGAAATGGCCTTTTTTTTTTTTTTGGTAAACGCTCCTGTGGTCTCTCTGCTTCTGTCCCGGCCTGAGGAGGTATCCTGTTTCTATTATGCAGGTCGACATGTAACCCTTCTCCTACGCTGCAGACGCGCACACTAATTGGCGTACTAAATGCTAATATTCTGCCATGACACTCAAGACCCAAGGTGTCAAGATGTTGATTGGAAAGTCTCTAATTGGCTCTAGACAGAAACCTTTGTCGGTGGAGGAAATAGCTTAATTGGATATAAATGGATTCTTCGGATGGTCTGTACCTGCGAAGCATCAGATTCAGTTCTGATAATTATTCCCTTACAATTTAAGAAGAGCTCACGCGCCTGTATACAGACATGCAGCGTGTAGGCACAAACACTCATTCATCACACAAAACCCTCGGTCACAAGCTCATGTCATTCTAATTCTCGTATACCTATTCTTCCTTCCGGCCAGGGACATTTTCACAATTGTTAGGTCTGAAAATCCCACTATATGGCACAATGCTGCCTCTGAAAAGGCGAACAGACCGTTTCCTTGATGAGGAGGATATAATGGGGAGGGAAAAGGAAAGACAACAAAGGCAGGGCAAAACGGTACCAGCCAGCTGAGTCCTTTTAGTCTTCAGAATATAATGGCCTCAGCCATTATAACACGTAAAAATATAGTCAAATAATAGCTGTGTGTGCACGAACATCCGCGTAAATACGTCTCGGAGAAAAGACAAGAAGGATAAAAAAAAAAGACAGCTGCAGGCTATGTGCTGTCTGAAATGTTGAGACTTTTATCCTTTTATCACACATGTTCCCCATTATAAGGTTAGTCTTGAGCATTGCAACACAGATTTATTTCTTTTTTGTATGAACCATTCCATCAGGACGCGTACAACTGTAGAGGCGGGAAATGAGCTCCAAATGTGTCAAAATAAAATAAATGTAAATTGTCTAATGAAGTTCCACATGAGTTCCACCTTGTCTGACTTTGTGTAATTAGCTTCCGCCCCACACAGCAGCCGCATCGCACCCGCTGCCTGGTAATTAAACATCACAACTGTTTAGTGATATTTAATTATCAAATTGCCTCGTACATCTCATTAGCTATTTTATATATGTGAAAATGTATCCAAGTCAAAAAGTCTAAAGATGTATTTGTAAGCTTGCTGAAATTAATTTCATATATAATAATACAGTTTGATTTTAGTATCGTGTACACTTTAAATCCTAGCCTGGTGCAGCCAAACTTGATTCCTACCAGAATATGAATTCATTTTGGGGCATATTTCAAGTGAAACAGAGAAAAAGCAAACCTCTATACGCAACTGGAATGTCCTACAACCAATCACAGCTGTTTGTTGTAAACAAATTCAACTCCAAGCCGCTCAGGTGACATGTCTGACTATGTCGCTGTTACTTAAATCTTGAATCCTGCCCAAAGATTCACTGGACCTCCTTCCAGGCAACTTAAAACCAACAATTTTGAATCCACTTTTAATAATTATTTTTTTCCAACCTTTACAGCTTATAATGTAATGGCTGAACCAAATGTCAGAGCCTTTAGTCTGCCTTTATAAACCCGCTTTGCTGCACCTGTCTCATCGTAGTCTCTAGTTCCATGCATAGACTGTATATAAATATGAACAATGCGTCCCCACTTCTTTGCATTGGCCAAACTGACGCAATTTTCCTGGGGATATGGGTGGCGCCATCTTGCGAGTTTGGAGCCAGAGTCTGATCAGTACGGTCTGAGAGTGGCGCCACACGGAGCTACGTTATCGATGACCCGCCCACACTTCCTCTAGACTCACTCTCATTTTTATTTAATTAATACTACGCTCTGCTCTACTTACACCAGTTATAAAGAAATGTTGGATTATAAACTGTATTTATTTATTTGCCTACTCTCACGGCCCTATGGGACTGCTTCACAGTTAGCATGGCAATTTGCAGTCATTATGATGTCACATCCTGTTTCTATAACGTCAAATAACTAATTCAAACAAAACTTGTCAGAAAAATGCGCACTTACGTATGCATCAGTATGAAAATAACTACCCAAAATGACAGAAACCATCCTTGAAAAAAATTATTTGACATGAATTTTAGTTTTTTAGTTTGGCTGAAGTTTCATCCACCACAATGGAGGGGGTGGAGCTTATGAACTATACTCCAGGCAGTCGCCAGGGGGAGCTCTATTTGCTTTGCCTTCACTTTTGAGAACTTTTTTCCAACTAGTGCTACTGCCACAACAAGATGTCAGTAGATGAGATGCTGCAGTGCTACCACCACACTGATGCATAGACTGACCAACTGACCGGCTCAGATTCTCCCATACTGGACCAGTTATAAATATTCATACTCCCACTCCATGCTCATCACTGTAAAGGGCAAAGTACATATTGGTGGTGAATTATATATCCATTGAAAAGGTCATCTACCTCAACACCAATCTTTTGATGAGTTATGGGCAACGGAGAGGGAATAAGATTTCTTACACCGAGTGCTTAATCTCCACAAACGTGCCGTAACCTTGAACATCAGCTACATTCATTTTCATCAGCAGGGGTTTGAGATGATCGGTTTGCAACACAAGAACTTGACATGTCTGATTTTTTTTTTTTTGATTTTTTTTTGGCTTTGTCCTAGTCCTCAACTCCTGTCTCTCTTGGAGAACTTCTGTCCATTCTCCTGTCCAGTGTAATCTCCTATCCATCTCGCCTTCTCTCTCTCTCCCCGTCAGTCCACTTGTCTGTGTCCCGCTTGTCTCTGCAGTGATCTCTCCCCAGGATGTGTCTTGTTCTCAGCTCCCGTTGACAAGACATTGATCAACACGGTGCATATCAGTCTGACAGTTGTTGTAGGCCTTTACACGCGCATGCACACACAACTACTCACGCTACGAAACATCCTAGAAAACAGAGGGGATTGCTTTATTTATCCATTAGTTTATCGTTTCTGTTTCCAATTAGTAGGCTACTGGGTATTTTAAATCAAGCATAAAATTAATACATTTATGTCTGAAATTATTAAATATGTTTCAGTGACCAAAATTAATTGGCTCTTGTCAAAGTCCTTCCTAAATTCTTCCAAACTACTAGCTTATTTTCAAACAAGCGATTTACTTAATCAGCTCGTACCGTCAAAGCTACCCAGACGCAGGTAATTTGTAAATCGGTTGCTAGGAAACATCTCCATTGCTAAATCAATCAAATCAATAAAGACGAAGCAGGTACAAATGTGTTTTTCTATAACAGTAAAAAATAAATAAATAAATAAATTGTACTAATAGAAAACGTTTATTTAATCTTTTGTTTCAGTGTTTCTTTATTATTGTTGAGGGGTAATTCTTTTTTTTTGGCATTGAGCTTCATAATTTAAGGTATGTTCTATTTATTCTCTAATATCTTTAAGATTGTTATAAAAAAAACTTAACTTTTCAGAAAATTACACCTGCCTAATTTTAGCAAGCTAACGTTTATCTATGTTTGACAGTTAGTGATTAGACACATTTCTACATGATAATTGTTTTTATCCAATTTCTGGAGTTAAAAGCTTTTAAGTCTGGGTTAAAGCTCCAAAAGCTGCAGCTCCTCAAATAGCTCCATAATCAATCAGTCCCTGAACACCTCCATGTTAAAATTTATATCTTTAGAACAGAAATAAACATGTTTACAGCCCAGTACAACAATTAGTCCTGGTCTCTGTAGCTAATTTCTCCATTCATGACTCCTTCACGTATACACTAGGGGTTGAACCAACTAGTCAGTTTGTTGACTTCACTGCCCCGCCATGACGCTTTAAGCATCATGTTGACTAGTCACTGATCACGTGACAATAACAACATGGACGCCTCGGAGAAGACAGATGAGGAGATCATTGGGTCACTGCAGCAAACTAGCAGCGGTTCATCAAGTGTGTGGAAAGATGAAGCCCAAACTACCGTGACATGTCAGTCCTGAAATACAACAAAAGTACTGCTACAAGGCACACTCGTCTGAAAAGGCATCCGCTAATGCTAGCAGAGGAACGATCCAAATCCTCTCGACAGGAGTCAATTAACAATTTCACCAAACGTCCTGTGGAAACAGAGAGAAGGATTCTGCTAATCAACAATTTGATGGTGAATTTTATTGTCAAAGTTATTAGACCTTTAGCTGCAGTACACGGAGAAGACTTCGGAGATATTATCGGCTACATTATCCTATGATACAACGTGCTGTGAAGTACTATTAAACAGTGCTGATTTATATTGGCTAAATAGGCTAAATGGGGCAGCTGTGGAGTAGTGGTTAGAGGTGCAGCTTGAGACCGAGGGGTCCCAGGTTCGCCTCCCACCGTGTCCATGGCTGAGGTGGCCTGAGCAAGCATCTAACCCCCAAATTGCTCCCCGGGCACAGTCCTTATAGAGGCTGCAGCCCACTGCTCCAACTGTACACACTACTGTGTGGACAAATGGATGAGTCAAACAGCAGGAACTGCAATTTCCCCATTACGGGACAATTAAGGGTTAAAATTATTATTATTTTTTTTATTATTATTTTTATATTATATCTGCAGCACACAGTATTGATAAGCTCATGTGTTTATGTTCAGTTTTCTTGTGTTCCTTTAGTTCACATTGTTGCTGTGGTTGTAGAGTGTGTTATTTTTTTGTCCTTGATGTCAGTGAATGCACCGTGCGCGAGACGGAAGTTATGGTAGAGATGAGAGTTTGCAGAGCGAGAGCTGCTTATTAGACTGACATGGTGTTGCCGCGGGCTACAGCCGACAGTAGTTTGCGTTCAAGCTTCAATAAACTTACAGAGAAGCCTTCGTTGCTTCTCTTGTGTGAGACACTACAACATGTATTCAGCTCAAGAATATAAATTTCATTGTTGCAAAGCATTACTTTATTCTGTGTTTTTATGTGTGACATCATCATTGACTAGTCGACGTCAACTCGACTTTTCACCACATATTAGTTGACTTTGCAAAATCTGAAGTCATTCAACCACTAGTATATACCATTAAGCATTTTAAACTAGTATATGAAGCTTAAATGTGTGCATAATCAAGCGAGGGGCCACTTTGAATGACAGGTGGATGCCCCCACTGTCTGACTTGGTGTCACCTGACCTCCTCAGCTCCACCCCTGCCCCACCACTTTTCACCATTTCTTTAATAAGCTGGGAGTGAACTGATCCAGGCACTAGGCTTCAAAACTACTCATGGAGGATTTGTTCATCAAGAAAGATCTATGTTTTTTGAATATGCGTAATAGTGATGGGAAGTCCAGCTCTTTTTAAAGAATCGGTTCATTAGACTCAACAGCACTTATAGCTCCCAAATGGCTCTTCATTCAGTTTCACTCTGAGCCTTCTATTTTATCCTAATTTGGTGATTATAAATGTTTTGTGTGTTGGCAAGCAATTTTTCATTTGCTGTTTTCGTAAAAGACGTATTTTTATGCTTTTTTTTTTTTACATAAAAATTACATTTACTATTGTTTAACATTTTGATCAAAGCTTTAAATGAACTGAATCACAGCAAAAAAAAAAGCAAAAAAAAAAAAAAAAAACCCGAATAATTAAAGGCCAAAGTTTTAACATGATGACACTTTAGATCAAAGTCTTCATTTCTATATTCAGAAACACCAGATGCCACAGCTCGGATGTCCAGGTTTCACTCATTTGTTCACTTTTTTTATGACACCGCATTTAAATCAGGCTCCTCCGTTTCTCTGACGCTCTTAGGGCCCTCTCGTTGGCGAACAACACATCGCTAATGTGTAAAACTACATTTAGTGATCAGGGTTGATTCACGGGGCTCCAGGTACATGTACATGAACGCGTTACGCATGACAGCCAACCGTTCACTTACCGCCTTATATGTCTCAGACCTTGACACGTGCTGTCATGAGATAATCTACATAAGCAGTTTTGATCGGGCCTCAACTTCTTTAACCTTGGTTCTTACTGTATGCTAAGCTAACCAGGTGTGGGCTCCTGCTATTTAGTACAGAAAAGATAGTGATATCAATCATCTCATTAAACTAATCCGAAAAGATCTATACATGAACACAACACCTCAGAAAATGTCTGTGAGTAATAATAATAAAGACGTAAAGACCTAATGTGCTATTGAGTGTTTCTCAAATGATGGTTTCTGTGTTAAAGTATTTCTTATTGACTGAGCTGCTTCGCTGCTGCAGGAGCACTTGTCTATTCACAGAGGAAAAAGCAAGTGCAATGAAACTGTGAGGGCAAGATCAGCATTGAATTGGGTTAAATAATTTAGTGGATGGAAAAGATAATTAATGGGGAAGGAGTCAATAGCCAGTGTGGATGGGGAAAGTGTGAAGTGAAGGAGGGGCACAGGTGAAGGGGAGAAGATCTCATCTAAAGGCTATGAAAGATTTAACAGCGGGAGAAGACAGGAATGACAATGTCCGCCGAGGCACGCAACAAACCGGGTCCCCCAATTATATCTGGCATTTAACTGTCTGTCCTCTTTACTCTGCAGCTTGTACACATTCTGTCAGTGCAATAAAGTGGGAAACAACAATCCTTATGGACTCAGTCAGTCGCACAGGATGCTTCTTTGTAATGATCTATGCCCGTATGGTGCTTTAACTGTAAACGATGAAGCTCGTAAATGTCAAGACTGATGGTTGGATAACGGAAGATGTTTTTTAGAGGGTGAATTTACGACGTATGAGGTTTTGATCGATTTTTTTTATTTGTTTAGTTACATTTTTATTCTAATTTGCACAATATTGTACAGAATTGTCAAAACACCTTGATACAGGTGTGATTCTAGATTTTTAAGAATAATATCTAAAATTAATTAATTTGTGTCCGTGTTTAAGCCAGCCATTTCAATATAAAGATGTTCTTTCTGTAAATTTAATATATTTGTGTGTTTTAAAATAGTTTGAAGGTATCACATTGGGCTTGGAATAAAATATTAAGTTAATTAAGAAAAGAATAATCAGTGATGGAAATAAGCATCAGTCATCATAGACTTAATTTGCAATCTGCAACTCCAGATCTGCATAAAATTTTAAGATTTTACAAAAACAAATTAAAATTTAATGATCAACGCAATTTTGGTGTGTTAGAAATAAAAATAAAAATGCAAAACTAGTATTTCCAAAACATTTCTAGGTTAAAATTTAACAGATTTGTGACTTTTGACTTTTCCAGCCAACTAACAATGAGGAATTGGGGTCACATGGGTTGCCGTAGCCTTGGATTGGCATTTTTATTTCAACTTTATCAATCATTTACAGTATAAAATATAAAGTTAAATAAGAAATAACATCTGCAGAATAATCAGTGATGAAAATAATAAGAATCAGTACTTGAAAAAATGTTAAAAATGCCAAACTAGTACTGGCACCAAAACATTTATTGGGCTTTAGTAAATGTTTCACCATCTCTCTTTCTCCATCAAATTTTTGACATTTCCAGCCAGCTATCGATATGGAGCTGGGGGTCACGTGGGTAGTAGCTCAATCTTTGATGTTGCAGTCTGTGGTAATAGTGCAGTCGAATAGTAGCGCGGCCTTGATGCCTGGACTGGTGACTCCTCAGGTCGGTCCAGGGACGGGTCGAACCACCCAGAAGAGTTTAAGGAGGTGATGAGAATCTACAACCAATAACATGTCTGCCTGCCTCTGAGAAGGACTCAGGCAACAACCTTGGGAACTAAAAAAATGTGGGAGTAGAAAAATAAACATGTTGCTAAGATGGCTCAAAAATGTTAAAATGTCCAACCTTACATAAGTCGTGAATCTGTGCAAGACGTGGGTTATTACAATTCAAGGTCATCCATCGCGTCCACTGGACAAAACTCAGGTTGTCTAAACGGTTTTCTGACGTAGACCCATTACGTGACCGATGTAAGTGGAACCCAGTGTCACATACCCACATGTTCCGGTCTTGCCCTAAATTAGGGAACAACCGGATATCCACATTTGACATCATGTCAGGTTTTCTGGGATGGCCAACATCACCATGCCCTTTAATCGGGTTGTTTGGTGTTACTTCTGACCAGTTGGGTCCAACTAGAGCAGCCGTCCTAGTCCTCGCAAGACGGCCGATTCTGGTCAAGTGGAAGGACTGCAAACCCCCACCATTAACACACTGGGTCAAAGGTGGAGTTTACTTTCTCAAACTTGCAAAAATTAGATATTCTTTGAAAGGAACAGCAAAACATTATAATAAAATGTGGGTACCTTTCCTTCATCATGTTAAGGCTCACATCATGCTCTCTGCAGAGTAAGCATTCCTCATCAAGACAGCGACTGACTTCCATAATGCCGTAACACTTTGACGACTAGTGGTCACCCCCTTTCCTTTTATGTAGTAGTGTAGTAGACTTTTTTTTTGTATGTGTGTGTGTAAGTTACTATAAATACTGTCAAAATGTTCCAGGAATACTCATGATCTCCATGTCAAACTGAAATAAAAAACAACCTTAGAGCAGGAATAGACATGTTTACAGCCTGGTCTCTATAATATATAGTACCGTGTTGATTTTTTATTTTATAACTTGCCAATTTAAGCTGTATCTTTATAATTTAGGCATAAAAAAAGGCTCATTTTGAGTGACAAGAGGTTGCAGTCATTAGCTCTCTCCACCTGTTTGATCTGGTGGAGGGTGAAGGCCAGAGACAAGGAAACACTGGTACAGTCGTCCCAACTAGAGACTAGCAGCATAATCACTAAGACCCGTAACACGCAACGTCCAAGGTTGGACTCGAGCTTTTGTTTGCGCCTTTCATCTTCATTTTCTATCTCTCCTCTATCAACTATCAAATCAGAAATTGTCTCACCAGCCCACTTATTTAAAAGCCTTTTAAGATTCACTAAAGCATATCTGTGAACACGAGCACAGCAGGGCGGGGGTCTGCTGGGCTCCTCCAGTAGCATATTGCTGTCAGCTCATGTATCGTGTGAATTATGTGCAGAGAAACTGTGGTACCGTCACGTAATTGTAACGGTGCAAAGCTTGATTTATTTATTTATTTTTCTTCTTCTTCTCTGGTAATCCCCAGGACATCACTCTTCTGTTCTGCAGCACACGTGTCAGAATCAGAGCTCCTCAACAGAGTGTGGGCTTAGCACTCGAAAGCTTGTCACGGTTCTCCAGATGGGAGTGTTTTTCCAGGCATTTTGTTCTTGCTTATTTATTAGCGTTAAAGTCAGAGTTCCTCGGAGGACAGTAGCCAGCTGTTGCATTTTGGCTTTGTTCCACCGAGACGTGGAGGATTGTTCTCCTCTCCATCGCTTGGCTGTCACTCTCTCTTCCTCTGTTAGTTTGTGCAAATAATTACAGTTCTCGCTTTCAGCGTTCAGCAGTTGTTAGTCCAGCTCCGCTTCTGCTTTCATCCCGTCTTCATATCTTCTTCTTTGTTCCCCAAAGTAAATGATGCTGTTTTTAAACACAGGGTTTATAGTTCTTCTTCTTCCACATATATACCACATGAGTCACTTTCCTTTAACTTTTTCTTCTCCTTTATTATATGGAACCTTTGCTTCAGACTTTTCTTTGTCTAAACTTTCACCAAGATGTTCTCATTGTTAGAAAAGATTTTCTTTTTGTTATTACTATGCTGAAAAACTGTCAAAACCTGTATGTGACAATGCCGTCCATTTCAGCAGCCCTGCAATAAATACTGCATTTATGAAACCGTGATTCTTCCCCAACTTTTTTTTAGTTCTTATTTTAACTGTGTGAAATCTCTCTCTTTCATTAACCTTGAAGCAAGTGCCACTATCCAACAAAACCTGAGCCACAGTGGTGTTTTATTTTGTGTTATGCAACGGCTTTTAGGAGGCAATGAAAGCTGTCGCACCAACGGGGATAAAACTGTCTTCAAATTATGTATTTTAGTCAGTTAATAACCTGAAGACTTTGCTCATTTGCCAGATTATTAAAGTGTCCCTTGTAACTGTATCAAGCTCAGCACATAACTGAACAAAAGATTTTTTTACTGATAGGTTTTTGTTGCTTTGTGGTTGCACAGTTTGTGACAAACGGGCAGAAGGACATCTACCTAACCCACAACACTCACCTGTCCGTTCTTCTTCAGGTCTGCCCACATGCTCGTTCCGTCGCCCCCTCTCATTAGGACGTGGTAGGTGAAGTAGTAGATGCCAGGCAGGGGGCAGGTGAACTTGCCGGTGCTCGGCTCGTAGTAGTTCCCTACGTTGGTCACCACGTCATCAAATTTCAGTATTTCACTCCCTTCGTGTTGTTTCCGGAGGCCGGCGTAGAAGGCTATTTTTGGACTGTAGAAGGAGGAGCCGTAACCACCAGGTCCAGGCCCTGGTGGACCAGGTGGACCGGGCTTACCAGGCTCTCCGGGGGGCCCTTTTGGTCCTGGAGAACCAGGGAGTCCTCTCAGCCCTTGTTTGGCCTTGCGGTTTTGGGAGTCTGGGGGCTGAGGGGAGACGGCTGTCAGCTCACCCTGTGTGGGGGTGAAAGTGTCACAAACCACCTTGCAGCTCTCGAGCATCTCGTAACGTGTGCCCCCTCCTCCCGACCCTCCCCCCTTGGTGGTGTGAACCAATAGGGGAATGGCCACCAGCAGGACCAGGACCATTGCCACACCGACTCCAGCCCCGATGACTCGTTTCTTTCTGCTGAGCCGTGAGGCGGCCAGCGTGAGGAAGTCCTCCTCCCCTTTAGCTGGAATGGTTGTGCCGGCCAGGCTGAACTCTGGGTAGAAAGTAGCTAGTGAATGGAGAAGGTGAAGAGGAGAAATGTGGGATTTTGACGGGGCAGAGAATTCAAGGACTTTGGGAGTCAGGAGAAAATCTGAAGCCAGGGAGAAAATGGCAAATAGGATTTTCCATTCCTTGGTGTTCAGTACATGTGTTTTGTATCCTCTTATTTGTCACTTTCCTCTGGTTCACAATGTCTGAGGGCTTTAACCCAACCTAAAGACAACACATCATATAAATATTCTAAATATCTTTGTTAAAAAGAGGCATAACCTTTTGGATGTTGGGCAAACCGCTTTTTATTTTAATCCAGCCTCGGGGGTTGTGGAATCTCCCGTGAAAATCCTTCAGTTGCTCAGGCGGAGGGCTGTCAGGTGGGGTCTACAGTATTCCCACTGGAGTTCATCTCACCCACCACATACAGGGAAGGGCGCTTTGCTGGTCTGTCCAGAAACGAGAAAAGAAGAACAAGGAAACTGCTAAATCTCCGCTCTTTCGTTTGTGCTTTGTTGATGTTTTTATCTCAAAACCACAGACTCGCCGCGGCTCGTAAAGAGGCAAATTCTGATGGAAACTTGTTTTAAAAGGCAGCTCGGGTGAAGAAGAAAACCTTTTATCGCAACAAATGTACAGTGTACCTCTTGCAATCTAGAAGAAAGAGAAGACACACACACACACACACACATATATATATATATACTTACAACAACATCAACAATCATGGACTTGAGAAGAAAACCACATCCCTCTACTATGAGAGGGATTAAATTAAAACTTCAAAAATAAAAAATCAACCATACTTCAAAATGTTAAACAATTCATTTGTCAACTAATACATATTAAAATGTTTACTCATCAATTTAAAATGCAGGAAAAAAATCTCCAGATGGATTATTCATATTATTTATATTCAATGCCTCAAATCCATTTAAAGTGCTATTTCATTTTTATTTATTTATTTATTTTTTATTTTTTAAAGGTGAAGGGTGAGGACATCTTCTCTAATACACAATCTGATTTTATTGCTGTGCTGGTATTATATCAGGCCTGTGTGGTACATATAGCAGTTTTTAACAAACCAGTTTTAACTGCAAAAAGTCTTCAATCGTAATTATCTTAAAATGTCCAGTTAAATTTTGAAACTCTGCATTATTATTATTATTTTATTATTATTTTAGACAGCAACTTTTAACAAAGTCGTGCAAATAGATCATCTTACCAAGATTTTCCTGTCTTTCCTTCCTTCCTTCCTTCCTTCCTTCTTATCTATCCGGTGCTGCTCAGTCTCTTCTCATGCTCCGGTTTCACATGGAAACGCCGCAGGAAAACTGGTCCAGGACCGGAATGAAATCCTCCAAAGACGGAGCGCTTACGTTCACCGGCCGAAGTTGCTGCGACGCGGCTTCCAAAAAACGCAAACCTCAGTCAAACTAATACCTGCTCCACATCTCATCCAGAAGCGGCGGCCGGACCGCACCGTGCCAAGATGCTCGAGGCAGTCCGGGCAGACACGGAGGTAAAAAAAATAAAAAATAATAATAAAAATAATAAAAAACTAAACGAGCATTAATACTGATAATAATGATACAATTCTAATTTCTAAAAAACAAAACAAAAACACAGTTACTTTTACAGACTTTTCGCCGTGCGTAAATCCCGGCGCACAGCGACTTTATTTGCGGAGCAACAGTTCACTCACTTGTTGTTTTTTTTCTGTCCTGCTTCTCTCTCCTCAGCATCTGCCAACTACTGCTCCCCCCCGCCCTCCCCTTCCCAACACACACACTGTCTCTCTCTCTCTTACTCTCTCTCACACACACACACACACACACACGGATCCATCGTCCCATCCTGCATGTGACCTTTCCACAAATCAAACGACTACATCTGTTTAATAGTTTAATCATAGGTTGTCGCTTTCCTTTCAGATATTGACGATTTATTCCCAACACATTGAGGCTAAAACGCGCCTGAATGTTTGCTATCTTAGCTGTTAGAATGTATTTTTTATTAGTAATAGTCATATAATGAATATGGGATTTAAAAGCAGATTCTCAGCTTCAATCTGAGAGTATTTACATTAAAACTGGGGGAAAGCTGCAACAATACACACAATATAATATCAGAATTTTTGGGATTTAATCATTTGTCCATGTGCAACTTTTTTTTCATGTGGGATTTATTTCTGATGTCAGATTTACTGACATGTTTTAATGAGGGCCACGTGCAGCAGAGCACTTGCAACACGTCGGCCGGAGAGGGGGTGCCGTGGCCGAATGGAGATTTTCAAGTAGAGTAAGACGTATCTACTTGTGGAGCTGCTGTTTGGGAGAACAGCAGGTGTGAAAAAGACTGAAGTGTACGTACAAAACGGGGGGGGGGGGCTACAGATGTGAGACTGAAACACATCGTGCAGGCGGGCGAAGCGAGAAGATAAAACGAAAGGAGGAGAGTGGTGGTGGTGGTGGTGTTCTCGGGGTTTGTTGTCAATGTCTGTGTTTTCGTAGCTTTCAGACCTCGTTAGAGATGAGAGATGTATCGCTGCTGACAACTCCCCACCTCCTCCTTCAACTCCTCCTGGTCGCTTCCTTTATCTTTATCTCTCTCTCTCTCTCTTCTTGATTTATAGCATTTATAAATTAATTTATTCTGAATTAAACATTGTTGTCATTTCGAGGGAATCCTTGAGCCTGTTGTGCAGCATAGTGTCTCTCTGAAACATTGCATTCAATTTCACGTTTTCTTTAGAAACAGAGCTCTACTACTTAATCTTTCTTACGCCCTATCAACAAACGTTGGTCAGGGGGGTCTTTTCTGCACAAAAACAGCCAGTCAAAACCATTTAGGCACTGCCAGTCCTGGTGCACTTGCATGCACTGTCAGTTCTGCTCCTTATTTATTCAACTCCCAACTTTACTGAGCTGGAGAGTGTAGCAGATATTGAATATGGATCAATAGATCACTCCCCAGGATGCATACTGTCAGCCGACTGAGCCCTCAGGCAGATGCCAAGCCTCTGGTCACATTTGCATTTAGAGATAGAAAATAACTACTGCTTGTCAGATAGTGGAAAACTGTGTGGTCTCTGCATTTGAACAAAATTGGAAAGAGTACGGAGGGCCGGAGAAGTTTTTGCATTTGTAAAAAAAAAAACAAAAAAAACACACGGGATTTTGCAGCAGACCCTCTGCTTCCGTCCGCCTCTGCTCGAGCGTGCCACGGCGTGCTTCTCAGTGTGCCGTTTTAGCAGATGTGCGAACGCCCGCATGCATACATATGTGCACGCAGGCACATATAATTTACATGTGGGCTACGACACACTGGTGAAACACTCGGAGGCAACCGGCATTTAAATTATTATTGCCGGAAAGGAAGGACAATTTAGAGAGGATGAGGTTTTTTAGAGCCCTATAAAATATTAACTAAGCCGATGAATGTATAAGCTGTGAAGAGATAATATCTGTCGCTGACTCTGTTTCCTTATGATATATGATATCATGTTTCTTGTCAGCACTAGATCATCCTCTCCTGGGTTTAATTAAGCGTTGGGTTTTACAGGAAGAACATGCAAGGGCTCTGCTTTTGAGAGAATTCTTTCGCTGACAAAATATAACTTCATCCTTGTTATTAACCCAGTTACATGTTGTATCTTCAACCTGACTCTTGACTGTCATATCTATACCCTCTGTTTTGTTTTTTTGACCTTCAGATGCCTGAGCTGCAGAAATATGATTAATATAAGAGCTCCAAAGACCAGAGGGTTGTAGGATTAGGTCTCAGGATGGACTGAGACCAAATAACACATAGACACTATAGTTGATTGTAATAAAGGGAGTTTTATTCATTCATTCATCTTCTGTAACCACTTGTCCTGTGAAGGGTCGTGGGGGGGCTGGAGCCTATCCCAGCTGTCATCGGGGGGGGGGGGTGGGGGGGGGGGGGTACACCCTGGACAGGTCTCCAGTCTATCTCAGGGCTAACACAGAGAGACAGACAACCATTCACACTCACACCTACGGCCAATTTAGAATCACCAATGAACCTAACCAGCATGTCTTTGGACGGTGGGAGGAAGCTGGAGTACCTGGAGAGAACCCACGCAGACACAGGGAGAACATGCAATCTCTACACAGAAAGGAACCAGTCGGCCTGGATTCGAACCTTCGTGCTAACCACCACCTTATTGAGTGACTGAGTAGAAGCGTAGCCGAATACGTCATCTGAGCACAGTGGAGTTGATTTGGTTTACAGCAACACACTGATTGGTTGTAGGACTATGGAGAAAACATGCAGAGGTTTTTGATATGAACTGAAAAGTTACGCCATGTTTGCTTGTTACATACTCAGCAAGAAGCGAGAAATTTGTTCTCCCTCCTAGGGCTGCAAGAACTAGAAAAAAGTTCGTTTTGGCCAGGTAATTTATATTTCAGAACTGGAGGTACTTTTCTTATTATTTTGAGGTGACGGCCAGTCATTTTGACGACTGTGTTGTGCACCCACACCCAATATGCCGATCTCTACCCAGGATAGATTAGCAGTTACTCTGTGAATATTCGCATCTGGGAGCTCACAGAGTCGCCGCTAGCATTTCCGCTTTTCCACATTAACTACGCTCACGTCTGGCACCAGAATGTTGTTAGTGAGGGGCCTTTGAGGGGAGGGGCCTCTGTGGATCATCCCACAGATACTTGATCAGTTTAGGATCTAGTGAATTTGGAGGCCAGGTCAACACCTTCTGGTGTTCTTCATGTTTTTTTTTAGTTGTTCCTAAAGCGGTTTTCTGTGTGTGTCTGTGTCAGTCTGCATCCTGCTGGGGATGGCTGCTGCCATCAAGGAGTGTCATTGCTATGGGGTGGGGGTGCCTGGTCTGGTCTAGGTGGGTGCTACGTGTCTAAGTAACATCCACATGAATGAATACCAGTTTCCCATCAGAACATGGTCAATGTTATTTACTTCTCCTGTCAGTGGTTATAATGTTGTGGCTGATGTTGTAGCAACTGTATTTGCACAATAATTTGTTGTGACAACCACAAGTGCCTATAAAGTTAAATTTGCATCAAAGGGCTTTTTCAACATGAGATATCCCTCATAAAAACAAACTTTACGAGGCAGAAATCTCATGCAGAGCAGCAGAGTGAAGCTCCTTAGGCAGATATGCAGGGCTACAGAACATGCAGAAATAACTACATAAAGTAAAAGTAATTTTTTTTTTTTTTTTTTTTTTTTTAATCAAATAACGAGCCAAAATAATAGAAAAAAAAAATGTGTACGTGACTTGGCATACTATTCATACACTTCCAGATGAGACAACAGACAAAACCCAAGGACAGCATCCACACTGAAAAAAGACAAGCTCTTAATTTTGCATATGAAGAGGAAGACAAAATAATTTGGTTTATCCTTAAAATTAAAATGAAAAACACAAGTAAATGTGTATTATCATAGCTTTATGGTTAAATACAGGTGAACTTCAGTTATGTAACAGCACTTCAGGAGCTGGTGGGAAATCTTTGTCTTGCTGAAGCTTCCCAACATGACAGCTTGTACCCAGGTCTCTGAGAGGCCAACAGGCTCGTCCTCTTGATTTATAGAAACATGCACTCCATGTTGGAACGAGACGTTCCAGCGGATACACTCTGGTCTTCCAGGGACAGCACGGCGAGATAGATAAGGCTGGACGGAGGTAATTTACCAGCGGGACAGTCACTCCGTCTGTTTAGAACAATCAGTAAAACCAATCAGGGCATGAGCAGAGAGTCAGCATGTGATCAGAGGGGTTACCATGGTATTAACCAGCTCATTCAAGGTGGAGGTGCTGTCAACGCAGCGAGAGACACAAATACAAGCCGAGTAAGTGGCTGTGGAAAGGGCTTAACCTGACCTGCAATCTCACAGGTCAGACAGCGAGCCGGAGCCGGAGAAGGAGGGAGAATGGAGAGGCAGCGTGGGTAATGGAAATGCAGGGGTCATAGCATCACATTGGCGGTAACAATGTGAGCACGCGTGTCGTGTTTCTTGTAAGCGGAAAGTGCAATTCCAGTTTTTCTGCGCAGAATCGTGACTGTGTGGAACCGGCGGAAAAGTGATTGCATTGGCCGTTGTTGTTTTTTCAAATGTGACCCGTGTGTGCATCTTATTCGACAAGCACCTCTTGACGCTGTGCAAGTGATTGTAAACTCTTGCGTGTCAAGAAATAGCTGAAAATAAAGTAACAGTGCAAACTCTCTTATGGCGAAAGACCAGCTGACAACAAAGTAAGCAGCAGGTCAACGCTCGCCAACTGGAAAGTGTTGTTAGTGGGGGGGCCTTTGAGGGGAGGTGTCTCTGTGGATCATCCCACAGATACTTGATCAGTTTGGGATCTAGAGAATTTGGAGGCCAGGTCAACACCTTGTGCTGTTCTTCATGTTTTTTTTTTTGAGTTGTTCCTAAAGTGTTTTTGTGTGTGTGTCTGTGTCAGGCTGCATCCTGCTGGGGATGGCTGCTGCCATCAAGGAGTGTCATTGCTATGGGGTGGAGGTGCCTGGTCTGGTCTAGGTGGGTGCTACATGTCTAAGTAACATCCACACCAATGAATGCCAGGTCCAAAAGTTTCCTAGCAAAACACTGAATTGTCACAAGATGGTCAATGTTGTTTACTTCTCCTGTCAGTGGTCATAATGTTGTGGCATAAGGTTTGTGTTAACGTGGTTGTTACAGGTTGTTTTGTACGGTCTGGCACCAACACTATCCATCTACCCCAGTCTCTGACCGACGCAGACTCAATCACTCCATAACTCCTTGCTTCCTCCTCTATCCCCACAAAAGGTCCCGACGACTTTCTCTGTGTTTTCTTGAGTTATGTGAGTTCGTTTGATTCCCCCCCCCCCTTTCACTTTATATTTATGTTGTCGTGTGTGCCTCCGTTCTCGGCACCCAGCGGGCAACACAAGACATGAATCTTAAAGCTTCCGCGCCGGTCTTCGACATTCTGCGGCGTTGCTCGTGTCCCGGTTTGAGGCGCTCTGCTCGGGACATTTCTGCCACGTGGGAATATATATTTTTTTGTGAGAATCCTCCCTGCTTCCTTAAAGTGGCTGTTTAGCAGCAGGAGTTCAGCAGAATGTTAAGAGCTAAAAATGATAGTAAGATTTGGGTTAAGGGTTAAATGTTCAGGACAGCGAATGCAGCAGCGACCTCCTCCTCCTCCTCCTCCTCCTCCTGTACATCTACCTCTTGTCTGTGTGTGCAGATCTGATTATGGTCCTTGATTGCGAGTGACAGTGTGCAGATTGAGTTGCACAGCCTCTCTAATTCTCTCTATTAATGAGTTGCGCTCCACACTGCCGCCCCGGACCCCATCTATTAATCACAATTTGTCATCTGTCTCGCTCTCTCCACACCCGCCCTCCTCCTCCTCTTCCTCCTCTTCCTGCCCCCCCCCCCTTCGTTTCTCCTCCTCCTCCTCCTCCTCCTCCTGCTCCTGTCCGAACCACATTATCCCTCTTGTACCTGTCCCATTCTCCCCATCTCCTGATTACGTCTCATTTCTTTATCTCCGCCTGACTTCACCATAGATTACCAGGACAACACCCGTCTCTCAGTTTGCAGTATTTCCATGCGTCCTCTCTATTCTCTCCTCTGCACCTGTTCCCTTTCCCTGTCGTTTCTACTTGCATCTCCATCTTCAGCTCTTGCACTCCTTTTCCCCCCCCCCCCTTTCCTTTCGCACTCGTGTCTTGTTCTCCTTCCACTCAGTATGGTCAAGCATACTGAGTGGATATTCCCCCTGAAATCCACATTTTAATTCCACCAGCACTCCAAGGTTAAGTAAGCCCTCTTACAGCGGCAAATAATGATTTATCTCCTCAATTCATATCTGTGTTGCAATTCTGTAATTATATTATGTTATATAGACTTTTAAGTGTGGCTAATTTAACTGCTCACTGTAACTGTACCGCAGTATAGTAATACATAGTGGGTTTGAGAACATTATGAAGGAGGAGGCGAATAGCAGTGAAATTCATTACTTGTGGATCAAATGTAGCTTCTGAATTCCTAATGAGCAACTCTGTCAGAAATCCTCCACCCCACACTGAACATTAATTAAAGCTCTTGTCTGTCCCAACAACCTGCTGCTCACACCAGGAAATCTGTGTTCTGAATCCCTCCAACATGGGAGACCACACCGGGGCGAGGGAGACTCACACAAATCTGGAACAGATGTGAAAGATGTGCCAACACGTGTAGTGTGTTGAAAGATGAGACTGTGACATTTTTATGCAAAAAAAATGTTGGGTTAGACCCTTAACTTTACAGGAAGAGTGGTGCATATTTTATTTTCCAGGTGAGAAATCCCCCTGCTCTGGAGGTCCAACAATTATTTCTCACCCGCGTGCTGTTGTGTCAATTAAAATCCAAAGGTAGATCTGGGGGAAATCTAAAAATTGTAAGCTAAATTTACATTTATTAAAGAAATGCTTGAAACCCCGAGCCTCTTGGTTCATCTGAAAACCACACAAAAATAATGCAATTCCTATAATGTCCGCTTGAAGCCTGCTCCAAAACCATATCTGTCCCAATTATAGACTGTATAAAACATGAATGATGCGTCCCCAGATCCTTCCATTTGTCAAACTGATGCCCGAATTACAGGGATACGGGCGGCGCCAGCTTGGATGCCAGTGGAGCCACGTTATCAATGACCCGCCCACACTTCCGCTAGACTCACTTGTGTTTTACGTTAGATTAGTTTAATTGCTACTGCTCCACCTCCACCAGTTATAAAGAAATTTGGGATTGTAAACGGTACTTTATTTCTCTTTTCCTACTTTCACAGCACGACGGGACCGCTTCACGGAGTGGTTGTCATGGCAACTGTTAGTCATCAGGATATCACAATCTGTGTCTAACTAAAAATGACTCTTACATACATACAGAATTAAAGTATATTAAAGGGGAACTACTGTTATTTACAACCTGGACCTAATTTCTGGCATAAAATGGCAGGAGATATTTAGATCTGCGTATATCCATATAGTGGGAGTGACTGGGGCACCGAAACGCAGCCTCTAAATAATGCATCATCTGTCGCGAAACTCGTTCATTTGATGATGTCTTCTGACCTGGATGATGTCATCTCTGAGTGTTGCGAGGAGGACCCACGGCGGTCGGCTTGTTTACCTGTAATTTGTTACTGCTATGGTTCGTCCACAACCTCAGAATCGGAAAAATATTTGGCCATGTTGCAAAAAAATAGCAGTAGCAAATTACAGGTAAACAAGCCAACCGTCGCAGGTGCTATAAGTCAATCTACACACCCCGGATGATGATAACAGGAAACTCCAAACTCAACAGGGGATAGCATTACCGTACGATAACAAAATATTGGTGAAATGAACGAGTTTCGCAGCAGATAATGCGTTATTTAGAGGCTGCGTTTCGGTGCCCCAGTCACTCCCACTATATGGATATACGCAGATGTAAATATCTCCCGAAGGAATACAAATTACACAAAAGTTATATGGGTGAGTAAACGACCGTATTTTATGCAAGAAATAAGGTCCAAGTTGCAAAAAACAGTAGTTCCCCTTTAACTACCTAAAATGAATTTGATGTGTATTTTAGTGTTTTAGTCCCATCCACTAACATGGAGGGGGCGGAGCTTATGACCTATACGGCAGCCAGACACCAGGGGGAGCTCTACTTGCTTCGGCTGTCCCATCCCGTCTTTTATATACAGTCTATGGTCTCCACGGAGCTCCACAATGTAATGTCCATATGTACAGAAGAAATAAATAAATGGTATATCCAAAAATCAAATCTAAAACGAAAGCAACTTGTTGAAGAGCATTAACCCCTCAACCAAATAGCTTCTCCTGTTCTAGAAGACTGGTGAGGAGTTTTGTTTGAAATATCTGTGAATGGTGTCCACCTGAAACTCATGTGACTAAGGTCTGTAACAACCAGCTACTCACCTGAAATTTGAGTAATTTCTTTTGATCCAGTTTTTGTAGGGAGGTGAATTTACACGTACCTTTTTACATAAATTGCATTAAGGCTTAAAGTTGTGCAAAGTTGCTCTCCAGCTTTACCAATTTTTGAACTGACCAAGAGTTAGACGGAGCAAAATACTGAGCTTCACCACGGTTCTTTGATGAAAATTATGGTTGAAGTCCGTCTTTATACTATATAGTGTACAATCCATGATGAAGCCTCGAGTGTCTTGGTATTACGTACTTTGTAGCATTCTTATGAGATTATTAACACACAGAAGTCATTACTACAGTGTACGCAATGACAGTAATTACAAATGCAGAGAGAGTGTTACTTAGAAAAGCATAGCAGCCGCTGCTGATTAATAATTAGAAAGACACTGGCGGTGTGTTGAGATGAGAAGTGTGAGCATGTCCGACTCATGGGGATACAGGATTTGCTATGTGCAAATATTTATGTTAATAAAATATTTATTGATGTTGTATTCATATTTAGGTTATTAGGTTTTTCAGCTATAAAAAAAAAAATACAACATGCAGCAAATCAAGATGCAGAGCTGTGAAAAGTGACATCTTAATACTGTCAACTGGAAGCGAAGTGATAACAGGGCTGTGAGAGGGAAACAATGCTTTCACGCTAGCATTAGCATTTTGCTCAAAACCTCACAGCCTGAACCGCTAGCACGACTCTAGACTGTTTTTTTTTTTTTTTTTTATAGACCAACCTTTGCAAGCTCACATTTACAGTATTCGTTCACTTGCCAGGTTATTTCAGATAAGCGCACACAATCTGACACTGCATCACGTCCGGCTGAAGCGTACAGATGTAGATATTTGCACTGAGATGACCCGGGGGGTGATACGGTGTGACTTAATCTGATATTAATTTGTGATAACCCGTGAGGAGACGCGGTCACCTAAGATAGAGGTGGTGAAAACGGTCAGGGAGTTCATTTAAACCCACCAAATTGCCAACTGACCCTCATCCTCTCAGTCCCACTAAGACGTAGAAATTATTTAGCAGCTCCAGGTCACGGTTTCTCTCTCAGTGATGAGAGGAGATGGATCTTGCAACCCTATCTGGTGGCTTGGAGCATGTCTTGTAGGCGGTTTAAGCTTCTGCGACAATTTGACACCGTAGCTATGCAGCGTAGGGTCCTAGCATACGCAGATGCTAACGCCGTAGCACAGTCAGACACAGTAGCTTGTTTCCGCTTTAGTATTTCCGGCTGCTTCTCCATCTCCACAATAAATAAAAATGAAACACATCGAGGAAAGGTTAACTGAGGAGGTTCGGAGATACGAACATTTGTACGACTCGTCTTCGGGGAAATTTCACCGAAAGTTTCAGTCGCCATTGTTGAAATTGAAGTAGGAAGTTGAAACAAAAATTAACCCGACTGGCAAAAAAGACACAGCGCATTTGGGTGGCGTTGTTACAGAGCGAGCCAGACTGACGAGCGCATGAGTATAAAAGGTTTGCACCAGTGAAAGCAACTGTATGTGCATAGGTTACGCCATCTATGTCCCGCAGTACCCTAAATGAGCCTTTATACCCCAGGTCCTGGTGACAAACCTGGCCTGCGGGTACTGTTCACACTCACCTCAACAGTTTACAAACCCTTCTTTCCGTGGACCGTGAATCAAGCAAAAAATAAAATCAGCTCAGAGGAGTGGAGTTCAACACGGAGCAGGATGCAGGAGGTGGTGGGGGGGTAAAAAAAAGAAAAAGAAATGGAACACAGCAACCCGTGACGAAGGACAGAAAGACAGGCGGGTTGGAAGAGAGCGCGAGGGATCATCCAGTAGGGATGACAGGGGCAACAGAGAGAGGAGAGAAGAGGAGGGAGAGATAGTGAAGCGAGACATCGATGACCTTCTTTTAGCTCTTAAACCATGCTGTTCATGCCATCGCATCACTCAGAGACAAGAACACCTCCTATACCCTGCTGCTGCGACATGAACATGACAGGGCTGTCTGATATACTGGACAATTCTCTCTAATACCCTCACACACACACACACACACACACACACACACATTTACTCACACAGGTTTCTTCTTCATTTGGCTTCATCTGCAGCACATCATCAGATTATTAAGCCTCATTAGGACAGGTTCATGTATGCTGCAAATCAAACATGTTGCCAGCACGTAGTTTTGTTGCATTAATTGCCACCTATACTTTTCGAACACTGTATAAAACAGTAAGAGAAATAAATTTACTATTGTAAGATTTCCCTTTTGTTTCAATTAGTAGTCTACTTTCCCCAGAGAGGGAGCAGGGTAGTCATTTTAACTGCTCTCTGAGAGTTGGGGGTTTTGTAAGGCTCTATGACGTCTAGCCTCTCTAGCCTCTCTGCTCCAGCTTTTGAAGCTCTCTCTCTCAGAATAAAATGCTGCTTTTGTTGCTTCTGTTTTCAAAGCGTCAAACATTTTCAAAGATGCGAGGTGCATGAGCCACACGACGCAGTGCTGTTGAGAAATGAAGGCTGTTTTTAGTTATTTTACGTCTGGTTACGAATGTCGGTGAGATTTTGATTTAGGTTTGAAAGGCAGTTTCCTAAACCTCTCGCCAAACCAGCATTTTTTAAAGGGGAACTACTGTTTTTTACAACCTGGACCTTATTTCTGCCATAAAATACGGTCGTTTACTCACCCATATAATGATTCTGAGGTTGTGGACGAACCATAGCAGTAGCAAATTACAGGTAAACAAGTCGACCGTTGAGGGTGTGCGCGGCGCTCAGAGACGACATCATCCAGGTTAGAAGACATCATCCGGGGTCTGTAGGTCAATCTACAGACCTCAGATGATGATAACAGGTAACTCCGGACTCAACGGGGAATAGCACTAGCATACGATAACAAAATATTGGTGAAATGAACGAGTTTCGCAGCAGATAATGCGTTATTTAGAGGCTGCGTTTCGGTGCCCCAGTCACTCCCACTACATGGATATACGCTGATCTAATACAATTTGGAGGCCAGGTCAACACCTTGTGTCGGTCCAAAAGTTTCCCAGCAGAACACTGAATTGATCAGTGATCAATGTATGACCAGTGTATGTACGTCGGTCCTGAAATACAACAAAGGTACTACTGAAATGCACGCACGTCCGAAAAGGCATCCGCTAACGCTAGATAGACGAACTTCACCAAGCAGAGAGAAGGAGGCAGCAAATCAACAATTTGATGGTGAATTTCATTGTGATTACACAGAGAAGGCTTCTGAGAAATGCCGCATTTTTTTTAAAAAACTTGGCTACACTACCAACACGCTGTGGAGTACTAGTAAATGCTATTGATGGTGCTGAGTTGCTGCATGTTTTTATACAAGCTATACACAGGGTTGGGTCAGATTACTTTGAAATGTAATCCATTACTGACTACAAATTACATGGCAATTTTTGTAATCAGTAACGTAATCAGTTGGATTACCAAAAACATGTAACGTAATCTGATTACTTTTAGATTACTTCAATAAATATGCACCTTAAGTAAAAGACACCGTCACAGAATTGATCAATGAATTCTCTTTTTATTTTTCTCTTTATTATTTCATTACATCTAAGAAAACTTTTTGCTCTCAGTAAAGCATTCCTTTGTGAATGAACTAAAAACTGTATTAACTAAAAACTTTCTATTTATTACTAAGTACTTTCTTTACTCTGAACATATCCGTTTTTCAGACCATATCCTCATATCAACCTGTTTAACTCTTTTCTCACATCATATTGAATGTTTACAACTAAAAACATTCCTAAAACATTTTTCTATCTTTTCTCATATTTCTCTTTCTGAACATTTCTCATAACATATCCACAACATGTCTTTCAAAATCTCAAAATAAGTCTGTAAATAAGTCTGTAAACATATCATAGAACAAAAGTGAACATGTTCTTTTTACAACATATTAGGATTTTTTCACATCTAATGTTTCAAAGCTCATTAATCAAAGGTTTATTGATAAAATGTAATCAGGTAATCCCCAACAATGTAACTGTAATCTGATTACACAATTTTTGTATTGTAATCTGGGTTGATTATAGTTACTTGATTTTTGTAATCTGATTACGTAATCCAGATTACATGTAATCCATTACTACCCAACCCTGGCTATACATATCTTAAGCACACAGTATGTGGCACATGAGCTGTCTGTTCTCAGCATATGTATTCAGGTCAAGAATATAGATTTCATTGATGCAAAGCATTACTTTCTACTGTGTTTTTATTAGCAGAGACTAGTCGATGCTGACTTGACTTCCATCACATAACAGTAGACAGTAGACAACCCCTACCATGTGTGTATACTGTATATTGTTTGGCCTGAAGTACACCCTTTTTAAATGTTTTGTCTCACTTGTTAGACTCTTGACAAACCACACAAAAGAAGATTAAGAACCAGAATTAACTGAATAAAACGCATCACTTCATTCAAATTCTCATTCAACTGGACACGACTTCACGTAGACAAACACTCACAAGCTGCATTTCACCCTGGATAAGAGGCAATATATGCCGAGCCTAACTGGTCATCCATCTTCCTTCATTTGTTGTAAATGTTCGGTCTAACTGTGGAACACCAGCCGTCTCATAATCTGTCTCTTTCACACTGATCTATCCATCTGTGTCTTTAATCTGAAGCCTCTACCTGTCTCGGCTGCTGGGTAAACAAGTGCCGTGGACACAATTACAGTAACAAATCTCACCCCCCTCCTGCACCACTTCTTCTGTGTTTTTTTTTTTTCCTCCCACACAGCCTCACCCGTTCTCCCTCTTTTCAAGCGTTTCCTCCAGCCCTCGCTCTGTCTTACTCTTGA